>NC_132945.1:16040500-16665500 GCF_034638445.1 Ciconia boyciana | reverse complement strand
GGTCCTGAGCAAGGGGGACCTGCGAGGCGGCAGCACGTTCCTCCTGCGGGGTGGCTGAGTGCTGCAAAGCTCAGTTCACGGGTGCAAAAGGTTACCATATAACTTCAGATCATGTCTTCACCAAACCTCTTCCCAGAGCCGGCTGCGAGCAGCCGGCTGGACGCCTGCGGGGGGTTTGCTCGCAGGGCCAGCAGTGTGAACACAGCTCCTCGCTTGGAGG
Organism: Ciconia boyciana; assembly: GCF_034638445.1. NCBI lineage: Eukaryota > Metazoa > Chordata > Aves > Ciconiiformes > Ciconiidae > Ciconia > Ciconia boyciana. The sequence goes on along the minus strand of NC_132945.1, from coordinate 16,665,280 downwards.
GGATGGTTGGGAGGAAGTGTTTCATTTTGAATTGATGTTGTGAAATGATATGCTCAGCTTCAGCTGAGACAGTAGGCATTTTTTAATTTCCACATGTCCTTACTCATGTTTTTCAAGGTTTTTACTTATGGAAAATGTTGACATTCTGGGAAAAATGTTTTTTGGACAGTGTATCACTTAAAATGTGTATTCTGGAAAAATTAGCTTATATAGGTGTAGGAACTTGCCTCTCTGTATAAACCCAAATAATCTGATCATTTATTGGTGAAGAATAATTTGACAAGCTGTCACAAGAATTTCAGCTTTTTTAGATGTCTTCTATTTTGGTTGCTTCTGTCAAGAGGATTTTTTTTTTTTAACATGAGAAAAATTCAGTTCAATGGGACAGATTTCCTTCCAGAAGATAATTTTGAATGTTTAGTTAGATGTAGTGGTTTTCCTCCAGCTGTCACTGCTTTCTTGTTCCTACACTCTTGAGAAAAGATTTTAAAAATAATTAAGTGTGAGTGCATCTGTATCAGCCTTTCCTAGCAAGAGCTTTTGTTTATTTAAATTTGGCAGCTCCTCGTGTTTGTACCGCAGACTCTGCACTATGTTGTGCCCCACGGGTCACGGACTGGGCGATTATTATTCAGTCCTCACCTTTGGAGCATGGCTTGGAAAGGCAAAGAGGAGGGCTGATAATTAGAGGTAGACCACATAGTCTTCAGAGCCACGTATGGGGTTGTCAGATGTGTAGTGCAACCTATCTCTTCAGCTGCTTTGGAGATGTAAGGATAAATCCTGACCTGGTGTCTGACAGCAAGACCATAGGGAAGTCACCCATGGCCCTGATGAAGATAACGGATTTAGGCTGATAATTCTCACATGGGGAATCTGCTTCCTGGGGTAGCTACTAGCTATTGAGGTGTGATATCTCATAACAAAAATACCTCTGATGGAGGTATCCATGGGCATGGAGCTGTAAGGCAACAGGGAGGAGGATCTACAGCGGTAAAGCCAGGTGCTTAGCATTGAGGTGATCTCAATGTTTCCTGATTTGGAAAACAGAAATCAAAGGGCAAACAATATAGAAATTTCAGTAGCAGTATTGTTAGTTGAGAAGAAGTATTTCCTTTAAATTCTCAGGAACCATTTTCTCCACCCTTTTTACCCCTCTGCGGTAGGACTTTGCTACTGTTCCCCCCAGAGCTCCAAGGCCTCCCGGGTAGCGTGTAGGTGGTGGCACATCTGCTCTGTCCCCATCATTGTGCATCCCCCAGCCGAGAGGTGGTCAGCGCCAGTGTGAGATGTCACTGCCGATGCTGACTCCTGAGCTGCACTGCAACTCTCTGCCATGCTTTGGCTTTCCTGGGGCCATCCGTGTGGATGGGCGGAGGTGTTGGACCCTGCTGCTGGGGGCTGGCGATGCACCTGAGGGTCTGCCCGGCTCCCGGCTGGTCCCTGCACGCCTGCCCCAAGGGCTGCTCACAGGAGCTCTGCCTAACCCGTTCCAGTCGAGCTGAGATGTTCGAGCTTAGAGCATTTAAATAATTGACCTCTGCACATTTTCCTGGAGGGAGGAGCGGGAGCACCCCTCGCCTTGCTAAATCCCACAGCAATCAAAGCTGGTAAATACACCAGGGACTCGGCCAGCTGCTCGGAGTCACGGGTTTTCCCCGCAGCTCTCTGCAGGCGCTTTGCTGCAGGAATTTGGCTGCCTCTTTCCTTCCCCCCGTCAGGAAGCAACCGACCTTTGGGGCGAGGACTGGAAGGAGCAGGGAGGGCACCGTGCTTGTTGGCATCGCCGTAATGTCTGGGGTGCATGCAGGTTTTGTACCATGAAAGAACGGTGTGTTTCCCCCATTCAGCAATAGAGGAATATTTTCCTCCTGGTGCTTCTGGCACTGTTTGACTTGGTGTTTGTGAGCCAGTGGCCCGCTGTGCAGAGTGCTTTGGGAATTACGCGGGCGTGGACAATTAGTCTTTTAAAAGGTCTGCTGCTTGGCAACGTGCCAGTGAAGCTGGTGTAGCCCCACTACATAATATCAATTTTTAATTATGATAACTCTGCTAAATTCAACCCTTGATAAATCTTAGAGTTGGGTTTTCAAAGTTTAAAATCAAACATAACCCAATTACTTCAGTATTTGATTAAACTGAACTGCCATGTTGGTAAAGTGTTTAAATAAATCAGTATTAATATACTTTTCTACAGTAAATAAAGTTATGTCTGTATACTTCAAATATCAATATTCACGTGGAGCTCTTGGAAATGAAGCACTGGCAGTCTGCACAGAGAATGTATTAACTTAAGGAAATAAATATTTTATTGATCTTTAAAAGCTGAGATTATGATCTTAGTGGTGGTGATTGAAAACACTATTTTTAGAATGGTGAAACAAATATTTGTAAATACATTGTAGGAAGGCCATTATATTTTATTCTGTTAACTCTGAAGTCCACCTGCTGTAAACGCTCTAGGACTGACAGACTTTGGAAGGCGATGTCGAACGGACTTTTTGGAGGCTGCAGCGCTTACGGACACGCGCTCCACTGGCATTACCTGCCAGATGGCACTGCCAGCAGACACCTACCTTTAAAGTCAGTTTGCAAACACAGAAGACGCCTGACCCGGTGAGGCCTCCTGGCTTTAGCGCTTGCAGCCCTCTTCCCTGCTCGCCTGCAAAGATGCCCTCTCTCCTGCGGGGCCTCATCCAGAACCCTCTGACCCCAGCGAGAACCTGCTCACTGGCTGGGACAGCTTTGAAATGCATCTTTGTAAGAGAGAGCTGAGCACCAGGGCCTTAATATGCAGCTGAGTGTGCTCTTGCACATAGAAATAGTTTCAAGGTGTGAGAATTACGGGCTGCTGAGTCCCTCTTAGCCCCCTGCAGAGTTCTTGAAACCTGCTCTGCCAGGAGCCATTGCCAGCCGGAGGTGGCCCAAGGCCCGTGCAGTCTGACCTTCGCTGCCTGTGGAGTATAAAAGGGTACAACTGGCTGAACTCCGCGTAATGATTTCTGAGCTGTCAGTAATTCACGCAATGACTTACTTTCAGTTGCTCATCTCCCAGCTTATTTCAACAAGTCTTAATAAAGACGTGATCTTCTTGTCAAGCAAATTATAGGCCTTCTAGAAATGGTGTGAAAGGCCAATCTGCCCATTCTTATGAATGATTTCACGTTTCCAGGCTCGTAAGATTTGGGAAATCAGATCCTTAATTCTAGATCTTAGTTCTTCAGTCTTGGTAAGCCTGAAGAAATGGGGTTTGCTTACTACCTTCAGCTTGGCTCAGGAATGCAGCCATCTGCTAAAATAGACAACGTAAAGACATTACCCCAAAATGTGAAAGCTCTCACTGTTTTCAGATCTGTCTTGGAGCCCTTATCTTTATTGTCACAACGCATGTATGTATTCCCAGGAAGTTTATTTTGTGCTTTGCCAAGGAGCGGCTTCCTACCATCCAGAGGTTCTGGGTGTGTTGTGCTTGTTTGGGGCTGCAAAATTCTGTTCTGAAATCCTTCATATTTCAACCTATGCCTGTTTTGAGCTGCTTGACCTGGTGTAATCCATATCCAGCATACCGTGGTGCTCTGTCCTCTTTTAATTGTGTCTGAAGTTTCCCACTGAAGTGGGGAAAAACAGCCATCTTCTGAAGGTGGACATGCTTCTCTGTAGATGCCCATTGAAGGGCCACCTTTATCCCAGGGTGCCACTGGAGCATTCTTTGAAAAGAGACCAAATGCTTGAGAACACTAAGAGAGATGCTCAGTGAGCCCACTAATTAGAGTTGACAAATAAAAATTACAATTAAGTGAAACTGCACAAATCCAAAAAAATGGATCTTTCTCTCATTACCTTTTTTCAGAGCATGAAAAAAGCATTTCTGAGAGTGGCTAATGTGTTGTTACATTCTGTTAAATCAACTCAAGAGTGAAAACTTGTTGCTTTTCAGAACATTCAATATTTTAACATTAATTTATGGTGAAAGAACTTGCCCAGACAGTCTCAGCTCTTTTCTTATGTAGGCTTTTATGCTTAATGCCTGTTTTTAAGACATTTTTTTTCCCTACTGGTTTATATTATTTCCTTTACTTCCTTGGGCCATCAGGAGTAGTCATGCTGGGTGAGTTTTCTTACCAGGTCTCCTATGCCATGGGCAAGCAGCCATACAGACAAGAGGCTTTTCACCCTAAAAACCTCTTCACTCCTGCTATTAAGTCTGCAGGAGGGAGCAAAAAGACCCAGAAGACTAGATCATGGGACTGCTTGGTTCCCAGATGTGTCATTGAAAGGATCTCCTGAAGAAGTATGTAACTTGGCTTTTTGTGGTTAATTTAGGAAAATTCAGCATCTGAAGTTTCTATGAGACTTCCTTTATCTAGAAGCAGGGGACCTGGAGACATGTCTGGTTTGGAGACCTGTGAGATCACCCGTATGTGCTGCTTTCCTATCTTATTTCATTCTCTGTACCTCTTTTTCTTTCCCTCATCCTACATATACCTATTCTGAAGGTCTCTACGATAGGTTTAAATCTCATCCTGCTAGAGGAACGTGGTTATGCATCCAGTTTCCCAGCTGTGATCTAGCACAGCTGGGCTGTGCCTGCATGGCACTTCTGTGAGCTCTCATAATAAAAATAGTAGTTCTGTTTTGCTGGCTGCCATCCCCTGCCTGATCAGTCAGTCATCTGAAGCTCCTGTTCTTCTACCATGGCTCACAATCAGTTAAATTCATGGAAGAATTTTTGAATGGCATATACAGCCCTGCAAGGCCAACGCGTGGAGACAAATGTGAAGTCTCTGTCTGTCAGGGGGGAAAGTACAAGGTAGAATGAAATCAATTCAGATGAAGGCATTGATGTGTAGAAGTAAGTTTCAGTATAAGACTGACCATGGTGAGTGATGGCCTGTCAGATTTTAGAATGGAAACTACATATATATATATATATAAAGACAGAGGACCATGTGGACAGTATATTTGGCTCATTACTGCAAATCTTTAAAAATACAGTCCTGGCCATGCTGTCTGCACTGGTGGGGGTCTGGTAAGCAAGAGGAAAGATATTTCTCTGCTGTCAGGCAGAGATTTATATATTCCATAAGTAAACGCAATAGATGTATGATTTTGTTCCCTGAAGAGCAATGCAAACATGGCTGTGATTTGCAGCTTTCCTAATAAATGTATTATCAAGGCGTTGTTCATTTTCATCTATGGCAGAAATCAGTAGTATCTGTTCAAAAGGAGTTTGTCAGCGTTTATACCTATGAGTAGATCTCCTGTCCGCAGCACTGAGGCATACGTCGGCTTTAGCAGTTGAACTTGAGGCTTCAAATCTGACTTTAATGTTACATGTACAGATATAAGAGTTCTTTGTGTTTCCCAATTTTATTGTGGGCTAAAGCAGATCAACACAGGATTTGAGCCAAAGCTCATTACGGTCAATGTAGGTTTTGTCCAGTTGATTTCTAAACAGTGATTCTGTTCATGCAGCAAGGGCTGTATTCAAGAAAAAAAAAAATCAAATAACATTCTGTAATCTGCAGAAGTGGAGGGTCCTGTTACTTTAGAAACATTAGTCCCATTGCTAATTAGTATTTGCTGTCTTCCCAGGCTGCGAACAAGTTATGAGAATAACTAGTATTAGGTGGGGTTTTTTTTCTGTTTCTTTGCTATGGCATAAAACAAAAAAAGGAATAGGAAAGATAATGCTATTATGATCATGCTTTTTATCTACATAAGATATCAATGCCAGATAATTGTTTTGATAGTGTTAGAAATATGAAGCTTTGCATACTTGTGTTTATTAATCCGGTGCTGTGTATGCTCCCAGGATTAATAATGTTACATCAATACCTTCACAAGTGATCCTGCTCTGATGAAACCATGTTGAAATACTGAAGTCTTGCTTCAGCGTATTCACTAAATTAAATGTAATGTGACTTCTTTGCCGATGCGATGTCCTGCGTGAAGGATTCTTTGCTGTGGTTAATTTGCAAAGTTCAAATTAAAAGTTCTTTCAAATATATTCTTTAGATTAATGGAGGACTATGTTTCAGATCACAAGCTTTGTGAAAAGATTTAGAGATGAAAAAAGTACTAATGCTTTGCTTTTTCTCCAAGTGGACTAAGAGTTAATGGGGAGTAACAATCAGCTGGGATATTCTGCAGGGATCTGTGCTTATCCTACCACTCTTCAGTTTTTCAGTGAAAGTAAAATAAAAAAGTCTTCTGATTAAGTTTGTAGAAGGATTAGATGTTGGCAACGTGGTAAATAATGATTGATGCAAGGTCAGTCAACATGGTAAACTGGATTCATTTCTTTTAAACTAGTTTGGAGATCAGGCGATGCATCTAGGAATAAGAATGTAGCTTTTGCTTAACTGGATGGAGGGCTGTGTCTGGAGAGCAGCAGCTCTGAACAGGGTGTAGAGCTCACGTTGGAGAGCCTATTAAACATGATCCCAAGATGTAGAGCTGAGTTTAAGAGGAATAGCATGAATATGTAAGCACTGAAATACCAAGCAGGGAAAGGCAGCTTGTTTGCTGTATACAGTACTAGCAATTACTGTAATACGTTCCATGCCGGTGGTTGAAAAGAACTGGGAAGAATTATGAAAATAATTTCAAATGAATAAAGCTGCCTTTATGTATTCGATGTATTTATCTGGCACAAGAAAAAAAACACAACAAAACTAGAGGTGTCTTGATCAGGGTATGTATTCATTTATTTGAGGAGATATTGTCTGATAATTTGAAAATTACTGGTAGACCTGAATCTGGTCCTTGAAAAGTCTACTAGAAGGCACTTATCTTTGCTCTTTTACCACATCAATAATTTTCCACCCATCCTATCACATAAGAATCGTATTGAATTAGTGTTAGTTGTCACCAGTAGGGTATGAAAGGCTGATCATATTAGAGACTGTCACACCGTATTAGCCAAAATTAATACTGAAAGAATATGATTGAAAAAGTATCAGTGTTTCAAATGCTGTATCTTATTAGCTTGGGAAGCCTTCTCCTCGTAAAGCCAGTGTTTTCTCCCTGAGTCCTGCTTGTTGATGTGAGACGAAATGCCATGCTCCATTTACACAGGATGCTAATGCTCTGCAGAAAGGACTTTACCAGAGGAGCTCAAGTGACAGTAGGCTTCGGAGCCCGGTCAGGGTTTGGACCGCTGTTCACCTTAACTTTATGAGGTGCAAGGTAGGAATGTAGTTATCATTTACAGCTCCTGACATGTCATTTTACAGCCTGACTTGTTAACGTAGGGCAGCATGAATTTTTTTCATACTGTAGCAGACTGTAGTTTGCAGAGGTTCAGCAAGTGTCACACAGGGGCTAAGGTGGAGCAGGGAGGACAGCTGGGAATAACAAACCCTTCATCCATCCTGGGGTAATATAAGCCAGAGCTGAATTACACTCAGAAAACTGCTTGTGGTTACGTGGCATGCCTGGTCTTTCACCCCACCTTTTTAAAAGCTAGCCAGCGTGACCTGCTTGTAGAAGGGGAAGCACAACTTCAAATGAAGTTGCCACCACCTGGCTGGCTGGGGATGCCAGCTCCTGGCTGCGGCCAGCTGCCTGGCACTTGGCAATGTGAGTCAGTGTTCCGGTGTATTTTAGACACAGAAATCTCTTGCCTCTTTGGATGAAATTAATTAGTTTTTTCCTATAAACTTGAATTAAATTTTGCGGTAATGACATGGTATTATGCTGTATTAGCTGCATAGCAAAATATCCTGTCCTGTACCTGATGCACAGTTATTGTTTTAAAGCTATCAATGTTAATGCCGTGACCTGAAATCTTGTTCATTTTTAGCTCAGAAGCTCTCTTCTCTGAGATGCTTTGCATTAATGAAACACATTTTGAAGCTGGACAAAAAGCGAAAAAGAAAAGTTTGAAATTAATTGGGGGGGGGGGGAAGCCCTTAAAACCCAAGGCAGAAAGATTTCTAGGCAAAAGTTGATTCCAGGCAAAGTGGAAGAGAATTTGCAAGCTGCTTAATGTGTCGCGTGGAAGCTCCTGTGAGCTGATTGCTGAGACTGGGGACTGGGATCTTCATTTGCCCCCATTGGGAACCAGTAGCTCCCGACTTCCTTCAGCTGCCCCGCACGGCTCTGCGCGAGCCAAGCCCCTGGCTGGCCCTGCTTCTGCTCCTGCTCCTGCTCCTGCTCTGCCTCTGGTGTTACAGGAAAGCTGTTATCATGGGGGTTTTTTGTTTTGTTTTGCTTTTTCCTGGAGGAAATGGTGATTTTGCAAAATGGTGAATTCTTTTGAAATGCCACGGTGAGGAAAGCCCTCCACCAGCTCTTGCTTAATCTCCCACATCAGCTGTGCCGTGTTACCCACAGCGAGCGTGTGGAAAGGAGTCTGGGAAGGAGGCTCCTCTTAACCCGCAGGCGTGCAGCGCTGCCGTGAGGGGATGCACTTGTCTGAAGTGAGGGTCTGGAAGGAGACTTGAAAAAATACTCTTTCCAGGAGCTTTCTAAGGAGTTTCTTAGTATAGGTCTTGATGTAGTTCATTTGAGGTCAGGCCGTATGTCAGAGACCAAGATCTCTTTCTGGTCTGTGATGCATTTGTCTGTCTTTCAATTCAGCTGGTTTCCAAGAGCTGCAGAGAGGATTCACTGTGTGCCTCGCCGTGGCTCGGAGGGGGACGGGCAGCTGTGCTGCTCGCTGCCCTTGGAAGTGAGCGGCTCTGAACTGTGCTAAAAAGGGATCAGAAACAAAGAGAGACATCAGTGCATCTTGTAAGGGGAGAACAACTTATGTACAAAAAGCATAATTCCTGTAGACATCACAAGATCTCTGTTGCCTGCTTCTTACCTTTGACTAGTCAAAATCAAACAGTGAAGGGAGTAGGATTTCTGTGCCCTATTTTTGAGTAGAGTGGGTGATACTGTAGGAGTCTGGTTATACTTCAGCAACAACACCCAGTTAAGATGAGTAAAGGTATTCCATAACCTAATTCAGTGTTTTTGTGGCTGGGCCTCCTCAGGCTCTTCAGTATGCTTGAACTGCAATTTGTATTGAATGTCTGATTAAAGTTTACTACTTGTAACACTTTGGTCACTGAGAAAATAAATACCTAGGTTAATTCAATGTATTGATATATCAGCCTTCCATGCAAGCATCCACCTACTGTGCTGGCTGCCTCCTCTGCTTAAACCACTACGGACTGAGGCCAGATCCTGTGTTTGTGCAGCCCTGCCTGTGTAAGGTGATGTGAAGCTGGTTTAAAAGAATCATACCTGCCATGTGGAGGCCTTGTTGGATCTTTCAAAACATAAAGTGTCATGAAAGTTGTCGGCTGTTTTATGATTGTGTAACTGCTGAGGCTTGTGCATGGATTATCACAGGGGCTGTGTGTGATCATGTAATGCGTGATGCATCTGTGACAAGCACACCAAACCAGATTCCCATCAGCTCGCAAACATGCATCATTGCATTTTTAGGATGTGCATGCCTGTGCTGAGGATCAGAAAAGAGAATAAAACGCTGGAGCTAATCTTCAGCAGTTGCAGCACACGTAAGCAGATTATGCAAAAATGTTAATTTTTTATTATTAAATACCACTTTAGGGAGAAGAAGCCCTTAATACTCTGGCTAAAGGCTCTAGTCACACCAGATTAGCATTGTTGTACATTAATAATAAAAATAGCTGGCTCTGATTAGTGTCAGTTAAAGTTTTCTGAATGAGAGATATAACTCTTTGAATTAAACTGCTTGAATAGCAGCTAAGGATTCCCGAGGAATAATTTGTATTAAAAAGTTAAGACCTTCACTACTTTTCTAAAGGAAAATCTATCACCAGTGTAGGAATTACATACCATTCATGTAACAGCATGAAAAGAAAGGAACTTCACAGTCCATAAAGTGTAATAAAGGAACATCTAAAATTGATTTTCATTTAAGTAGATTACTTATGTTTTCCTCTAGAACAGGGAAAGCACACTCTAATCTTCATCACTTTTCACAGGTAGACCTCCTGGTTTGATCCAGATATCCATCATGAAATGCACCGAGCCACTTCCTCCAGGGACATGCTTCCCTGAAACCTGCATCTTTGCGTCCGAGGACATTGTGTCCAAAATAATTTCAAAGAAAAAGGAGACAGGACTTCTTAGTTATTCCCATCTTGATGGTTGATTTGTAGGTTAATTTGGGGTACCTAATTTAATGCTTCTGTCATAGAGGATCCGTTTGTGGGAGGGATTTGGGGTGCTGTTCCCAGGCTCATAGCAAGTAAGCAGTTAAGCTGTTGTAGGTTCTCTGGGGGAGCTTAGCATGGCACTGCAAGCTCCTCAGGCATCTGCTCCAGTATTTGCATTGCTGCATCACAGGGGTTTTGAGTGCATGGGTGACTTCCCTGGGCTCTGAGTGGTTTGGGCCCAGAGCGTGTCGGTATTTTTCACTTGTTGGGAGGTTCTTGCTGAGGGCTTTGGGTCTGAAAAACTTGTGCTCTCCACCAGAGTGTTTCACGTGAGATATCCTGACTTTGCGGGGGGTTGACTTGGTTTTCTGCCCTGCCACTGTGCAGAATGCCTAAGCTACAAAGTATGAGCTCATATATTTTCAGTTTGGTTTGTCTGACCATTTTTAGCCTGCTTGCTTAAGGAAATGAAGATAACATGATCACCTTGTGTGTGTGTGCACACGTGCTCGCTGCTCTGTCTTCCCCTGTTCCCAATAACTTATGAACCGTTGCCCCAGTTTGACAAGGGAGGTGTTATAGGCAATTACAATTTTATGAAAATGAGTACCAGGTACAGGTATGATCGGCTGGTATGGAGGAGGCTGAAGGAGAAGCTTGTTTATTGGACTTCTGCAAGTCAGGAGGAGAGAGAGGTTATGGATGCACCAGCCACATGGAAAGCTTTGATTCAAGCTTGATCCTGGAACACAAGGGAGTCCAACCACAAGAAATAAATCCAGGAGAAAGCAGAATTTGGTAGAAGTGCTGGTCCCAGAACAATTAGTTTCTTTGACTAATGTGGGGGTTTTTGACAAAAGAAACCTATTTTTTAATTGCGCTCATTACAAATGCTGTTGTGTCAGAGAGAGAGCTGTAAATAACTGTCAGTGTCCTCAGTACAGTGGTGCATGTTCTGTAAGCCTTAAATAGTAATGTTGTCTCAACAAGCCAGTCTGTTTAAGTGAGCAATTCAAAGATGACACATCCTTTCTATAACAGGCAGCTATGCAACATCAGAGACAATAAGGTTGTCAAGGTAACTTTTGAGGCAAGTTGTTGCAAAAATGGCTAGGAGAATTTGCATATGTCTGTACTGATTCATTTGTACAGAGTAAGACTGTTGCCTTTCACATGTATCCACAGTTTTATTGTAGCTCAAAGGCCTCAACATGTTTGTAAATTGGTCAAATTTTCCAATTTTTCCCAGACTTCGCAACCCATTCTAGAAAGAAACACTTGCAAGTCAAATTGGAGCAGAAATAAGTGGGTTTGGACTGTATTCCATATTTTTGGTCATTATTATAATCTTTTATTTCAGAGGTTACCTTGGCACCTTTTGGCATTGTCCCTTTCAGGGGTGTGTGACATTGAGGTCTTGACCCTGGTTTCTTGCTCCGGGTGTGCAGGGTTGCGGGGGATCTGCTTCCTGCAGGGATGCTGAAATGCAGCAGCTCCTTGCTGTGTTTCTGCACTTGCCGAAGCAGCTATTAGTAATCTCACAAGAAAGCCTGGTTTTACGAGATTTACAGAGCTGCTGCTGCTGGACAAGAAGGAAAGACTTTGGTGGAGCCTGACGTACTCACAAGGCAAGAGGGCCCTTTAGCTGTGGATTGTACGGCAGCACTTGCATCGCACGCACTCGCCATTAGCTGGCTCTAGACCTCCCTGGTCTCTCTGGCTCTGAGCACAGGGTTCACGCTCAATGCAGAGGCTGTGGATGACCCTCATGGTGACATACAGATAGGAGGGGAAATATGAGTCGAGATGACATAGTCAGAGCTGGCTGAAAGGAGACTGCAAATTCAGAGTAGTGCTGGAGCCTGGCCAACCTATTAAGAAAACTGGGTACCTCTTGTCTAACGTTCAAAAGTTTTCCTTGTTAACTGGAAAAGGTCATATTTTGACACTGTTTGAGTCCTTCCTATGAGCTATGCAGAATATGGCCCATCACAGGATCCCCCAGCCTGTGACTTTGGACAGACCCGGTAGGCTCTGCCAGACAGTGGCTCTCCTGTCCCAAAGGGGAATCCAGAGCATCTGGAGGGAAATATGGCACAGCATGGGGCACTGGCAGTTTTGAAGGGATGATGACAGACCAGGGGCTAATCCTGATTTTAGGTTCTGTTAATGTTTTGCTGAATTGTAGCTGAATCTAGCAAGCAGTTGCATGCTGAAAGCTATGCAACTTTGTAAGTGCTTTTGCTGGCTCATTCAGGGTTGGTTTTAGACCACAAAATTAGGCCCTTCATATGCTAGTCCCTTTCTGAGGTTGTTCGCGTTTCCTCTTTGACAGGTCTTTCACTAGACACAAACATCTTCAGAGGCTGCTTTTATCACCGTAATGATGACGGTTGTACTGGCTGTGCAAAGAGCTGGAAATGAGACCGTAGCCATTTCCCAGTGCACAAGCAAACAAGATGCTGTCCACAAGAATTTTCCTTGATCACTGCGACACATCTGCTGTAGGCACGTCTTAAGAACAGGCAGTTTCTCTGTGATTGTGCTTGGGAAACCAGTTTGTTACCCAATCAAAACACGACAAAGGAGACGAAAACCTTTGCAGTGAGGATGCTTCCTTAGTACCCAGAACATGCCAAAGAAAATTAGCAACTTAAATGGCATGTGTTCATACTATTTTAGAGATAAGATGTAAACAGTTTTCACTTGGTTGTTGTAGTGGCAGGATATTCCAGGGTTGATGACAGTTGGACCTCCTAATATTATGAATTCCCAGTTCAAGAATAGCTGTAAATGTTTATTTGATGTGAAAGAGCTAATTGTACAAGTCATTACCTCCAGCCTGACATGCCTCTGCTGTTTATTCTGTGGCAGTAATTAATTCTATAATTAGAAAATGTCCTGTTAGATAACTTCTCTGGGAACTCAGCCTATTGTCCAGTGCAGGAAGCCTTCAAGAAGCTGAAGTGACTCGGGGACGACCTTAGCAATTTGGCTACTTTTATCAGCAAGGGCTGGTTTGCTTCACTGGGAGATCATTACTGAAAAATTTAACCTCTATGAGTGGGACTAGAGATGAGTCTTTTGATGCTGAGATTCAGTGCCGTTGGATGGATGGATGGATTTGCCCCAGCCCTGCCCCTCTGCAGAAGTGGAGACCTGACCTCCCTGTGCATGTGCATCTGCTTTTGATCCACCAGCATCTGCCATTCTATGAGAAGTTTGCATGAAATGAGTGTACTTCATAAGGTATCAGAGTGAACACAAGAAAATCAATAAGCAATCTGTGTGATAATTAATTAGCATGCCAGAATGAATTACTGTTTCTTCCCTCCTGATTTGGGTCACAGTCACATCTGATTTGGGAAGTTGTCAGTTTTTCAATTATAGCTTGGTCTTTGTTGTTGGTATGTTTTTTGCTTTATTTATTTGATGCAACCAGAATGAAGGACTGGCAGATAGAAAATCACACTGTGCAGACTTGCTTGTCGTGAAAAGGAGACAATATTGAGCTCAGCACCCAGCAGAACCTGTTGATGAGGAGGCGTTACTGTATGCTGGTCTGGTACAGAAGGATTATTGCTTATGAATGTGACACCGTGCAAGAGGTTGACCAAGCTCTGCAGCTTTGGTGTCGTTTGTGCTTGTCTCCATTTTCCTCTCTGAATTTGGAAGTTAATTGTTTCCTGTAGCCCTTGAGAAGACTGGCATGGTGCTGTGGATCTGCAGGGGTGATGCCACAGGCTGTGATGGGTAGCAGTTCCCAGCTTGCTGGCCCCTCTGCTCAGCAGCAAGCTGGGAACCGCTTCTTTCTCATGTGCGGGCAGAGGCTCTCTGCCCTCTTTCCCCTAGTGTTGCCCCATGCATGCTCTGCACTGGCCGGTGTGACTTGCCTCTGGTCTGCGTAGCCCTCTAGTACTCGTGCGTCTCCACGTCACAGGCTGAAGAAGCAGCCTGGGGGGGCCAGGAATGCCATGTCCTTACTACTGGAAACCTGCTCTAGTCTGCAGGCTCCCATCTCTTCAGTTTTCCCTGGGACTCGGGTGTCATTCCTGGGAAACAGAGTCTCTTCAGCCCATACATTCATGCATATTCACCCACCAAAATACACATGTAGTTTGGCCTGCTTACAACTAGCCTTCACATGGGAGTTACTCCTCAGGGTCACCTCCAGGCTCACCCCCCTTCTCTGGGAGGAGGGCTGGTATTGTGAGCTTTCCAGAGACTCCTGTGAAGGCAAAGCAAGTACTGGCTGATTATCAAACTTCTGGTGTAAATTCCTACCCTTGCTATCCTGTTTCCTTTCTGTAGTCACACAAAAGACTATAATTATACATGATAGATAAATGAACTCATTTTGTAAATACACCAGGTAGTGAGATAGATGCCTACTTAACTTTCTCAATGAACTTCAAGAGCCCAGATTTCCCATCTTCCAACAAATTGGCTTCCATCAACAGAAACGAGCCTCTCAAAGCATCTCTGCCAGGCCTCTAATGATAGCAAATAACGATGCTTTTTACTTGATAGTAGACAAGACAAAAGCATGCTGCATCTAACACGCTGAGTGTTTAGTAAGGATCAGAAGTGAACTGGTGATGATCACCTGGAGCTTTATAAATTAGCAAGTGCAATTTCATGGTGGTTTTGGTTGGTTTTTGTTTGTTTGCTTGTTTTTTAAACAACTGGTTGTTATGGTGTCTGAAAGGATTCATAGAAAATTAAGTGACTCTGGAATTTTCATAAAGAATTACTTTATTTATGAAAGGCAGTTTTGGTTTTTTTCATCCTAACTCCTAAATTTTCAAGGATTTTTCAGTTTGCTTTCTCTTAAAGCTGGCTTTCTTCCCTTTTTCTTTTTGAAACCTTGGAGGATATGGAATTTATTTCCTATTTGTGTCACTATTAATATATTTTCTAATACAGCTTTCAGGGCACACCAAGAGCTCATCTTTATTAAAGAACACATATTGAGAGGCACTGAATACCTGAAATTTATGCTAGGGATGGTCACCAGTGAGGTGTAATTACTTGAGAACAGTTTTGGTCTGAAACAATTTGCTTGATGTCTAAGAAGTTAATGATATTTATACAGGAACTTCAAGCATTTTTATGAAAATGTAACCCTAATAAGTAGCTGATGTTATTATTGCCCCTACTTTAAGTCTATCTGTTCTAGTTCATGTGATTGCCATCCTTGTGGTATTTTAACCACCTATGCTTTAGGTGGACCAAGTATTGTTTCAGAGATATGACTAGCATGTGTGAGGAAGGGAGATCTGATTTTTCTTTATAATTCATGGCATCAAAAAGATCACCTTGTGCATACGATAAATATTCTGAAAGACTTCTAAACACATTCAGTGCTTTCTGACAGTGTTAAGATAGATTTGTAGCACCAAGTTTAAAACCTGCGGTTTTTCTTTAGATCGGTCCAAATGCAGCTTTTGAAAGAAGCCCAATGGAGGGTTTCTTCCATCAGAAGACTGCATTTGATGGCCGTCAGAATAATTCTAACATGGCTATCAGGACATTCAGGGAGAAAAACCTCCAACCCATTCATACTCTGTTTCCGAATCACAGTGCCATTACAAGGAAATTGACGTTTGGCCCTCAGCGCGTTGTGGAGGCAGTGGCTTCTCACTCAACGTCTGTCTGTTATGTCTGTCACATTTTCAGGAACTGAAAGCAGAGAGTCACATGCTGCCTACTCAAACCCAGCTAAACTGCGGCTCCATTTGTAAGGAGTCATTTGGTTTTAATTAGCAGAACCTTTTGGCTGAGCGTCATACAGTTGAATGTCTCCTCTGGTTATGTGGAGTCAGGATTTCTCTGGTTCCTGTGTGAAATTCTTTTATTTTCAAGTGCAAGAGTACGAGGTTTATTTATAAAGCAGCTTTTGCCACAAGTTTCTTATCCAACCCCAGCTAGATAGGTTTAGGTTTTTAAGCAAATTGTATTTGGCAGAGGTTGGCTGGAAGGCATCAGCTCAAATGTGATGTAACTTTTATTTTAGAACAAAGCCAAGGAATTGCTCAGTATCTCAATGTTAGGAAACAGGAGGTGAAAGACCTTAATAAGACCAAAGTGCAAAATTGTGGTATAAGGTACTACTCTGTGTCAGCTTAAGTGATCGGAAAGAAATATAGAAAACCTTCTAGTTTTTCCAAACAGTGATGGACTAATTATCCTCCAGTTGTCAATAGTTCAGGGTGAATGAAGGGGTCTAAACAGGAGCTGAAAATTAGAAATAGTCCAGAATGACGGAGGTGCTCATCAGTAATGAGCCTCCCTGCCCTGAACTCCGACTGCTGTGGAGAAAAATTATTTTAGCTTCAGGTACTGTGTTCCCAACACAGTAGTAAAAGTAATGGATGTTACGTAGCTCCTTAACCTCAGAACATCTTCAATGATCAAATTATTCACTTTAAATCACTTGTGAGAATGAACCTGGAGTGCTTTGAACTCAGTAGTTCAGGCATAGTTGTTTTTGGACTGAAATGGGGACGCTCTGAGTTGGGCTCTGACTGCAGTCCTGAGAGTCCACCGGAATGGTCCTCTTCCACCTGGGCTTTTGAACCCTTCCGGGCATGAGCATCTGCCTGAGATTTTGCTCCTGACACTTCACATCCCACCCTTTACTCATCACCACTATATCAACTCACTCTGCCAAAGTGAAGTCCTGGTTTTGTTTTGGGTGAGGGTTTCCAAAACTTGAGCAAAAAATGTGTTTACAAAAAACCACTGAATAGGGTTTTGATGTGTAAAAGCTCTTGGAGAGCTGAGTTCCCCATCAGACTGGTAGCAGATGAGTAATAGCTGGGAGGTGCAGACCATCCTTCATCCTCACCAGGCAAATCTCTGGATGAACTTATGCCATGCATCTAAACACTGCAATAGTTTTAGAAAGGTTGGATAAACGCTTGGGTACAAAAACTCAAATTGGAGACCCAAGTAGCAGCATTAGATCTTTTGGAGGATCAAGCAAAAAATCTTACAGGAAGCAGCGCTGATTATCCCCCCTCTCTCCCCGGTCCGTAAACATTACAGACTGCATCAAACCCTGAAACATGACTTTTATCTCCAATAGTCTTCCTATTAACATGAGCTATTACAACTTTTGTTACGGAATTGTTTTCCTTGTGATCCTTTCATGATAATTAGGCAATTACTGTTAATCTAACATTAATGCTGAAAATCCACCCAAGTTGAGTGAATTCCTCCACTTAAAAATACTGATGGTTTTATTTGGCTGCACTGTGTAATATGAAAACTTTGTGCTCTTGATTAAAAACAACAATAAATGACAATGTGCCTGTAAAGAAAACAGGGATGGAAAATGCTAGATTTTTGCAGAGCAGTACTCTTATTGTCATGGAATCATAGAATCACTTAGGTTGGAAAAGACCCTTAAGATCATCGAGTCCAACCATAAACCTAACACTGCCAAGTCCACCACTAAACCATGTCCCTAAGCACCACATCTACACATCTTTTAAATACCTCCAGGGATGGTGACTCAACCGCTTCCCTGGACAGCCTGTTCCAGTGCTTGACAACCCTTTCAGGGAAGAAATTTTTCCTAATATCCAATCTAAACCTCCGCTGGCGCAACTTGAGGCCATTTCCTCTTGTCCTATCGCTTGTTACTTGGGAGAGGAGACTGGCCCCCACCTCCCTACAACCTCCTTTCAGGCAGTTGTAGAGAGCAATAAGGTCTCCCCTCAGCCTCCTTCTCTCCAGGGTAAACAACCCCAGTTCCCTCAGCCGCTCCTCATGAGACTTGTGCCCTAGACCCTTCACCAGCTTTGTTGCCCTTCTCTGGACACGCTCCAGCCCCTCAATGTCTCTCTTGTAGTGAGGGGCCCAAAACTGAACACAGTATTGGAGGTGCAGCCTCACCAGTGCCGAGTACAGGGGCACGATCAATGCCCTAGTCCTGCTGGCCACACTATTTCTGATACAAGCCAGGATCCCGTTGGCCTTCTTGGTCACCTGGGCACACTGCTGGCTCATATTCAGGCGGCTGTCAGCCAACACTCCCAGGTCCTTTTCCACCAGGCAGCTTTCCAGCCACTCTTTCCCAAGCCTGTAGCGTTGCATGGGGTTGCTGTGGCCCAAGTGCAGGACCTTGCACTGAGCCCTGTTGAACCTCATACAACTGGCCCCAGCCCATCGATCCAACCTGTCCAGGTCCCTCTGCAGAGCCTTCCTACCCTCCAGCAGATCAACACTCCTGCCCAACTTGGTGTCATCTGCAAACTTACTGAGGGTGCACTCGATCCCTTCGTCCAGATCATTGATAAAGATATTAAACAGAACTGGCCCCAATACTGAGCCCTGGGGAACACCACTTGTGACTGGTCACCAACTGGGGTAAACTCCATTCACCACCACTCTTTGGGCCCAGCCATCCAGCCAGTTCTTTACCCAGCAAAGAGTACACCCGTCCAAGCCATGAGCAGCCAGTTTCTCCAGGAGAATGCTGTGGGAAACGGTGTCAAAGGCTTTACTAAAGTCCAGGTAAACATCATCCACAGCCTTTTCCTCATCTACTAAGTGGGCCACCTTGTTGTAGAAGGAGATCAGGTTAGTCAAGCAGGATGTGCATTTCATAAACCCATGCTGACTGGGCCTGATCACCTGGTTGCCCTGTATGTGCCGCATGATGGCACTCAAGATGTTCCATAACCTTCCCCAGCACTGAGGTCAGACTGACAGGCCTGTAGTTCCCCGGATCCTCCTTCCAGCCCTTCTTGTAGATGGGCGTCACATTTGCTAACCTGCTAACCATTTTCCTCTGTGTGTTTTTTTTCAGAGGTTAGTGACTTTGTGCATACAATCATATACTCTTTCAAACTGAATTCTGCATCAGTATTTTGTTGTTAGATTTTTCTTTTCCATGGTAGGAAGGACCCATGTCGTAAGTGGGAGCAGAAAAAAAAAATCTTTTTCTTTGCTTGATCAGGAAAGTTTGAAATTCTGTGACCTCAGATCTTCAGTTAAGTGCCGAGAGTGGGAGTTTTTGACCGGTAGTTCAGCCATCTTCAACTGTCCCCTTATCTCCAAAGTAATCTGCCCAACTTCATCTCTGGACCAAACTCAGATGCACAGTTTCATCCCTCAGTTTGTGAGTAATAGGGAGAAGGGAAGATTCACTGAATGATTTAGTATGGACAGAAATCAGATGACATGTAATTTTAATTAGGAGAGGTGTCTAAATTGTTATTCATTTTAGGTTATCATGGCTTAAGATTTACACAGACTATAATTTGCATAATGTAAAAATGAGGAAAATCAAACTTTATCCAAAAGATTCATGTAATGCCAACGTGTTTGTGGTGATTTTCTCTTAATACACTTCTTCCAGCTGTGAAGGTTTTTTGCTAATATTGAGCCAACCTCAATAATGTGCTTGTCTTCTGTGTAACCTACACAGAGAGCTGAGAGCCAGAGTGTGGGCTGACAGCTCCAAAGCATCTCCAACCTGGGCAAGGCCTTGTCTTGGTGGCAATAGCAAACTCCCCTTGGCTTCCATGGGAGTAGAGTGGAAAATTAGGTGAGGGAGTTGATGATTGGACATTTAAGTTATCTAGATTCTTACTTTTTTCACTGGGAGGCTTTGACTATGATCTTTTTTCTAAAGAGCCGCTGGGAGATTTATTAACTGTTCAATGGATGTTGAATGAGGTGAGCTGATGGCATCTCTGCGTTCTCATGCATATTCCTTAATCAGGTCAGGTCACTCTGAGTAAGGAGCTGAGCCTGTATTTGGGATAGGTTTAACATTTAAACTGTTGCTTTAACTGGCAGTAATTCTGTTGTACTATTTAGATTCTTCCTGTTCCCAGTGGAGACTGGACTAAGATCCAGAAATTAATTTTTATCCTAACAACTCTTCAAAGGAAACTGCATTTTTTTCTGATAAACTTAGTCTAGAAAGGTTTTAATCTCTGCTGAAGAGATGTAAAAAGTTGAAGAGAGTTATTTTATTTATTTGTCCTGCTTCTCTGCTTGCTACTTTCCCAGTTGCATAGATTAGTGGGTAGTCTCTGAGAATATAATGTCATATCTAAAGAGGGGGAAATAGTTTTAGAAAACCGTTTCTCTGAATTCCCCAGGAGCATGCAGCTCGGTTGCTGCTTGTGATGCAGCTTTGTAGAGTTCCAGTGCCTGTGAGCCGGAGTTTATGATAAGAAAGAAATATCTGAAATACAGTTACTCTATACATGAACTTTTCTTTATGCATGATAATGCTGCAGTTACAGAATTCTTTTTGCATTTTCCCCAGGAATTCTGTTATCCTCGGAGTCTGGAGCAGGTTAGTCTGTCAACAGTGTACCTGCAGGAAAACCATTAATTATGTTTAAGCTGATTCTATGACAAATGCTGGAGATGACCAAAGTTTCTTTTCTGTTTCCTGCTCCACCCCAGAAAAGACTCTTTTAAGATGAGGCTACTGAGTACACATTTTTTCTCATTAAAAATACACCTTTGGGTTTTATTGAACTGTGTGTGGTTTTCTAAGTTGAGAATATTACTTTGGGAATTTGTTACCTGAACAAAGTGACTCTTCTGTTATATGTCAGTTTAAATCCACCTTGCTGCTTTTTTGTTTGTTCGTTTACGTATTTACTTTTTAAATAGGCATTGAAAATGTTAGAGACTTCAGGGATATTGCATTTAACGGTTCAGTGGAGAATCTTGGTATGACTCCACTGGTTGCATGTTCAGTCGTACCATCGCGTTGGCATCTTTCCTCTGTCTTTTTTGCATGGTCTTCACTCATGTAGTATCTGAGTTGCAACATCTTTATTCTTGCATCCATAAGGCAGACCTTGGGCATCACAGGTTGTGTTTGCCGGGCTACCTCTGTCACTGCTGCCCAGGTCACCCCGTGAGGGGACCCTGCAGCAGACCGGGCACTGCTGAGCTCGCCCGCAGACCACTGCCAGGGACTCCACTCTGTGCTGTTCCACAAAAAGCAAAGTGGCCTGGTTTGGAGAGCTGACCACAGTTCTTGGGTAAATATTTCTATTGAGAGATAAGGGTCGATTTTGCCTTTTATACCAATAACTAATTTATTGTAGGACAATTTAATTTAGGCCGTATGTAAGGAGGTAACAGGACTGAGGTCCTGCCTGTAGTAGCAGATAACCTCATCTTTTATATCCTGTGCAGCCTGTCTTCCTTGTTGTGAAGGATGCAGCACAAGCTAAATTCTGTATTTTGAAGTGTCAAACTGAGTTATCTAAAACATCATTTAAAACCTAGGTGGGCATTTCTTTCCTCTATGGTTTTTTATATTTGTCAAGTTGAAACATTCCAATTTTGCCTTGGAAGTTTGTCATAGTGAAAATGCTGTTTGGCTTCTAATCGCTAGATGTAACAGCTAGATGTTAGGTAGAAGCAATATATTTTTCTTGCTTAAATAGCCCCAAATAATTTCTATTTTAGGTTATCTAAAAGTCTGTTCTGTGTTCCCAAGATGAAGGAGGAATTATTTTTTCTTGGGAGATGCACCTGCGGGAAAAATTGCCTTTCACTTGTGCTTTTGTGCTGTGATTGTAAAAGCACCTCTCAGGAGACCTCTTTCAAGTTTCCATTTGCTCTTGGGGAGTGATGGTGTGGGGGATCACTTCTGGAAGGTGTGTTTTGTAACTTGTGGTGCTTGCAGCTAACTGAAGGTTTACTGCTGTTGTGTTTTGTTAATGCATGGCTGTCGTCTGTCTTTCAGCTATTGTGCAAAGCCATTTGGGTAGAAACAGGCTGATTTAAAATTATTCCAAGACAAATGTGAATGAGAAACCTTCTAAGTTTTGTATATGAAAGTTTGATAACCCTCGTATGAGCATTGCATTTTTTTATGTCAACAAGCATTACAGAGTAAATTAATTTTATAACATTAAATACTGGATGTTAAAAATGTAGCTAAAATAGGCATGTACTAAGGATGCTGAAATGTATGATCTTGTGAGGGTGGAGTGCAGCTCTCTGTATATAGCACTGGATTTTGTAGGCTGAGAATTCCCAATGGTATTTGGTTGCCTAAATCTTTTAAAAACCCCAGCCATAAATATCTCAATTTCTTCTCCCCCCCACCAGCTATGTTAATGTAAGTCAAGTAAATCTTAGTGGAAACATAAAAATGCATCAAAGCTACAACACAGAGTAAGTAGTACCTTCAAAAGTTGGGGCATTTTTGGATTTGAGTTTCAATACCAGGTCACAGGTGGCTGGAGTTACAGAGAATTTGTTGCTGTCATGAGATTTGGGGGTTGAGATGGTGGCTAAGATAGGACCAGTCATCTTGAATCCAAAGGCTACTCTGCTGGTACCCAGAAGACAGAAGCTCCACATCCCCTCTCTAACAAAAACATAAGTCTTGAAACTACAATGAATGGAAGTCAGAGGTCGTGGTGTTTGTGATTGCCACAAGCAACTGTTAGCTTTGGTCATCGCACTTTTAAGGCAGAATTGCAGCTTTCTTTGTGTGGGATAGTAACTCCAGCATTATGCACGGATTCCATGGATACGAGAGTAGAGGCAGAGGGAACAGCCAAAATCGACCTCTGCTTTGTCAAAAAAATCAAGAGGGGACATTTCTGTGTTTCTGAATTATAAGGATACAGGAGGAATTTATTTTTTTCTTACTAGGGTTGGAGAAAATATTAAATTGCAGGCTTACATGCATTTGAGGCTGAGTGCAGCAAGAAGCAAGTGAGACACAGAGAGTGCCTTGTGAGGAGCATCCATAAGTACTCATTTGATTCCTTTTTATTCCTCCTCACTCGTTCCTCATTTTCTTTCCCTGTTTGATATTCTTCTGTCAGTGGTACTTGATCCTGGTTGCTCTTAGCAGCAGGGCTGTGCTTGCTGTGGATTCAGATCCCATCACTTGCCACACACCGTCTGGTCTCCAGTGGGTCCTAAGGTGAGGTGCACTGAAAACACTGAGAAGGACTTGAGAGCATCTGCAGATAGACTCCGTGGCACCTCAGGGAGCTTGTACCTCCTTGCCAGTTGGTGAAATAGGGTCTGTTCCTTGCCCAGGAAACAAATGAAGAGCCATTAACCACCATCCATCTATTTTCACTAGGATTATAAATGTAAGTAGTTAAACTGCAGGTTGATGGTGATCATTTGTTAATGTGGCAGTGTGAGAAACCAGCCTCTTAAATCAGGCATTTTAATGTTTTAGGCAGTGAGAATTTTTCAAAACTGTTACATTTTTGGTCCTGTGTTCTTTTGTCTTTTTCCACCCTTATTTTTAATTTGAGTTGGATTTGTCTTTAAGAAAGGTGAAGTGAAGAACAAAAGGTGTCAAAGATGTTATGTGGGTCCTAAGTCAGCTTTGGAAAGAGGTTCTCAATGGGAGGTTTGACAGTCTGCTTTGTCAGGGCAAGTTGCTGCATTAGGAGTCTTTTGTATTACAGCTAAGAGCTGGGAGGTGATTAAAAATGACATCATCTTGTTTGAAAATTGGTTTTCAGAGGTGACATTTTTACAAGAAAATCTTTGTTTTCTTTTTAATTTCATTATGAAATTTCAAAATGAAGCTTTTTCCTGAAAGTTCTATTTAGAAATCGTAGAAACCCAACAGTTTTCTTTGTTGGTGGTGGTTTTTTGTCCCCTTCCTAATTTCCAACAGCTGCCTCCTTCCATTCCTGCCCAGCAGGAAAAAGCTGAACTGTTTAGAAAGAGGGCAGTGGAAAGGAACCACTTTCTCTCACAATTTGACAGCCCTGTCCTTTTCCCATTTCCTCCTTTAAGGAAAACAAGCGAAGGATATTAAAATATCTAGTAGGATCTGGATTTTCCTGCTTCCTGGTTTTGATCCATTTGGCAGTGATATGGGATTCTGTACAACCCAGTGCTGCAAAGCACCCTCTATGTGATAATAGACCTTGGAGGAATTTTAGTGATAGTTGCAGTCCAGTTAAAGTATGCCTTTCCATGAGGGCAGGCGATTCTCTTATTTTATCATGTCAGCACCTACAACATACCCTGATACCCCTTCTGAACCTTGAACAGTTTATCAGTGTTGCAAATGGAACTGTTGACATGGGTAACTGTTAACAAAAACCTACGTAACTGCAGCACTTAGAGGACCAGAGCAACAGTTTTCAATTTTGTTTGGTTTTTACCTTTCCTAAAAAATTTCCAACAGATCAGTGTCAAGAATTTGAATCTCTTGTTGATAGGTGGTTGCTTTGCAGATTTGAACACTGCAGTGATTTCTGTAAGCCAAGGATATCGAAATGGAGTAGTGCTATGCTAAGATGCTCAACTGCCCGTGCTTCTAGGTACTGTGTTAGGTATTTTATCTCTTCTGCTCTTCCTGCTAGACCTATTTTTGCTACCTTTGCATAGCACTGTGTTGTGGGTGCATTGTGCATATGGGCAGGCATATGCCATGAGATGATTCTTTGGGGGGTGTTAGTCTATGTAATACAAAGCCTTTTTGTCACTAGACCAGTCTGGCATTGCTCGTCTCTGAGCAATCACAGGATAACTCAAGGGATCTGACACAATTAGTGCTGAAAACAGTGAATCAGTTTAAATACTGATGTTTTGGAAAGGACCTTGTACTTGATATAGAATTTAAATTCTGTGATTCTTTGAACATTAGTGTGGATTTACAGCTCTTGTACTTGCTAAGAAAGCTTGACCTAGTAATGCACAGGTAAAAATAATTCGATCGCAGTGGATGTACATACTGAAGATCATGTAAAAGCAAATGAAGTGATCACTGAATTTATGAGAAATAAAGTTATGGGATAAAATTCTACAGTACATACCAACTCCATATGCTGTCTTAGTAATGCTATAATTAAGCCAAAGAGTCATGTCAAACTGGCCTTTTCCATCTGCTCTGTGATCTGCTCAGGGAGCAATTTGGAAAGAATGACAGCTGACCTCAAAACCAATGCGTTCGGTTAATGTGCGTTCCACCAGAGCTGATACTTAAACAGAGCTCATCCACTTTCATATATGGGTACGAATTGTTCTTCGTTTAATTGGAAGAATCAAAATTGGGCTTGGTGTGAAGCAGGCTTGTTCAAAATTTTTGTTTCAGTAAATGCCTCTTGGTATTAGCTGAACTGTTTGATGGCTCATAAAAATATTATTCCATTTTATTTGCAGCTATGTAAACTGCAGTGTGATGGCACAAGTTTAAAATAGCACTGTTGGGTTTTTCTGTTCATTTTTTATGGCTTTTGCCAAAACAAACCTGTTAATAATAAAGTCTCAAAAGTTCAGTATGAATAATTGACATGTGAGACACGTGAAACTCAGCCTGTATTTATAATACTAATTGATTTCATTTATTTTGCATCCCCTGTGAATTTCTCACTGCCAGTCTTGCCATTATCTTAATGTTGTTGTTTCCAATAACACTCAGAAAAGTCATTTTAAAGGCAGGGGGTCTTTCAGCACAGATGCATCAGGTGTAAAGCTTCCTTTCCTTGGAGGTGATCAAATTCGCTAAAGGAAACCCCGTGGAATGGTACAGCTTAAAAACCAGGGTCTGTCCATCTGTTTGAATCTGTGTTACCTTGTGAAAGTCTGCTTAATGCTCTCTCCCACGAGTGTCTGTATTCAGATAATGCAGGCATGTTTTTTTGTTGTGACAGGGAAGTGTGAAAAATGTTAATGCTGGAATCAGTGCAGTATCTGGAAGGTCATAATTGTTCCTACAGAAGGACAGCAAGACCTGCTTGCCAGTGGCAAGCTGCAGTTAGACTTCCTGATTAGGAAAAAATAGTTTCATCTGCGTAGTCAGACTGCTGGGAACCTTGAAACCCACCCCATGCGTTAAAGCTGGAGGCAAACATCTGATCTTTGGAGACATTTAGATCCATGTCTGGCCTTCATGTCTGGCAATGCTGCTGTGCCTCGAGCTGATAGGAATCTGCAGGGCTTCCCATGAGCTGCTCGCCCTCCAGTTCTTTAAAGCTAGAGCCATCCACCTTAAAAATGTGGATCTTGCTCTGTAGTTAGTGACTGGCTCCAATTTCTGCCTGCCCATCAAATAGAAAACACTTACCAAACTCTTACTTCTTTGCAGTCAGCGCAACTGATCAAGATACACAAACATAATGTGCCTCCTCATACGTACTTTCTGCTGGCCTGGAATAAGAAAAGTAGTAGTTGAATACTTTGATGGGAAAATCTAATTTCTGACTCTATTTGATGAGCAGAGTAAAAATATAAATGTGGTTGAGAATACTCTCTCAGTTAATTTTGTATTGCCTGTCTGGCTGATGGGTTCTGCCTCTGCGTCTGGTGGGCAGAGAATCCTGGTAAGTGGCCATTCTCCGAGAAACAAACTCTGAGTCATCCACAGATTTTTAGCACCTGCCTTACTTCAAAGTCTCCTTTAAAACAGAACTTGAGTCTTTAATCTGAGCCTTCCTGAAGTGTCCTTCCCTCCCCTCCCCTCCCCTTCCCTTCCCTGCTGCTTTTTAGCATCTCTTTGGCTTTGCCATTTGTGCTGTAGCCCAGCCCCAGTGATTTTGCTGGGGAGAAGCAGCACAGCTGGCTGTAGGGCTGGTGTCCCGGGACAGCCGCACCGAGCCGCGCTCTTCCCTGCCCGCTGCTCTTGGTGTCTCGGAGAGGAGTTTTTCCGAAGTCTTCAGCAGCTCGACGTTGGATGTTTCAAGTCACCGCACACTGTGGGCTTTTACTGAGGGCTGTGTTCAAGCTGAAAGCAGTTCCAAGGTGAAATTCAGGCAATGAAATTTGAATGAAGCGTGGCCAGTTTTTTTTTCTTTTTTATCTTCTGCTGTGATTTATTGGACAAAATCGTGTTTGGGAAACATTTTTCACTTGTGTTCTCTCTGCTTTTCCTGCCCCCTCTTCTGAAAGGTGAACGAATAGACATCACCTGCTGTATCCCAGAGTGTCTGTGCTCTCCCCGGGGCATAGCAGGGACCTTCTCTTTAGCCCAGATGGTCTCATTCTTGCAGAAGTGACAGAGGTTCTCTGTGTGTAAGCAAGTGCTACCTCAGAAATCAGGAAAATTAGAAGACAGTAAATGAGAACCAGCAAGAAAGTCAGAATTAGGAGTGGGGAACCTCCTAACGTGTTCCTGTTTTAAATACCAGAATGGGATAATCCTTTCCACTTGCCTGCATGCTGGGCGTCACAGGCTCAAGGGGTACGGGAGGTGTGGTGCTCCTGCAGCAATGGGGAGTGATGGGCAGAGCACAGTATGTGTTTGATGCTGCCTTTTGTTGTGTGTTGAGAGGGGAAGGCCCTTTACCCCAAATGTAATTACTCGGGGAGCCTCAGAGCCGCAGTGTCTCGGAGCAGCTAGCGTAACATTTTATCATAACGCAATTTCCCACCTCCGCTCTTGGAAAAGCCATATTCCAAAAGCCTCACAGTGGAAACTGCATTAGCAGTGTCATAGGTAACGTCCTGTGCCTTTTAAGTAGCTATAGCTGAAGCAGTGTGAGTGGGAGCGAGCAGAGGTGCACACCTGGGGTGACCTGCTGAGGCTTTCTGCGGGAGGCTGCAGGTTTGAGGGTTCACAGGCTGGTCGTGGCAGGGCAGCAGGCAGCACCTCGGTGCAGCGTCCAGCTGCTTTGCTTCAGCATTGACACAGGAAGGGAAGGGACGGGCATCTCAGCTTCGGGTGGACGTTACAGAGCTTTTCATTCATAGTCTGTTAATTACGCTGCGGTGGAGCTTTACCTGTCTGGGGCGGCAGATTTGCACTGAAGACTGTTGTCGGGGGTATTATGCAATGGTCTGTTATTTCAATGAAGTATTAAATAAAATTTTTTCCACATCAGGAAATAGGGACGTGACCTGCCACAAAGCCTTAGTTAAACTTTCAAACATGCCTGAACCTACTGACCTTCAAGATACGGTACCAGGCTCATCTTTTCTTTTTCCTTCAGACCTTGGCCAGATGGGATGGCTGGAGGTACCGTATCAGTGCATGGGGGAGGGCCTCTTAATACTGTCACTGTCATTTAAATATTGATCAGAGCATGCGGAGAGACCCTGTGATGGCTGCTGTGGGAGATTAGTGAGCAGAGTCCCTGGAGGCTTTTCTCTGCTTCGGCGAGCAGAAGGAGCCCATGTAACCACTGGCTGCTCATGGGTCAGTGCCGCTATGCAAGACCAGCCTTGCATGGCGCTCGAGCTGTGAATCATCAAGCCCATGCAAGGAGATCGCTCTGCATCTGGGGAGGGGAAGACTCAGCCTTCCCACTTGCTTAGTGGGGCCCATGCTGACGAGGTGTTTGGGGACGTGGTGCAGACGGCACCGGACCTGCCGAAGCCCAATGCCTTGGCAGCAGTCCCAGGCTTGGCTCTTTGTACGCGCAGCGTGGGCATTTTGAGCCAGAGCTGCAGCAGGTTTAACAGTTTGCAATGCAGATCTGAAACACATGTGTGTGCGGCCTGGTGCTCTCCTATAAGGTTCAGTATCTGCATGTCTCCCTTGAGACCGCTCCTTCCCTCGGGATGTTGCTCGGGGGCATGCAGCCTCCTCGCTGCTGTGCATGCCCACAGGCTGCCGGGGCTGTGCAGCGCGACCCGGGCAGCTCAGCTAAGAGGCAGCATGCATTTGTAGGGATGATGCTTTGAGCTCCTGCTGAGTGCCCTCCTACTCATACCTGCACCCTGCTGCTGGGAAGAAGGCAGTTAGAGAGGGTTGTCTGCATTGATGGTTCCCTTTGCAGCACCAGTGCTCTGAAGTGCTTTTGGGGAGAGTGGGTCCTCCAGAGGAAGATTTTTGCCCACACAGTGCCCCGCTGTGGAGGTAGGCACAGCACAGTCGGGGCACTCTGCCCAGTGGGGTTCACCGCCTGCACAACTTGGATATACACGTGTCCCCCAGCCAGCCTGTTGCAGAAGAACTTGCCCAGGGCTCCCTGCCCCTCGGCTGCCCATCTGGGGAAGGAATGATCTCCCAGCTGCTGCTCTTAGGTAGTTCTTGCAGGAGGTAAAAGAAAAAAAGTGGGAAAAGTAGGAGTAAGAGTAAAGATCTTGCCAGTTACCGTAATATTCTGGAATCTGGCTTTTATGTGTCCCTTTACACTGGCTTCTGGCACTGCATGACCACTGTCGTATACTTTAACTGAGCCAAGGTGAAAAAAAGGCAATTAAACTTTAATCAGGGCCACTAATCACTTCAGGTATACATTTTCTTTTAAAAAGTGATTTTTTTAAAAGACTCATTTTTTTCCTTGCCTGCTCTGAAGCAGGGCAGCGCAGGTGGGAGGAGAAGCAAGCGGTGGAGGGCAGCAGTGAAGCTGCAGGGCATGGCGAGGAACCGCTGACAGCCGAGACAAGCCACCGCTTCATGCTCCTGGTGCTACGGTCTGATAGGATAGTGAGAGCAATTGGTGATGCTTATTAGGTTTCTTCCTGCTCTCAAATGAAAGCAAAGTTTTGCAAATAGCTTGCTGTGACGTGTGAAGACCTGGCTTGCAGCCCTTGAACTCCACCGTGATAAATGCGGAGATACAGCAGCCTGTTTGGAAGACACCACCCATTCAGTGTGGCCACAAGTAAAATTTTTGGCAACCTCTGCCCTGAACCATAAACTTGGCTCTGTGGGATCTATGAACAGTTGTCTGGAGTCCTGCAAAGCGTCCCGGCTCTGTGGAAGGCTTGTACTGCAGCTGACTCACCCACTAGCTGCATGAAATGTGCACATCACTGATTTTCCACTGTAGCGTGAAGGATCTTTTATATCACTTGTAGAAAAACTTCACCTTTTTTGAGCTATAACTTCATGGATACAATGCACTGCAGGTGCAGGTGGAATCCAGTTACTATTTTTTTAAGGGACAGACAGGGATGCTTGGCCTTTGATGTAATGTGGGGATGAAAGCTTTGAAATACAAATAAAAAACATAGTGTGAAGCAATTGGCCAAATAAGCAAGTTTCTTCTTTGCTACTGAACTGACAGCCTGGAGATTTTAGGGCTCTGTCTGTTCAGAGAATAAAAGCAAGTGCTGCACTGTCGCCTTAATGAGCATCACTCTCAATGTGATGTGGCCATATGGCACTAAACATTCCTTGCTGGCTCACGCGTGGGTGACAGCACCGTTATCTCTGTATGGGCTGGCTCACCGTTGAAGCTTCAGTCCAGCCCGCAGCAGACCAGTGTCTCTTCTGGTGATGATGTTACGGACATCTGTCCGTTGCAGAATGGTTTGGGGCCATGTATTTGAGTCACATCACTTCCCCACGCAGTCCTCACCTCATCTCCTTAGAAATAGGAATGCTCAAGATCTCCTTGCTGAGCTGTTGGGGCAGGTATTGTATAAAAGCTGGGGCTGAGTGGAAAGGAAGTTGCAAGTCAAAAAAGGTAGCACCAGGTCTTTCCAGGGAGAAAATAATGTTATTTTGAGTACAAGCAGGAACAGGCTTTTATAAATGAAAAGAAAAACTAAATTCAGAAATCACAGTAGCTGTTAAGGAAATCAAACAGATAAATGATGCAGAGGTGGTTAGCTATAGCTTCTTGGGGATTTTTATTTTTTTTTTAAAAACAGTGCACTTTAAGTCCTTAGCCAGCCCCTCTAATCTAAATGCCTCTCTCTTCATCTGTATTTTAAAAATAGTTATATATAGGCAGACTTGTGTAGCCAGCTGTCTCCAGAAGCAGGCTGGGGTGTTGAAAGTTCAGCTAGAATACTCTTGTTCGTAGATTGAAAAAGAAAAGCTGTTGGGGAAAAAGTGGGGAGCCAAGATGGGAAAAAAAAACAAACCAACCAACCTTTTAAGGGATCATCGCAAGTGCGTCGCATAGCAAACCCACAACTTCAGAGAGCTTGAGGGTGGTGTGTGTGGGATGCTGGTGGGGAGAGGTGCCCCGTGAGTGCTGCTAGGTGCACACAGCTCCTCTGAGGAGGGCTCCAGCAAGGGACTCTCACAACTTGGGGGTCCTTCAGTGCTCAGGGCTTAGCAGAGACATCTGTGGTGGAAGGATAAGTTGTGGCCTTTGCTCTTGGACTGACAACTCTGAGGTGAAAATAATGTGGAAGGCTGATGATTTCAGTCTGGGTTTAATTTTGATTTTTTTTTTTTTTTTTAACCTGGAGACCGAGCAAGCCATGGGCAGGATGCTCAGGCAGTGAAAGCAGTGGACTGCAGGTTTGTGTTTAGATCCCTTCACTACCATTACTTCATCAGGAACTGTCTGAAAAGTGTCTTTAAAAAAGAGTTACTGTGTATGAAAATGTTTTCTTGCCTTGCAGCTTCAATATTTCTGTTTTCTTTAGGAAGCAGGGATAATTATTACTTCCTTTTATCTACTTTTCTTATCAAGCTTGTATATTCTTGGGGATAAGCCTATTTTTATCTGTTTGATAAACAGCTAGGCATGGCCTGTGATTTTTATTCATCATACTAAGTGGTGAGCGTGCATAACGATCACACAGAGGAGATGACCAAGTGCTGTGTGGCTAAACCTGGGTGGCTGTACAAGTACCAGTTTCCTTGTATGGTTGAGTTGCAGAATTGAGGCTTTTTGAAAACTCTTGTGCATCTTCAAAATGCTATTTAGGAGAGGATGGCCATTTTGTCCCCTTGCTAATTGTGGTTCTGGTGTCCCAGCAAGATATTATTTTTTTAATTGCCAGAGGTCCCCAAGACTTTCCCTTTTCAGCTTCGTTCAGGTTTCTAAACTGAGACTATGAGTAAGAGGTACAGCTGCTCTGTGTGCTCAAATGACTGCCAGGGCATATTTTGTATGAAAGCATGGAGATGTTGCATGCGTAGAAATGAGCTTTCCCCAAATGTTTTTTCTAGTGTACTAGTTTACTAGTATAATAACAATTTTTAATAAACCAACATCGTGTCAACAAGGCTATTGGCCAGATGGCAAATTTAGTCAGGTTTAAAATGCAGGTCTACTCTATGTAAGTAATAAATGACAAAAAATTATCACAGTAAAAGTAATAAAAAAGTGGCGTCCCACATGCTCACATTGGCAAATATTAGGGGTTGGGAGGGAATTGCTATAGTTCCTTGAAAAGTGGCATAAAAGTACAGAACAAGCAGGTGGAAAATGTTGTATTGGCATAGTTGTTTCACAAGTGTTAGTGTTAACAAATCTTTTTTGACAAAGTCTATACTAGATAATTTTTTCTAATGAAAGAAAATCAGAGTTGAAACTGCATCTTCACTGACCAAGGGATTTTGTTAGCATATTAATCTTGCCTCTGAATGGTGGGCAGACTTTGTCTCCTCGAGAAGGCCGTCCTAAGATAGCCTTCACCTTTTGGGGAGATATAAGACTGGAGAAAGCCTGGCCTTGGCAAACCTGGAAGAAATTATCTTCACATACTTTTTGTAAGAGGTCTTCTTTCATTTGCAGCTTGAAACTTAAAAAGCACAGTGCTTGCTCTCACCTGACTATGAAACTTTTGTCAAAGCTCAAAAGAGACTTGTTAAAGTTACAGACATAACGAATGGTTGAATGATTCAGCCACCTCCTTGTGAACAGTGTCTTTTCCATCCCCAAAGAAATACCATCTCTCTTGTACAGCATTTCACTAGGGAAGGTTGGGTGTGTATGGCCAGAATATTTTTAGTTGTTGTCTCCCTGCAACGAAAGCGGCAATGCTTCTGCAGGCAGAAAGGAAAGGGCAAGGTGCTTGTACGAATTCCCACTAGAATGTTTAAAACAGAGCAAACACTCATCTGAAGGCTCTTGGGGAGGAAGGCAAACTTTAAATGTCCAAGTTTCGAAGTTTTTACTGGTGTACAGAGTGCATATGAGCCTAGTTAAACTCTGCAGGCTGAAACAATGCAAAAAACCCAACCTGTAGGAGACACAAGGAAAAAAAAAGGCAAAAAAAAAAAAAAAAAAAGCTTGTGGAAGCCTGTTACTTGTGAAAGGTTTGGAAGTCAGAGGTGATGTGCTAAGCTTTCTTCTTTGAATGTAGGCAGTGGTAATTAAAATCTAGAGGATATTAACAAGAAGTACAAGGCTGCACACTGTCAAAGGAGGCTGAGCTGTGTACAAACTGGTTTGCTGCGAAGTAGGCTTTAAATCGGGGTTTCTTGAGCTGTGGTCCATAACACATCAGAAAGTGATCCCTGCATCAGCTATGAAAAGACTGAAAAGCAACAGTGCAGTATAAAGTGGAATCAAACAAAAGCAAGAGAAACATTTTAAAACTTAGGCTTATTTTGATGTGAAAATCACTATGGTAGCAGAGTAACAGCTGTTTATTGCTTCCCTCAGACCTAGCTTAGGTTATTCTTCAATTTAGGACTGTTTCAACTGCTGATTGATGCCCTCTGTCCACTGGTAATTCTTAGTCCCTTCGGCTTAGATCTAAAGCAGAGCTTGGCTTACAGAAGTGACCGTTCCCATCCGCATCGCTCTCCTAAGCCATCGTGGTTCTTCTGTGGTGCATCTTGCCCATGTACAATGTACTCCGGTCACATTTGGTGGGGTAGAAAGGGCTGGTTTATGTGGATCTTCAAGGAATTTTATTGAACATTACTAGAATATATAGTTTAGAGAAACAAGCAATGATAAGAGTAGATTTTATTAATTATTTCCCTTAAGATCCATTCAGGGATGCAACTCCTGCAGTTTCAATTTTTTTTGTCATGCCTTAGGGAATACCACAGTTAAACACAATGCTCACGATTATTAATTTACTTTATAGTTAAAGAAAGGCAGAACAAAGTACAAAACCAGCCTAGTGTACTTCAATTACAATTTCCTTCTCTCCACCAAAAGTTCTCCCCAAAGATTACGTATTTGAGAGTTGGCTTGCCTGTGGGAGCTCTTCTTTTCATGCACAAGGTCTGAAGCATACTACTTTCAAAATGAATGGAAAGTCCCATCTCAAGGCACCCTGGGCTAGATCTATATTAGCACGTAATTCGGTGCAGCAGGAGCAGATCATTAGAACAAAGGATATGGGGCAAAAACGTCCCCATCTAAACGATATGTGGTTTGTGGGGGGTTGCTTCAAACCAGATTGACTCCTGGGATCCCTGGGATTGAATGTCTCCCAACCTCATGTCTGCTTTGGAGCGATCTGAAGACCAGCCATTGACTTGGACCTGTTTGTCTCCATTCGGGGCGGGAGTGCATGTGTGTGTACCTGCAGTGGAGCCTCTGAGGTAATATCCTCCTGTTGAAATGTAGTTTCTATACACCAAAACCCACTTTGTGGATTGAACTGAGGGAGGTAAGTGAGGACAACAGTAGGATTTGATTCAAAGCTGCACTACTGCTCTGAATTGTAATGATAATGTGGGTAAGATGACCAAAATCACGTGAAGGTGGACAACAGCAGGATGTTGAAGGTAGGGGAGCAGGACTGACAGGGATCTGTAAATCAGCTCACAAATAGGCAGGTGTAATTCTTAGTTCTGTGAAACAGATGGATTAACTTTTATTCAGTTACTTCAAAGAATCTCTTCAAGGCACAGTCTTGCGGCAGGTGAAATTAATGTGTATTAGTGTTTTTTATTAAAAATAAATGTATCTCTTTGCGACTCTATCTTTTGCTTTAACAAAGCAAAAATGAAGTCCAACTGTTTAGACATGCTTTCAGACGTGTTATCTCCCCTGTGAAATGATGTCTTGGTGAACTGCGTTGCAACAACAGTGCTGTACTGGGATTGTGGTACGTGTTGGTACTGTATGGGGGACCTTTACATGTTCTTTATTATCTTGGCATACACAAGCTTAGTTTGAGACATAAGAATGTGTTTCGTGCTTTAATGAGAGAACTGTAGTTACCTTTCTCCCTGGTTTTGCTGTACATGGGAGAAATTTCATCTGTAGAGTTTGTGAGGAGTTACACACTACCTTTTGTCATCAGTACTACATGAAGGTCAGTCTGCCCATATGTAGCACCGTGACAGCTCCTTGAGGTGCTTCTAAGCAGCTCTGTGGCTTAAGCAGTGAATCTGAGCAGATACCTACCAGGGTGGGAGCTGGAGAACCAGGCTGGGGGCTTGGGTTCCCCCAAGCAAGCTTGGTTTCAGCAACTGAGATAGAGGGAATTTGACCACTTATGAAGTTTAAAGTTTTAGCACTTTCAGTTATCTCAGCAAATGAACGGAATGTTCCTTTTGTTGTGATGGGTTTTGTCTGGAGCTTTAATTAATTATGAGGTGAAATTCTGTTTGGACTGGGTCCAGGCATGCTTACTTTTTGTATAAGTAGTTTAGTTTTAAAAGTAATTTGAAACTTGCCTGGAGGACCTTGGGCTTCATCTGTTTTCTTAGCAGTTCTCAGAGAAGTAACTGGATTTGGTAAGCTGACGAAACGCAACCAGATAATTACCTGTGCACGGCCACCAGTGTTCCATATTTAAATGTTATAGGATCACAATATTATATTCCTGAACTGTACTGATATGATGAAGTATCTTGCGCTTGTACAAAATTGTGTTTGAATGAAAATATATGAAAACCAGCAGCTTGACAAATTTCCTACCTATTTAAGGAATTTACAAAAAGTGCATATATATACCCTCTCCTGGCAATACTCATTTTTTTTACTTACAATATAAAAACTGCAGAACATTCATAGGAGGAGAATTTTTCCAATACTTAGTTACTTGAACTTAAAATAGAAACATTGTTTAATAAAGAATAAAGGGAAACAGTATCCATTTCCATTTTAGAAATGAAGACTAGATTATAAACGCCAGAGTTGTGTAGGTTTACATACACATAGCCATAGGGAGTGGATACTTAATTACCTTTGATGGTCTGGGCCTTAGAAACTGTAATTTCTTTACTACCATAAACAATTCACCCAAAACTGTGATTAAAGGCTTAAGGAATGTGTAGTTAACTCATAAAAACATGTACATAAATTTTGCTGATTCATTGCACTGTAAAGCACGTCCTTATTTATTATTATAAATGAATCTCTAATGTAGCTCATGCAAAGTCTAAATGAGTGCCATTCTTTTTCATTAGGTAGCCCTTTAAAATCGATAATGTTTTCTTTAAGGGAAAGCTTTGGCTGTTACTAATTTAAATCTCATTAACTTCTGCCTTTTTTTTCCTAAGGTTCAATTGGAGCTACATTTTTCATTTAGATTTGAAGCTGCAGGCCACATGTAATTCCATTTAAAAACCCAAGGTAGGCAGGAATAATGTTGGGTTAACAGTAATTTAGAGAACCAAAAATTCAGAATATTTTGCAAGCAGCCTACACTTGTCATTTAGAAGTAAATGGTCTTCCCAGCACAAAGTTTGGAGATGCATGGGCGTTTGAGAAATCCTTTCCTAATTAATGTAAAGTTTGCAAAAGCAGGTTGAAAGTCACTCTTTCCCGGATCATATTCTTTTGATTTATGTACATGCACGTGCAGTGAAAGTTTGTGAATATTCTTGAGACTCAGGGTTGTAACCTCCGTCCCCTCTATCCATGCCGGTGTTTGCATGTCTGTTGGTTTGGGTCTAGTGGGGCACTGCTGTCATTCCTCCCATCCTTCAAGTGTGTTATCTGTGCTCTATGGAGTGCCAAGACTATTTTTGAATATATGCAAATAGAAGCAAAGAAGTGCAGGGTCCTTTATGCCTGCTGAGTATATTTGTCTCTTCTAACAGGAGGCTACTACACAGAGGAGCAATCCAATAGCAACTGGGCTATTAGTGATGCTTTTTGTTATCTCAAGTTTGTAGCTCATTAATGAGGTTGTATTTATTTATCTTTCATACTGAAGACAGACTGATCAGTCCCATGGAAGAGGAAAAAAAATGCAGTTCTCATCATTTTGATGACATACTTTGGAATATTTTGTATTAAACAATAACAAAAAATTGCATTGTAAAGGTTTATGCAGCCCTGGGCAGTCTGGAGATGGAAAACTTAGCACAGCTTTTCAAAACAGTGGTTGGCTGGAAGGGTTCTGGCACCGTGTTATTCACTGCACATCAAAATTAAGACATTACAAGCAGTGGTTATTTTCAATTATGTAAAATCAGATGAGTCTTTAGAGAGATTAAAATGAGATTTGTAATGGCTTAGGAGAATTCTTAAAATTGACAACTTGACACAGCATGATTTCAGATTATGTGAAATCTGGCATGAGGATATTTATATTTCTGTTTGCAAAGATTCTATTCAAAGTCATCATGATGGAAATATTTACAATAAAGACATAATAATGTCTTTAATATGCAAATCATTCTAATTGCATTTCTTACACTGTCAACCTCACAGTGAAATATCATTTATTTCACAAGTGACACATGAAAAAATATGATTGCATTTGTGAAACTCTTATTTTTAACAGAAATACAACAGTGTCTTCATCTTCGAAGAACTTCTCTTTATCAGCAATTCCCTTAACGTAGTTTGTATGACGTCTTCATCTCTTTGTTTCTGATTCATACCCCTGGTTCTAACACACTCTCTCTCTGTTTTACCCTCCTTCCGCTTTCACAGAGAAGGTTTGCTGTAGGGATGTGCTCCCAGCTGTATCGGCACCCAGTGCTCTAGGGTGCAGAGGTTGCGGAGGGCGCACTGTCCTCCGTGGGACTTGAACGCCATCGACACCTCTAAGGCTGGACCTTGTATCTTTTGAAAACAAGACTGATTTGTTGCCATCAAATTCTCTTTTAACCTTGATGACAGCCAATTCAAAGTGCTTTTTTTGTGCCCCGGGAATAGGTGTTATACTGTCAGAGACCTCTCACTTCCCTTCCCTGTCTGTAGCCCCAAATCCCTAGCCTGAGGTCACATGCCTCCTGTATGCTTTTTCCCCTCTGGCCAGCAATGGTCATTTTCCTTTTCCTTCAGATGTAGAGCTGGACAGATGACAGAACTGTCATCTGAACTGAAAAATCTGTCATCATGAACTGAAAAAATAATGAAGTCAAAATAATAATAAAATTGACTAGGTTGAATTAAATAGAACATTTTGAACTTGGAATGCATCCACTCACAACACTGTTTGTCAAAATTAATCCTCCCCCCCATCCCCAGCTTCCCCACTGAACACTATTTGCTGAATTCAACTTGCATTTAGCAAGGACGGTGAGGGAAGGACAGGGGACCGGGGGGCAGGACAGCCCCAGCCCTGCGCTGGGAGCCAGGAGCCCTCCCCAAGCCTGCCGAGAGGAGCGGGGACAGCCTGCCCGCCCCGAGCAGGGACGGGAGTCCCCAGGAGTTGGAGTTGAGCAGTTGGAGCCCCTCAAACGCATTGAGATAACTGCAGCCAGGCTTGGAAATGAGCACCCTCTTTCTGAAGAAGGTGGATGGAAAAATAAGGTATCCAGCTTTATATTTCTGTCCTGTCTTCTCTAATCACTGTGAGTTTTTTCTGTTTAAGAGTTTTAAGTACTGATTTTCCGTATTTTAAAACATGGTTTCCGAAGTGGAAAACATATTGGTTTTCTTTGAGGTGATCTCTACAGAAGCCAATCCAGGTGTAGTCACCTCAACACTTCGTTGTATTAATCGTTTTAAAATACTACTTAAATAGTTGTCCTCAAACTTTTAGGGCAGTCAGTTCCCAAGGCTGGGAAAGTAAATGATGGCTGGAGATAAGGTCAAGAAACTGGGAGTGAGCAAGAGCATGACAGAAGATGAGCAG
The DNA here is from genome assembly GCF_034638445.1 of Ciconia boyciana. Lineage (NCBI taxonomy): Eukaryota > Metazoa > Chordata > Aves > Ciconiiformes > Ciconiidae > Ciconia > Ciconia boyciana. The sequence continues at coordinate 16,626,572 of NC_132945.1, read as the reverse complement.
TCTCCACATTGCTTTCTGAGTGTTGAGTAACCAGTCAGTACAAGGGGGGAGGCATTAATTTAAAAAGTTACTCCAGTTATAAAATTTTTCTGGTTTATCAGTAGCTCAGGTGGAGGCTTTTATGATGATTTTTCAGAGTTGTCTTTTAACGTTGAGCTGTGATGATTTAGTAACGATGAGCTGATGGATGGTGGGGCTGCAGGACATGTGCCAGCTGGAGGACGTGGTGACGTCCAAAGAAAGGCCTCAGGTGCCAAGGGCTCCCCGGCTCCCCTCCCGCATCCTGGATCCCAACTCCCATCTTTGCCCGGCCTCAGCCCGGAGCTCAAACATCTCTCCATCTTCCCGTCCCCGTCTTGGGCGCTGCTCGGTGAAACACGCGGCAGCTGCGTGTTTTGGAGAGTGAGTTGGGGCCATTGAGGATGACAGGAGGCCCATGAATAAAACACAGACCTGTTTGTTTTGTGCCATTCTGAGCAAATGATGCATTAGTAATGAAGTATTTGCAGTTAGTCGCTTTTGCTTACTAATAAATGAAATGTTCCTGCCACCAGTTTTGTTTCTGGCTCGTGAAGTTACAGGGAAGTGTGAGGAAAAGGCTGTAACTGGGCTGGTTTGGGGTCTGTCTGCTTTATGGTGGTTCTTATTTAAAGATAAATAGTTGCTGCTCTGTGTCAGCTCGAAGCAGTGCTGGTCTCTGTGGGGTTTCAGTCGGCCCTTGGTCCTTGTCTGAGTCTCCTGAGTCAAGACTTGGGAAAACGACCAGAAAGCGGATGAAGTCCCTTGTGATCATGCCCATGTGGGGAGGTGCAGGCCCAGTGATGACAAAATGGCCCCTCTGCCCCACCGAGGGGCTGTCACCAGGGCTGGGGCTGGGGCAGAGCGAGGCCCCGGGAATGGGAGCCCAAGAGGGGACCGAGAGGAGTCGGGGTGCTGGTGACAGGGCCTGCTCAGGGCTGCCGCTCACAACCGATCTGGAAGCAGGTTGGGATTTTGGGGCATCTTGCAGATGGGGGGGGCTGCCATCACAGCCCCCTTTTCACAGTCTGTGTTTGAGAAATTGAAGTGCATGTGGTCCCATAAACGTGGCCCTTGTTTTCACTGGAGATACATTACTGGGATGTGTGGAGCTGCTGGTGGATGCAGTGCTGCAGGACGTTGCGAAAGGCAGGTTTTAGAAAATTTATATGTAAATGGTAAAGGTGTACCTAAACGACTGTGCAACGCTGTGTTACGGAGCACAGCACTGCATTACCGCTTGCTGCTTTACCTAGAGAGACACGTCTGTAACACAGGTAGCTCTTGTAATGGTTCATTTTTCAATCATCCTTCTTTTTTTTTTTCTTACATGTAATTACAGCTTGCAATAAGGATAACTCTGTTTGTTTCTTTTAGATAGAAACAAAAGTCTTAAGAACAACATTTACTGTTTAAAAATATCTCATTTTGAAAGCACTTCATAATTCATCAGTTGCACATTTTAGTCAACCCTCTAACAATTCTATTCATGGTTGCCCTATAAAAGCAAATATTGTTTTGATTTGTGAGTGTTCATTTTACTGAAATGAAATTTGGTGTGTTCTGCAGTCAGGAGAGTTTCCTATTTAAATTCTCCTGCATACGTGCAGCTAATGAATTAAAACGAGCGGAGGAATTACAACCTAGGTTAGAGTGTGGGTCACAACCTTTTGAAACAGAGGTCCACCTGTCATGCAAGTGGAAATGGTAATTGGCTCAATGCAGCTGAAATTATCTGTGCCAGATAACAGGAGGAAAGCATAGCAATTGTAAAATGGGAAGTATGTCTAGATATCCAAAGGTAAATGTGTAGAGACAAAGCAAATTACCAAAGCTGGTTATTTGTTGCAAGTAAATTCAGATGAACTTGACTTGTTCCTTTTGGTTCATGAGCATATCCTGATTTAAAGTTGTGCATTCTCTCTTTTCTTTTCTTTTTATTTTTTTTAACATTGCAATGTGTTCATCATATAGTTTGCAAATGTCCAAGGCCCAAAACATTCATTCTACCTAATGTGTTTATGATGGGGAAGGAGTTTTGTAAAGCATTTGGTAATCTTCTGATGGACTGACTGCATCTTTGTAAGCTAGAAAATAAATGATTAATGAGTAGGGTAGAGAGCGCGCACACCCAGATATGGGCATTCATCCAAAAGGCTTCCTTTATGTGTCTGCGAATTGTGACCAGCAAGGGCTGTGTCGGTGGTAGGACCAAATCGTTGGGGTCAGGTAGGTTGGAAGAGGCCTCTGGAGGCCCGGAGTCTGGGCTCCTGCTCAAAGGCCTTGCATGACGGCTGTGCGGGCAGGGCAGGCGCATTGGTCAGGCATGTGTTGTCCATGGTAAATGGGGAATTTGGACTACCAGAAGTGTCCCTGCTGAGGTGTCCCAGTGAATAATTGCTTAAACCTTTCACAAATACCATGTAGCTCATCCACAGGAATAACTGAGTCGTCCTTTCTTCTTGTGGTGGGGTGTGATACTATCCCTAGGCTCTTCTGATAGTCTCCTTGCTCTCTTCTTCTGTCGAGCAGTCTGCGTGTGCCGCAAGTGAGATGTAGTAAGAGCCCTTACAGCAGACCTGTGTTACTCAAGGATTCCCTTCTGCAGACAGTAGAAGAAATGAATTTAGCCTGGTGTATTCAACAGGGAGTCCGTCTTCCTAACCTAATCCAAACTCAAGAGGACTGTGCCCTCAAAGCAGATTAGCCAACTCAAACTGTCCACATACTTGAAAAACAGATGAAAAATAAAATAATCTTGTGCATGTACACCAGTCCCTCTGCCCCACAGGGACAAGCAAGTTAACAGAGTTTCATTCTCTTTAATTTTAAATTCTTATTATTCACAGCTCTTTCCTACAATTCCCTCCTGGGAATAACAAGCAGTGGATATACAGTTTCCTAATTGCGTGATTACTTGAGACTGCAACTACCTGATCTGGGATCTAGTTTCCATTTACTTTACCTTCAGTAACTTTATTCAAAGGGACTAATGAAAAGAGACTCATCAATTATTGAAACGAATTCAGCTTTGTTCCCAAAGTTTGCACGGTGCTAAAGACTTGAAAACAGAGATGTGTGAAAGTCTCCGTGGGTTAATGTGGTTGGCTGGAGAACATTAAAACCGTCTCAGAGAGTGTCCTTAAAGAGCTTGGGTATAGTCAACACCACTTAAAATATTAATTGCATGTACCTTTGGGTATAAAGCGTATTTCCAGTTTGTTGCTCCTTATCCAAAATATTAGGATAAAATTTTGTATTTATAAATGCAATGGAATATTTTCAGTCTGTTTTACTCATTACTTAAATCAGTTATTATTCTCCCTTTTCATAGATACTGATTCTTCTTGTTTTCTTTTTCTATCTAATTTGTCTAAAGGTAGTTCTGTGCACTAAAGAAGTATCAGAGACGCTGGGAAATCTCTCTTTGTGCTTTTCCATCGTTCATTGACTTCCTCAGGAATCCAAAGAGCTAATAAAAATGGCAATATTCATTGTGGAAGATGTTAGGAAAAAAAAATTTATCCTTTCTGGAGCTTAGAAAGTGGAAGTATTTTTATTTACTAGTTTTTGTGGGCATTATGTGAAAAAAATATTGGGGTTCAGATGGGTTTCAGAGCTGGGTGGACAGCTAATTTCAGTCTTTGTTGAGTTCATACCTGTGTTTGCACTGAGTTGTTGGGTGCCCGAGTTGTTTGTTTATGGAATTTAAATTTTAGTATCTAACAGGAACGTTTTGTTACTTGTTTGGTCCAAGAAGCAGATGTAATGTCATGTAACTCCTTTGGCCACTCCAACCTAGAGCAACATACTTTTTGTTTAAAACAATGTTCCCTTGCTAGTGGGATAAAAAGAAAGGCGGAGGCTGGGCAGAGGCAAGAGCTTTGTAAATGCACTTTCCCACCACTCTTCCAAATTTGCCTGCGGGAGGGGAACCGCAGCAGGAAGGGCAGGGGCCAGGTGTTGCAGGAGGGGCTGAGAAGGCAGGACAGGCTGGGGCACAGTCCTTGAACCCATGTCTGGGACGTCACCAAATATATGAAAGCATAAAGCCATGAAGTATGATTTCTTTATTGTTCGTGTCCTGGCTGTACTGCTGTTGGTTTTCAAGGTGCCTTTTACATTGTTTTCTAATGTGGTGACAGCCACGGAGAATCAAGGCATTACACTGAATATTTAAAACCAGACCGCTTTGTAAGTTCCAATTTCTGTTCTGTTTACTTCAACACAAACTCTTTAAAAACCTGCCAGATATTGAAGTGATTAGGAGATCAAGGTCACCAAACACTCATTTTTAGGGTAAATATGCTGCATTTTAAACAGTTGCTTTAGTCCCCTCCTCTTCTCTTTCTCTGTGCTCAGCAGAGCAATCCGCTCAAAGCAAAAAGAGCACAGCTTTAGAAGGACACTTCAGTTCAGGTCCATCTGTCTCCAGGAACATCTGACTTGGAAGAGGTAGCAAAGAATCTGATGAGACCAGAGATTTCCTTTCCATCACAGAATGTGTTTCAGAGATCCCTGTCTCCAGCAAAATCTAACCTGCCAGCTGCGATTTACTCTTCTCTCCATCAGCAAGCATTCCCGAAAATCCCTGTGATAAGGTGCCACCTGAAAAGCTGGCTCTGACAAGTGCTACAGGATGAAATGCCTCTGTCCAGTAACTTCTACTGACACTACTTTAGCATTTTTGTTCTTAAAGTATAATTTCTAAGTCTCGACCTCGTTAATATGCCATTGCTCCTGGAAGCTGAGAATTTGTTCAGGGTCCAAGCTGTTTTTTTCTCTCCCTAGAGAATTTTACAGATTGGTGATCTACTAGTATGTTCTTTCTTTTGCATTTCAATATAAGTCTAAAATGCTTCTGGCTCCATATGCATATGTAAGTCAGGACAGAGCAATCCGTTGTTATTTGGACCTCTGGCAGTATATATTTACAGTTTGTTTGACATCAAAGGAAATTATTAGTGTTTGGCTGGAATATTTGACATTTGAGTTGGGTTGTTTAGCTGTGGCTCATAAGAAAAGCTGGCCAAAAAAAAATGAAGCATATAAAAGTCTTAAAAACCTTTTAGCCCATCTTATAGAAATTTGAAGCTTTGATCAAAATGTAGAAAAAAATCAGCCAATGTATAAGGATAAGTAAATGTATTTTTCCTTATTTATGAGCCAGATTTGGAGAAACATTTCCATGTTGCTAAATCTAATGAAGTTTTTTTGCACTCCTCATTATTTGGTTTAGGAATTTTGGAATATTTGCACTTTTATATGTCTTGAAAGTCCCGAACTTTTTCACCAGTAAGTCTGAATGGTCTAAATCTCGCTAGAAAACATTCAGAAAATGGAGATCAGAGTGGAGAAACTACAAAGTCCGTGAGTGATCCTCTTCTTAGATGTTGTGTTTCTACAGCAAAATAGTCTTGGTTGATGATTGCTGAATCTAGATGTTACAGTGATAGAAATGAATTATTTAGTTAAAGTTGTTAACAGGGTAGTAGGGGAAACATTGGAGAATTCACCCAGCTTGAATCATGATAAACTTGTTTTTTTCTCAAGATCGAAAGTGGTTTTCTAAGTGGTCTTCACCTCTAACAGATACATTTTTCTGATTCACTGTATCCCTCAGGGGACAACTATTTGATTTTTTTCTAAAATGCAGTTTAAAATATGAGCATATTCAGAGTCAAAAAATAGTGTTCACTTGACTCAAAGAAGAGTGAAACTGTAGCTCACAGAAAAGAAACATCACAGACACTTTACCTGAACTTCCTTCTCCTTTCCTCCCTGCTTGCTGTTTGAGATCAGCTCCCCGGCTGCTGGGGAAGACCACCCTCCGCTCCCTTCCGAAGTACCGCCAGTGTAGGCTTCTCCTTCTCCGCTGTAAAACTGGGTAACTTGGTCCCCACATCAGAGATCTCAGCTCAGATGCCTTTCGGTAGAGTGGATTTTTATTAATTGTTATGAGAGTGTCCTTCAACCATCCAGTTTGGTAGGTCAGCTAAGCTGAGGGAGCTCTACAAGCAAAGATCTTGCCTGCTTTGGAGGTGACATCCATGATTTTGAAGAGTGCGCAAAATGGTCAATAGACTGTTTGGTTTGAAATGTATTCTCTGACCAGCAAATGTGTCTCTGAATATTGGAGTATTTAGAGAATCACAGATAGGGGTAGGGGGTGGTGGTTGCTGTCAGTTTTTATGTGGCTCAGCTCCCTGACTCGGCTCATGGTGTGGGGAGCAGGGAAGGGCTCTGGTAGGAGAGAGGAGGCAGGGTGGCAGGGGACCACGCACTGGGCTCAGCTGACGGGCAGGTCTCATATGGCAGCGCTGGGCTGTGATGAGATGCTGGCAGGGGTCTGCAAGCGCCGTAGCAGAGTTAGCATAGCACAGCCAGAAAGCCAGAGATGTGCAACCAATTATAAATGGTGAGCCTGATCTAACACCCTGACCCTTTGTGAAAATCACGTCCAGCCAAAGCTATTAAAGGCATTACTGTGTTCGCTCAAATGTAGGGTGTGTTCCCTTTTCTCCAGAATCAAGATCTGAAAATACCAAGTTGCCTAAAATTCATGGGCTGTAACTGATTTCTCCCCTTTAAGAGTCTAAAAAAATTGCATCCCTTTTTGGACTTCCTTAATGGAGTACATCTATTGTTGCTACATGTCTGCAAACCCCGAGCATGATGGGTATCAGTTTCTGGACTCTGCTGTTCAATGGCTAATATATAAATAAAAATATAACTCCTGTATCAGAGCAATATTTTTTTTTCCTGGCTATGTATTTACAGTCACAAGCATTGCTTGCTTTGTGGAGCAATAAATTTAATACATTAGCTAGTATATTATTTTTTTAATTATTTATTTGTCGATGATTTCAATTTAAAATGATATTTTCAGGTAACAAGGTAGGCAAACATATTTAACAATGCCATGATATAAATTGCTGTATGTGACAGATCCCTGCAAAAATTATTACAGGCAGATTTGCAATGCAAAAAATTATTTATATGACAGCAAGCAGAAAGACAAATTACTCAGAGACTATGTACATGCTCTTCTATAATTGCTCATAAATTATTATGGTTCATGTTAAAATGCAGCTAGACTCCCTAGACAACTAGATTTATTTAAAATAAGAATAATGGGAAATTACCAGGAAATGTTGGGGAAGGAGATGCAGTACATGCTTTGGGTGATTGCCAACATAAAAGTACAGTAGCTTACTGTCAACCAACTTAATCTATAGTTTGCTTAATAATTCTGAAACCTTAATTTTCAATTCACTGTCTCCTCAGGTTGCGTTAGCCTGGGTAGATAACTGGGATGGGCCCAGTGGGGCCCCACCGTGATTAACTGCTGCTGTGTTTCCCTGCCTGCAGGGGACACATCGGGACTCTCTCCTGCACCCATGTAGGGCTCTCGTGTACCTGAACACTTTCATGTTCTACAAAATAGGATTGAATTTAGTCAGTTGGGTCAGAAGTTATGCTAACTGGGTGGGGGGACTCACAGATAGGTGGGCAAACCTCTTTTCCTTAGGAAGCTGGGCTAAAAATGGGACAATATTTTCCATATCCTCTCAATGCTCCAAATTTTAGAAAATATTTCAAATAATTGTCTTTATTGAAAGTGTCTAAAATACACCCACAGTAGATAGGATTTAATTTGACTGGGCTTTCAATCAGGCACTTATTACGGATTGGCTGATTATTGGGTAGCAGCAAAAAGATGTATATACATTTATTATATAATAAATGCCTCTCTCTAATGCCATTCTTTTCCTCTTCTTACCACCCTGATTATATTACATATTGAGACCCAGCCCAACAAAAATGACAGCAAACTTTGTTCTGGATAATGGAGTGCTAAACTTCACCTAAGCAGCTCCAGTCATTTGTAATGACAGCTTGGAGAATACTCCGAAGGAATCTAACAATGCTCACGCTCCAGTGACTGATGGCGCGGCAAGAGGAAAAATTCCGGCTTCCACGTGAGCACGGGGAGCCTGACCTAGATTTTAGCCTCTACAGCTTCATAAGAGAAAACATTCTTGACTGTGTATTTAACAAGAAAAAAAGAGCAAGGGGAAAAAGTCGTCTCCTGTTTGATTAGTCTTTCTTCAATAATTAAGATTTAGTCAAGGCGCTCTGTGAGACTTCTCCCCTCCGCAGATGTCATCAACCCTATAATGAATGGTCCCTCCGTTCCCTGGATGCTCTCCTCTCCGTAATTACCACCTCCTGGCATGCTGCGGGGAGTGAGCTGCTGCAGGGCAGCAGCTGGGGCAGGCAGGGGTGACGGGCAGGCAGCCTGCCTGCACCTTCCCCCTCCACCGCGCTCGCTGTGTTGGGGTCCGCCTCGCCTCTGGCTGCTGAAATTCTTCCATTCGGATACTGTTAATGGGAAAAAGGTCTCTAGTGTAAATCTCCTTTTCTTTCTTTTCTTCTTTTGAGATGCAGGTGCTGGGCTGGGGTCAGGTCACCGTGCCGGGTGCCTCCACTGGAGTGCTGGCAATGGCCAGCGCTGCACCGGCCCCAGTCTCGCTCTCCACTGGGGGCAGCTGGAGATGGGTTTTAGCCACTCTAATGACCTGGCTGTAAATGACCATTCAAATGTCTTTCACCTATTCCACTGTGCTTTATATACTCCATCAGTTGTAATTTTGAAAATAAAATAGCAGGGGAGTGCACACCAGAGGGGAGAAGAAATTTTCAAATGAAAGTGGAAGATGAGGCAGATTGAATGACACTGAGGGATGCTTAGTGTTCGTTTGAGCTGTGCTTTGACAAGTTGTTTGGTGTGGATGTGGGAGAAATTTTATTGGAAGCAGAGGCATTTTTAGCTTCCAAAGCTGGATTTCCATATTGGGTCAGTACGTAACTCCGTAAGTCTTCCTAATTGCAACTCTGCTCTGTGAAATAAATGAAAAACTGGCACCTTTCTGCTTGACCCACAAGTTTTCCATATGTGTCAATGTCAGTTATTCTTTACCGTGGTTTAACTTTGCTGAACCAGCACAGGTTCAAAAGCATTAGATGACATGACAGAGTTAGATTGACAGAAGAGTGACAGAATTAATTAGTTTGGCTGAGTTAGTGTGGATCTAAATTCCAGTTCTGGGCACCCCTATTCACTTCAGCTTACACCCCTACTTAGACTTTTGTGTCTTTGCTAAAGCACAGGAGGAAGGGTGCCTTTGAGAATACCTGTATGTCCTGGAGAATGGGGATGAGCCATCTGGAGAGCTCAGCGTTGCCTTTCACATCCCTTGCTGAGAGAAGGCAGCTGTAAGCTCTGCACTGCTCTTTAACTGTGAATTCACATCAGCCTAAAGAGCAGGGCTTAAAAAAAGCAGAGCTTTTGTGAGGAAGCTCTGTATGGAGTACATTGGTACCCGCTCGATGTAAAAGCCCTCAAAGCCACCTATATAAAATAATTTATGATGTCAGAACCAGGCTTTCATGCAAAAGTGGATTGGATGGGTTTGTAGGACTGGGAGGTATGGGTTGTTTTTCCAGCTCTGCTGCTGGTTGCCCATGTCTGTATAACACCATAGCAGAGAGAGGTGAATGCAGTGTTTCATGGGGTCCTGGCAGGAGAATGTTTGAGTTACAGTGTGCGGCTTTGGTCATGGTGAAGGTTGTTATAAACCTGGAAGGGATGCACTGAGAACAAATACTTCAGTACATGATTTTCAAGTAACGATTATCCAAACTTGTCCTGTTCTGTGTGGCACTAAGCTATGAGAGGGAGAACACAGAGGAAGAAGTGATGCTGCAGCAGTGAAAAAAAGGGAAGTCAGTAAATGGCTACTGCCCTTTCTTTTTATGTTATTAACAGTAGCCATTAAAAGCAAGAAGCAATGAATTTTAATTTAAATCAGCAGGATGTTTTCAGCAAAATGAGTATGGAAATTAAAGTTGAAGTTAACCAAAATTGTGTGTACCTAACTTCAGGTGAATGTTTTGGGTTTGGGGCTTTTTTTGTTGAAGAAAGAAGTCAGCTGGCACAACCAGCTGCTGCGTTTGGGTCTGCCTGTGGGGTGGGTGGCAGGAGCAGGTAGCCTGATCCGCACCACTTGGGGTGAAGGTATTGCACCATCTCCCTTTGCCTGTCAATACTCTCATGACAGTAGATACATTAAAAGTATAGTTTTGAGTAATGGGTTTCCCTTTCCTCTTGAGCCTATGTTGGTTTGTTTTACAAGTAAAGTTTGTTTTACAACAAGATGTTACATGGAAGTTTATGTATTAGAAATGTATGAAAGTGGACAATGTCAAGAGGTTTAAAATATGGTTCAGTTGCATGGTTCATGTGGTCGCAGTACAATTAAAGCTGATTTACTGCAATGGGGAAATTAAAACCTTCCATTTATCATGGTTAGTTTTGAAGGATTCAAGCAAAGCCTGAAAAAATGGTAGACATAATTTAGAGGCAGTAAAAGTCACTAAAACAAAAGGACTAGATCTGATATTCCACTATGTGTAGAAAAAAAAAATCACTTAAGGAGTGAATGCTGTTGAAGATGTATATGAAATGAAGAGTGTATGAGAATATCTAACACTCAGAGTTTGAGAATTGATACTGTAAATGCAGAAGAGGCAACCTGAACCTTACTTGGTTGAATTTGAGGTAGCTACATCAAGGGTAAAGATCTTCCACTTACATGTAGTTGGATATGATCAACAAATTCTAAAAGCTACACATTTCCTCAAGTCTATTAATTTTAGGTACTATATTTGCTTATTGATGATCTGCCTTTGCAGTCTTTTTCTTTGGTTATATTCTTGGTTGACTTTCAGGCTTACAGTTTTTCCCGCAATAAAAAAGATTGAATTAAAAGGTCTCTGATGTGTGAGGGGGAGTTACATGTTGATATGTATGCATGTTCTAGGATTATATTGTAACTAAGATGATTTAAAATAATGGGAGAAAAAATTGTAAGGAGAAGTAATCTTTTATTAAACTGGCTGACATAGGTTCATTTTTAAAGTGAAGTATCAAGAAAACTGTTTCAAAAGTTTTTGCTAAACAGAACATCAAAAGATCCCTTTTCATACTTGTACAATTCCTGTATTAAGCTTGATGGCATAGGCAGCATGTTGTAATTGTATCCTGTTGTATATAACACATATCTCTACAGTTTGAGTAGGCTGTAGAAAAAAAAAAGCTATGTGGAACTGCCCTGAAAAGAAAATGATAAATGTCACATGTGTTATTTATTTTTTTTTTACATAACATAATTAGCAGAGGTGGGTGGAAAAGTTTTAAGGTATAAGATTGGGATCAGATGCCAGTGTACATTTTCCTCCAACAGGAAATTAAACAATTCAAAACTGGTTTACTGGGGCAAGTAGTTAAGGTGAAAGCACTTGGTTTATTTCTTAAAGAATTAGCATTTTGGGGATGAAAGTAATGATATTCTAAAGAAATGGAATTGAGCAGGCCCAATGTGCTCTACTTATTGCCTGCACATTCGCATTTACATGTAACTGAAAAAGGTGTATAAAAGCCTTTAATTGCCAATAGCTGCTTCAGGTTTTTCACATTGCTATGAAACAAAGCTTCTTTTGTTTTACTTAATTGCATTGCATTTCACAAGCTGCCTTTCGCTATCTTGAAAAAATATATTTGTATCTAATATTTCTTTATTATTGTTTTGCTTTCAGTTGATGGTTGCATTGACTGGTCAGTGGATCTCAAGACATACATGGCTTTGGCAGGTGAACCAGTCCGAGTGAAATGTGCCCTTTTCTACAGCTATATCAGAACTAATTATAGCATGGCCCAAAGCACAGGTCTTAGGCTTATGTGGTACAAAAACAAAGGAGATTTAGAAGAACCCATTATATTTTCTGAAGTTAGGATGAGCAAGGATGAAGATTCGATATGGTTTCACTCGGTTGAGTTGCAAGACAGTGGTTTCTACACGTGTGTTCTAAGGTGGGTATTGTGTTAAAAGTATAACTAAGAATGTATAGATTGTCTTGGTTAAAAAAAAATGTTTAAATTTAGCTCTCAGGATTAAGATATTCTTCCAGTTAATATATACTCATTATTTTTATTCTCATTATTATATATGTCACATAATGCTTTGTCTCAAAATTAGTTTCCCTAGTAATTATAGTTACCTCTTCCAATAGCTATAATTAAACATGCACTTTCACTTAATTATGGTGGGGTTTTTTTTAAGTCCAACATTTGCAAATTCTCAATTTGCCATAAACCTTCAGAACTGGATACTTCTTAAATCATGAATTATTTTGTTTAAGTAATGCTCTTTTTAAAATCCTCTGAGTTATTCAAGAGTTAGACACAGTTTGAATTATTCTGATAGGGTTAGGCCATGGGGAGTTACAATTCTGTCTGGTTTTGAAGAAATGTTTATTTTGATATACAGTTATGATTTGTCATAAATTTAAGCAGACCTTGTTTGGTAAGGCATTGAAATGCGTGTCTCAGATGTATTTTGGTACTGTTGGATGAGCCTTAAATTAAGCATGTACTGGAGCTCGTGATTTCCATCATGTGGATGTTGATGTCAGCTCTATGCCTAAAATGAGAAGATAAAAAAGGAGGACTCTTTAAGAATGGATGCATAAATATCCCTTAAATGATGCAGTTTTGAATTAAAAGGAGTTTACAGATACTTTATATGATTCGGTTTTAAAGTAGTTAGTTTCAGAGAATGAAGCTTGCTTCATCCTTGTCTGCTGTTCCATACTGAAATTATACACAAGTTTGATGAATTTAATATCAAATATTTGCAGCAAAATAAGAGCATTGTTCAGAGCCCAGAATTTGCTCTCTCTCCATCTCTGCTAAGTCTTGCTGCCTTGTCTCAGCTGCCTCAGTCCATTTTGATCTTGAAGAATGCTACTAAAGTCAAAGATTGTGCTGTGGTGCATGGCGGTTTGTACTGGGGACCAATGTCCAGTTTAAATATCAGATGCATCTGCCAAACTCCCTATTAAGTTTGTGTTGCAGCTTTTGGAGTTAATTATTCTTTTATTAGCTCTTCTGTCACAGGTTTGGTGTAATGTGAACTCCATGATTTTGAAATGTTAAGGGAAGACAGTGATTTACATGTTTCAATGAGCTATACTTTTTTCATAAGAAGTCACTGTTGTGATAATCAAGTTTAATACTCAGGAAATTTTAATGCGAATCTTATGTGAACAATGAAGAATTGATCTTGGATCAAATTCTGCAACTTACTTTCTTCCAGGAAATTTCAAAACTCTGTTCATTTACATGACAAAGTAGTTTTGGTAACAAATGGGAAAGTTCTTAAATAATTCATGCATTCTCCTCATTTTCAGATGAAAACTATATGGCATGCTTCTTGGAAGGCATTACACAGCAATAAGATCTTCCTTGCCAGTTACGATGTTTTCCTGCTTTGGCTAGAACTTTCTTATATAATTTTGCCTTTTTCAAATTTTATGTTGGAGTGCAGAATGTTATATATAGTGGTTACACATAAAAGACTATATTTCTTCCTTTACTGAATTAATTTTTTCTTCCAAAAATTTGGTAATGTATCCTTGCTGTTATTGTTTATGAAATCATAGGTGGTTTAAAATAGCTGAGGAAATAGCAATAGTAATTTATTTTAATTGCATTAAAATTGGGCTAGATGTAATGTTCTGAAATATGATCACACTTTTGTGGTAGACTATCCACACCATTAACTGTGTAATTTCAGCTTTATTAATCCTTTTTTTTGGAGGGGGATAAGCAGATGTTTGCGTTTTAGTCATTAACCAGGATCACCTGCTTTGTGAGAAGAGGTCACAAATGAGAGCAGTAATTCTAGAATATGATTTTATTTTCTAGAAACATTAACGATTTCTGTTACAAATGTCTTCTTTTGTAGACTGAATGAATAGAGACTGGTAGAGAGAACTCAATGCAGTGGAAATGAAGAGGTGACTCTGTCTATCAGTGTGCAACCCTGGGTTTAGGGTTGCAAGCATAATTGAGTCTTTTGATTTGGTAGCTGAATGACAAAAATTGGGGAGGAAAATGCTTTTGATTCAAGATAAATGTAAAACTTTTGAACTTTTTCTCAACAAAGAAGTTTTCATTTAGGTTCTCTAAGAGAAAATCAGAAGCAATTCAAATCTAAATTGATGTCTTTCTAGCCACTCACCAAGGACGTGGGAAGCCCTGGTGCAATTCCCTGTGCTGCCAGAAGGGTGAAACCCCACATTTGCGTGTCCCAGTGGCCAAGGTGTGCTGCATTCAACCACTTCAAGTCTCTTGCCTTAGAACCGTTCTGTCTGAAATCCATACTTGTCTATGCAAAAGGGTGCAAGCGAGTGAGATGCTTGGATGTGGTGCTAAGGCTAAGTGGGGACAAGAGGTCCCTGTCCCAGAAGTTTATGACTTTAAAGGAAGGACACACTCTCAAGCTGGGAAGATCTTCTCTGATAGAAGGGAATTGAACACCAAGGGTTTTTAGCAAGTCATACATAAAGGATGTCACAGGCAATAGTGAGAGCTATGCTAATTCACTCTCCCCCAACTTGTTACTTTTTTCCCCAGTCAAAACAACGTGGCAAATAAGAAAACTGTATGGGGAAAATGACAACTCCACATTTCACTGAATTTCCTATTTGTTGAAAAGGTTCTTCACAATTCTAAAAAAAAAATCTGTTTTTCAAGAAGCTGCATTTTCTGGTGCATGTAGGATCAAGGCATGAGTATCTTTGAAGCAATGGGAAGGAATTTTTTGGAAGCTGCTTGAAAAGGGTGGGCATGAGCAGGTGAAGGATAGGCTGATATGACAGTGATTTGGAGATGGGTAAAAATTAAATGTGCCAGTGAATTCTTTCTTAGACAGAATTGCCATTTCAATAATCATAATGTGTGTTTTGTAAATGAACCCGTAATACTGAATAAAATTAAGGAATTTTAGAGCAGCCTTAATGAAAGAGATTGTATCTCCAGGCTGAAGAGGTCTGATACCATAATTTATTAACCAATTAGACATTGGTTCATAGGTAGGTGTGGGGGTGTGTGTATAATAGGAGGAAATTATTGTTACATTAAAACTTACTTCTCTCTTCTCACAATACATTTTGACATTGAGCTGACACTCAGATGCAAACCAAAGTGTGGCATTTGTCTCCAGTGTTAAGCATGGTTGTAACATATTAAGGGGTCCTGATTCTGCAGGGACTTTTAAAAGAGTGCAGAGTTGAGCTGTGTTAGCTAATCCATGTGAATTCCATGGATCTGCTTTGTTCTCACGTGCCTTTTCTGTGCCAAATCAAGGATATTACTACAGCAAGATCCAGTAACATCGAAAAGGGATCCTGACTAATGGATAGATGTGTGTTTCATTACAGTTCCCAGATAAATGCTGGGACATTTGTACTGTGACTTTACTGCCCAATATGGAAATGCTGCATTCTGGAGGTCTCTGCAGTACAGGCCCTGGATATGCCATTAATCTTCCAGCACCTGCCAGTGCTACTTTCAGATAAAGCTGTCAGCATTTCTGTTCCAGAGGTTTGGTGTTCTGGGATTTTTGCATCAGCACTCTGGATCGAAGCATCTTCACTGAAGGGTTCAGAGATGAGAACACCAGAACCATGGAAAGTAAAATAGATGTAAATGCACAGGGTGACCTTAAAGTTCTGAGTATGTGAGACAATCATTTGCCAGATCATGTGCTGCTTTTGCTCTCTAAACAAATACATTTGTTTTTCTGTGTTAAAAGCCCCTGTTTTTTAAAGAGGGAACAAGAACTGGGCCTACTTAGATCTTCGTAGCCTGATGAAAGAGGAGAAGATGAGCTAGGGAAGAAAGCTCAGCAAAGTTTAGCCACACGTTTGCCCTCAGCAAGGGACTACTCCTGGAGCCCTTTCTCCTAACTGGGCCCAGCTCTGAAATAAACTCAAGTACTGAATAAATGCTTTATGAACAAGATCAGTAAAACATGAGTGCATATTTGCTGTTAATTAGCTGTTGATGAAATAAAATAACACAATTCCTACGATGTGAATCAAGAGGGTAGAAAGTCTGTGCCTTGCAGGGGTGCAGGGAAAGCAGGAGGTGGAGGTTTGTGGTCACCAGCCTGGCTGACGGAGCTAAGCCTCGATTTTTGTACAGGATGCAGAATAAGAAGGGAGTGAGTGCCTTGAATGCCTATGAGGCAATAAGTCTGCAGATCTTTAATACCAGCATTTGATGCCAGAGAACTGCCAACAAATCAAGTTAGGAAATCTGCGTATCCTTTTTCTCTTACTTTGTCCCTATCTGCACAGTTCTTAATGGAGAGCAGCATTGCTATGGACATGCACAGAAGAATCAAGCCTTTGCTGAGCCATTGGTGAAATATTGAGATATTACTTTCTGAGCAGTAATAAAACAGACTGATAGTAGATTTTAAGCCTTCAGGCTTCTGAATGTCCGTGAAGCGCATGACCAGCAAATCGAAATCAGATTTAGACAGCCTGGAGGGGCTGTCAGTAAAACTTCATTTGCAGCATAACCTTTGTGCTCTCGCTTCAGTGTGTGTTAGGAGGACTGAGGAACTTTTTTCTAATGCCTACAACCTGGACTGCAGTATGCACCCATCATCCCAGGAAAAGTTGCACCACTTTTCTGAGCACTGAAAGTCTGGCTTCCAAGCGAAAAGAAAGAGGAGTTTTTTTCAGGTCCAAACAGAGACCAAACACGAGAGTTGGACTAAATCATGATGTGACAATGTGTAGGGGTAGGGTCGCTTTCTCTGTAGCCATCTCTCATGGTTCTTACAATATGTGTTTTAATACAGTCATTCGTTTTGTTGGTGGCGATATCCTCATTACAGAATGTTTCATGTTCAGGTGCTTTGGCTTTATTCAGTGCTCAGCTGCTCATGACAAAGGTGATTTTGTATCTCAAATCACTTTGAACGCAGTGTGGTATTTCCAGGTTAGTCATAGAATACCCCCTTCCATATGCTTCACTGGCAAGTGCTTTTTTTTTCTCGTAGACTTACTCTGAAAAGATCCAAAGATGATACTTTCGAGTGGGCCAGTGTCTTAAATCATCAGAAGTCCAAGAGGAGCACATCTAAGTAGTTTACATTACACATCTTATAGTTACCTCTCAGACTTGCACACTGGTACGTGATCAGCTTTCACGGCTGTACTGTCCCAGGCATGTCTGTAGAAGCCAGCTAAATTTCACACTTAGAGCAAGTGCATGGATTCAGCGTGGCATAGTCTTCCCAGGCTCTGTATGACACTAACATTAAATGTCACATATTAGAAGTGTGTGACATTTCCCACATTAAAAGTGACTGATTCTGTATAAACAGAATCCCTGTGATATATGGTATTCAATACTTGAATATGGTGTTAGAGCGGATACAATATAAAGTCAGTATGATTCATGATAAAATAAAATTTAACTTACTGAGATATAATGTTTTGGCATTATCAAAATGCAGGGGAAAGTAGAATCAGAATGCCTCTACTTTTCTATCTAAAATTGTGTAAAAATTGATGGTGCTCCTGCAAATCATTTTGATGACATTGTCTTTATTGAGAGAAATCAGTTCTGTTTGTTCTTTTGACACTTACACTTGCAGTAAAACAAAGGTTTGTTTCTTTTCCCTGGTGATATGTATATTTCCGCTCACTCACCCTCCTTCTGCATAGCTTTGAAAGAGAAAATATGCATCCTCTGTCTTTCTGAAAGCCAGTGTTTACTGTTGATGGGAAGCTGTAGGAACAGTCAGGGCTTCAAGCAGAAATGCCCATGTTGCTCTGTGGTTGGAGAGCATCCCGAGACTTCCCTGTTGCAGCAGCACGCACAGGAATGAGAATATTCTGTATCCTTCAGTTTTCCTAATAGTAAAATCCCAGGTTTAGATACCTTTAAATTGACTGACATTATTTTCTAGTCGCAACAGATTGTCATAGCGAAAGCTCCGTGTGCTGCAGTGCATCAGTAACGTTTCAGCTCACTGTCACTCGTGGAAGAAGTGCCTTCCGTGGTGGGCTTCAAACCTTGCCTGGTGGAGAGAAAGGATGCAAAGTGAAGTGTCTGCTTCCTCATACAGTCAGTTTTGCATGCAGGAGACCTATTGCCGAGATGTTGTTCAGCCCTCCTTAGCCATCTCCTCTCTGACGTGTCAGGGAGTTTTCATTTCCCTTCTGTTCTCCAAATAACAATAGAGGAGAATGTGCTTACCCAGGTACCGCTCCTGTTGAAACCCACATTGAGCCAGCTGTAACTATAACACGTCAGTAGACAATGTTGTATGCGTCCTGTGAGTGGACAGACAAATGGAAGGTTTCCTGAGGAAACCATCATGTTCAAAGTCCAAGGTGACAGAACCACAGCGAGTTAAGCTGGTATTTGGTAAGTGATCCTGGAGGAGAATTTCTTCTTTTCTGGCAAACCCGTAAGGGAAGACGCAGCCAGGAGGACTCAGCTGCAGGACTCAAACAGCTCTCATTGCAAATTGGCATAAGGGCATTCACTTCATGATTCTTCATGATAGCATTCCTTGCGTACCGTATGAGATAATAACTGATCTAGTGGTTTACATGCTCAGTCGCCCATATACAAACTGAGGGGGCTTGCCTTTCATCATTGCATCTACAAATAGGACTTACATGCATGAAGAAGGATGTGCTCCACAGGTTTTTTTCCCAGAGGCAACAAAATCAGTGAAGTTCAGCAATGCAGACAAGTCTGATGGGTACCCTGAACGCAACTTTTGTTTTGCGTGCTAGATGTCTAATAAAAAAAAGCATAGAAGAGTAGATACACTAATTCACCCACTGCGTGGGTTGGAAGAAATAAAGAAGAAAGTGTTCAGTGCTCTCAGAAACAGGGTATTGCACATGCAAAATTATTGGAAGGGGATTTCTTAATACTTTCCTGGGAGCAGTTGTCCCTGTGCCTCAGATTTATGTCATTTGTAAAGGAGCTTTTCAGTAAGACAGTATAATTTAACAGTAATATCCAGAGTTCTAATAGAAAATTATTAGGAAATAAATGAAAAGGGCAGTAGCATTTGCAGTAGCAAACTTCAGGGCAACTTGCTGCCTTGTAATTCTTAAGGGCAAGGAAGAAATTTTCCCTGAGAGCAAACCCAGCCAATTACAGGATTTCTTCTGCTGGAACAGGATGTGCTGAAGCTGATAGAGACCAGATATAGTTCATGAACTTAGGTGCGATATGCTGAGATAACTTGGTGTTCTTTTGGCTTCTGCATTTCTTCTATGTTCTGTATTATATATTCATATATTCATTTCTAATAACTAACATTTTTTAAGACTTAAAAAAAAAAATATCCAAAACCAAGGAACACTGTTGACCTGTGTGATTCAACTTAAATGCTACGAGATTTTCCCTCTGTGCCTGAGTAGTCCCTGTTGGAATGACTGACTGCTGTTTTGTTTGGTTTTTGATTGCTTCTGTCATGATGCAGAGGTCATCAGGACCAGTGCATGTGTGTGTGAAGGCAACCAGAAAAGAAATAGCTCCTCCTGACCCTTAACCATGTGCAAATCAGTCTGGCTGTCACTTACTATTCTCAGAGAGACTTAAGAAACATGATACTAGAGATTATCCCTGAATTTTCAAATCATGGCCTTGCTGTTACAGGCTGTATCACTGACTGTGCTGGGCACATCCTGACATTTTTGTGTCATATTTTCCTCTTAATAAGGATGTTAGCTGAAGTCCAACTTTAATTTAAACTTAGATCTAAGCTTTGGTGAGAGAGACCCAACTGTGAGAAACTCTACCCAACTGCCAGAGCCAAACACCTTTTCTTCTCTGTCCCAGTATCCAGAAAGCCTAAAAATTCCCTAAACAGGGCTAAACTCACAGTGAGGAGTACAGGTCTTGCTTTTACATCCCTCTGGTGAGAACTATATTCTGATGGTTAACTTGAGGAGACATCCCTGGATATCTGTTTTTCAAGCTGTTATTAATGTGAACCTTTTAAAATTACCTTTCAGTGACTTTGCTCAGAAGTTGTTTCTTTTGAATAGTGATGGTATAGCCTTTCTTCATTGTAAAACAGGGGCCTCTGGGGCATCTAGTATGTTTTAGTCAAGCTCAAATTGTCATCTTGTTTCTAGTGAGTCTTGTGTAGCTATTAAATCTTAGGAGAAAAGTATAGAAAGACTAAAAATTCTTAAAGAGTGATGGGGCCTTTAATGGTACCTCTATCTGGATTCACAATGCAGGTCTCTGTTAGAGGATCAAAGGAAGTAGAGAGAAAGCAAGAACATTGGATTTGTAACATGGTACTGTTTTAGCACTTTCTGAGTTCATACTTCCATGATGTTGTTTTCTTTTACTAGTAGGATCTTGAAAACCAGTCAGACATTAAAGGAGAGGTAGCACAGGATTAGGATTTCTCCTTATCATGCATAGGAGTTGGTATTAGATTTACAGTTATAAAAGCAACGAGCAACAAAATGCAAGACAAGAATGTTTGGAGTTGTGCCAAGGCCAGGTACCACACACGCAAGCTGCAGAATCACTGTGCCTCTTGGCCTGTGGTTCAGGGAGCAACTACAGCAGTGCCAGCCATCTGTTGAATTGTTCCTCTTTGGGCATTGCTCTCTCACTTGACAAATTGATAAGAAGAAAAAATCGAAAAACTTTGAAGGATCTGTGATTTGTAATCTCCGAGAGTGATTTACACCGTAAGCAGGGATTTGATCTTTTCCAGACAATGACCCCAACCATGTAGCAGTGGTAGTCACCGAGAAATAAGTTAGCACTTGAATGAAACCTTGACAGAGTGAGTAATGATCCATTTGTTTTTCGGAAAGATGTTACATTTGTGTGATCTGAAAAAACCAATGATAATAAGTAACTCATTTTTCTTTAAGCAGATTACTAAACCATGACCTCATTGATCTGAGCGAAACAAGCTCAGATACCATTGAAACTGCTTGGTAACTGTTATGCAAAGTGTGAAATTTAGATCAGAATAAATTTATAAAATCTCATGAAGAGAGAGGAAAACAATCAAATGCTCAATTAAGTCTGAAAGCTGATAACATAGCACATTCTTATAGCAGCTGGTAGTGGATCTGGTAGTGCATTAATTGCTGTGGACCTTCAGATGGACAAAGATGGTTGGTGGTGTAGTTATTGCTGTTATTACTTTAACTCAGAACAAGCAACAATGAATTTAAGGGTTGGCCTATACAGTCCTGCGATCAGTATGTCAGTGAGCCAATGCAAATGTCATTAAAACAGCCAGAGTGTTTAGGTACATGGAGAGAGATGTAAGTCTGAGCTGTGCTGTTCCCTGAGCACTGCTTTGATAAAAACACTTCCCAGCTTTTGGATCTACCACCATAGTCTTAGTTCTGAGACCAAAGTCTTAGAACTTTAATGTAATAAAAACCTCAACACTTAATGAAAAATGAACCTGCAAGAAAAAAAAAAATCACAAATCCTCTTGTATAAAGATGCAATTCAAATGTAGAGATTTTTTCAATCTAATAGGTATAATATAGTCAATCACTTTGCTGCCTCCTTCCTCTTTCTGAGAAAATCGATAAACAAGGGGGAAGGTTCCGTGCATACTAGAGACAAAACTGGTTTACTCGACTCTTTTAACAAACCACCTTCACTAGCAGAAACAGAAATGCCAAAGAAAAAAGTTTTTTCCAAAGTTGTGAATATTTCCTCTAATTTGAATTCAGCCTTAGGGCTGATGAATTGTCTTGAATCCAAAACAAGATGAAAAATAATTTAGGGATTGACACTTCAATTTCAAATGTCCTTCTTATCCATTTCTTTATATCCTTCCTTTTTCCCTCTTGTCCTTGCTTCAAAATCAAGCCAAACTCACAATTTTGCTTGCTTTTGTTTTTAGACCTGTTAAACTTCCTTGGTTTTCCCTGTGGTTTTCTATTGGATTCTGAGCTGGCTTCAGTTTGTGGTTCAGAGCCAGTTTCAGGTGGCCTGGGGATTACAAAAGCCTTGCCACCAGAACAAAGGAAACTGCTTTGTGAACTCTGGCAAAGCTAAACCCTTCACATTTCCAGTCGAGAGAGTAGGCCTGGTTTATAACTACTCCCTTGAAATAGGGAATTACAAATCTTAGTTTCAGTGTGAAAACATAAGACACTTAAATCTTTTTCTTTGTACTATGGACTGATTCTTTTCTTCCATCTTCCTGTTCCCCTTATGACCACTGCTACCATCTATAGAAATGGAAACCATTGGAAATCAACTCCCCTGGAAAATGAATGGCTTGGAAACCTTTCAGAAAAGACAAATTATTAAAAGACCCACTTTCAGACTCATGGGTTTATTTCCTTTACATGTGGAAACTGGCTGTCTGCAGTCTGCCAGGTTCATTTGCGTTCCAATATTCTGTACTTATATACAACTCTTCTTACCTGGCCTCACAATACTGAGATCACCACGGCAAGCCCTCCAGCATCTTCCTCATCCACCTGGAAGATGCTTCCTTTTTATTGCTTTCAGCCACCAATTCTGTTACCAAAACCCAGGTTACCAGCTTTGCTATTGTTATCTATAGTTCTTCCTGTGTTCCAGCTTTCCTCATTAAATATGGTCATATAACCTTTCCTGCCAGTCTGCAAACTGCTGGGAGCACTGACCTCCCCCACCAAGCTCCGTGACCATGTACTGAAAACAAAAGTGGATCCTCCTTTTTATAATTCCTAGGCCATCTGTTTAGCTTTAAAAGAAGAAAAGCAATAAATGTAGGATTCATGATAGTCAGTCTCCACACCTTAAAAAAAAATAAATTAAAAAGACTCTTAACATAAACAACTTAAATGCAGCTCATCAAGGAGAGCCCTTGAGGACACAGAGGTCTTGAAAACAACTGGAAAAAAAGAACTGGATCCCTCCCAGCATAGCAGCTCTATGGGCTTCCTGAGGGACCTCCGTAGGTGAGTTCCCATCACCTCAGCGACCTGCGTGGTGGCCGGCACCATAATATTCCTGTCTGTTTACCCAGGTGGTAAAACCAATGCTGTAGTGGCCATTGACTGCTTTGTGATCCCCTTCCTGAGTTTTCCCTCAAGCTGTCACCTTCTACAGAGTCTCTTTATGCCCCAGGCCCCATAAGGGAGGGAAGACAGCACGTTCCCATGTGCCAGTGAAACCAAATGCACGTGTTTCTGCAAATTACAGTTCCAATTACAAGGTTTTTTTCTGTGTAGGAAAATTAACTGGTTTGTCTACAATTCCCGCATAAAATGAACGTGGTCAATTCCATGGCAATCTTCTGGTTAAAACAAAAGGAATGTATCTTTTTAGGAAGCTCTGTCTCGTAGCCTCTGAGCTGACAGAAAAATGGTAGGCATGGGAGTCTCCAAGGAAAAGTCAGCACAGAGCCATCACCTGCTCAGAGGACTGACTGCTGAAATGCATACCATCCTGGGGAACAGCTTGCCCAGCACAGCGAGGAATGGCTCACCTCTTCTACAAACTTCAGCTCCCAGACTTCTGCCTCAAAATTGAGAAAAACAGTGAGGCTGATCAAACTGCTGTTTCCTTTTGCACATGACTGAACTAAAACTGTTATCCCGAACTGACTTGATTAAAGGAAGGCTGCTGCTTCATTCACTGGAATTCCTGCAGAAGTTGCCCTTTTCTGAATTACCAGCAGTAGCACTAATGTGAGTGGCTGGTGAAGAAGCATTCATAAAGCTTTCAAGTCGATTGCTGTTGGCTTAGTGAAGGCTTTCTTCATCATAAGCCTGAATAGATTTATTGTCTCGGTCGTGGAGCGTGGACAAAAGTGATAGTGCTCACCAGGCACTTAGTTTTCTCAATTCTACTCAATTCTAATTGTAACTAATGAAAAGAATACTACATTTTTAGGTTGTGGTTCCAGGAAGCATTTTAAATAGAAGTAGCCTCCAGCGCTGTTCAAAATACAATCTAAATAATGCAAGATTGTTAGCAGAAAATACAGCACTATTAAATAACACCAAGTAATGGACAACTATTCAAAGTCATTATTCTTGATTAGCCTGGATCATTATTACTGAGCGCATGTGACCTTATTTGCACTCAGTACTACTTGTAGTCATTCAGGAAAGTTAAATAATCATTGCTGATTAATGACTATTGATTATACTGGGTGATTGTACCCATATTTTGTGGATTTTCAGTGCTGTATTAGGAAGCATTGAAACTTTCCGGATATGTTTTGTTTTCTTCCTACAAAAAAGGTAACCCTTTTCAAAAGCAAGCAGCTTGGGAAAAAGTTGACTTGTGTTCCCTAAATCATATGCGTATTTCTGAAAAGCCCACCCAAAATGATGCATTTTTTTCAGTCCAGAGAACTTTTGTTTCTGGTAAAATAATAGGTTTTGTGTAGTTTGTGAGATGAGACTTTTTTATAGCCTCTCAACTGAAACACATTGTGGCGGTGTGCAAAGTGAGCCTTTCCACTCCGAGGTGAGGGACAGAGAAAATATCCACCAATTTTATTACATAAATGTACAGGGGGCATTTTGAAGAGAAGGGAGTAGGAAGGGGGAAGTCTGTGGTTCTGCTGAATACGTAACACTAACAATGCTGAAAATGGGAGATTTCTGAAGATTGCCTCTTGATTTGTCTTGCAAATACCTCTTTCTGCAAATACCTGCTCATGGCACACCTTTGACAAGAAGCATTTGCACAGTGTTTGGTCAGCGCTTGTTTCGCATGAAGCTTAGAGCCGTGATGAAGTGTCCCTATAGACCTTTTTATTTTCTTCCTAACTACAGGCTCACTTGACAGAGTGACATGTTGAAACATTGCATAAGAAAAGATTTGTTATGGAGCGTATTGGAATTTTTTTTTTTTTTTTAAATTAAAAGCATTGTCATGAGTCTAATTGGACGGAGTAAGCAGCCAGTATCATT
Source organism: Ciconia boyciana (assembly GCF_034638445.1). Taxonomy (NCBI): domain Eukaryota; kingdom Metazoa; phylum Chordata; class Aves; order Ciconiiformes; family Ciconiidae; genus Ciconia; species Ciconia boyciana. The sequence continues at coordinate 16,601,681 of NC_132945.1, read as the reverse complement.
AGCGTCAGGCTGTCACTGACAGACCACTTCCCAGGTACAACAGGGCAGTTTTTGTCTGCCGTGCCACCCTCTTGCCCCAGCTAAACCAGTTTGCAGCAGAGCTGCGATGGAAGAGGCAGTGGCAAAGTGGCAATATCTCCCGCAAGAGCTCTCCACAGCTCCCTTTGATGGGAGTAACCCCCCAGCACGTCGGTTTTACTCCAGGCTTTTTTGGTTGTGGTGCAGTCAGTTAAAATGACAAAATGATGCACGATGGGAGGAAGAGCCTCATTATATTGTCGGTTGTACTTTGTAGTTTGCTTTCAAAGGACTCTGTTTGCCGTCACACCTAATGAAGGGCAGAAGCTGACAGTCTGGGTTGCAACGATCCTGTGCAAAGCGCAAATGCTTCACAGTAACACCATGACAAACACCGGTTTGGGGGTTTTTTATTGGGTGTCTGATTAGCTCTGTTAAAGATGCAAGTCTGAAGGAATTTAATTTAATCCCATTTTCTTGATTGTGAGGCACAGGAGCTGGGCTGGTTGTGTTTGTTCTACCCCGATATTACAAAAAACTAGGTGTAGCCCGCAATCTTCTCTCCTGGATTTAGCTCTGTCAGGGTTCTTTGGTGATAGAGCAGGCAATGGTTTGAAGTGCTAAGGGATTTCATTTTTCAAGATTTTAAGGCCAAAATGTATCTGCGTCTGACCAGTCTGACTTCTTGTGTATCTGTGCTGGGTGCCCATGCGCAGGCGCTGGCAGCGGGGCTGCAGGGTCCCCTCTGAGGAGAGCTGAGGGGCTGCCCCATGCCGGACATGGCCGGTTCCACAGGCCCCACCGCAGGGCACAGCCGAGCCCCTCAGCGAGGCTGGCGGTGCCTTGCAGAAAGTGTTTAAGGAAGGGCCAAACGCTGCTGGTCGGCGAGGGGAAAAGTGTGAGAAAAGCCCCGCGACACCAAGGGCCGGGCAGGAGGAGGGAGGAGACGCTCCGGGCCCCGAGCAGAGCCTGCCCTGCGGCCGTGGAGAGAGCCCGGGGAGCTGGTCTTCCTGACAGGAACTGCAGCCATGGAGGGCCCACGCGGGAGCAGGGGAACCTGTGAGGAGGGAGAGGCGGCAGGGAGGAGCCGTTACGGACGGACCACAACCCCCCATTCCCACCCCATCCCACCTGGGGAGGGAGAGGCAGAGGAGTAAAAAAAGGAGGTTAGGGGAATGTGTTTTAGCTTTTTTGTCTTTCTCATCATCCAAACCTATTTTAGTTTGCAATTAATGAAAATATTTTTTTCCAAGTCGAGTCTGTTTTGCCCATGACGGTAATTGGTAAGTGATCTTCTTGTCTTTATCTCGACCCATGAGCTTTTTCATCTTATTTTCTCCTTCCCATCCTGTTGAGGGGGAGTGAGAGAGCAGCTGGGTGGGCGGCTGGCAGCTGGTCCAGGTCAACCCACCACAACATCACATGCTGCAGGGTTTTATATAGCAGTTCCTTCAGGGGGAGGAATTCTTCCTGCATGATGTGCTTTAACATCCAGCACGTAACCCTTCTTCTCAAATGTATAGCACTGCATACTGGAGTGAAATCTCCTGAAGATGGGAGAAAAAGAGGGAGAGGAGGAGTGTGCGTGACACACAGAGGAAATGGGACAGTGTATCCTGACCAGCGTTTGAGATGCCAACAGGTTCCTGTGTTCGTAGACTTCCAAGCTTGAAAGAGCTGCTGTGCTGGGTTAGATCACTTGTCAACAAAATTTCTACAGGGCTCTTCATAGTAAATCAGAAATGAGCCTTTACATTTTCTAGTAATTCCTCTGTGTTGGAAATGCAAAGCAGGACAGTCACTATTTGAATGTGTCGCTGAAGTGTTTGTGAAGATGAGAGCTTAACAAAGAAAGTTACTGTGCTGAAACAAACATGGTAAAAAGGAGGTAGGATAAATGAAAACATCTTTCTGTCCCTGCAGAAACTCAACGTATTGCATGAAGGTGTCCATGTCCTTGACGGTAGCTGAGAATGAAACTGGGCTTTGCTACAACAGCAAGATCAGATATCTGGAAAAATCAGAAGTCACTAAGAGAAAGACAATCTCCTGTCCTGATATTGAGGATTACAAAACAGCCAGTCAAGAGCCAGATGTGGTGTGGTACAAGGTAACTATTGCTGTCTTATTGCTATTGTGCTGAAACTATACAAAACTTCCACTGTTTTCTGTCTGAGGCTGAGATGGCCTTTTCTGAGCCTGCAGTGGTTTGTGACTGGTCTGGAGGATGCTCTCCTAGTATTACAGAAGTAATACTAAAGTACAGGCAAAACTACCCAGCATAGTTGTTGTCCAACAGAAATCAGCATCAATAAGGATGTTCTGTGCAGGAGGCCACATGATTTTTCTAACAGCAATACCACCTTCCCAAGCCACTGTGCCTCTGTACCAGTTTCCACCTTGGTATGATGTCTCCCTACCTGATACAGTAGTAGAAACAAAGAGAGGCAACCTACAATGGAGCCAAAAGTGTATCAGCACCACCAGCTTCAGTAGCACTACCCAATTAATTTTTATGAAGTCTGTTGGGTAATTTCACCAAGGCTTGTTAATTTTTACCAAAGTCTGCTGGGTAATTTCACAGAGATGCATTTACTTTTGCTGAGGTTCATTGAGTAATTTTACTGAGGTCTGTTAGTTTTAACTGAGGTCTGTTAGATACTTTTACTACTCGGCAGATAACTCAGCTGGCTGTACCTTCTCCAAGGCCTGTCACGTATCGCACACTACTTTCAGCAGCAGATGTATCGGTGACGTGTTTCTGTAGCTCCCCAAGAAAACAGGAGAATGGCTAAATTATGGGTTGTCAGGCAGACATCAGGTACCAAGACCGTAGCAAGGTCTGGCAAATTTTACCTGTTTTCTGGACTTGGGCCAAAGTCTGATATTTGAAAAGCCCTCGGGTACGAGTTGCTGCAAGAAACAATGCAGAAGAATAAAGAGCTGAGAGTCAGAGGGAACAAGAAATAGTTGGGCAAGAGGAAGAGCTCAGTGGGGTCCGTGGAAAATAGAGTTTGGATTGTAGGGATAAAGGCAGAATGAGTTTAGGACAAGCTTGTTTCAGGTAATGAAGACAGAAACACACAAACTAGTTAAATCCTAAATTTTGAGTGCTTGATTTGCCAACCTTAATAACATTCTTTAAAGATAGTTATTTTGTGTGAAATAAGTAATATGTGTAGAGCTGCAGATTTTTTTCCTCCTTAGCAGGTTGCATCAGAAAAGAGCAATTATAAAAGTTGTCATCTATTTCTATTTTTTACAGAAATCTCACATGTTCTGTTTTATAGTAACAAAACGTGTGCCATAACCCACTGTTAGTATAAACAAAGTTTTTCTTTCAGCCATTGAAGCTGTTTCTCTCAGCATATGGGTGGATATCTTCAGTACTATTCATACATAAAATATATGTATTCAGTTAAGACTGAAATCTTGGAGAAAAGAGGGTACCAGAGAGAAGGTGTTTCTTACCCTATCTACCTAGGTATTACTGAACACCAGATCATTGAATATCTCATTTTTTTGCAAGAGCACACTGCAAAAATAGTCTGGCAGGAATAATCTTCAGCTGTCATGGAGCAGAAATCAGTCTAAGGAAGATGCATGTACAACCCCACATCAATGATGCTTTGTGCTGACCAAGAAAGGGAACGGAAGGGTCTTTCTTCCATATACCCGCACGTGTTATCTGGGTTGCACACACAGGTTGTGTGACACCAGGCTGGAGTGTGACAGCTGACTGACAAGTCATCACCGTGGTGAAATTGAACAGAATTGATGTGGTTGGATGATAATGGTGAGACAATTGAAGGTGACTACCTTTAGTCTGGCTTGATAATGAAAAGAGACATTAATGGAATAACCTACTACATATACCTCCTTATCCATAATTAACAATAAGGTGCTACCAGTTCAGTTCTTAGACAACATTTATATTATCTGGACCCGAGTCAGGAAGCTCAGTAATGTGAAATGTCAATATTAATGTTATGCAGAAGGTATATATGTCACGTTATCCCTTGAAACTTACTCCTGAAATGGGGTTTTGGAAAAATATTCTAGAGGGTATTGTGGTACTAACTGTTAATAGAAGTCTGCCTATTCAAAAGAGCGTAAGTCCAGTTTCTAGAAAATATATAATTACTTGGATTTCAAAATAATATGATGAGTACTGGGGTAACCCCTACAAACGGCAATCTGGGACTTAAGATCATGCTGTGTAAGGCAATGTGTATAACAAAAAGTCAGTCCTTTTTCCTAAAGAACAGTGTAAAGTGATATTCCACTTTAGGATCTGACCCTCACTTTCTGAAGAAGGCATCTGTTTCCAGTCATGGCAGACTGGATCCTCAAGTTTTTCCCCTCTACCGTTGTGATTGAGTTTGATGTGTACATGAAGGTGTAATCAGCCATCTTCTTGAGTAAATCTGCTCCAGAGGCACTGGGGGCAATTCCGTTTCACCATGCTATTGGTGAAATAGCAATGGTGAAATTTAGAGAATTTTTAGAGAAGATTTTCATCCGGGGGAGAGCATAAGTTGTCCAAAATAGAACACTAGATACATAAATATGAAGAAGTCCTCGAGGTTCCTTCTTTGTACCTTTGGCTGAAAAGAGAAATCCTTGTGTTCATGAGAACCTGCCAGTTCGCTGGTAGTTGGGGAGTGGACTTGTGAGCGATGAAATACCATCAGACAGGACAGTAATGGTGCAAGCCCACCGTGTGCAGGACTCACCCTGCCATCCAGAAGGCTTCTCTATGTGGAGGGATTAATGAGTCTGAGCCAATAACTGCATCAATTTACAGGGAGTTAACTGTAATTTAAACACGCTCTTAAAATAATTATGCCTGAATAGATTTCCACATATGCACCAGATAAGTAGTAAAACATTTGCTGTGAGGATTTGTTTTAACAGTAGTATGAACTTCACTTCTAGCTGGAATTACACTGCATGAAATATTTATTTTTAAAGATTTCTACAGTTAATACCATTGATATACACACAGCTCTGTTATGCCTCTTAGAACTGTTTTGACAAGTAGTGTAAGGATTTTTTTAAAATAAATGTATATGTCAAGGCATGATTGGATGAATGGGATTTAACAGTAAGAGCAGTTTCATGAAAAATCAACTGGCAGAGGAAAAAGGTATATTACATCTAGAATGCAGAGTCTTAATGCATTTCCACCATCTCTTTTGTACTACTGGGTTGGAGGAAGGGCCGTGGAAACTTGGAGGAAGGGCTGTGGAAACAATCAAAATGTCAGGTGAAGGACAGGTAGTTGTTATCTATCTACCCTAGAAAAAAATAGAGTTGTTGAGGTGCTGCCACTTAAATTTCAGGGAAGAGAAAAAGAAGCATAATAGTGCACAACTTAATTATTGGGAGGAAAAAGCCCCAAAATATTTAAGATGTCTAAGGAGAATAATTAGGCTAGAAAAAGAAACTTTCAGATTCTTCTAGCAGGTAAACATGGTGCAAAAGCAGGAAAGAGCAATTAATTGGTTAAACAAGCAACAGTCATACAATTGAGCACTTACCCTTTTAGAGAAATTAGCAGACCTCTGACAGTAAAATATAGATTGTTTCCACAATATGAAGACTAGTTAGATTTTTTTTAAATTGGTTTGTTTCTCAGACATTTTTGTTGCTTAAAGTACAAATTGTTATGATTTTCCAGCTTCTCCCCTTTTTTGCTTTTAGTTTTGCGGTTTGAACTAGTCTGTATATAGCAGGCGGAATAAAACAGGCATTTTCAACATATGTTTAGCCTGCATAATCAGTAGAAGAAAAATTAATTAGCTAAATTTAGGAAAGAAAGGGTTATAAATCCTTTTTAATATGAAGTGTTTTAAGTAGATACAGAAAAACAATTAGGAAATTAATGGTACAATTCCAGCAGAACAATTCCTCACTGTAAAACCACAATAGCACAAACATTGTTTGTGCTAAATCATTAATCTGTAGTAGTAAAGATGTCGCCCTTCTTATTACAAACATGTAGTATATAAAAATATAAAGCGTATGAAAATGTATCTTCGATCTCTTTGCTCCCATACTTTTAAAAATAAAATAGAGAATATAAAACTGGTAACGTATGATAGGGTCTTTTAGTGCTGCACTGAAAGGGTGCATATCTGAAATATGTTTACCTTGTGTATTCTGGGAATTGTATTCCTCCTAAATTAGGGTTGAATAGAACTGAATCTTATTCTTTGCCCAGTGTTCAGATTTAGTTACTCCAAGTAGGTGGTTGATGCACCTTTAAATAGGACTAAAGAATTGCGTGCAAATCAGAAAGGATTTAATGGCATTTTCTGGCTCAGATCTGTGTCCTGTATGAGTCTCAAGCGATATCAGTGTAATTTAGTAACAAAAATAAGCTGTGATTCTCCTTAGCACAGCAGATAGGATCTGGATTCTGATCATTCTCTGTCATCAGTGTTAACTAAAGTTCACATGCGAGACAAGATTACACTTTCCTTACATCTGTACTTTGGAAACAGAAAGATAACCTGAACACTCAGTTACCTGTGGGGGAATTGCACAGTTTCAGTGTTTGAAATCTGACCACGTTGTAACTGAATTTGGCCTACTAGGGATAGGGATAAATGCTTCAGTGCTCCATTTTCAAGTGCAAGGCCAAAAGCTCGCTGTCCCATCTTTTTATTTCTTTATTATTATCCTTTAATTTAGAAACTGACATTGTGGATTTGGAATGTGTATGGAGTCCCATGAAAAAATTATGTTTGTGTCATTCTGATCTCTTGCTGTCATGCAATATATTTGCATGTCAATGTATTTTCTTGTTTGGTTGTTTTAAGATAAAGCTTTGTTCTATTTTGTTTGCTGTATTTCTGACACTGCTGTTGCAGATGAGCAGAAAATGGGGCATAGGTCTGGGCTATTTACGCGAATCTCTGAAGTTGCTGAGCCTGATATAACTGATGTGAGATTGTTAGCTGCAGTCTGAGAGCTTATTCCATGTTGCCACCTTGAGAGAGGGAATAGAGGGGCATTAAAGGAACTTGGGCCCTATGTTGCTTTGTGTGCTCTGGGTACGGAATTAGCCAGAGCCTCCAGAACTGTCAGGAGTACTGACTGTTTTAGAGCACTGAGAAAAGCGTGATTTTGTTTGCTGGCAGATGGTTTGATGTTAAAGTTATTGAGAGACAATGAATATATAATCTTAAGGTGCTATTTTAAAGAGACAATGATCAGATAGTGCCTTTGCTTTTAGTTCAGAGCATTCCAACAGTACTCATTCAATCATGAGTACTGTTAGCGTGGAAGGTGTCTGATATGGCTGCAAGGGTACAGTATGTGAGGAAGGGGAGAGCCTCTTTTTTCATTGTATCACACACTGTACAGAAGGACTCAAATGCTCTTCCAGTAGGACCATGATTTGTAGTGATGAACCTATATCTGCTAAATAACAGCTAAGGTCTGGCTGGTGAAGTCAGTGAGAGTTGCAGGCCATCAGTACCGTGTACTCCATCAGAGGACGCACATGGGGGTGATGCTACAAAGAGCCCAGTGATGGGAAAAGGCTGAATCAGAGCTCATCAGGTGCCAGAGAAGCCAGTGATGAGAAACAAGACGATAAGGAAATCAGGCTTCCTGAATTCTCTTGCTCACAAAACTGCTGCTGTTCTGCCTGTTTTCTTCTGTTGGTAAATGGTTCTAGCCTGAGACTGCGTGTAAAGTTTGCCTTCAGGCTAACTCTTAACAGATGTTGCCCTTACTCCCTTCAAACAGAGATGTGTTTTAATGGTCCATCCTAAAGTTGAGGTCTTGGCAGTTGTTCATCATGAAAAAGAGAAGATGCTTAACCATTGCTGCAGGGCACCATGTATTAAACACGGCCCATGTGATACAGTGGGAATTACTGAACCTTAAAAACATTTGTGTTTAATTTCTGTCTTCAGATTAACTCCAGTTTCAGATCTCTGTGCTTTCGGAAATTATATTTGAATTTTAATTGCAAAATATATTGAGATGGTTGTTTACTTATGTATAATACTAAAAACCTGATCAGGCAACACTGTCTTATGTCATACAAACTGGGTAATTTTGGGAATGGATTTTTTTCTGCAGGAATGTAAGCCAAAAATGTGGAGAAGCATTGTAATTCAGAAGGGAAATACTCTCTTAATACAAGAGGTCCAGGAAGAAGATGGAGGAAATTATACCTGTGAACTGAAGTTTGAAGGCAAACTTATACGAAGAACAGTTGAATTGAAGGTTACTGGTAAGAATCTTTGTTCTATGCTGATAGAAAAAATAAAGCTCTGAAATAATAAGAAAAAGTGTTTTTCACATGTCAGTGAATCCATTTGATAGAAGTAAGTCCAAACCAAATCCCAATAGCCAAGCAGTCCCAAACTAGGGGAAATTTATATCAAGATCTTATAAAATTCCACAAAAGACTACTACTATCTTTTGCTCTGTACACAACCTGGAAATGCTGGTTATAAAGCAAAAGGTAGAGCAGACCAGCAGACCTAAGTCCTCCCTATATGCTGGAAGTAACTCAGACTCCAGTTTCGTCTTCAATGTTAAACAGAGGGAACGTTAACTGAAGCTGTAAAACAGGCTTTTGGTGAGGTTTGTCCTAGAACAAAACACAGCCAAAAGAGACTTATTGAGTCCTTAGTATTTTTTTGAGTGATTGTTCCATATTTTTAAGCTTTGGTTTAATTTATGATGATCAACTTCTCTAGTCTAGGGTTTGTCTATAGTGAAGAGTGTTGTACAACCTATTCCAAGAATGAAGTTAGGAACATTGGACTGTCAGGGGAAAGTAACCTGCTTATCAGGAGATCGTACTTTGTATGTTTCTGAGTCCACTTAGTAATCTACTAGTCAACAGTATTTTTCTGTCTCTTTTTGTCAGCTACCCAAAATGAATGGGTAAAATACTATTGCCTACCAATATATTCCTGATCCCTTTCCATTCCACTGTACAGTATGTCATCTATAATTATTATTTTGCCTTCAGTGTCTGTGGAACTTTGCAAGTATCTGAAAACAGTTGAGTTTTTTTCAGCCTTTCGCACAAAACCATATAAACAAATGGTTAGGTATTTTCTTGTGTGTTTTGACGTACTGATTAAGATGGGGTTCTACTTAAAGCAGTGATAAGTAGAATTCTACTTTCTTATATCAAACTGAGTTAGTCCATATGATATTTCTAATGTGTTCTTGAAATACAATTCTTTCCTTTATTTTGAGTTAAATCAATTTTTCTTTTCTTATCCTTATTCCTCATTTTAAATGAGTTCTTTTCCCTGTGTGCCAGATTCATATATCATGTGATTCTTTATTGTCCATTTTTGACCATGGACAGATCTCTAAAGTATTGATTTGACCTACCTGACCCCAGACCTGTCAAATGAAGATATAATACCTGCCTTGTAGATAGTTGCTATCCTAGGTAGCATGCTGGTCTTCAACCAGAATATGAACTAAGTTTGACAAAGTGAAAATGAGATGCATCTAATTAAATTCCCCATGATGGATATTCTTTAGATAACAGATATTCTATGCTCTGCCTCTCATCATGACCTTGTTAGAACTCATGTATTCTCTTCATTATTTGAACAGTGTGGTATATTCATACTTCACAATTTATTTAATTTGTCCTAAACTAACTATAGTATGTATTAAAGTTAATTGTTTTATTAAAATGTTTATGACCTGAATTATTAAAAATGTAAATATGGAATATGCAAGTGTTCTCCTGCAAAATGCTTGAGAACCAAGAGATTGTTCCCCTTGTAATTTGGTGTGAAATTAATACTAAATTAAATTTCCTTTAGCTTATAAAAGCAGATATGTTAGTAAACACCTTTTCCAGATTTAAGTGTTTGGGAGACATATCTGATATTATGTGTTTGCTGGTTGAATCTCTCTAGATATCTGGAACAGGCTAGTAAGTTTATGTAGATGATGACCTGAAAATATGGATTAGAACTATGACTGTAATACATAGACCCATAAAAGCATATTATCTTACAGCTCGGTGCTTCACCAAGTTTCTTTCTGCTGTTTCTGTTTTGTTTCAGTTTGTGGATTTTATATGCATGTGGGTTTAGATCTTTATGGGGGAGAGGTCAAAGAAAACTCCTACAACAACCAGCAGAGGATTACTTGTGTTGTGTGGCTGGCCACGTCAGGTGGAGGGTCCTGAGGCAGATCAGATCACAGACTGGGAGCAGGTACATGACATACTCAGGGACTTTGTTGAAGAATATGTTTCACGGGAGGCAGAAAGAATACTACATACTGGTGTAGTTGTTGACACGCATCCTGAGAGTTTGCTTTCCCTGGGGCTAGTGCAGATCTAGGTTGGAGGTGCCTCTGGAGATCATCCCACCCAACCCCCAGCTCAAGCAGAATCAGCTACAGCAGGCTGCCCAGGGCTATGCCCGGTTGGGTTTTGATTATCTCTGAGAATACCTCTCTGGGCAAGGCTGCCACAGTGTTCAACCACCCTCACAGTAAAAAAGATTTTTCTTATGTTTAAACAGAATTTCTTTTATTTCAGTTTGTGTGCCCGTTGCCTCTTATTCTTTCACTGGGCACCACTGAGAACAGTCTGGATCCATCTTCTTTACACCTTCCTACCAGGTGTTTATGTGCATGGATAAGATCCCCATGAGCCGCCTTTTCTCCAGATCAACCCACCCCAGCTCTCTCAGCCTCTCCTTGTAAGATAGATACTCTAGTCCCTTAATCATCTTCGTGGCCCTTCACCGGACTCGTTCCAGTATGCCCATGTCTTTCTTGTAGTGGGATTGCTGTTGCACTGGGCCACATTATTCACCTGTCTGAAAACTGAGTTCTCATCAAAATACTGTACCAGGAGGAGCTAGGGTGGGACCAGGGCTCAGACTGCTGAACCTGCTGGTCTTTATAAATCACTGTTAGCAAATACTGCTGAAGGCTTACCAGCAAAGCTGTGGTAGAATTGTCTCTGGTAGCCTGCAATGCAGATGTGGAGAAAAGGATCTTGCCTACTGTTTTCTTCTGCAGGAACTTTCTAATGCTGTTGCTTATTAACATGCCTGAATTGGCATTTATAGGCAAATGCCTGAGTTCCTCTAACAATACAGATTTTGAACAGCAAGATCCTGTTGGCCACTGCTAGCAGCCATGGTAACCTGAAATTGTTATTAGAGTAAAGTGTTATTCTGAAAGTGAAACAGGAAACTCCACATCTCCCTTGAGCAAGGAGAGCTGCACTGCCATGGAGAGAGAGGAGGTTGGGTTAGATTCCCTGTAGTCTTTCAGGCATGGGCGAGTGTGATTAAGATGATAAAAGACTTCAGAGGCTATAGCTCTTTGGGGTTGTAAGGAAAAGACTTTCAGCCTAGAATATATTCGAAAAATATTTTGACACAAAGTATTTATAGGGACAAAATCTTGAGCTACAATACAGCACTAATGAGCAATGCCTAAATCTTGGTGTTTGGGTGCATTTAACAATAATAGATTGTCAACAAAACAGCTTTTTCATCACTAGTTCTTCATGGGTTTGTTATATTATGCAGACAGATGTGAAACAAGTCTTGTCAGCCTTTTTTTCTGAAGAAACACAACAACAGCGTTATCTCGTAGCAAGTAACATGTAACCCCTCAGTCTATGTAAAAAAAAAATAAAATATATATATATATACGTTTTCACTTTGCTTCTTGGTAGTTTTGTTGTGGACAAACAAGTGAGATTAGCAACTGTGATCCAGGGTTCTAAAGCCTAAAAATGTAACAGAAACTCAGTTTTTAATTAGATAATAAATTAGAGTGCACCCACATAGAAAAAATGAACATAGTAATACAAAGTTACAGATAATCAACATTATCAGAATTTAGTAGTTTTTAATAAAATTACAGATATTCAGGAATATCAGAAATCATAAGCATTTTAATTAGTATTGTTAAATACCAGTGTTTATTGAAAAACAATTATACTATTCAGATAAAAAGAAAAACCCAATCATAAGAAGTCATGTTGTTTTTGAAAGGCAATTTAGGCAACCTCCTGCTTTCCCCGGCCCTACCAACCAGTTCACTCTGTCTTGATAGACAGCAATGTTTCAATAGCTTTTGGGATGAAAAGGTGCAATGGAGAAAAATACCTGCTGTGTTTACCTGCTGCTTCAGCACTCTTTTTTTGTTTTGGAACACTGGTCTGTAAGGAGACAGGTTTAGAAGAAGATGTAAGCAGATGTACGTTGGAGGTTGGGGAAAGCGTGACCCCCCTGAGAAAGGAGCAAGCCCTAGTCTCGTGGGGTGGCCCAGGTGGCCCCTGGCAAATGGGCCTATCTTGCAGGGATGTGCTTTTCCGTGGACAGCTATGCTAGTGGGAGAGGTTGCCTTGTTCTTTCTGCTCCCAGTGAAAAGAGGTGATTTGTGAACTTGTACTGGTGAATTATTTTCCACTTTGACAGCAGAAGGTGGCCATCTGACCAACTTCATAAACTGCTGGTGAGGGATTGGAGAGACATGGAGGCATTACTGGACCACTCTGTCCAGCAGCCCTGTCCTCCCAGTTTCCTTCAACCTCTACTCTGTCATATTCTTCATAGGCTGCTAAAATGCCTAGCTGTTCCTAAAAGTCATTTATGCAGCAATATTTGTTTTGACCATCGTAAATGACAAATTATTCCACATGGCTACATGAATTGAATGATTCTGCCTGAATTCACTCTTTGCTCATAGTTTTTCAATTAAATTCCTTCCAGTGTCATTACATTGCCCACTTTTCAAATTACACCTGCTGCTGTTGCTAGATTTTGTTTGTGTGTTTGGGACCCCTTTATTAGCACAAGCAATTGATGGTGATTTGCTATTGTTAAGCCAAGGGGGTGAATTGGATTGAAAAATGCAAACGATTAGTCATACTCTCCAGCAGTTCTAGGGACATACAGAGACAAGCTACCACAGAGTAAGTGAGGATGTGAGCTAAAAGTACGTGCACTATTTGGGGGTAGTTGCTTTTCTGCACATTTTTAAGCCTCTGTAAACTGGGTATGCTATTTTACATTATTTGTAGTGGAGCCTAGTGACAAATTGGCAGGAATCAATGGGTGCTGATCAGTATGAATTTATACCTGCAGTAATTTGTAAATGCACCCTAAGTCTTATCAGTTTACAGTAGATAAAGTATTATCAACAGAATCATAGAAATGACGTGTTGACTCACAACATTTTTGGCTGTTGACAGTTTCCAGAACAACCACAGCAAAAAATGTTAAGATAAATTAAAAGCTTCTTTGAACTGAACTGAAACATGACCTTTGGAATTCAGACGATTATAAGGGATTTACTCTTATAATGTAAAATATAAGAATTGCTATTTGCTTAAAAATCTGAAAACATTTAATTATGATTCTATCCCAACGGCATTATGTTTTGGCACAACCAGTTTAGTAATCTGCAATGGATTTATGAAATGCTTCAGTATTGCTTAAGTAGTTACTTATCCAAAAAAACAGTTTAGCTCTAGAAGGTCACTGAGCTCTGAATATCATTGTGCAGATGGGAATTGGATATACATAAAAGCAGGGCCAACATAAGACACAGGTTAAAAAAGCAGGTGGCTAAGGAATAAAAGTAGATGAACTGAAAGTATTCAGCAGTTTTCTGCAGCGAGAGGTACTATACTAAGGACATGCCTGTCGCACAAAGCTCTGGTCTGTAGGGATTCCTAAGTTAACTCTGAAGGAGCTTTTTCAGCAGAGCTAGTTAACAGGTTTGCATGGCTTTTGGTACCCGAAGTAACTCTGACAACTCTGCCTGGCATTATGCTCTGTAAAGAGGGCAGAGCCTCCGGGTCCTGGTGGAGGCTGGACGTGCTCTCACCCTCCCGTTATTGCTTCATAGTCTAAGCTCCAGAGCCTTTTTGTTGGGGGTGGGATGAAATAGCTGTTGTTACCACCATTTTATCATCAAATAAGTCAGTAACATGTCAATTAGAGCACTGCGTGGAAATAACATCCATTTCAGTTTATGTAATTTTAACATCAAAGATCATATTGCAACATTTTGTATTTCTTAATTTGTCAAATTACTTCTTTTTTGTGAGCCGAGAGATTTTAATTTGATTTGTGGGTGTATAATTTTTAATAATACATATAGCTACTACTGTATATTACTGGAATCTTTCAGCATTCCTGAAATTAGATGTTTTGACAGTTCCTGTTAAAAGATGTTTTTAAATTGATATTTCAAAAAAAATTTTAAATTGATATTTCACGGGAAATTTCTCACCAAATGCCAGAATTTTCACTAAATGAAGACTCTAGTTCCTGGCAGCACTGGATATCTCACCTAATCCCTGGGATCTGGGAATTGCTTGGAGTGCAGGGATATTTTCATTGCTGATTTTGACCAGTAGATCTGGTGAGAGCTGCTAGCTCCCCTCTCTCTTATTTATTTGTATTTTCAAACATGGGTCAGAGTGCCCGTTGTCTCAAATAAAGCAGAAAACATTTCAAGGAAGGCCTAAAGCAGCCTGTGAATTTTCCTGATGAAACAGACTGAAAAGCACTCCAAGGTAAAATGTGGTGACTTGTGTGTGGTGGGAGTTAGCCTGGCCTTCAGGGTTTGCTCCTCCTCGCATACTTGCATGGCCAGCGCTGACGGGGATGGGAAGTGTTTGCTGCATTTGGAGCGGTTTCCTTTTTCCTGGAAACAGCTGCTCCTTCTAGAGAGCTCTTTCTTTAGCTCCACATCTCCAAATGAAAAATTTCCCCTGTTTAGGGTTCACCAGAATTGTATTGCGTCTAAAGTGGTGTTGAAGCTGTCAGCAGCTGTTGGACCCAGGAACGCGCTTTTCCTTTCCCTTCTCTCCTGGCATGGCAGCTTTAGCCCTTCTTTCCCCACCATGAACAATGTTCAGTTCACTCTCGGTGCTTGGCAGTCCTCTCCACTCTCGACATATGGCCTAGGGTGCCTGTCCCCCGCTGTATCCCATGCGAGTGCTCCAGCTAGAGCTTGGTCTTGGCAGGAAACATACTGTTTGCAGCTGAAGGCCCAACTTGTGCTCTCCGTAACTTCAGGGGGAGCTGCTGGGGTGCAGGCAGAGAACATTGGCACTGTCTACTTTAGAGTCCAATTTTATACTTAAGCCGTAGCTCCCTCCTGTGCTTAGTAATACGGACAGCGAATCACTGTGCAACATGCTTCCGGAGTAAGGGGGTGAGAGATGTTTGCACCCTGTTTCCTTGGCTGATGTGAGGCCATATCTCACGCCTCGGCCTCAGGACGATGCAGGAAGAAGGGGGCTCACTCCGTGGCTTCCCTGACGTCTGCCTGTGTGCCGCATTGGGCTTTAGGCATCGTTCTCTAATAGTGTCACAAGGTAAGATATAATGATTAACCGACCAGAGCTGCTGAGCTTAAAATAAAGTACGCATTCTCAGATTTTCATCAAACATAGCGTAAGCAGTTAGGGTGGATAATAAGCTGGTAAGATTTTCGCAATGACTTATATTTCCTTTTAAATTCATGGTGTTAGTACATGCCATTGGCCAATGGACTGTATTTATAGTGGTAGAGGCAGCAGGGCCTTCTTTCCTTCTGGACTACACCTTTTAACATTTTTTTGTAACATAACTTTTACCAATATTTGAGTCCAAAAGAGAATAAATGAAAAAAATCTAGAGAAACCTATTGTTGGGGGGAAAATATTTACAAAAACAAAAGGCAAACAGAAAAGCAGCTTGCTTGTGACTACAGTTCTAATGACTGTGAAAAGGACATACTTTTTTAATTCAGAAGAGAAATCTTAACGTGAACAAATAAAATCTGCAGAAATTCTGTACTTCTGGGAGGGACACTACAGATTGTTTGGGAACAGAAAATCCTTCCTGTGCCCTTCCAATGTTGACATGTTAAAGTATATAACATTTATGTCATATCTGAAGTGACATTTTCTTTCTGCTATAACATACACATTTCCATAGCAAGACTTCGTCTCTTCTCCCTGATTGCAATATCTTGACACAGTCAGGGAATCACTTTTTCATTAATGCAAAGGATAGAGAAAAACCTGCCCAAATTAAGTTTTTACTGAGAGTCCCAAACTTTAAAAGACCTTTAGTAGGAGATACCGTTCTGAGCATTTCCTCTGCTGCATCTTCATATAAATGATGCATTGCATCGTCTAGTATTTTTATTTTCTAAAGGAAACCTTCCTTTTTGTGACAGAAACCAAACCAGAAACGGGTTAAGTGCTGACAAATACAGTACTAAAAGACCAGGAAATGAATTTCACAGCTGGGTTCTCAAACCATTGCCGAAATAACTGTCTATTTAAAGCTACTTATAGGAAGTGCCAAAAATTAGAGTTTTCTTTTGATATATATTTTATGTGATTTATATTAATTTTTATCAAGGTCCTTGTTTTGTAAATATTAAGTTTCTGTTTCTTACAGTAAAGTATTTATCTTAAACCTCTAATTCGGATTCTGACTTGTTACATGTCTGGTCAGCAGCGTCCCATTAACTGCTGTAGACAGCTAAGCATGCTTCTGTGGTCAAAGCACACTTAATAGCCACTAATTTCTATAGTGACTTTAATTTTTCTAGCTACCTCAGGCAAACCCAATGCAATCCAGAAAGAGAAATGTGGTCATTTGCTTTTGACCACATTTGGAAAATGGAACAATTTCTCTGCCTCTTTCAGAGTGTTCCTTGTTCACCCATGCAAAAATCCCAACGTTAATCTGCAGGAGCTTCTGTGTCTGCAAAGAGTCAACAGGAAAATTCAATCCGGAGCAAGGTATCAGTACAATGGGGGTGCCCATTCACCTGGAAGAAGTGACTCAGCCAGTCATGTTCTGTCTTTTAACATCTCCTTTTCACCTGCCACCCAGCAAGGTCTTGATAAATTGACCCAACTTGCTGGTTTCAAGAGCACCTCATCAAAGTCAGTAAGCTGAGGATCTGGACAGTATCTGAAGGATGCACGTGCCCATTCATGGTTGCTGTGTGAACTGTGTCGCCATTCAAGTGACAACGCAATATATCCACAAGGATAAAAGCTCCTTCATTTTCGGTCCCTCAAATGATCCAGATTGATGACTTTCCCATTCACCAGAGTGACCTGTTAATATAGGGCTCATGAAAAATGAGTTTGGAAGATAAACATTAAGTATTACCTCCATATTTCCTGGAGAAAGTACAAGTTCTAAGGGCAATGAGAAATGTAGCAATATGCTGCAGTCTATGAATTATATATAGTGTCAGTACTCTTGGCGCTTTACTTACAGCTCCACAAGCTGCCTTCCTAGCTCATGAACATGCAAAGTAATTAGAATGGCAAATAGCGTTAGTTTTTATTGACCTGTGATGCCCCCTAGTTCTCTGTCATGTTCTTGAACGTCATCTAGATTTTTTTCCTTCAACCTTAAATCAGCAGTTTGCAGTTTGTAGCATTGATTATTAGGTATTGTATAATTTATTGATGTGGACAGCCAAGGCTTCCACACTTGTTATCGGTTGCTCATTTATCCAATGATCTGTCATTGTGCACAGCAACTGTAGCTTGCTGAATCACTTACTATATACTGTAAATGTCAGATATGACCTCCCACTTTAAGAATTGCCTTTTATTCTGGGAGCTGCTGAGCTACATTCTCTAAGTGTATTGTGATTTCAGTAGTGGAGGTGATTTAGTATAAATGATAGGATTGTGGGTTTTTTGCCCACAAGAGTGAGGTAAAGCGCAGCCACTGAAATAAACCTGTACATTTTCATTTCCTATATAAAAGAGGCTTCCTTCATCATGAAAATGTAGGCTGGATGCTCATTCTTCTTTATTAATAATAGATAGGCAGATAGATGCACAGACACGGAGTAACGCTGC
Source organism: Ciconia boyciana (assembly GCF_034638445.1). Lineage (NCBI taxonomy): Eukaryota > Metazoa > Chordata > Aves > Ciconiiformes > Ciconiidae > Ciconia > Ciconia boyciana. Next base: position 16,583,785 of record NC_132945.1, on the reverse strand, counting down.
CCCTGAAACCATTTTGCTAATGGTAAAATAGATACACATGAGTGAGTAGATTGCTTTACCCACTACAAATGCAGCCTTCCCACCCTTCCAGAGAAACACTGCAAATCTTGACTAATGTTTTGTCTTGTAACAAAAGCATCAGAATAGAAAGCAATGACTATGTAGTTCCTTTGAAATGACTGGAGAAATTTTAATAGGCAAACTTTAGCTGGGGATTAGGCTTATGTTTTCTCCGCACTATGTTGATGCCTTTCAGAGCTGGTTTATACTGCATAGCACTTGTGGCTGACTATCTGAGATGAAAAGTTCTGCTGTGGAAGGAATAGTGCTCACTACTGAATTGTCAGCATTATTTCTTGCTGCACTTATGTGAGCCTCAAAGGTGCCTTATTCAAGTGCTTGTTTGGCCTGACCCTGTTTAGCTTATGAGATCTGACAGTAGTAGTATTGCTTCAGGCTCTGATGTTACTCTTATGAAGTTCACCAGAAGACTGAAGCTAATAACTTACCGATGTTTGTTCTGTGCCTTGCAATTTTTAAGTTGAAAGGACATACAAAAATATGGTTGGTGTGTTAAGTACCCTGTCTATCTTTAATACCATGGAGCAGCATGGAATATATGTTCTTAATTTTTATCAGGACCAACCAAGCTATTTTTTGTCTTTGATAGTATTGATTGACCTCTTGTAAGCAGGTGAAAAATAAGCGTTCAACTGAATTTGTGTGTAGGTGTTTATGACTCCAGTCTATTTCAAAGGGGATAGGTAGCTACTAGGTTACATTAGAATTTCATGTAGTGACTTATTTACTGTATGTGTTGAGTGGGTTTTGCAATGCAAGCATGTTTCAGTAAATAAAATCAATTTGCAACCGATGGGAAGGGAACAGTAAGTAATTTAACTTTTCATCTTTTTCTTTGGGTTAAAATGAAAAGCTCTCAAAGGTATTGTTTATGACAAGCCCTGTGGGCTGAAGTACTCTGAGAAAGCGCAGGAATTATAAAGCGCAGAATTGCAAACCAAAATGATTTAACAGTAAAATTAATAAACAATATAGTTGTAAATTTGTAAGGCAGCCTTGGGTTCTTATCCTCTATTTTTTTCTGGTATAGCCCAGCTATGGACCTAAAGGACTGTTTTTACTAGTAAAGGGCAGTGTGGTCTGTGTGGTCTCTGATTTTATTTTATCTTGACTAGTGCCGGTTCTCTCGTGTGGGTACCTGTCTGCCAGGAATTGCTCTGAGATAATTTCATAATGGCTTGAGATGATAAAAGGCCTCTGGTTATATCGAAGCAGACTAGATTCAAGCACCAGATGGCTTTTCATCTTTATAGAGCACATATCACATTAGTAGTTGTGGATAGTTGAGTTGCCCATCCTGGGCCATGAGTGGTTATAGTTTCTGGCAGGGAAGGAACCAATTTGCCATAAGCTGTATATGCCCTTACAACTTCTCTGGAATACACTAACATGCTGCTTTTTCTTCATAAATGGGAAAAGAGGTGCATCTGGAACAAGGGAGGTGTGACCCTGCCAGGGCTCTGACAGCTCTGTAACCTCTAAGTGGCCGTAGCAACTGTATTTAGGCAGATGTTTTTAAGGAGAATATTGTTATCTGAATATATGTATGTACATGTGACTGTGCAGTAAAGTGATCTGATTTAGAGACGTCATTTCAGTTGTGCTTCTCTTGGGACACAGGATGTTGCAGAAATACAGGCAACTTAATTTGTAAATAAAATAGGAATGAGAGGTACTCAGTAAGTTTTTCAGCATGGTGTGGATGACAATATGAGAGGAAGGGGCCTCGGAAATACCGTGGGAAGGACTGAATGGGCAGAGAGGAAGACCTTTGGTACTTGGTTGAGTTTTCTGATATAAAAGTCTGTCTGAAACTGGTGAAAAACCTAACCAAAGCATCAGGTTGATGAAGAAATGTGAGTTTTCTGAAAAAATAATGAGTTTTGTCAAAGAGGAATGATAGCATTTGCCCCCTTATGAAATACTTTTTTCTTTTTGTAGGAAAAATTCCATTCTGTGATAAACTGCAGCTTTTCTGTGGTGTTCTCCAGAGGGAGAGAAGTCACTGTTTTCCTAACTAAAAGGCTTTTTCCATCACTTGACAAAGAAGCTGCACTAGAGCTTTGGGCAATGCTGCACTCAGAGGAAATACTGTGGTCACAGTCTGTGAGTGGGAAGAAAAGATGGTAGAGAGGTCAGTCTGGAAAGGTGGTGGTGCTCAAGGGTTAGTATTGTGGTGCCTACGCCTCCAGCAGTGACAAAGCCTGTTATGTCCTCATCTTTAACAGGTTTCATATAGCCTATGCAAAGAAATGTTTCATAATTTACTCATATACTGAAGTTAATTCACTTGAGATTGTTAGTTTTAAACAAACTTATCAAAGAGAAATTTATCTTCCATGTTAGTGGCTTCCCAAACAGGACCATTCAAGCTCCTGTAGATTATGCCAACACAACTGAAGCAGTACAGTAAAGCATGGAAGTATTTCCAACCCCTCCCTTTCCATTCCCTCAAGGGTAGTTATCAATGCATTAATTCCAGAAAAGCAGTCATGGAAGCTGGGCACATCTAAAATGTACATGTTGTATCGTTCTACCTGTAGGGAAGAATGTCCCTTTTTTGGGTTTTATTTTTGATTTCTGCTTTTTCTTCACTTTCCAAACATGAATAATTCTATTCCCCACTATCCACTGTTCTGGCATCGCAACTGGAATTGTGTATTTCATAAGCAAATATTGAGGTTTGTTTCAGCTGGAGCTTATGACGTGGGGGAGAGGTTAATGTGACCCATCATGCTCTGAAGATAAGGTGTAGAAATTATATATATTAGTTTAATGTAGAGGATATTGACTGGAAAGAATTAAAGATGGTTTCTTTTCATTAATTGTGGGAGGGTCAGAGCAATGGCTTTCAGCACGTCCAAGATCTCTGGCTATCTGCCACCGTATCTGTATTCCTCATCAGCCCAGACCTCATTTTAATATTTAAAATGGTACCTGTTTTCTTTTTCTAGCCCTCGAAAGGGCTTTAATTCTTTTCCTTGTTCTGCCAGTGCTCTAGCTGCTACAGCTGTTGCTGTCACGTTTAATAAGGACTTTGTAGAGTTTAAATATTGCATTGCTGCACCAGCTTTTCTGGTGTAAGAGAAGAGCTTTGTTCGTTAAGATGAGGTGCTCCTCACTGGCTCTGCTGCTGACATGCGGGTTTCAGCTGAAGGTGACAGGAGCTTGTAACTTGCCCCGCTATGCAAGTGAAGCTCCCTGCGGTGCAAGCGCTGCCTGACACCATAATGCAGCCATCGATGGAGCTAGGAGCTTGCCGTGCTGTGTGACAGACCCCATCCAGCACAGAGCCCGCACCGATTTGTCCCAGGACTGTGCTATTTGCAAACTTATGCCTTTCAAATAAGAATTTTAAATTGACCACATTATAGTTCCTGACCTATAGTTGTGCCATTACTCCCAACTTTCTGGTCGCATATTTCTCTTTTAAAAATCTCTAGTGATACTGTGGTTCCTTTTATGCAGTAAACAGGTAACTTTCCCTTGCTCACTTGCAGATTAGGTGGGAAATAAGGCAGCAATATGGACAGTAGCTTGACATTTTAAAATGTCAGGGGGAGGAGGAAGCAAGACTAAAACTTGATGTCCTTATGCCTACAGTAACTCAACTGCTTATTGAAATACTCTTCTCCCTAGCCTTCAGCTCTCTATGTGTCAATCCAGCTGAATATAATTGGGGCTGTTTACTTTGACAGACAGTCAAAATTCAAGAAAAACATGGAAGAAAACACTCAGCCCCCAATCTGCGGTATACTGCTGTATACCCTCCTGTGTACGTTCTATCTCCTCCCATTCTCCTTCTCCCCAAACTCCTCCATCCCTCTGCACAGCCAGGCTAGATATTTACATTCATTCTCAATGTTAAACTGTGCATTAAAAAAACCCATTTCCTTCCTGAAGCTATTCATCATCTCCCAGGACCTCTGATGACATCCCTTTCCTTTGATTCTGAATTGTTCTCATGTTTCCAGTATGACAGACTGTGATTTTTTTTTTTCCCCCCTAACATTACAAAAAGACCAACCTCTCTTGTTAGGATTTCTTTTGAAGTATCCGGGTTGAAAAGAGCTGAGCTGTGGGATAGAAAAGTATTGCTAAAACATGACATTTTAAAAATTGATAATAAAGTCTAGGTTAAAAAAAAGTTACTGTGCAATGCATACATTTTCATCTAAACATTACAGGCTGTTCTTTTGTTTGAATTTCTGGGCGATGAAGGAAAACAGAGGAGTGCTCATTTTGGTAAAAATACTACAGTTCAAGAATATTATCAATTATATTTGGACACCTCGTGGCATGTTTCTATCCTTTAAATAGGAATTGGTTTTGGCTTAGGGTGCTTGTACTGCTCTGATTCTGCTTTAATTCACAGACATTTGCGTTTCTCTGCTTTCACTGTTGGTAGCATGCTTGGTGAATAACAGCTTGATGGGTTTACATTATGAAAATAAGAAAAGGAAATGAAAATGCAGATCCTTATCTTCAAGAAAAGATGCCTAAATTAAAGCAAATCTTTTTGTTGTTCTTATGTTTGCTAAATATAAGGCGTAGTCAAATCCCAGAAGCTGACATGAGAAACATCTGCAATATGGAAAGTGGCAATTTGAATTCTCAAATCCATGACATAGCTATGTCCATTAAACCTGAACCAAATAAAAGTTAAACCCAAGCAGAGATTGTTTCCATGTTTGCGTTTGAGGTTCTCCTTCATTCTAATGCATGCTTTCGTGTCTAGCTGAGAACTTACAACTAGGCTGTGCTATGTTGTCGTGGAGGGAGAAGGAGAGAGTCTCCAAAGGGCAGCTGCAATCAGTGACCCAGCATCAGTAGTCCAAAGACTCGGTGGAGCCGCGGAAGGAGGAGGCTAAAACAGGTGCCTAAAAGCAATCCAGAGCCTCAACTGGCACAAATCAGCAGTAAAAATCTAGTAGACAGTGCTTCTTTATACTGACCGAGGGCCTTTATATTTAATTCTCAGTTGCTTATTATGGATGTGGGTTTAAAAAGTTGCTCCTGTTCATTCAGATTCAGCTTGCAGCTTGTCGTATATGCCAAGGACCTTGCCACTGGAGAGGGCATTGCAAGATAACACAAGTAACAACAAGAGTGATTGTTCTTCTCTCATCTGAAGACCTAGTGTACCAATTACTATTTACAATCATTATTTAAAGTGTTTGTCATAAACCCTTTCATAGCAGGAGCACTTTTGAAATACTAAATGCTATTTTCCTTTTAGCCAGAGCAAGAACTGGGGGAGAGATGGAGTCACTTGAAAGCACGTGGCTGCTATTTCTTGTATGAAGCTCACTTGTCAACATACCAGATGCACTGCTGTAGTGATGGGGTTGTTGTCATGTGTGCTGTATATCACTCCAAGGGTTGTCCTGGAGGCAAGATGCGCATGTAATATAAAGTGGTGGAGGAACGTAGCTCTGTTCTGTCTCTGTCAGAAGGCATGATGACTGTCCCAAGGGAAAGGGCAAATGCCACCATGCTGACATGGTGCTGCATTCTTGGGGCACTGTGCGGTGGGCTGGCTGGCACAGCTCCCACACCCCGGCTGCCTGAGCGCTTCTGCGCTGCTAATGCAGGCACTGCTTGCTGAAGGCTCTCTGTTCTGTGGTCCATCTCACTGTGTAGACACACGTACAGTGTGCTTGTTGTCTGAGCAGCTGCTAAAATGAAACAAGTAAGTGCAAGTTGTTTTTTACAGCCTCATTTTGATTTTCTCAAGACAGTCATTTGTATTAGAGGTGGGAGGCTGAGACCTGATCTGCAGGTATCCTTTATATTGGTTTGTGTGCAGAACAAAGTCAATGAAATTGATAGTTACATTGGTATAAAATTCATGGGAAACTGGTGCTACGCTTTGAATATTTTCAAAGTATTTTTTCTAAATTTGACCTTGGTTTTGAGTTTCTGACCTTCAAAAGAGAAAAAGAGCATCTGAACAGATATTTTTCTTGCAACAAAAATGGCAACAGCAAAATGAACTCTGGCCTCTGATCAAGCCTGAGAAATTTCAGCCTGAAAGGGGAAGATTTGTAAGTCACTGACTTCTTACGAAAGTGCAACCCTTGTATGTGTACTTTATGTATAGCTGTAACTATTGTAACAAGGGCTAACCTGTGCCTACCAAAGAAAACTCAAGATGACAAAACGTAATGTGAGAAGTGTAGGAGATGGAAAAGCAACCAAGTGAGTAAATAGTACATGGTTTGCAAGAAATCCACTGCAGCATGAAAGTGAAAGAAGAGTATTTGCCAGCTTCCTGAGATGAAGGTGATTGTGCTCTAGATAGTTAACATCAGTAGCAAAAATGTAGGATGCAAAAGCAAACATGTATATTAAGCTGTTTTGATCTAGGGTAGTCTTTTTGATCTAATAGGAATTAGATGGGTGTGCCATTCCTAGACTCACTCCCCTGTGTCACTGGAGGGGCAAACCATCTGAAATAAACAGTCTGGCTTCTATTAATGTTAATCAAAGTAACTTGTGTTATACTTAGTGGTCTTCCACCAGTGTACAGTTGAGCATTTGGTCCGTTGCAGACATACGTGGCAATGCTGGAGAACAGCTGTTTGGATGCATAGGCTGAAGAGTTAGAAAAGTAAGAGGTGAAGGGAGCAGGCAAAAAAGAGCTTCCATTTCTATGGAAGAGAGTGAATTTTTGGTGGGTGTTAAGCTTCCTTTGCCATGAAGAGTAGGCTTTTCAAGCCATGCCTTGTTCCCCTCTAAAAAGAAACATATGCAGGTCCAGCTGTGAAAATTATCATGCAGTAAACTAGTCTCAAATTACTTTGCTGCTTCATTTCATAGTTATGATTCTGGAAGCATATCACAGCAAAGGCCTTCATCCAGGACTAAGTTCAAATCAAGTTTCGAGTTTTGAAATTCAAGTCAGTTGTGAAATCCCCAGGCATTTAAAAATGCCCCTGAAGAATTTAACAGATGAAAAATGTATTTTATGTTAAACAGTTCATTCAAAAGGTAAACAAAGAGGAGGAGGGAGGAAACAGTTGTTTCTTAACAGCAAAATAATTTATTCTCTCGATTTTTGGATTGTCTTCTTACCTCTGCAGAAAAATGCGAGGACCTTAAAATAAAGGTAGAGGTGGGAATGCATTGATACCAGGAGCAGGCATGCACATACATCTTGCTGTGTATTGTGGAAATGACACTGCATGCATGAGTTTACTCAGAGCTCCTCATTCTCTACCTCCTCATCTTCCTGATGGTTTAGCTGCATGTGTGGAGAAACACTTCGTGAGCTGCTTGAGCTTTCGGGTCTTGATTCTGACTCTTAAGTCCCTTACTTGGAAATGTCAGGAGGGTACTCATTGGCCTTAATTGATTTCTGTGGGAGCCATGTTAAGCATGAGGCTGTTGCCCATCCCTTAACCAATTGTCTGTTGCTGTTCAGCAAAACATAAACAAGTGTTGAAGTCAATGAGGTTTAAGCACAATGCTTAAGGACAGTCACATAGTATAAGACTTTGGCAGAACAGGAATGGATTTTCAGAGAAGCGGTGCATGTGAAAACCTTTACAGGGTCCTTCTGTCTCCCAGGGCTGCCTCTGTTCACCTCCAGCTTGACTACACGAGGCTGGCACATGTCAGAGCACAGCTTGTCCAGCTGTGACAGCACTGCAACTACCACTGTTGTAAAACATCCAGTCCCTTTCTCTAATGCCCTCTAATCCCAAACACTTGAAAGTATATAGGAAACTTATGCTGAATCAATCCTTATGAAGAAGGAAGCTTCTCTTACAGAGCTGATGATGGAAGTGAATGTTTGGCTCTTGTATTGAACAAAGTGTACTTGTGCAGCAGTTTCATCTCTGAATGGCATTTTTAGCTGCAGCTACTAGAAACATAAATGGCAAAAAACATGCTCTGTTGTGAAGGCTATGTTGAAAATAAAACTTGTCTTGTACTCGTGTACCAAGCAATAATGATAATTAAAAAAGCTGTTCAGAAAGTGCTACTACTTGAATTAGGCCTGTCTTCATCTCGTTAAAATAAATGTATTTATTAAGTATGCATATCTTTATCTCTTATGAGATGAGAAGAACAGAGCCATATCACAGATCTGCAGTGTCTTTTGTGCTCTACAAATTTGGTGTGACAGTCACCAGACAAAAAGTGATTTATACTGTGTCTTGTAATGGGTGGAATAATTAACAGTGGTGGCATCCATCACTTCTACAACATGATTATCTCAGAACTTTTCCATTGATTCACGAGAAAAGCAGGAACAAAACACAGGAACAGAACAATAAAAGTCAGTTACATACTTGGCCCTTTAACTTGGTGTGCCTAATTGGGACACCTGATGAATAAATCTCTACGGCTTGAAAAAGTGTTGCTTAATAATGTGGACACAGTGTGGGTTCAGTTTGTCAGAAATTAATTCTGCAAGGTTAAGAACAAGGGAAAAGTAAGCCCCACAACTGTCTGTGGAATTCGAAGGCTATCGAATGAGTTTCAACTTTGCTTTCTGCTGAGACACTTTCTTCACTGGGAGCATGTAATAGCTAAAGATTTTGGAAGAGTTTCCTATCATTGTAAGGCATATGATATTGGATTTGAAAGAAGAGATGATATCTTAACAAAATAGTATACAAGTAAATCGTTGCCCAGCTCTGGTGTAACTTATTTCTGATTTCCAACACCTGTTCACTTCTTCAAAACTTCAAGTTTTTAACAGTGAGACTGATAGAGAATCTGACTCTCTGACTTCATGCACTTCTCTCTCATTCTTCTGGCACAGGCATGCATTGCACAGGCATGCATGGCTTGGACCTCGGTACCAGGAAAGCTGATGGAGCAGATCATCTTGAGTGCCATCACACGGCATGTAGAGGATAACCAAGGGATCAAGCCCAGCCAGCATGGGTTTAGGAAAGGCAGGTCCTGCTTGACCAACCTGATCTCCTTCTACGACAAGGTGACCTGCCTAATGGATGAGGGGAAGGCTGTGGATGTTGTCTATCTAGACTTCAGTAAAGCCTTTGACACTGTTTCCCACAGCATTCTCCTGGAGAAACTGGCTGCTCATGGCTTGGACGGGTGTACTCTTTGCTGGGTAAAGAACTGGCTGGATGGCTGGGCCCAAAGAGTGGTGGTGAATGGAGTTTACTCCAGTTGGTGGCCGGTCACAAGTGGTGTCCCCCCGGGCTCAGTATTGGGGCCAGTTCTGTTTAATATCTTTATCAATGATCTGGACGAAGGGATCGAGTGCACCCTCAGTAAGTTTGCAGATGACACCAAGTTGGGCAGGAGTGTTGATCTGCTGGAGGGTAGGAAGGCTCTGCAGAGGGACCTGGACAGGCTGGATCGATGGGCCGAGGCCAATTGTATGAGGTTCAACAAGGCTCAGTGCTGTGTCCTGCACTTGGGTCACAACAACCCCGTGCAACGCTACAGGCTTGGGGAAGAGTGGCTGCAAAGCTGCCCAGCAGAGAAGGACCTGGGGGTGTTGGTCGACAGCCGGCTGAATATGAGCCAGCAGTGTGCCCAGGTGGCCAAGAAAGCCAATGGCATCCTGGCTTGTATCAGAAATAGTGTGGCCAGCAGGACTAGGGCAGTGATCGTGCCCCTGTACTCGGCACTAGTGAGGCTGCACCTCCAATCCTGTGTTCAGTTTTGGGCCCCTCACTACAAGAGAGACATTGAGGGGCTGGAGCGTGTCCAGAGAAGGGCAACAAAGCTGGTAAAGGGTCTAGAGCTGGTGAAGGGTCTTATGAGGAGCAGCTGAGGGAACTGGGGTTGTTTAGCCTGGAGAAAAGGAGGCTGAGGGGAGATCTTATTGCTCTCTACAACTACCTGAAAGAAGGGTATAGGGAGGTGGGTGTCGGTCTCTTCTCCCAGGTAACAAGTGATAGGATGAGAGGAAATGGCCTCAAGTTGCGCCAGGGGAGGTTTAGATTGGATATTAGGAAATTTTACTTCACTGAAAGGGTTATCAAGCATTGGAACAGGCTGCCCAGGGAAGTGGTTGAGTCGCCATCCCTGGAGGTATTTAAAAGACATTTGAATGTGGTGTTTATAGACATGGTGTAGTGGTGGTCTTGGTAGTGTTAGGTTTATGGTTGGACTTGATGATCTTAAAGGTCTTTTCCAACCTATATGATTCTACGATTCTGTGATTCTGTGATTGTGGTTACTGTATCTCTTTTTTTTTCTTTCTTTTTGAAATAGCTTTTGTAAAGCTCCTTGCCAAGTGGAGTGCTATCAAACTGCATGGAAGTGGCAATCCAGTACAGTAGTACCCTCTGACAACAATTTGGGAGCAAAGCACTGTTGCATTAGATACAGAGCGTGCCCTAGTGTAACTCACACTCCTCCTGTGCATATTCCTGCAGTTCTTCGCTTGTTTTCTGCCATCAATAGCCTTCTGTTAAAAAGTAAACTTTATTTACTAGCTTTGTTGGTTTTGAAAAATAGGGGAGCAATATGACACTGCATAATTCTGTACAAGACGTGGAGATAATGGCTCTCAGAAGACAATTGTAAAAATCAAGATCACTGGGATTAGTCTTTTTTCGATATTGAAAATAAAACAACACATTGTAAGTATGGGAGATGTTTGGGAAGTATTAGGTACAAGATTTATGAGAAGCTTAGGTGCAGTATGAAATTGGCTGGCTAAAGATAATACCAAGGTTAATAAGAGGAGGAAATAATTTTCTGACTACAAATCACAGTTGTAATTATGCAAAGTAAGGTTAAAAGGGCATTTGGATCTTGGGCTCCATCACCTGAGATGGTTCCCTTAGCACTGACATGTTCCTCAGCATTGCATGATGCTGTGTCATTTGCTGTAAGGCAAAGGAGGGAGGAAGAGTTGGTTAGCGTGAGTACATAAAACCTAATCACATGTACAGATTTTGGAGATTTTACACAAGTAGATCTCAGTGTAAGGATGGGACAGTTGCATGCTTCCTCTCTAGGAAATTAAGAGTTAGAAGTTTGTTAATTTACAGGAGTGCCTGTGAGAGCTCAGAGGAGGAAGTGTGGTTTTCTCTAAAGCACACCACCAGTTCTGTCCAAAGAATATGCTCAGAAGAGGAGGAGGCAATAGTACAGGTCATCGTAGAAACCATTATGCCTTGATATGAACCAGTAGTGAAGAATTCAGTCTGGAAAATCACAGTATCTGTTTGCAAAGGAAGGAACCCAGGGAAAATATTTTGTTCACTTTTATTAAAATTACACATTCACTTGTACGATTTTGGGGTTATTTCCATTATGACCTGAGCAGAACAAAAATTCCTTTCAAACAAGAATCTTTCTGGCTGCTATAACTCAGCTCACATTCAGATGAAAGAGGAAGAAAATTTTTAGTTCTGTTGCCCTTGAAAAACAATGGCCTTTAATTAAAGAGGGATATTTTTAGTGAAATACAAAATAGCTTAATGAAATATAAAACTTTTCTAGTGGTCATTGAAATTCAAAGCACTCTGAGTTCTGGCATTAGTGCAGAAAGAAATTTAATATAAATATGTACATAATGTCTGTCACTGCTCCCATGCCATGTTGGTTGTATTCTTAGAGCACATGCAACTTTCTGTGAATTTGCTGACTGCTAAATAATAATGTCATTTACAGAGTTCCTTTAACAGCAGACACATAATCATCTGTTCAAAACAATTATGTAAGATTCTAGTTGATCTGAAGAAAGCCATATAGCTTTTTAGCCTATAATTAACATACATACTTGCTGGCTTTGCTTTTTGACATAGAAATAGGAGCAGTTGTGTATTTTATTACATTTTTTCTTTGCTGGGAGTCTGCATTCCAAACTCTACAGAAAGCTGTGAAGGATTTACACACTTGGTGCTGTAAAACAGAGCTAGAAAAAACATATTGAGTTTCTATGCAAGGGCCTGTTTCAGTAACAAAGCCAGCGCTGCGTCTACCTAAATATTCTTTAAATAACTTCAAGAAAAGAAAAAAAAGAATATGAACATTCCCAGAGGGTGCAAGTCCTTCTGGTTTTAGTGGACATGAATCTTCATCTGTTACTGAGGTGCTTGTGATCAGTACATTGGAACAGATGTAATCCACGCTGGTGGAGAATGAGTCTTTGTCCCCCACTAGTGGTTGACCCAGGATGATAAAAATGTATCACAGCTGGTTGCAGGTAGCAGTACTCCCTTACCGTGATTGATATGTGTCTCTGTATGAAGATCTGAAGCTGCCAAAACTTAAACCTTCAGCTCTGCTGCTCACCCTATTCAACTCATGGCTTTGAACAAGTTATTAAATTCGGAGTATGTCCTTTTCCCCTCCCAAAAAAAGCTCTAGCATACATACTGTTTGTGCAGAGTGTAGGATAACTGGTGAATTCATGCTTCCAATATTCTGTAGGTAGAAGGATAGAAGCAAAAATAATAGTTGTTGTTATCTACTGGGGCTGTAGCTCCTAATTCTTCCTGCACTTGGCTTTGGCTAAAAAGTTTTCACATGTTTGGGTAAGTCATCATGTAATCTCAGAGGGTGTTTTAGCTGGGAATGTGGAGGTGATTGTAAGAAAGCCCATGCCCCAGCAGATAACTCTTATATAATTGCTAATATGCCAGCAGGACAGTGTTCGACTAGCTTAGATTCATGCCAGTCCTAAGAAATGGAAGCTGGGGAAGAATAGTGGCCTTATACTGCTGTAAAGTCTAACAGTGTTTGTCCTGCGTCCAAACACTTCTAAGACAGATCATACTGAATTCAGGTGTCTCCTGAAATCAGAAACATGGTGATGGATTCAGAGACGTTAAATGAGTTACCCAGGAGTGTGAGGAGGACTGGTGCAGACCTTCCAGTTTTGGCCTGTCACTTCGGGTTCAGAAATGAAAGGTACCATGCTGCAAAGCACCTGATCTCGGACTCCCCCAGCTTCTCGGGTGGTAACACAAAACCCAGGGCTGTGGTATATATATACACTGTGGTAAATAACAGCAAGGAATCTATTCATCGTGGTGTCCGTGACATTAGCGCTTTTGTTAGCAAGGCAGCTCTATTCAGGTAGTTCCATATTAGCTATTTTCTTCCTAGGGAATAAAAAGATCTGGATGAGAACCATATGATTCAAGCCTACTTGGAAGTTATCCACCACAACAGGAGCAAAAATTTGCTGGGGAGTCCTACTGGTGTTAAATCTCTGTGCAGACAGTGTCTGGCATCATTTTATTAGCAGACTAGATATGCTGTTAAAAATTATATCTATTATATCCATCCCAGAGGCATTCATTCAGAAGAGAGTAATGGAGCTCAGCTGACAAAAGGGATTTGTCCATTCGGACACGCTGAAGGGCCATGAGATAAGAAATAATTCTCACATAAGCAGTTCCTGAGTTAAAATATTAATTTATAGGAAATACTTTAAAAATAGTCTTTTGAGGAGATTTTATATGGCTCAGGTTTCTCATTTTTAGAAGCTTTAGAGCTTACCTCACCTGGTAAGAGTTTGCAAATCCAATCCCAAAGATTTGTGTGTCCACATTCACACTTTTCAAGGCATAATAACTTCCTGAGCAAGGAGTATGTTTTGCTCAGGACATAGCCATGCTATGTTTTTGGGGATTAGTTCAGGGAGCTCTTTCCTCTGGCAGTTTCACTGGACAAACCTTCGACCTGATGGAGGCTCATTCGCCTTCCCTGAATGGTGCCGTGGGGATGGATGAGCATGACTGCAGAATCCTGCCCTTTTTGTTTACTCCCTGAAAGCCCTCCCTGAGCAACTGGGTTGCAGGCAATTCTCTGGCAGACTGAGCTGTCATTTTGGAAATTACTTACAGACATAGGAAGTACAAAACCAATACAGAAACAACCCTACTTTTCTCTTTGGAGGAGCCCTGCTTCTCTGATGGTGTATGCCCCACTCCACGCACCATCTCTGTAAGGGGCTGTTCTTTGTTCTGGCAGGCGGCAGAGTTTGTAACTCCCCTTTTACATCCAACTTCACAGCTGGATTTCAGCTTGCATGCCAGCATGCATTTCTTGGGATGATTCTGTACATTTTCATAATTAATTTATAAGGTGTAATATCAGGTACTTTGCTAACATCTGAATTTATCACCTGTGTTGCTGCCTGCCTTTACTGTTATAATTGTTATAAAGAGCAATCAGTTTGTCTGGCATGGTTTATTCTTTATGTACCACGCTGCCTACTGCTTGTGTATCCATTACCCGGTAGATGCATAGCAAGTGGTACTTTGAGGGGTGGAGGAGGAGGTGTGGGGGTTATTTTGCTCGTATAGTTTGCCAGAAACACTGAAGAACTATGAAGGCTACTGTGCTTCTGTTGAGCTCATTCTTTAGTTGGTGTAGAGCTTGCCACTCCTCTAAATGAGCTCAGAGATTATATATACTCTAGCTACTAAAAAACCCTGGTCAGTAGTGTACAGGAGGGGAACATATTGGTTTGCTCTTTATCTGTTTTTGTGATTATTTCTTGTTAGCTTCAAGAAGAAGTCTGGTTCAAATAATAGAAAAGATATCAGGAATGTAGCTGCTAGGAGAAGTCACCCCTTTTCAAGAACTGCTTTTATATTAGTAGATTTTTAGACATTTGGATTATCATCTTTTCAATGGAAGAGACAGTGTCAAAGCCCCACTTGTGCCTGCTTGCTTCAGATTGTAGATTAAGAGTGCGTTTAAAACTGTGTTTAAAAATGCCATTTATAAGAGAATCGGACTGTGTAAAAAATGGACTTAACCCAGTTGTCAGGAGTGAACTGTAGAGGGCTTGGAGACATGCACTGTATCTGGCATCTCTCTTCATCTTGGTTTTGGACACACCTGACGTTCATCTTGATTGCACAAAATGAGAGAGAGACATCCCAAATCTCTGCAGAGTCTCCCTGCCCCTAGGGTTACTTTTGCATTAATTTCATTTACAGGAATTGAGAATAGTTTCCTTAAAGGTGATCTGTGAAATTAAAGGTTTCTCCTTGCTTTGATGCAGTTAAGAGGCCAAAGCTTGTAGAGACTCAATGAAGCACTCAATGAAGTCCAATTTTTTTTCTCTGCTCCTGATGAAAGTGCTATTGCATTTGGTGAGACATTCCCAAGTAATATCTACTGTTTACTCACTGTTATTTGCTATTGTCCGGGCAGAGTGTACTTACCTCCCCAACCTGCAAGAAATATGAAATTTGCCTCTGGCCCTTTAGATTTTATATTAAGCAATTTTTCTGTCTTTAGTGAAGAAAATTCTTTTTGTTGCTGCTCTCTCCTCAGTGCTGGAAGTGGCAGCAGTCTGGTCCTGCCATCTTGCAGCCTCCCCATCAGTACTTCTCTGGTTACTGCGAGATTTTTTTTGTTCTTCACCATGTAGCTCAACCAGAGACTCCCTGTCAGTCCTAACAGCCTGTCCATAACGTACAAGAAGTTGTTATTCTCCGCAGTGCCACGTGCTGTGTTCTGGGGTGTGTCTGTCTTCTAGTTGTGTGCACAGAGGTAATGTTTGCTGTCTGCTTGCAAGGTACGGTATCACAGGTGCATGCAGGTCTAAATCCTAAACCTGATTTTCTTGGGAATAAGACATGGAAGCTGCTGCTTCTTCTGTACACAGGCTGGTCCAGTCAAACAGACCAGGGAGGCCAGGCCTGGAGATGTGGGTGTTGGTGGCAGGAGCAGTTCACCAGAGCCGCTGCTCATTTATAGTGCCAGAAATCTGCTTACCCTCAGATGATCCTGCCTTATTGTGGCAGCAGCTTTGTCTGCCTAGAGCAGAGCTGTCACAGAGCTTTCCTGTGGCTGGGAGGGGGATGAGGAAAAGGAGAAATAAGGAATTAGGAGCAGCAGCAGGTTTTGGCAGTGGCTGGAGGAGGCCGGCTTGCCTGCGAATCCCAGCAAGTCTACTTCTAGCTCTGAAGTGAAAATACATGATAAAATCTGAGGCAGGGAGCACTTCACACAGCTTCAGTGTTGTGGTTTAATCCCAGCTGGCAACTAAGCTCCCCCCAGCTGCTCGCTTGCTCCCCCCTGGGGGGATGCGGGAGAGAATCGGAAGGGTAAAAGTGAGAAAATTCGTGGGTTGAGATAAAGACAGTTTAATAGGCAAAGCAAAAGCCACACACGCAAGCAAAGCAAACCAAGGAATTCATTCACTCCTCCCCATGGGCAGGCAGGTGTTCAGCCATCTCCAGGAAAGCAGGGCTCCATCACGCCTAACGGTGACTTGGGAAGACAAACGCCATCACTCCCAACATCCCCCCTTCCTTCTTCTTCCCCAGCTCTCTATGCTGAGCATGACGCCATACGGTGTGGGATGTCCCTTTGGTCAGCTGGGGTCAGCTGTCCCGGCTGTGTCCCCTCCCAGCTCCTTGTGCCCCCCCAGCCTCCTCGCTGGTGGGGTGGGGTGAGAAGAGAAAAGGCCTTGACCCTGTGTAAGCCCTGCTCAGCAGTAACGAAAACATCCCTGTGTTATCAACACTGTTTCCAGCACAAATCCAAAACACATCCCTGTGTTATCAACACTGTTTCCAGCACAAATCCAAAACACAGCCCCATACTAGCTACTGGGAAGAAAATTAACTCTATCCCAGCCAAAACCAGCACACTCAGACAAGGGGAGGCAAGGCAAAGAGAAAGAGGAGGGCATGTTTTCTTCATTGTCTTTATGAGTGATCTCAACCAATATAATCCATGTTTTTTTTCCAGGCATTTTTCACAGTTCTGGATTTTGTTTTGCTTTTTCCGTTTCCCCAGATGTTCTCTGCAATTGAGTAACCAAGGAGAGTAAATGCATGATTTCTTTACATCCCCAGTATTGACTTAGAGGGGATGCTTCATGTACCTGTACAGGCAGACACACAGACATAGGCATGCAAAAACACGATGACTAAATACTGCAGGCTCAGAAACAGGCATCCACAGTGGAACTATTTCCACAGATACAAGCTGTCAGCCTACACATGTTCTGGCACCTGCCTAACTTTACTCAGACAGAAAACTTCATTATTTGCCATAAGGAATAGAGGCTTTTGAACCCAGGTATAATGCTTTTTAAAATGAGCTCTTGCATGCAGTGGCATGCCAGGAAAGGCTGCTGTGCTCTCATTCTGGTCTACAGGTGTTCTAGACTGTAAGTGGCTCTCTGTTCCCATTTGCACTATGGTCCCTTCAGGTGCTTTTTATCCTGTGAGTTTATTTTAATTATCTTGCATTGACCATTGGCTATCTCTGCAGTTACAGAACTACTGAAGTGATCTCTCATTATGCAATTTGGTGGATGCATAATTATGAAATTATACTGTGTAATTTATTATTTTGAGACAGGCCTATGATAAAATCCACAGCTGCTTCTTTCTCTAGGAAACCTTTTTTTTAACTTTAAAGGTTGAGCAGGAGGTTCCACAAAGCAGGTGAGGGGCTGTGATTGCCTGGCAAGAGTGCGCGTCACATCAGTGCCGGGGCACAAGAGGCCAGAGCGGGTGGCTCCTGGGCAGACAGCACAGATGGCACGCAGAGACTAGGGCAATTCTTTCTAGCCAGAGGGTGTGAAGGCCTGCAGGATGTGCATAGGCAGTGTGCAACCTTGCTGTGCACGGGCACCTTGCACTCCTGCACGTGGGTCAGTCGCTGGCCTGATCCTTCCAGTGCTGTTGCATCTTTGGTGCGTGCAGCACCAGCAAAAGGCACTGCTGTCCAACCCCTCGGTCCCAGCCATGAACAGGATGGGGAACAGCTCTGCTATCCCATGCAATCAGAGAATTTATCTGTCTTAAAAATAGCCCGGGTAAATATTACACCAGCAGGGGTTTTGCACTTCCCTAGCAAATGGCTGCAGGGTTGCCTTCCACGCTGCCTGTTTCTGCCCCACCAAGATCAGGTAGGGCAGGGAGGAGGGTACGGCAGGGGTCAGTGATCACTGCATTTTTCTAGCAGTCAGTATGGTTTATCTCAGCTCTGACATATCTTTCTGCATTTGGGTCTTAATGCAGGTTTGGCAAGCAGATTGGTGTAGAATTCATTACAGAAGCTAGGCTGTTACTGCATTCAGGTTTTGATAGAGGAATGGAAATGTGAAACATCTTTTCGATGAAACAAAGGAAGCTCATAAAGTATGTCCTGTGAATTGAATCTTAATGCTATTACAGGGCAAATACTTGAAGGATTGAGATGTTCTATTGAGAGCAGATCTGATCACAGGCCTTTAAGTGAATACAGTGCCTTTTAATTCCCATCTTATTTCCATTTAGAAGTAATTAAATGACTTTCAGATTCAAATGTGAATTATTTTGTGGTGATTTAGATTTTCACACAGACAAGGTATGAAAATATCCTATTTTTTATTGTATCTACATTTTAACAGAAATTTATAATAAAATGGAAATGTTGCTTTTTATAGAAGCTTTAGGTATTACTCAAGAACTCTTTACAGTTGAGATTGTTTCAGCTCCTAACATTAGCAGCTATGTTTTGACCCAGCCTCATACAATTAAACATGATTAAAAGACAGAGCTAATTTTAAAAAATACATATTTAATTGACAAGAAAATCTATCAAAATCTTTCACATAAAACTTTTATTCTTGGTTTGTGAAATGCTGTCTTATCAATGTGGACTTGCCCATGGAAATGCATGGATACTGGTGGAAATGGCAGGGTATTGGCAAAAGTGAGTGCATTACGGGAACAGCCAGGAGGCTGATCATTCATGCAGTCACCTCGGGGGACTGAAGTTCTCATTTCCAATTAGCTATTTGCCCTTTCTACCAGACCACTCCTGCCTCTGTTTTGCTGTCTCCTATTCTGACGTTTATTCAGTGTTTTGGGAAAGAAAGATCAGGATTTGCTTATAGATTAAAAGCAGTTTTGGAAAAAAACTGTTTCCTCCTACTTTCTTGCCAGATTGAATTGCTGTTTTCTGATTATCCCTAAATCATTGCAATTGCAAAGAATGGAAAATGGACATGAATTATGTTTGACCCAAACTCTCAGTCTCGGCTTGCACGCTGTACACACATCACGCTGTACAGCCCTTAGGGTATCCCTTGGTGTCATAGCCTAAATTGTTTCAAGGTCTGAGAATCATTCTGTTTAATGCTGTTGTCACAGGTGATTAACATCATGAGCATCTCCCCATTGCAGTGTTTCATTATCCACTCTCAGCAGTGGAAGGGGAATTGCCTCGTGCCACCCCTGCTCTGGGTCGGGTGCATCTTTGAGCGCTCTGCACGGCTGAGCTGGCTGCTCCCCACACAGCTCAGAGGTATGTGGAAAGGGACAAATGCCTTCTGCTGTGAATTGCAGTGTAGCCCTGGGAACCGATACAGGAGCCCGTTGCGTATGTCCTCTAGCTTGTGTGTATGGTAGTGCAGGGCAGGGGTATTATGTCCCCTGGAAAATGAATTAGCAAGTCCCTTACTGGTGTTGGATGACAACAGGACAAAGATTTTACCAGAGTCCAGAAATCTCAGTAACTCAACACAGTTCTCAATTATCAGAGTAAACCATGCCCTCTCTTCAACACTTTGAGTGAATATTTAAAAATGTGAAGCAACCAATTAATTAGGAAGAAGACTCCTCTATGGCTGGATATTTCTTTTCTTGCAGCATATTTCTCCCTAATCTTAGGCACTATTTTGTTGTCTTTCATACCTCTTGATTGCATCTTGTTATCTTGTCTTGATTGGCTTTGTGGCTCGTTACACAAAAAGGGTGCTAATCTTTGTTAATTAGTTACTTATTAGAGTCAATTGAGATTTGTAGCACAAGAAGCGAGCTGTATTTCTGATGATAAATAATTGGCTGCCAAGGAATTCTTAGCGTGAAATCGTGTCAGTATAAGTGATGATACTTTAATATTTTATGTGGTTTTGTATGTGTTTACTACAGTACTTCTTGATTCTTCCAGCTGCTGTTCACAAGACTTCTTTTTTTGTCCTGTAGTTGTGTTACTAGTTTGAACATAGCTTACCTTTCCAAGATATTTCTTTCCATATTACATTCTATGATTTCATTACTTCGTTGCTAGAGAGCTATTTTGTTCAGAAAATTGTCTTCTGTAAATGGCAGAAAGTACTTTTATTGCTTTTCACACTTGTCTTTATTCTGTCCTGGTTTTTGCTGTGTCATAGGATTGGATATTATAAGGTCTTTGGAGAGCATTAACACCTGAAATGTTTTCTGGAGAACTGGTAATAGGAAATGGGATGTGAGGTTGTAGCACTACTTTAAATCAGTGGGGATGCTCCTGTATTTCACCAAAAATCCAAGTCATTGCTCTGTACCTGGTCCCACTGGTGATGACCAAGGTCCCATGTTGTGGTATCACTCACAGCTCACCTCAGGTGCTGCTCCTGGCTCAGGAGGGAGAACCCATGGGAACTGAGTGTAAGGAGTAAACCCCCTCTGTGCTTGCCTGGCTCTGGGACATACCCCAGAAGATGAGGCTGAACCCAAACCAAGCTTTTTGCCTGACTTTCTGGTATGACACGGTGCTTTTCCTGGGAGACAGACATATGCTTTACAGCATTAATCCATATCAAAACAAACAAAACCTTAGGAGACGGAGCATTTTGAGACTGGTGTTCCCACCCCGCTCTGCTACAGCTCTGATGCGCTGACCTGGGTAGTGCTCCTTTCTCCTCTGTAAAATGGGAATATAGACGCCCTTGGGAGTATAGTGATGAACTGAACTGTAGAGAAGTTGAGTCTCAGTTTTTCGGCCAGCGCTAGTGGAGAATTGTCTCAGACCAGAGCGGGCACTTCTGCAGCAGGGCTTCGCTGTCCTGGTATGTTTGTATAGAGAAAGGCAACTATTCTTGTACGCTCATTAAACCAAGCAACAGGAACAAGCAGAGGGGGAGAATATATGTGTAACCTCTAACTGAGTTTTTAGTCTATTTGTAGCCTAAATACTTATATCTATTTGTTTTGATAACACGCAGGGCTCAGTGAGATGCCAAATGTCCCTGCTGCTGTATCACAGTCAGCAGGGTTGTGTGGAAGTGTGGGATTTCCCTGCGTGCACCTCCCTGATGGAGCCAGGCACAGCCTCTCGCAGCACTCTGCCTTGGCATAGTGCATTCATTTCAGTAGGACTCCTCATAATTATGTAGATTACTGCTTTGCAGAAGGGTTGGGGATATTCTTGATATCCTGATCTGGGAGATATGCATATCTTGGTGAGAGCTTTGATTTAACATGTTTCTTTTCCCAAGGAAGAAGCAGAGAGAGCGTAGTATGGGTAGTCTTACATATTAAGTGTGGTTTGCCACATGAAAGAGAAGTGGGGCAAAAAGCCTGAAAAAAGTAAGAGAGAAATGTCAGTTTCAGCTATATTTGGTTAAGAAATCCTTGGGTTATATGTTCCTCTCAAGTACTGTAATGTTTTGCGTATCTTTAACAGACATTTTGCAGAGCAGAGCAGAAAAGTCAGTCAATTATTTTAGTCCCAAGCTAGTAGTTTAGCTAGCTTACTGCTTGTTTTCTATTTCCTTACATTACGGATGGACCCTAGACATGCCCCCCCCCTCCCCCCCCCCACTTTATGATTTGCTTTTTATTGTCCAGCAGTATATTAATTTTATAAAACTACCAGAAAATTTCTTCTGTTCAAATAACACCCATAGAAAAATTATTATTGTGACTCTCCCCAGAATCACATTTATTTTGAAGATTGCTTTGAAATGGTGGAGGGGCATTCTGGAGCAGGTTAACTCTATTAAGTTATATAGCTGGACTTTCTAATTTTGCAGAAAGGTCAGATCTCTCTCTTGCTAAAATCCTATGGGACTTTTTCCTTTCAAGGGGCTGCAGCTTCAGTTCTGCATATTGACCCCTAGCTGTTTGTTCTCTAAACAGTAGGATTTATCTAAGTAAATATTGAAATTCAAAGACGGGCATATGGGAATCATTCTTGGTATCCACAGGGTGTGCTTGCTTCAGTACAGTTGCTCCGGTATTCCCATTCCTGAATTCCACTCATTTATCCGGTGTGTACCTGCATGAGGGAGGACACGTACCAGTCAGATGCTGACACCCCTCCGCAGGCAAGTGTGTCGGCAGCAGTATGGGCTGTGCTACAGCTTTGCTATTAGGTCATATGGCAAAGCATTTTTAAAAGCATCCACTGTACCTGCAATTGATATTGATCACATTGTGTACAAATCTGTAGAGCCTTGTGATACAAAATCCATCCTAACTTTAATCATAAAATTATGTTCTTTCACTGCACAGTACATAACCTGGTTTGTACCAATTTATCAGTCTTTCAGCTTATCTTTCCGTCTCTAATCTCTCTAATATACTGTGTGAACCATGGTCTGGTCATGGAGCTTTACATCACAGTTTGTAAGTTTTACCATTTCTTTCGAGCAATATAATTTCACAACAAACAGATTTTAAAAAATAGGAATACAAGAAATCAAGCTTATAAACAGGCTAACCTCTGGGCATTCTCTTTTACTGTGTGGTGGTCAGAACTCATCTGCAAAATAATGCTGTGTTATTTCTCAAGGATATGTACCAAAGTCTAAAATAGTTTCGGTATTTGAATTACTGAAGAATCACAGTACACATCAAAACTATTTTTTGCTTTTGAGATGCTGCATGCAAAGTGATGCAGATTTAAATAGTGTATAAGGTATTTTGACAATGAAATATTTTTTAAGACATAAACTGAATGTTTGTGAGTTATGAGCTTTATCCTCAGTAGTCAGAATAATGCATTTATTCCCATTAGTGCAAAAGAACTCATAAATCAGAGTGGCAAGATACGACGCTCACAAATGCTCACACATATGCAGATGCATGTACTCTTCCTGCTCTCAACTGAATAGTTGTGTTTAGTTCATTATCTTAAACCATGCTGGTGAAAATCAGCGTAGCTCCCATTACAGTCTAGTGAGATAAGCTGCTTGGCTCAAGCTGACTCTCTAGCCCATAGTGATAAATAAGTCGTGAATCTTATGGTCTTGAATTTTGTATTAATAGGGCAATTTGTGGCAATTTCTCAAAGATTATTTCTGTGCTACAAGTTGGAAGTCCCTAATTGAATGAAGATACAACCCGGTGTGGGCATACTAACTCTTTCCAGTGCTGAATATTCCAGTTGCGTGTGCTCTAGTGAGTGCTGTTGCTGCTGGAGCACAGAATTTCAAATAAAATGAAAAAAGAAAAAAAAAAAGGAAAATCAGTGTGGGGTAGCCAGTATTTTGGAGAAATATATACAATACCTGTGCTTTTTAAGCTCTCCTTTGAAGCTTTCTGTGAGACACCTTCAGTAATCAGGTTTTCAAAGTGAGATAAACCTCTGGCACCGAGCAGCTTCAGCCAAACATGGAAAATGCTGTGGAGGCAAACCAAGCAGTGGTTGGAATAGGGTACTGCCTCCGTTCTCTGCATGTTGTTCTTTTGCTGGTGCTTGCTGCACGAGTGTAACTTGCTGCAGTGTTTAACAGAAAATGTCACCGAAAGATCCTCTTAATCCAGGAGTGACTGCTAATTAGTAGATTAACTTGTAGAATGGGCAGACGGCTGGTCCTTTGTATCCCTTCTGAGTCTCTTTTCTGTTCTGGACTTGGACGTATGTGCATAAAATGAGCATTATAGTTTAACATTTGAAGCAAAGGTGTCATCAAGGGACAACTCCTGTCAAAGGAAGACTCCTTATCTTAATGATTGCCTATCTAACAAGTTAAGAACATTTTTACAGTGAAACTAAAGAATTAAGCACAGTGCGGGACAAAGTCACAGTTTTGTAAAATAATAATAAAAAAAGATTATAAAAGAATACATTAGCACCTGTCATTTAAAAAATGATGAATCCTGAACTGAAGACTGTCATGAATAAGATAAGGATGCAGCCCTCCAAGAAATACTTCAGGGGATTTCTTTTAATAAGACCTGAAAAATATGCCTTGGGCATAAGACCACAGAACAGAGATTTGAAAGCCTCGAGCCAACTTTCTCTTTTGCCATTGTAATTTGACCCAGCTATTGTACTTAATCACTGCATATGAGGTAGCTACAAGTTCCCATCCCTCAGATAACTTTTTAGAAGTTCAATAATTGGAAAAGTTTCAGCTATTTCCCGTCATGGCTAAATGGTTGGAAAAATACAGTTAAAGTCCGTTCTCGAGCATTTCTAATGAAGACAGACACTTAATTGGGAACCACCCATTCCCAGTTGTTTGTTAGTGGCATATGAGGGGGAAAACAGATTTCAGAATATTAAGATGTTTCAGTGAGGTGCCTAAGGGAAGGTAGGGAACACTTGACATGCAGTGAACCCAAACTTACAGGAATGCAATACCCTCATCTCACTAAAAACTGAGGTAGTTTCATGCCAGTGGGAGCTGAAAGTGCTTAGCCTTGTGTGAACAATCTCAGAGACTGCAATTTACTCCTGCACAGAGGGCTGCTGGAAAGAGCCTGGTGGTTACAGTGGATGCCAAGTTGAAAATGAGACAGCGGTGTGTTTGATTGCAAATAAGGCAAACCACACACCGAGATACATTGGGAGGGGTAAAGTCAGAAGATAATGGAAGAAGGCAATGCATGTCCATTCTGACTTTGTTCTTGTTATGGGAGAATCAATGTTGACCTAAGGATTTTTTTGGTTTTGATTAACTATATGTGTACTATCTGATTCTGACCCTGCACTAGCTCACTGGGAGTACTTTAGTTTGGGCTAAATACCTGAGCTCAGTTTGAGAATACTTGAGCTTTGCTTGTATAAAATGTATGAAGTATTATGGAACAGGCTTCCAAAGCACTTTCAGACAGTGGCTCCATGTCACCTTGAATATCTTATTGTAATAAAGAAGTAAAGGTTGGATCAACACTTGTCAGGAAAGCAGTGGTAGTAGATGATTGTTGAAGGTGGAGCTGATCCTCCCTTGGATTAGGGGAATGGTAAAGATGGTCTTTACGGGTACCTTGCCATTTTCTATCGAAGAGGTTTGTCGGCCCTCAGTAAAACGTAGCAATGGTAATATATCTAGCTGCTTTTATTTCTCTGTCTGTCATTAGTTCTACTCTTGAGACCCTTTCAAGCACTAAAGGTCCCTGAAGCACAAGGAGAACTCCACCATATATGAAGATTTGGCAGTGTGTGTGTGTGTGCAATCTGTGATCGCATCAGTCTCACTTAATTCGTCATAATACTCAGTATACTGAGTTGCCCAGTTATTTGGCAGTTAGAATTGTGACCAACAGTTGTACAGTTGATTTTGATGTACCTTGTTCTTAGAAGTTTGAACGTCCTGTTAGTTGTTTACAGTGGGACCCTTTGAAAAAGTTGCAGATTGATGTACCTTTTTATTGTAAAAATCTTACTAACAGGAATAACATCCGAATGCACAGTTTGTTGAGAGTCAATAACGTCATTCTCCATACTGTCCTCAGGCAAGCAAATGACATTTTGAAATATTAGATTTTAAAATGTATGAAAGACCCTGCACCCAAAGTATTGCAGAAAATCAAAAACATTGTCTGTTACATTAATGTCTTGATTCTGGACTCTGAGAAACTATTTTATGAAATTTACAGCTGCAGTTCTCCTGCATGCAGACAATCATGATATATTAAAAAGTTCATGGAAATAGACAGGCTCTGTGTGAACCTTCAAAACAAACCCAAAAGGATTATGAGTCCGAGTTTGGCTGGCTAACACATTAATCATCTTTTGGAAGTTATTGTTTAACAGTAGTATGCAGGATAGTCTCTTAGAATTTAAGTCAAACAATATTTAAAGAGGCATTTGTTTATTTATTTGCAGTTTCACTAGGGGAGGCAACACTTATGGAAGGCACTTCTGAAATTGTGAGGTTTTTTCATTCTGAGTTTTGTCCTGTGCCTGTGAGAGATGGTTAGAGATAGCAGAATGATACCTTCTGGATATTTTTAGTCTTATGCTGGTTTGTAATATTGTATTTACACCAACCATTGGAAAGGTCACTTTATAAATTGGCATAAAGTTGCACACTGTCACAGCTAATAGGGTGGCTGTTATTGGATATTACGTTTCTTTAATCTTCCACCTATTCTGTCAATCTAAAACAAAGCCATTGAGGGAATTCGTGTTTGTCTTATGCTTTGAGTTAAAATATATGCATTTGAATGACGTGAGTTTCCTCAGTTCAGTAAGTAACATCTCTCATCTGTGGGGTTTAAGAGCATCTAAGCCAACTACAAATTATGTTGTATATCATGCTATAACATGTACTATGGTGTGCCTAAGAGCCCACCAGAAAGGGTGGGCTCCACTCAAACTGTTTTCATGGGATAGTTTTACTCTGCCTTAGGTAGCTGCGTTCTCCATTGGTCTGCAGGGAGGTTAGCTGTCATACTGCAATGTGCACCTGAACTTTGCCGTTCTAAATGGCTTGAGAGAATGCCTCCCTCCTGAGTGCTTGTGTTTGTGGAGCCTCAGGCTGACAGTGAGGAACGGTGAGAAACCAAGATGAAGAGAAAGCCTTTCACATAGCAGTTGCACAAAAATGGGAAGAAAAGCAGGACATGCACTTCAGTTTTTCAGTTTTGTAGCCTTCATATTGACAATACGCCAATTTTCCTCCCTCCTGCGTGTGAAATACTTTGAACTCAAGGAAATGCATTGCATCCTTGTGCTATAGAAAATATTTGCTCAGCCCTGGACTCAGTTGTTTGCTTTCTAAGATTTGAACATGTCATGGTTATCTCACCCACTTTTGTGGTAGATCCTTGAAATAAAAACTTCCTTATGGTTCAGGCTTATAGAACTCTGGTGTAGATCAGTGCATCTTGTCTTCAAACTTGAGAAAACTTTTACCATTTGGATTCCTCAGACTAGAATTAATATCAGGGAATGCAGATACCTCCGTTCCTGGACAGATGTAGAAAACAGTAAAAATACTGATTACAGTCCTCAGAAGGAATCCTTTCTCCACTCATTTTGTTAGTCTCAGAATAAAAGCTAGATTCTAAAAGGGACCTCAGTGTAAAATGGAAATGAACTTAGGCCACATTACAAGCAGGGTTCAGATTTTGTGTAAATCTAAGAATGTTGGAGGCTGCTAGCTGGGCTTTGCTTAAAAACAAGTTTTCACATAGCTTTGATGCAATTGCTCATGAAATGAAAATGGAAACCACTGCCTGCTGACCAGTATGGATGCACAGTTCAGGGCTGCACAGTGGAAATTTGTTGGGGCTAAGATGTTTCCTCCTTTCGCCTTTACCTTCTTCTGTCCCTTGACTGTGTTCAGGTCTGAAATTCGCATTTAGTTTGGAATATTGCAGCAGCTCATGTGCACTATATAATTAGGGATTCCCAGCTCCATGGCCTGACGCTTATTATACTGCATGCAATGTTCTTTGTCAAAAGGGCAAGAAGGGGCATGTGCTCAATATGGATGAAGCTATCTGTATGAAAGGAGCTTCTAAGTCTGTATCTGCACCCATGAAGGATGAGGCCATTTGGTAGACACAGCTGAATTTTGGCTAAGTCAAAATGTTCACTTACCTGCATGTTCCCCATGTGCTGGTGAACAAACATCAGCATAATCAAGCATGAAATAAGAGCCCCGATTCTCAGATGAAAGAGTGAAGGCGGATTTGCATTCGTCACGCACACAGGCATATCACTATGGAGTTTGATCCTTATCTCTGAGATACTGCAGAATATGTACAAAAGCTTCTGCAAACCGTTGTGCTGCCGATTCCTGCACAGACCTTAAGGACTCATTCTCTGCGTGCCCACGTAAATCAGCACAGGGACTGTGCAGTGCTCTCTTTCCAGCACAGGGATAGATGAGTGACATATTTTAGTAATTTTTACAGTATCCAAAAGGCAAGGCTACTGTGTGATACACTTCCACTGAGGAGGCATTAGTTTTTGCCACAGAATTGTGTGTGTTAAAGGAAAACGTTAGTTCGTGGCTGTGTCACATAAGCAAATGCAGGTATTAGAATTGCTCCCCACTTTGTTTTTTGGGTTTTTTTCCTGTTTGAGTGAGTTTTCTTTCTCAGTGGAAAGAAACTTATTAGCCTAAACTATTTAGCCTAAACTTTTCTTTTTCCCAAAGTATAACCTCAAGTTAAACTCTTTTGCTTATGCTGCTTTTTTTGCAATGGTTTTAAGCTGAAGTTAACCTTCCTATTAGCATTTTAATGGAAAAAGAGGTTCTACCACTTAGCAAGAAGTTTTGTCTGCTTTCAAATAGCAACATGGTAAAGGTATGAAATGCTGCTTTACAGTGTTTGCAAATTCCTTCTTTTTCTACAGCAAGACTCTTTTCTCTTTATTGATATAAGCAAGAACAGCATTTGGCAGGGACTTCCCAGGTCATCTGTATCAGTCATTTCCTTTATAACCACATCAAATATTTCCCATTATAAGTTAGTCAGTCTTGTTTTAAATGAAATTGAGGTATTTTGCCCGTGCTTTCTTTAGTCAAAGCCTATTCTAAATGCTAGCTTTTCTGGTGGTTAAAATACCTCTTCATAGCTTAAATGAATTCATGGTCAATTATAGCCACTTGTTCCAGTGCCAATAATGTCCTTTAGCTGAAACATTGTTTTTTTAAATGAAGATGACTTTCCAAATAGGATTTTGTTGCCATAGTCCTTCCTTACAAATGTTCCCATTGTGTGACACTGTATGGGGAGCCCTTTCCTTAGTGGGGATCTGAAAGTGGGTCAGGGCATTGTGTGGTTAAGTAAATAATATTAAATGTACTGTCAGCTTTCCAAAGGTACTGCAGGGTCTTTATAACACCCTCCCAAAACAGTGGAGGTTAAACCATGTGAAAATCGAAGGGCAAGCAGTAGATTTGTTATACAGGCAAGAATTATTTATTAAAAGTTCCCAAGACAATAAAGACTTTAAAATAAGGGTTATAATAATAGCTTTGCTCCTGCCTTGCTAGGGTTTCCATTAGATGTTAATTCTATTATTAAAAATTAAATTTGTTTTATTTATGATCCTGTTTTCTTAGAAGACACCTATTGATCAAAACAGGCCTTGCCTTATTAAAAATTCAGAGCATTATCCAGATCAGTTGTCAAGCTGGATATATTAAACCAGAATATGTTTTAACACTAGCAGGTACAAAGTGATGTGCCCAGCAAGAAGGGGATCCAGGCACAGGTACAAAGTATATCCTGAAAACCCGAAGCACCTTCAGGGGCCCAGGGGTGAGAGCACGTTGTGGTGCTGTGCCGATGGAGCCACAGTGGTTCCTGGGTGCGTGACCAGGGCAGTTGGCAGGAAGAGGCTGGTGAGAAGAGCCTGTGGAAAGAGCTTTATATTGAGAGAATTTAATTTCTCGACCGATAAAAGTACTGGGAAGATGCCTTTCTGATGGTGTATTTGGTGCTTTCACATAGAAGGGCTCACTGACCGTCACTGAAAAAGACAAAACAGAAGCTAGAAGGTGCCAAGTGAAGCCAGACAGGTTCGTACAGGACACACGACTGGAGCGAAGTGTCTAGGTGAATGTGACGGTGCTGTCCCCATCCCCTGGCCTCTCCTGGCTGGAGGGGGAAGACGAGCATCAGCATGTGCCAGCCCCTGAGCTCCGACAGTGTGGCATCTTCAATGTGCGCTTACATGGAGATAGTATGAGTGTGTTGGCTTTTTACTATGCTGGCTGGAAGACCAGTTGATAGAAAGCTACGTTTTTCTTGTAAATTGATTGAATAATGGTGTATTTGGGGAAAATATTGGATCTTGCACACAGGTATCTGATGAGGCTATGTTAAAAGACAGAAACCTCCATCTGCTATATGAGAGCAGTTCAGCATAAGTGTCAGAACAGCAGGTCATCAGGG
Organism: Ciconia boyciana; assembly: GCF_034638445.1. NCBI lineage: Eukaryota > Metazoa > Chordata > Aves > Ciconiiformes > Ciconiidae > Ciconia > Ciconia boyciana. Next base: position 16,553,936 of record NC_132945.1, on the reverse strand, counting down.
CTTTGGTGACTGAAATGTGCCCAGAGTTATTTGTATTCTTTTATTGAAAGCAAGGTCTAGAAAGCTGCTGTCCTGAAGAATCAGAAATTTGAATACAGGAGGATTTCCAACCAAAAGATGAATATTGGATCAGTAAATTAAATTTGGTTATAAGAGGATAAACATACATTGTCAGGCACTACACCTCTTCCTGTTCCTGCTGTTTTGGGGTGGGGGGGTTGGTGATACTGCATTATGTTAACACAAAAGTGTTTTGTGAGACAGGGTGACTGTACCTGAGATTACCCACTCTTAAAGAGGAGAAAGTAGCTGTTAATGTAATGTATTTTCTGTTTTGGATAAACCATTTTGTTTGGACAGACAGATTGTAGATTTTCCAAATTGCCTTTCCTTCCTTTTAAACAAAAAATCATGAAGAGAACAAAACCACCAAGACCATCCATTAGGGTCTTGAGATCACCCTCACTGGAAAGTTAGATGGTTTGATGATGATGATAATAATAATTTGAAGTTATGCCATATTTTATATCCATAAAAAGAATTTCAGAAAATGGTGATATCTTTGCCCATTCTGCTATTCAATGGTATAAATTTTGTCCAGTTTTCCAAATGATTCATTTTAAAGAAGACATTTACAGGTTGTTGGTTTTTATGTATGTTCTATTAAAGGATTGTAACCATAGGCAGGTACCCCAAATTCTCACATATAAAACTGTAATTTTCATTTGAAATAGCTCAAAAGTACCATCTCAACCACTCGATTCAGCCCAAGTTCATCTTTCTTGGGGTCAGGATTTTGACCTGCGAAGCTGGCAATTGTCTCCTAAGTTGTACTTGTTTGATTTGTCTGCATTCAGGAAGCAAAATTAGAAACATGTAACATGACTTCATTGTGGATCATTTACACAAGAGGAATGCTGTTAGTATAGGAGTGCAAAGTAACTGGTGTTTGCCAGCTGCTGCTCTTTGACTCTGCTGTGCTAACAGACTGTTGACTTTGTGTATATGTAATGATTTTTTCAAAGAATCAGTGATCATTGAGGCAGCAATAATTGGCACCGGGGAAACCTTTTAGAAAGCCTTCCCTAGCAGTTAGGGTTGTGATGATTTTCACTGGTTTTTGAATAGCTAGAAAATGTGGTAATTTTCAGTTGTGTAGTAACAATTAAAAATGCTGGAGAGACTTGGAGGAGTGGGCTTAATGTTGGGCAAGATCTTGACAAGTGGGCAGTGTGTACTGATGAGGCTGAGAATGAACTATTGTCTTGGGCTAACTGGGAAGTGGAAGAATAGGAGGCCTTGTTTGTAAAGAAAAAGCAGCAGGAGGAGAAAAATTCACAGCAAAAGTCATTGTAATGAACTGAGAATACTGGAAGTACACGATACAAACTGGCCAGCTTGGATTATTTAGGAGCCAAACATCCTACCATGGTGTTCAACAAGAAGCACTGGGCTTCAAAATGAAGATCCGCTAGATCCAAAGCCCAGGCTTGGGATGTTACCAATTTAAGGGTATGTTGGGTTCTGTGCATGCATAACATACAAGGGACATCTGGAAATGTTTCATCTGGCTGTGGGATTATATTTACTTATCATTTGCAAGCCTGTCCATCATCATTATTTGCCACTTAGGGCGTCACAGCCCCCAGGCACAGAAGCCAGTGTCATTGATTACAGCTGGTGCCCACCAGGGTCAAGAGCATTGCACTGAAAATATTCCTCAACCAGCTTGCAGTAGTTCAGTGTCTGGGATGACTATGGAGAGCTGCTGACCGGAGCGCTCAGTAGGGAGAACATTTATGCAGTTTTCATCAGCTGTGCGGGCCTTGTACCTGCCTGCCATCCTTTCTAGCACCAAGACTGAATACCACTTCTCAAGAGGCATTCAAACCAGTGCAGGCTGGAGATGACAGGCACTCTGATGAATTTTGGATCCCTCTGTCAAGATCCAAGTGGAAAAGGGTTCCACAGATGTGTCCTTTTAGCAAATAGGCATAGACATTTAAATAAAATGCTGAGCTTTCCTAGTGAAGGTGAACGTGATTTGGACCATCCTTGTGACCTTACAGTTCCATGTGAGAGAGGGACAGATGGTTTATGACATGCTCATAGCTCATGAGTGACACAAGCTGACGTTTCATTCTGCTTCTGCTCATTCTGTTTGGTTCACAGAGGAATCAACAAGCAGAAAGTAATAGCTTACATTGGGGAGAGATTGTGGATCTTTTCTGATGACCCTGTCTTGTGTGTTCCTACCTGTCACCCAGATTTACAGCAGAGCCAGGATGGGTTAATTTCCTACCTGTCCCCAGATCCTTTGACAAAGCGTTGTACCGCATTGTTGGGTCTAGTTCTGTTCAAAGTAATGGCCTCCTTTACCCCATATAAATGGGCCTTATGACTTTTGTGTGATCTTGTAAGGGAAATAACACTAATGAAGAGGAGAATGGCGAGTCTGTTTTTCCTTAGTCGTGCCATGCTAGTATGTCATGCTGGTATAGCTAGTATGACATGCTAGTGTCAGAGTCAAACTCCTCCTGCATATGGGTTTATTATAAATGTGCCATTTACAATAGCTTGACCTGGGATTTTGCACATGCATATTTCAGCCTGGGAGTAGTCATTTGCTTGCTCACATTTTGGAAGCTGGTGATTTATAAATTTCAAATGTGCAAAAGAATTAAAGGAAACGAAGAGAGTCACCATTTGGGTGCCCCACACATTTCAGCAGCACATGAAGTGCTTGTCTAGCCCAGCCAGATCTTTGCAGAACAGAGAAGTGATTTATGCTCACGCTAAATGTCAAGCATATGCAATGGCTGCAGGTCTTTGAGCTAAGGCTCAACCGAAGACTAGTCTTAGGAGTAGGATAGAGTTAGGCCACAGACAAAGCCTAATGCTCTAGTTGGAGTGGGGCTGAGGAGGGGCTGCCAAAGGAAAATAGACCATTCTTCTGGAGCTTCCATCAGAAACTTTCTTGCCAGAGCTGGAGCTTTGTCCTTCAGTGTGTGCCGATGACTCCTTTCTCACAGAGACCATGTTCTGCACAATGCTACGTGGCAGGCAGTCTTGGCTGACATTGGCTCACAAGCTGGTTTTGTTGCTTATTTTCTATACCAAGTCCATGGAGGCTGCAGTTGCAGCTGTCATTTCATTCGAGCTGGTATGAGTGTGGAGCAACCCTGTGCCGTGGTGTTCAGGAGCAGAAATTATCTGTTAAGTGGTATCACTAAGTAGAGATAGAAAGTGCTCCTCTTTGTTCCAGGCTCAAAATACTACTGCAGTTGTCTTACTCCTGCTTCCCCTGGCCATAGCTTTAACACATAGTGGAGCAGAAGTTCACCCATTTACCTTAAATTTTGGTATAAAACAGGTTGTATGTTTGGGTAAGTCAACAAGGAACTCTCAAACTGTATCTCTTGGTGCATTTTTTCCATCTTCTCTTTCAGTTCAGGCAATACCTCAGATCTGTTTGTCTGTTGTATAGGTTTGGATTTCAGCATTGAGTTTTCTTGAACCTCATTCACATAAGTATCATATCTTGCAAGACATCAAATCTTGAATGGCTCTTCTGTTGCCTTATAGGCCTCAGTCTGCTAACCCAAAGGAGGCCTACTTGTGCAGGAACAGACAGTTCACCTAAGAAAGAATACCTACAGCTGAGTTCTTCGAGGGATGGGATATTCATCCTTTGAAAGCTGTGACATGAGATACAGATAGTAGCTTGGTTTTCTCCAGATTCCTCCAGAATTTCAGGGGGTTTTAAAAAAAACAAAAGTAAAAGTTAAGTCTCTAGCTGCTGTAGCTGTGAGAGAAGCTTTCAAAACTAACATGAGTTTAAATTAGGAAGTTTTATCTGCTTGAATCTGAAGCTTGAAAATGTAAGAGACATTTCAGTCAATTCAGTTGCTTAATGAAATAATGAAAGCATCATATGAAATTATGCAAAACCAGGGGAAATTCAATATCCTGAAACCCTACACTCAGATTAATCAAATTAATGGCAAGGTATAAAAAGACACATTTGGGAGATTATGTAGAAACTCAGCTGTGTAGAGTTTTAAGAGCCTTGGAAAGGGAAGATGAGTCTTTGCGAAGTGCTGTATGGCAATTTTCTCAGTACAGTAGTTAAATATAATATTTTGGGGAAAAGAAGTGATGTGATTTTTTTTTCTTTTTTTTTTGCCTACAAACCTTCTCAACACATTTGTTTTAGATTGGAGGAAATTAAATATGCTTCAAAGATATTGTCTTAATTTTCTGAAGAAAAATATATAACTATGTTTCTTATAGGAAAAATGTCACACCAAGGTGTTCCTATTTAGGGAGAAGAGGTATATTACTCTTTCTTGCCTTTTTTTTTTCCATCTAAAACTGAATTTGACATTAATTTACAAACAGTTTCAGGCAACCAATAACACATTTCTTTTCCTTCATAAACCGTTTGTCTGAAAAAATTAACTGGGCTCCTACCTTGAATATTTGAGAACTGCTCAGTGTTCAGTGTGAAAATGTAATTGGAATCTCCTAGTTTCTGCTTCTTCTTACTATCATATTTTAAATAGAACAAACAATATGTAGAAGTGAAAAAAGAAAGGAATTAGAATCCGAGAGGTGTGAGATCTGAGAAAGGATGTAATACACCCAAAACTTGTAATTAAATTTATTCATTAAAAAAATGTGCTTGCCAAGAGTATCAGCAAAAATGAACACTAAGAATCAGATACCTTACTGCCAAACTATTACCCCCAAAATTTGGGATCTTGGAATTCAGGTGCCAAATTTACTCTCCTGTGTGACAGGCTGCTGTGCCAGCAGAGTCATCCCACTCACACCACAGAAAGCTGAGAGAGTCTAAAACCATAAAGGATCAAGATAAATAGCAGCATGACGATAGTCAGCCCAAAGATTCTGCTTGCCCTAAATGTGCTTGCTTGTGAGACTGCAGCCTCATGTCTCAAAGGAAACATCTCCAGATGAAATTCACTTCACTGGAGGGATTCACACTGGAAAGTTTCCTGATCCGAGGGTTTTTCCCTGCTCTTAAAACCGTGCAGCAGTCCAGAATGCAGTAATTAATACGAGACTAGGCCTTTACCGAGGGCATGAGGAAAGCACGGCTTCATTGGTGGTGGAAAGGCTCCCGTAAGGGCATCTTGTCAAAGCCCACATCTCACGTCTCAGTTTCCTGTACAGAGAGTCCCTCGAGGAAATGCTCCATCTCCAAATCTGTATGCTTATCTCAGTGCATCTCTGACAGTCCTCATGTACTTGTACTTGTACTGTACGTGCCTCTCCTGTTCCCACCTCGGATCCCTCATGCTTCTTTCCCAAAGGAGACATTTCAGTGTGTGGTATTGGTACATCATCTTTCTAAGAGGCAGAGGGAAATGGAAAGGAGGAGGAAGGGGGCTTGCGTGCCGTTAGAGAGATGGAAGGAGCACACTCCATTGTGGTGTTTGCTCCCACAGTAGTGCAGATTTGGAGGTTTTGAGCATTCGCTGGTGGGTGCCACTCGCCCCAGTCCAGATTTTCCAAACATGCTGACACAGCAGAGATAAGCACCAGACAGAAACACGTGTTCCTCTGAAAAGACTTCATCAAAGCCTGTTTGTTATGACTAACAGTGATCAGTGTACAAAAGAGACAGTGACATCTCTTGAGTTAAGATAATGTGAGGAGAGAGAGAGAGAATGAGAATGAGCAAGTTTCCTCGGATGCAGCCTAAGCTCCTACCAAGCCAGTTTGCCTGCCCTGGCCAGCTCAGCTCGGTCACGGTAAAGAGCATCTGCCTCAGCCACCATGGTCAAGGCGAGCACAGAGACTCCTGACCCCAAGCTGCCTGCTTCTCTCATGACTCGCCTCGGAGTCTGTTAAGTCAGGTTCTTTAGCCTAAAAAATACGGCTGCAGAATAATCCTTGTTGGTTTGTTTCCATTTCAAGTAAGCATAAATCCCATTGCTAAGTCCTCTGTCATAGTGCTGTGGGCATTGTGCTGCGGGGGACTGGGTCTCGGGGAGAGCTCTGATGGCCTCAGAGATAGTTTGCATGTTATTAAAGGAAATGTCAGGCTGCCAGCCAAAGATGGAGAGATGGTAGTTTGTGATAGACATGTTTGTAAAATCTGGGAGGAAAATATTGGGGAGGAAGATCGGGGGAGAAACTTTGCTCTGTTAGACATCTGTGTATTGAAAGTGACAATATTTAATATTACTAGCAGGAAAATGTATCATGTATTAAATTAATGTATCATATGATGGGGTGCATTTATACAGCAATTTGGCACTCTTGGTGAAGTCTTTGTGTTGAGAAGTAATAAAGAAAATTCTAGTGTAAAATATGCTACCTTCAACATTAATAAAACATGCCATACTTTAAAGGGCCTGATCCTGTTCATATCCACAGAAATGGAAACTTTGCCATTGACTTCCGCGGAAGCAAGGTCAGCTACAAAATGATCAATTAAATAGGATTCCAAGAATGATTTACTGTCCCCACGATGTTCATTTTCACCCCATTAGTGTTCCTTTTCCTTAGTGTGACCTTCAGTCTTGCATAGTGAAACGCTTATTGGTCCAAACCATGACATAACATGATGAGAATACAACTGATAAAGCAATGATCTGAATCAACCAAGATAGTACCTGTGCGCAGGAACTTTTTGTGCAGTACAGTGGACTCCTGGCCCACACATTGTAGTGGTTTTGGACACCCTGTCAGTATAAAATCTGTATAATTCTAATAAATTAGTTAATGTGTAGGTTTGAGGAACCAAAATATCTTTTATAAGATCCATTTGATTGCTGATAATTTTTAAAGTACTTCAATGACTAAACTATAGCATCCAGACATATATTTTCTTGGGGGGGGGGAATTAATGTTGGTTTGCTTTTCCAAATAAAAATATCTAGCTTTGGATCTATCAGACAAATGGAAAACAAAGGGCTAATCCTAGTGGAACAGGAATTCAGTTGTGAACATCTATATCACAGACCTTGGAAATCTTGACTTGCAGTTTCCATTGAAAAATAGAGATGTTTCATGTAGTGACAGTTGATATACTATACTGTATTTTCTTTTTCTATTGCTGTTGGAATTGTATATTTAGTGAATTAGTCGTGATTGATGATAGCGTTTTAAGGACTTGCTAGTTCTTCCTGGGAAAAGATGGCATATTTTAACTATATTAATGGTTTGAGACTTAAGGATAGCACCATATATTTTTGTAATCTTTCAGCAGGGAAGCCACAATTTATACAAATGGATTCACTCTGTCTTTAGCTCAAGCAACTCTGACAAAAGATGTCATTTGAAGTAATGTTGCTCATCATTCATAGACGCAAAAGCTTAAGGCTCCATTGCTTTGATATGAAACTGCGTTGGAGTTTTCAACTCCTTGCAAGATCAGTATATGGTGTTAATGATAGTTTAACTGTTTTATGCAGCTCCAGATTAGACTGCTTTTGAACACAAAGGTGCTTATTTACCAACAGAAAGAGATATACTAACTTGAGAGTACGTAGGAGGAGAAAAAAAAGCATTCCAGCCACAACTCAGAATTCCCTAAATGTCAGCTCTGGAGCAGTTAAAAAATAGTGCTACCATGTGTTCAGCCAAAATTGCCTCCTTACAGTACGGTACATTAGATCCCTTTACAGCACCTTGGTAAGGAAGCACATCATTGCAGAATAATACCAAGGGCTGGGAGAGGTCTCTGACTTTTACTTTGGTGTATTAGCTGAAATGGAGCCCAATCCTGCAGTTGCATTTGAATACTCCCTTTTGTTGTGAGATCAGTAATGCATGTATAGGGACCCATCTCTGGACGGGTAATAGTCAACAAAAGCATGGTACAAAAAGCAGTCTTTAGACACAATCTGAGAATAATAACAGATTAAGACAGACGTTCTGCCTTAAAAGCGTATCTAACATTACTGCTGCACTGTGGTTTTGCTTCTGTGATCCAACCCTTTTACGATGCCGCTATGCTTTTAGTACTAAAAAAACCCCAAACAACAACCAAACAACCCCCAGCCCTTCCTTTCTCTATTTAATCCACTGGTTCCGTAAAAAGCAATGATATCATATAGTTTGTAGATAAGTGATAGATCTTTATATAGTGCCTATTTTACAAGTGTGCTGACACACAAAGATTTTCTTTAATTATTCATTAAAATCTGGGAGAGAAAGTGATAATATTTCCCACCTGTAATCCTGTATTTATATTATGTCCATATTACCCTGTTAAAATACTTTGCTCTGTAATTATTAATCCAAATATTGTTCACCTCCTGAGAAACTGTCATGCTCTTTAGCTATGCATCTCACATCTTGCAGTTTAAAATGTTGCCTTACGTTTCTAGAAAACAGACCTTAGAATTTAAGTAAAAGACATGATGAACAAGACATAATCTTTTTTCCTGTAATAAATTAAACATGGTTGATAACTATTGTGCATCAGAAGGAGTTGATGGACATGTATATGTTAATGAGAGAGAACTGTACATGGTGCATAATACATCTTAAAGCAGACAACAAAATGGAGAACAATTTTCAAATGGGGGTAGGTGGTAGGTAAAACAATCACATGTACCCGGGGCACGTTATCACACTCACCGTATGATGAACGTTTCCTACACTGCCACTACTGAGTTTGTGCTCAGTTTCTCCATCAGCCAGTCATCCCATCCTTTGGGACTGAAGTATTATAGGTGGTTAGAAATTTATATTTTTTATTTGGGAGGAAATTTGTGGGGTTTCTCCTCAGATTTTGCTTTCATTCTACATTGGAACAAAAGCTAAAATTCTCAAAATTCTCCTCATAAAGGCACATCTGAAGAATGCCACTTGAGAATACTGTTTCAGAAAGAAATGGATGTTTCAGGGTGGCAGTAATGGAAAATTTTGGGGGAGATCTTTTTTAAATTACTTACTTTGTTGCTTGAACATTCCATGAGCTGGGGCAGTAGTACTACATAATCATAGATAAGATATAAAATGGCAGTTAAAATAGTATGTTGAGTTTCATTTGAATGATGTAGTTTAAATGTAATGGCAATTACTACCTAGAACAGATTGAATCGTCTTGTTCTCTTGTTGAAAATGTCAAAGCAAAATCTTAAATTGCTTCAACACATGACAAACAGAAGACACTTTCAACAGGAAAATGAAGTGTCAAGCAGGTTCGTTACAACAAGCTGACACAATTTCATGAAAAATTTCTCAGAAATTACATTCCTGGTGCAAAACTTGTATCTGGCTGCTGGAAAAAAGCAGCAGAAAACCTAAAAGCTGGGTAATAAGTGTCCTCTGAGAACAGCAGAGAAATGTAGAAGCTGAGGAAAGTGATCTCTGTTTTGAGCTGCTTCACCAACCTTCACCACCAGTGTCCCGGTGGCTGAGGGGTAGGAGCAGTGATTTCTGTCCCGGCAGTTGGATGGAGAAATTGTGGGAGAACAGAAAAACCCTCTCCAGGAGCCTGCATATGTGCAAGTAGTTCAGGCAGAGGCAGGCAGAGTATCTGGGTATTTGGGCAGTCCATCAGTATCGTGTCCGTGCACTGTTCACAGAGAGCTTGTACTGTCTTCTCCACCAAGGCTGGGGGGAGTGAGTTCCCCTTCCCATGCACTTGGTGTGTATAGCCCTGGCTGAGGGGAAACTTGGCACTGATTTGGTAATGAAAATAAGGTGGGTTCCTCTCCCTCTCCCTCTCCCTCTCCCTCTCCCTCTCCCTCTCCCTCTCCCTCTCCCTCTCCCTCTCCTCCTTTTTTTCTGCTTGATGTTTTTTGGCTCTTTCCATTGTTTCTTTCTAATTTTTTCCTGATTTAAAGATTATCTTCATCTTTTAATAAAGGGTGGAGGAAATATACTGAAGGATTAAATGCTTATCTGCAGCCATTTGGAGTGCCTGTGGGACTGTTTAATCTCACATTTCAGGGGATTTGGAAGCTAGGCCCTCCTGCAGTTTCTGCTGCATACAGTATAACCTGTGCCCAAATTGACCTGTGGGACAGGTACAATCCATCGCTTACTCTGCTGTCAAGTTTATTTTATGCTCCTTTGATATAAATTCCTGGTGTGTTGACAGCCTGCTTAGCAATGGTCACATAGATTCAAAACAAGTATAGTCCCAAAGACATTTTTTTGGCCATGGCATCACCCTTTTTCATTGCTTTTAGTGTTGCCACAAGGTCTTTGAATTGTTTCGCTGGGAAGTTAATTTGTTCCTCTCAACTGTGCTGTGTGTCACTGGGCTTGTTAGCGGTGCTGCGCAGAGATGCACCAGTGGGCACTGGAATGGCATTTGTCCTCGTGCTTTTTGTACATATAGCTCTCTATGCAGCCTTTAGTCACGTTCCCCTTGGAGGTTTGCTTGCCATTCTTTGTGTCTCCACTGAGCATTAAACATTCTCAAGTAATATGTTAGTCTTAAAATATTACATGTTTATTGTTGAGTCATTGCCTCCTGTAAACCTGATGCATGGGGATGAGAGTGTGCCCACTGACTTAGGATGCAAATCATTTATCTGGAGCTTGTTTTATCAAAGCTGTGAAGTTTCCCATAGCATCTTTCTCTGAGGCAGTGCTTTGTACATGTTTGTATTTTTGTGAAAAAGAAATTGCATTCTCGGATCAGAAAACTGCCCTGTGTTTGATAGCAGCTGATACTGAAAGTCTCGGGTCCCACGCTGATCACCGGGGGGCTGTTCTGCTTCCCATCAGCTGGTAGAAACTCTCATGCAAGTGGTGAAAGGCAGCAGCGCTGACTCTGAAAATGGGTCGTCCCGCCAGAGGTTTCTATGGATACTACTTTTTTTGTTAATTCTTTTAAATCCGTTGTCTCAAATAAGAAGACAAATTTCATGGGATAACTATCTCCTTCATTTCTTAAAGCATTGTCCTTCATCAGAACAGTTACATTTTCTTGATCTTCGGTGATGAGGCAGGATAAACAGTAGTGAGTGCATATATGATTTCTTTACATGCCTATATGATGCCTGCTTTTATTCGTTTTCCTGCTCATCCAAACAATAGACATGATTCGGCCCAATTTTATCTTAACAATGCAACATGTGCTTAGTGAATAATACAATTCAAAACTTCTTCAGTAGTAAAATGAAAAAATAATAGCAAAACCTGGTGGAATATATTTTGCAGCTTTAGAAGGCAAATTAGAGACAAAAAACCTACATAAATATTGCATAAACATTTTATGAAAAGGTTTTCCTTGTCAAGTGTAGTAACATTTTTCATCATTGCAGCAAGCTTTGGAAGCCAGGGTGCTAATCCAAAGAATGCATCAGAATTAATGGGCTGGATGGGGCAGGGTGAAACCTACTCATTAACCCCCTATGGAGCGAAATCAATTGGCAAGAGATGACTTAGCAGAAGTTCCATGTTTCTTACTTGTGAATGCCGTTAATCTAAAAAACTTACAATGGAAATTCCATCTAAAAATTGTTTGCGGTGTGGCAGCTTTGAAATTGTAATGGTCCTGCTGAACATCAAAGCCGGCTAAGCTGTTACACTGTGCAACATCTAATCATGTCCAAAGTACAAGTTTTAAATGGTTTCTACTGCCTTTGAGACTTCAGGTGAAAAACATTTTTTATGTGATCTTCAGTAGCTCTGTCCTCTTCTTTGAAAAACTGCAGAGGAGTGTTTGGTCTGTAACAAAGGTTTTGACTCAGGGCTATCTCAGGGCCCAGGGAAGCCTTGCAGTTGCCTGAAACAGCAAACTAAGAGAGGTGGCAAAATGGCACCGGCTCCTCCTTCGCCAGATTGTGGTGTGCACTGGCTGGAGGCTGCTATTGAGCTTGGAGATGGCTTTTCGCAGCCCCAAAAAGAGCACCCATTGTTTTGCCTGGATATAGTACCATAGGTGCTCAATACTTAGTTCAGGTGGCATTCATCGTCCACAATAATTCCCTTTTGATACACTATCTATATTTAATATGAGGTTTTTAGTTTCAGAGAATAATGGATTGCTTTGAGTTTTATTAAAACAACACATAAAATCCACTCCATGATAATTCATGTTGCTGGGGTTGTGCTGTGGTGCAGTAGTTCACTGTGCACGAGTGGTCAAATTGATCATGGAATATTAATTGGTTGTGGACTGCAGGCTTTTGGTACTCTGGCTTCAGGTTGACAAGAATGATAGCTTTCATTTGCATGCAAAGTCTCCAGCTGTCCCTTCAAGATGGATGATGGGATCTGGCTTCATCCATCACCACTTCTTTACTTTTTTATATGACAGAAAGAAAAAAGAATTAAAAAAACCCGAAAGATAACATGTCATAAAATGTTCTTTGCAAATCTCCTTGAAATAGGGGGTAATTTCAAGCATCTTATTTCTGCTCAGAGTCCAAGAGAAACATTTTGAGTGCAGATTAAATGATGTGTCCTTTGTGTTAAATACACTCCGTTCATTAAATAAAGCACACTCCATTTGAGATTTTCTTGAATTATATGGCAGGGAAATGTAATTTACATTTAGGAACAATTTATTACACTTTTTTCTCTACTTCGGAGGAAACTCATGCTTGCTTCATAAAAGAAAGCTGCATGATCCACATTTAGGAAAGGAATAAAATGATCATGCATAATCTAATCCAATCTGTGAAATTTAGAAAAGCAGTGAAAAGAAAGGTGTGTTGGCAACCGTAGGAGTAAGGAAACTCAGTAGCATCAGTACAGTGAGAGCCCTGCTAACACAGAATTCTTCTACTTTCCAGCACCCACCTTGCAATGACTCTAGTGACAGCACTGGTAGTAACCCACACCATCAGTGTCACTGAATGTTTCACATCAGGAGAGGCATAACAGTTAGCTGCCACTGGCATTTAACATGTATATTGCAGTAGTGTTAAGTGTTCAGCCCTGTTGTAATTACTTTGCGATGGGCATCTTGTGGGATTTTGCCATCTGTGCTTCAGTAATGTGCGATCTATGCTATTGTTTCTATTCCACTTCACCAGAGTCCTCCTAAGTCATATTCTGTTGCATAAGTTCTACCAGGATCTCACTATTTCATTTTCTACAGCCCTGCATGACTTGATTGCCTTGTAAGAAGGGGGAAGAAGGTCCTGCACAAATCTGAAAACTAGAAGATCCCAAAACCAAAATCCAGTTAATTTCTACTCTTCTTAACGTTTCCATGAATTCAACAGAGTTCATCTACTACCTGATGCTCCTGCTCTTCTCTCCAAAGCAGTTTGGCTATCTCCATGCACTCTGATAGCATCCTGTGTGCAGTAGCTGAAGACATCTTAGGTGAGAAGACTGGCAGCAAGACTTCTTGTTCAGAGATGATTTCGCACCTGGAATTGCCAGCTGCTGTTACTAGTTTTAAACAGTTACCATGGGCTGCAAGGTCATGCCTGCAGCAGAAGCTGTTTGGAGCAGCTGGCAAGAACAGGACAGACACAGCCAGTTGGTTAGGATTTTGACTGTTCTCAAAGTCAAGGGGGCTACAGTCATGGCCAGCTTCTTGGTGCCAGTAGTATGACCTGTCAAACACGGGTCTATTCCAACTCATTGAGGATTTAATGGGTTAGAATCAAAACCACCAGTAATGATCCAAGAGCATTCGAGTGCCTCAAAACTCATTTCCCTTGCGAGCTGCATTTCAGCATGGACACAGCATCTTCCTTAAAACTGTGATTGTGTTGTCCTTCTTTCTATGTCATAAAAAGAATTCATGTGATGAATTCCAATTATTTACTGCTAATACAAAAATGCTAAACTCCTTCTTGCAGAAAATTGTCCCACAGAGGCAGACAAAACAGTGCATTAAGGCACTCTTGATCCTAGGTAGAGTTTTCAAAAAGCGATATTCATGGTGATGGTGGCAGAGGGGGAGGCATCCAGTTGCTGTATCATTTCACCCCATTGTCCCAAAAGATGCGTTTGCTGCTTGAATAGTAATAAATAGAGAAAAACTCTTTGTCCCTGGTTAATGACTCCTGGCTTCCACACAAGTTCTGAGTTTATTGAGTTTGAGTTTATTGAGAGTAAGTGTTCAGTGTTTATTTTCAAAGGTGGAGACATTGACAACATTTTGTTGCAATGGCTTTATTTCTGTTACAGCAAATGACGGATGGAGGTGCAATCATTTTGTCAGCTTGATACTGTAGTAAAGGAAAGGCAGCACAATAGCTGAATGCTGGAAAAGTGTGTTTTGACTGACTGGTAGAACATACTACAATACAGCTAATCAGGGAACAGTGTCCCCATATAAACAGCCTCACAAAGCTGCATTTTTATGAATGAGTTGCTTTATGTGGTTTTCCACTGCTTTTCACCTTGTGTGGTAATTTACTGCTGTGCCAAGAAAATGAAAAGCATTCGTTCTGATCTGGTAGCGGGACTTGCTTGTGAATGTGTGTTAGAGGCTCAGTCCACAAAGTATACTTATTACAAGTCCAGGTGGGAACCTTTGGCTCTTTAGACAAGCTTTTAACTCTGCAAGTGCACAGTTCAGTCCCTGGCAGCCAAGACTATAGCTGTCACATTTACATTTACATCTGCACAATTGGCTCACGGATTTGCTTAGGTGTAAGCAGCAACATAAAAGATAAAGCAGTAGCAGGTCAGGCCTGAAGCATTTTACTGTCAGCCATTGAGGAATCTGTTGGCACAAGCTGGGATTTCAGATGAGCCAAAGGGAGTTAGGTACGTATTTTTTAAAAGGTGTATGCTGAGCTTCTGTTAACAACATGTGCCCTCTGGTTGACATTGATTTAGCGTTTTGTATGCAGTTAGTTCCATCTTCATCTATGGTGTGAAAGTTGCAATGTCACTGCCAAGATTTTTAGATGCCAGAGTAGATCTAAGCCATGCCTGGAAGCATGTGTATTTGAACTAGGAGTCAACAAAAGCTTAACTTTGGGTATGAGCTAGTTTCAGATTAAGGATTTGGCATGCTGTTATTTGCCCCAGAGGATGCTATTCAAACAGATCGGTTCTGCTGTCAAAAGGTTAGCCAGATTCTTGATTGAATGATACTAGAGGCTCTGTGTTAATTAATGGTGGGAAAATGCCAGATCCTTTGATTGAAGGAACTAGGTTGCCATGTAATTGTCTCATAGAAGATTTGAAACTATTTCGTTAGATTCCCTGCATTCTGCTTCATATTTGGATAATTGTTCCTTTCATCATTGCAAATTACATGAACAAATGTCCAGGAGGTACATCAATAGCAAAATTATAGAACAGCAAATGTACTTTGGGTGCTTATCACAAGAAGAGGAAAAGTCATTATCCACCCTGAGGAAGAAGAAGAAAAGCCTTCCCCAGCATTTGACCAGTTCTTAGTCACATGTGAATTAACATTTTTAGCCTTCTGCCTTCATCTCCCTTAGAAGAGTTCTGGTCTGGAAAACACTCCAGCTGTGCTGAGGCACAAGAAAGAGGCCTTTCAAATCATAAGCAGCTGGATTTCAGCGCATGACCCTGGTGCTGACTGGCTTCACACTGGTAGCAATTCAGGTCCTTGGAGCACAGGCGATGCCCGTTGACTTAGAGCATGCCTTTGCATGGCCCAGGGGGAAGGTGATCTGCGTGAAATTCAGAACTTGTGTTTAGCTGAGCCACTCAAAAACTGCAGTAAGAGACTTGTGTTCATTGTAGCAACAGCTTGGGTTGTCTGTCTCTCACCATGGTTGCTGTAAAAGAAGTCTGACTGGAGTGGGGAGAGCACTGTCAGGCTGCTGCAGGGGGAAGGTAGGAAATAGCATAGGGAAATAGAGCTGTGTTAAATAAAATAACAAACTGTGAAGGAACTGGTGCTTACTGAGATGCCTGGTAGTTTTTCTAACTGGTTATCACTGCTTATCCCTAAGTAATGATATCCTAAGGCTGTATGTTTTTAGCTGCTTTGTGCTTTTTCAGGAGAACTCATTAGTGTGTCAGATATATGTTTGAATATGGAATGAGACATTTTTGAAAGAGTAAGGCAGTGGTAGGGAAAAAATGAGCCTCTAGGCTCTTATGCTGCACTGGCACTTAGAAGCAGGAGCTGCTCCTTCAAGGCTGTTGTCTTCTTCTGTTGGTCCTGTGGGTAGGTAGACATTGCCCCGTGCAGCAAGTCATGCTCTCCCTTGTCTGCTGAAGAGCACTGTGTAACTAATTGGAGAGATCAAATCTTTTGCAGGTCTCTCCTCTGCTTTTCTGAGATGCTTCTTCTGTGACAGCATATTCCTTGTGCCTATGAAAAAGAGAGAATAAAAGTATCCTGTGTTCTGGGAAAGAAAATACACCTCGATGAACAGTTACAGAGGATCAGATCAGAGTATTGATTTGTACAACACCATGCCTTTAAATCTCCTATGGAAAAAAAACATGACAAGTGTTGTTGAAATCACAGCAACTTGATTATTGTTTTAAAGTTTGTGTATTACTTTCTAATGGGGCCAATATAAGCATAGGAGGAAACAGCACTTTAAGCAGTCTCCTAGCAATCTGGCTGCTAAACAGCCTCTGCTCACGTCCACCAAGCTCTTATGGGAGGCACATGCATTTGCCAGGTGCCTCTGGGTAAAGAAATGTCTTTCCAGCTTGTCATCCAGTACCTGTGACTTCAAGCAATGCCCCAGGTAGCGTGCCTGGTGTTACCCTGGGACAAAGCACAGAAGCCCTGTGTGAGCCCTCCTCAGTCTTAATTCAGTAGTCTACTGTATCAGCTGACACTTGCATAAACAAATGCAGCCAAAGCTGTCCTAGCCTGTTCATGGGATGAAATCCTAGAATGGCAAGTAAAGGCAAAGAAACCCCTTAGCGTGCTGCATTGTCAGACCTAGTATCTTGCAAAGGTAGGTCTATCTGTCTGGCTGCAGGAGTTGTTGCTTTGAAGAACTAATATCATCCTTGTTCTAGTGGCTTCACCATGTAAGTATTGCTGCTCAGAGCAGCCTGGGGGCATGGCATGTTCCAAGGGGTCTGGAAAAAAAAAAAAAAGTAGACAGCTCTATCCCAGCCCTTCCTGTGACAGTTAATGAGGTATATTCGTATTTCTTTGCAGAAGTACTGCTGTGCCTTTAATAATAGGAAGAGTGTTTGCAGTGCATTTAGTTGTTTTAATTAAAAGTGGTTTTCTGGGAGGTGAAGTAAGAGTTAGATAAGAACGCATAATACTGTTAGCTTTATTAAAGACATGTTGATACAGTAACAGCATTAACTTTTTGTTCTGCTTCCCCTTCTAGCAAGGCTGGAAATCAGAGTGCTGCACATCTATAAAACTATTCCGAGAATTAAAGAAACTTCTCTGAGAGGAATGGGCATTTGAATAAAGGTTGTTTGTGTACTTCTGTCAAGTACAGAGATCGCGAAAGATTAGAATCCCTTGTAGCTGAGAACATCTTGTACTGCCTTACTGTTTAAGAAGGACCCAAAGTGAATTTCGTAGGGTGAATAAGTGATCTGATGTCTGACCTCTAAAATAAGAATGGCTTTTGTTTTCTGTAAACTCATATGACATTGAAGAGCCAGCAGTTCATTCCCTTCTAGACTCAAAATCCCTTTGGGCCACTTCAGTTCCCATGTAAAGAGCTCTGACAGGCTGCTAGTTCATTATAACGGTTACTCTCCAAGAACAATATGGCAAAATATAACCATTTAAAATGTGACACACAGGAGCACATCTGGAAAACATCCAAAGACTGTGAAAAATGCTAAGGGAAACAGGGGGAAGCCCTGGTCAGACTGGGTTGCAAGGGGTGCAGGTAGGAATGAGATATGAAAAGAACATTAAGTAAGGAAAGCCTGAGCATGCTGGCACAGCTACCCCAGCAAGTTTTCTCCACGTCCTACAATGCACACAGAGTACAATTTAGTACCAGAGATGAAAAATAATAGTACAAGAAAAGCCTAAAAGTAGCAACAAAAGCCTGAAAAACTAAGGAAAAAAGTGTTGGTAATATACCAGAAAGTGAAATTCTGTTGATGCTCTCACAAAGTACAAGGGACCACACTCAACTGGGATGCAAGGTTTTGGGGGGTTTGGGCTTCCCCTCCCATCAAATTTCTACCCAAAACAAGATTTACCTGGTATATCAAGTTGTTTAGAATTGCGTTCTCAACCTGATCTCTTTCTCCATTTCAGCCTTCGCTTTACTTATGAGGTCTTGTGTGTGTGCTGAGCTTTAAGCACATCATAATGTCTCTTGAAGGAGTCCTGTAAAGGGTTGGTGAGAGTGTTGCTTGTTCTGACCTAGTCTGGACAAAGGGCTTGATTCTGTTAGTACTGGGGCTAAATCCCCAAACCCCTTTGCAGCCACTGTGACCTTTCCACTCCCTCCAGCCCATTTTGCAGCAGGCCCGTGTGGAAGCTGCAGCAAATAGCTGCGTGTCTCTGGCAGTAGCCGTTCTCTTCTCTCTGTGCTGAGCATCTGGGGCACTCCTGCATTTAGATACAGGCCAACGTGTTACATTCCTAAGAAGCCTGAATTGTGCAGTTCCTAGGCCAAAATGCATTTTCTAGGGATTTTTGGATCATTCTTTTAAGAAGTTACTGACCTCAGTTGCACAGAGGCAGTTAAGAACATTGTTAAATTTTTAATACCTTTGTAGTACTTCCTTTTCCTGCCTCCTTCCAGCAGGTGCTCTGAGGAAGTCTGCCTAGACAGTATAAAAACCAATAAAGAAACCAAACCAAAACTGCAGAAAAGCAATATTGTCAGGTTGTGACTCGAGTGATGAGGTTCCCCCTCAGCCAGGGTCAGACGACACTATCTCTGCTTTTCCGTGACGAGTTGAGAGAAAGTGGCAGGCAATACCTGTGAGGAGGTCCTTCTTACGGCTGGCAGCGGGTTACAGTTCAACTAATGTAATTCTAGTCTAATGGCTCTTGCTTCTTGCTAACTTATTATTTATTGACAGGGGGGTTTCATGTGAGGAATTAGAGTATAAGAAAAGCAGAGCTCTTATACATGTTGAACAGAAAAATGTTAGTACTGAAACTGTACTCTCACGTCCCCTCTTACCAAATGTTCTGGCTATCAGTGTCTTGGGACTTCCTGGAGAATGTACTTTTTTCCTGGAGTGGTGGGAATGAGCTTTGCGTGAAGCACGTGTGACCTTCAAATGAGAAACTTACTATTTGAATTAGGGTGGGATTTGTGGAGAAGCTGGAGAAATAGTTGTCCATCTCCCCTTGGATGCAATGGGATTTTACGAGGAGGAGTGTCTCAAAAGCTTTTAGCAATTTAAAAGCATACGTTGCTTAAAAAATCATCAGTGGAATGTTTGCCGAAGTCCCTTGGGTCTGATGCCTAAAACTCCTACTTAGAAGTTTTCAGCTTTAGTTAGGATTGAAATTCCTTAAAAAGTAAGTAGTTAGACCGTACTTACATGTGTAGGCTTGGCAGTACTTTCTTCTTATTCTCTAATGACATTCAGATGACTTAGGTGCATTAGCACAGCAAATTAATTATTTGTTTCTGCCAGAAATTTTCTACTCACAGGCTAATCCCCAAATAATGCGATTGTACAGGTAGCCTTGATGTTGCTTCTGGGTCAATCTTGTGACTTTGCATTGGATGAGCATTTTTGAACTGCTGAATTCTTGTTAACCGAATTTCCCATTTATCTTTCATTCTGAGTCCTGCTTGTGGTTTTAGTCTTAATAACAAGCTGTTTAAATTGCTTCGGAGATTCCTGTGTTGTCCTTGCGGGTAAACTGTACAAGGAGTTCTTCTTACAAACACACATGATTTTGATCTGAAATGTTGGTTGCTGACTTGTTATCGAAATGCCTATTTTGTGATAAGCAAAGGATGGCTGTAGCATCAGTGGAAGGAACTCCATTTTCATTTAGATTGAACTGGGGAAGTGGATTCTGCTGACAATCACTTCTTAAGGAGTTTAAAATAATAGTGTCAACTGTAAAGCAAAATCAGACAGGAATTTCTTTAATACAGTTTGTAATTTTCTGTAGATTGTTTTGTACGTTGACTTTTTTTTTTTTTTTTTTTGGTAGCAGAATAATTCAGCTACCTCCAATTTTATGCAGCTGTTACTTGATAGCTGGTTGTCAGGGCCACATTAGTGAAACGTGGGACTGCTGCACCTCTGCTTCAGCCACTCAGCCGACTTGTTTTAAAGCCCTAGGGAAGGTGTGTTGAACCATTGACTCATGCTGAAGCTCAGGCTGAGCTGGGCACATAGGCCAGGAGCTTACTGAGCTCAAGCTCACTCTGCTTGGTTCAGGGAGACCTGCTGCCCCAGCCACTGGCAACTTTCAGCTTGAGCTACCAAACCGCTGGGTAGACTTGTTTCCTATCAAATCAGTAAGGGCTGAGGCTTCTGAGTAGATCAGGACAATTTTTCCTTAGTCTTTTTTTTTAAAAATGCAAATTCATTTTACAAACTCAGATCAAATAATTTCAGGTGATGAATTTTAACTGGAAAAGTTTTGAAGTAGTTTTGAAATGTTTCATTTCATGTAGTACAAGATGCAGTATTTGATTAAAAGCTGTTCTCCCCATCTCCAGGAATACTCAGTCATTTATTTCAAGCTAGCCCCAACTTGCAAAACCTATTTGCACAGCCTGGCACTAAGCTCTCAAACCGGGTCGTGAAGCCTGCGCCTGTAGCTGTGCTTTTCAATAGTAGTATTATCTGTGACTGTCTGTCCTAGTCACCGGGCTGGAGCAGTCACCTGGTAGGACCAGGCTGGGGTAACGTTTCCTGCTCTCGGATGGAGGTACTTCTGTAGAGCAGAAGGCAGGGTCTCCACTTGGGCTTTGAGAAGAGCATCAGGTGCCCCACTCGCTTGGGTGGGAATGTAAGCTAGGTGTGAAGCTGCTGGGATTCATCAGACAAAATTCTGTGCAAGTTTTCTTTGAGCATCTAAATACTGTTTTGGGCAAGCATAAAGACATGCTGGGACTGGTCACACTGAAATAGATTTAGTTGGCATTTCAAATTAATTGTGTTAACTTTGCAAGGTGAGGATCTAAAATGCTTGACCTACTTATTATATGTAGATTAAAAGTGAGAAATGGAGTTTGTTTTGCTGTTTTGTATTAAAAATATAGTTCTTGAAATAGCTCATTTCTGTTGAATCAGTGGGCCACCACAGCCACTAGGAAAGTGGTAACACATTGGCAGTGTAACAGCCGTATCACGTAATAAATGTTTACATGCCATCAGGTGTACAAACATTTGAGTGCTTACATGACAGAGCTTTTCTTTTGCAGTCATTGGTCTCAATTTTTCCATTACATTTTCTCATTTTCTTTTCTAGCTTTACTCACAGACAAACCTCCAAAGCCATTGTTCCCCATGGAGAACCAGCCAACTGTTATAGATGTCCAGCTGGGTAAGTCCCCTTCTGGGAATAATAGATCCTAAACTTCCACTCTGGTAGCAGATGGGAAAAATTGAAAGTGGTAAGAAAGGTTTAGTGGGACTGCTATTACATGCAAATCAATTTGCAGCTTCTCATTTATAACTGTAGAATTTACTGCCATGGCAATTTAAGGGAATGAACTTGTGTAACATCAGGGGACGGCAGTACTAATTGGTTACATTGGGTATTAAATATGAAGTGCTGCTGCTCTTTTTAATATATGATTGATAGAGTAATATATGTCTACATTGGTGCTGTATTGATCAGTTGATGTTCACCCTGTCCAAGACAAATATTCTCATAAAAGAAGTGCTGATTCCTTTAAAAGTTAATGTCAAACAGTGCATTTTCAGGTTGTTCTGAATGCTTACCAGATAGGGCTTTTGACTAAAATGTTTGTATGCTTTTCTCACTCCTGTTATATATTCTTCTGTGAATGCGCATCTCTGTCCGAATCTCAGCTGGCAGCCTGTATTTTCTCTCATGTTGAGAAACTCTAATGTTAGAGAGTTCTGCTAACTTTGGGGAACTGTGGAGCATCTTGATGCTCAGCTTTGAAGTTCAAGAGTTTTTTTTCAGTGACTTGAAAATAGATTTCTGATTTTGAGAGGCAGAATTGGAGTTGCTGTTGAGGACTGTGGTGCCATGAGCTTAGATTACAAGCGATGTGTTGCAGATGTGGATTATTCACTCTCTGCTGAAGCTGTGGCATTTTCCTCCATCTTGAGCTTGACTCTCTTCTTCCTTTTATACCAAAGTTGGCTAGGATTCAGTGGTGGAATGGTGTGTAAAGGCAAGCAGGGTCAGAATGAAACATTTTAAGTGGGCTGATGACACTGTAGTAAAGCTGTTTGTTTGTTTTGGTGAAACCCTACAGGGTTCTACTTGAGCTGAGTACAAAGGCATATCCTTGTTCTTAAACCAGGTGCCTAACAATTTCAGTGAATCACTTAAAATTCTATGAAGTATTTAAAAATGGGGCTTGAATTCTTGAATGTGATTGTTGAATCATGGTGAGAATGTGAATCATTTGTGACCTTAGCTAATCTTAAAGATTAGCTTTCTCTCAGATACCTGAATTGACTCAGGAGTCTGTAAGGGCTTGCACAGGAAAGAGAGAAGTGGATCTCTGAAGCAGCCAGTGCCAGATGGATTCTGCAGACATTTGCGTATGTGCATGTTCAAGTTTCCCTCCCAGGACTCATGTGTCTGTAGCTGAGCAGAAATTGGCCCTAAAAGGGGAAAACACAAAATGGGTCTGAAGCCATAGTCAAAAGCCCAGCAGAATTAACAGCAAAACACAGTCATCGAAGTTTGGATCAGCCCAAAAGGCTGAATTGAGTCTCCTGGTCCAGCTTCTTACAAGTCAACTTCCTAATGATTTCCTCTGGGAGCAAACTGTCCCTGCATACATCTGTGTAATAAAGGCACTCAAAGAGTGCATGTCTTTGTTTCCTGCATTTTTATTCCATCTTCATTTTCTCTTCCAAGTTCCCCTGTTCCATCAGGACTCTGTTGTTTTTGCACTGAATTTCTACTTTTTTCCTGCGTGAAAACATTTTGTTCTGACTGATTAAAAAGAGGTTTGATTAAAAAAAAAGAAGAAAACAGACAAACCTCCTCCTCTCCTTGGAGATATGGCTCAGTAATAGGATTTTGGAATATCTCTAAAGGGAAATATACATTTTGCATCTTTATATACTGGAATGTAATCCATTAGTTGTCCCCTAAGATCAGGGAATTTACATGTGGTGCTTTTTTTCTGATACGTTAATGGGTTTGGTTATTGCCACTAAACCATATTCATATTATGTGTAAAAGATTAATGCTTACAGAATAACCTGAACTTGTTTCTTTGACATACAATGAAGTTCATTGCTTTCCCTCTTGATTTTAAATGGCAAATAGATAGAGCTAGAAAATTCTCAGGGAGCACCTTCATCTTGTGGAGGCCACCTGCAGCTTTGGGCTGGGAGGTTCTGCTGACCTCTGCAATATGCTGCAGACCCTCACTATGGACTAGAGCTTTGCAGGAAAGCGAATCATTTGATTGCAGCAAAGTAATGGAGGAGAAAGTTTTATGTAGGGTCATCTGCTGGAATACTTTTTTGAAATCTTGTTAAGCTCCTAGGAGTTTTGAACAAGTGACATTCTTCAGTATTTTATTAGAAATCAAAGCAAAGTTTCTGTGTTTTACAGGGCCTTTAGCCCATGGAGTCAAATCACCCAATATGCCTGCTTTTCCAGTGGTTGTGCAAGTATGAACGTGCCACTAAACTACAAAAGAAATGGAGTTTAATCCATCTACTTGTTCTGCAGAGATTATTTTAGATTTCTATTGGAAGACTAATCTTTCAAGAAATAGCTGTCTTTGCTCTATAAGCAGAGGAGATTAATAATTATTTACTGTCTTTATCCTTAATGATTAGCACAATGCAATGCAAAATCTTCCTAGAACTCTAGGCAGTGGCCTAACTGTTCAGCAGCTTACTTGACCTGATTGCAGACTTCAGTATTCACCTTTTGGCTTTCAGCTTTTATAAGAAGATTCAAATGAAAATAGGTGTGCACAATTCTTATTGACAGTGGATAAAATAGTTCCTTCAGGCTTCAGACATGGCCCAGAGCCTGCCTTGTTCTTCTTAAGGAGCATGAATGTACTTTTTGCCTTTTCCCTTTTCCTTTGGAATGTGACAGATCAAAACCAACCCCGTCAAGGTTAGAGAGAAGCAGAAACTGGAATTTGCTTCTTTCTTGTTTTCTGTATATGCCTGTGCTGGATAAACAGAGCCAGAGAGAGGAGGGTTGACAGGAGGACAAAAGAGCATCCCAGAGGACTAGAGAAATAGTCCAAAACAATTTCACTGTCACAGATTGCTTTACCAGGTCAGCTAATCACTTCATCTCTGAGCCAACCTAGAAAATAATGACAGAATTTTTCTTAATTGTTCATTTGCTGCCTCCTTTTCATAAAAACAAAACAAAAAAACACCCCTTTTTATTTGTTTTTTAGCTCTTTGCATTGGGGTCAGCGTAGTAATAGTTCTTGATTGCATAGTATGCAGCACACTTAATCTTATTGTATCTTGGTTTTAACAAATAATGTTTACTCATACTATACAGTATATGTTTTTGCAAATATATGGCATTAATCTGATAATATCATGTTCTTTCTGAAAAAAGATATCCCTGAGTTGTCTTCATGACAAAAATCAAATTTGATAGTATGAGCCAAAATACATACAGGTCTTCTGCCCAGGAGATGGTGTGGCTTTGGCAGAAGGCCCTTAAGATTGCTTTTGAAGAGTTTTGTGCCATAACTCTGTATTCCTACAAACTGTGCTTGTAAAATGTGACTGTCTCCCATGTAAAGCTCTGAATGTGAATTTATTAAAGCTTATGCCAGTGTGATTCAAAGTAGTTGTTCAAAGACCCCTTTTTTTAGAGCAGGAACTTGCTGTTGCTTTGATTGACCATACAAATCTAAGTGTGTATATGGATTGTTCATACCAAATCCCTGAGGTTAGAGAACTCCTCCTGTGATTTAGAAAAGTAAAGATCAAAACCCCAGTCAGAAGTCTTGAGGCTGTGGTGCAGTAAGTTTTAAAGATCTCTCATCTATTTTCACATACAGCTGTTCTGACAGTAAGTGGAGCATGCTGTGCTGTAAGTCTTAAGACAACTTGTTGGTACATCACTCTGCTGATTTCTTAATTTATTTTTTTAAATTCTTTTCCAGCTACCTTTGTTCATCTTAGTGCTTTGAGAACAGAAAGAAAGATAACCAATCCTTTGCGTTTTGATTACATGATTGCAGAGTAGCTCCTTTTGCACAGTTCTGGTAGCACCAAGGAGCCAAAGTCTGACTGATAGGTAGGTAGCTGTGAGTTACTGCACTGCCAGCTCTCAGCTGGTGTAAAAGCAACATGGCAGGGGCATAAGCATTTGTGGAAGAAAGGAAGCACAGTTGTGCTCTGCTGATTCTTGGCTGGACAAGGTTCTGTAAAGATCTTGTAGGAGCTGTATCTAGCTAGTCTATGTATAAGCAGCTCCCAGAGTCATCGAGCTTGCACAGTGGCTGTTATTTTACACTTGTTTATTCCACAGAGTATCAAAAAAGTTAAAAATACAGTATCAAAATAGAAGCTAAGTCTGTCTGTTAATTCTGTACCATGTATTACAGTGACTGCAATGTTAAGTTAGTCTTTTCCTTATGAATGAGTTAGTTGAGACTGGAATGAATGTTTGCATGTTTGTGTCTATATTGAATATATTATTTATGTACCATTTGCTTTTCAACTATGTACTGGTTTTGTTTTCAGGCATTTACTTAAGAAATGTAGGAATCTTAGAAAACAGAACAAGAAACATCTATGTTAATTCATTTACTGAACAGGGAAAATGTCAAGGGGTTTAACTCACTTTTGTCATGGTAGTTTCTCTGCTTCTAAAGATGCTGAGGAAAGAAAACACATAGTTTATGAGGATTCTCATTTTTCCTAATAGCTGACCTGTTCAGAAAGATTTTGTTCCTAGAAGATTTAACAGTGCAATTCCTTGGGACTAGTTATTAAGCAGATCAATAGAGCTACTGTAAAACAAGTGCAAGGGAATATACAAAGTTACATCTGCTGACAGGTGTGGGAATAGAATAAAAATAGTTTAAAAACAAGGTCCTTTTTGTTTGAAGCACTGGGTGGAAGGAGTCATTCGGGAAGTGAAAATCCATGCATTTGCTGACATTTTTAACATACACTGTCCACAGTCTACATACACTGTCCACAGTCTTAATTTTCATTGAGACCGTGCTTCTCTTCTTAAAAATAAATAATAATGATTTAAAAAAAATCTGCAAGACCTTTTGGAGACATCAATTTCATACCAAGCCTGTCTATTCAAGACAATCAAGCAGTGTCTGCCATTACTGATTTGCTGATGAAATCATGCTTTCTTCATATTTAAAGATATAGGTATTTGATAAACATCTTAGTTGAATAGTGTGGCGATCTTGGACAAAAAACAATACAGAAATTTTGAACTGTAAAGTAATTCAAACAGAGCAAGTGATGTGAAAGCAAACTTGGGAAGGAATGCTCATTAGTGTGTTTGCAGTGTGAAAAGAGCACTGATACTCTTCTATGGTCAGGCCTCCGAGTGTTGTGCGCATGCCTTTCGATTTGCTCTGATTAAATGATCACATATGATGACTACTCAGGCATGTATGAAAACCAGGTATCTTAGATGTTGGTAGCTACATGCTACCCTTCTGCCTTTCTTTCCCTAAGCTCCCCCCGGGCATTCTTCAGCCTAGGGCTTAGCAGGGGGTCTCAGATGGAGACCTGGGTCTCTGTGAGCTGGGCCAAATCCAGAGCTTTGCACCTCTCTGAGGGCAGTAGCCCTCTCTCCCTGTGCGGCTCCTGCTCCCTCTGCTCAGCTGGGGCAGCACAGAAGAGACAAGCCTTCAGGAATCAGAGGTGACCTGACCCAAATGGGCCCTGAGTGATCAAAGAGGCTGACTTGGGAGAAAGGTGAAGCTGAGACCAAGAAGGGATGTCTGAGGAAGATAAAATTAAAGCTTAGAGAGCAAGGAGGAGACAGGGCTGCAATTTTTTTTTTTATATATATTTTTTTTCTCCCTGCTTTTCGTGTTGAGATTTGTAGCTCTTGTCACTCTGTATGAAATGTGCTGGCAGCCCACATACACATTTGCAAGGAGTTCTCAGAGCCCAGTGGGAGCAAGATGTAGGCACGGAAGCATGCTGGGCTTCTACAGCTGATGCCCAAGTCACCACAGAAGATGTTCAGACTAACTCTTCTGAAAGCTTAAAGCCTGATTAGACTCTGGAGGATTTTCCTGGGAATGTCTTGTATAGAGACTATTGGCTATCAAATTGGGCGTCCCTTCTCTTAGGGTGAAAAGAAGGGGGACAGAAGGAAGGAAATATCTTTTTTCCCCATTCTCTTCACCCATTTTGTGAGAATGCCTGACATTTTTGATGTAGATCCCTCCCTCTTCCTGTCTTCCAAAATTAAAAAGCTCTAATTAAGATAATTAACTAATATCTCAGCTTTGATTTCACCTAACAGATCAATCAGTACAAAGTCATAAGCATATGAAACTAGAGCCTTATAAAAAACAGCCTTGATAGGAGATGATATTACCTATATGTACACTGTATTTCTTCTGGTTGGGAAATACAATAACAATCAGCAATACCATTTTTTTTTCTGTTGAATCCAACTTTTCAAGATACAACTCCTTTTCCTGTCAGAATAGTCTGTAAATATTATTAAAAGTAATAGTACTTTCAGTGGAGTAGTGGCTTATGGTGCCCTATCCAAGCGGTTAAATCGTGCACTGAGTGCCCTACAGAGAGGAGACTGGAAGTTGACCGTAGAGACTTAAGTTGCTCTTTCCTTATGCAAAGCCTGAGTGTGGGATGGGTGACAGTCTTGTCCCAAATCATATCCTACTGCCTTATTCTGTCCAGGTGGAATAACCCCAACCCCACACCAGGCATCTGGGTCTGTGGGCACTGAATGGCAGAGCAGGGGGGAGGTGGGACTAAAGGCAGAGAAGGCACGTGGTTAGTGTCCCCTCCACCCCAACACCAGCAAAAATTTGATCCCCTCCATCCCCAGTTCTCCCCATGCTGCACCTTCATCTCACAGCCATGTCCCCCATGCACTGTTGCTGTCCAGAGGAGGAAGCTGGTACCCTCACTGTTGCCTCCTCCACACCTTCTTCCAGCCATCCAAGACTCTCCAGTGCACCCACCTCCTCCCACAGATAAGCTGGGAGATCCCCTTTCTTCCCACAGGAGGCCAAACCTCATGCACTGTTCCCCTCCCTTCGAGAGGTTACAGACTCGCTGTCTAAATGACCCCAGACTCAGTGCTGGAAAATCATTTCCTCCCAGCAGTGCAGACTGTAATACCAAAAGCTTCATGTTCCTGCACAGAAATACACGAAGGAGCAGTTTTCCCTAGGGAATGAAGAGAAACAGGGGTATCTTCTTTAGGACCTGCCTTCCTCTGCAGCACAAGGATGCAGCTCCACAGCTATTTCAGCCATACGTGCCTGTATGAAAGGAGGCAGGATTTGCATCTATTACAGTCATTTTGTACTAATCTGCAGGGAATATTAGAGACAAATTGTCTGACATTTAGGTTTAGAAGTAGTTCCCTAAATACCCTAAGTGTATTACCGCTAATGCTTTGATGCTAATTTGGTACGTTGTTAATATCTCTGCTTCTCTCAGGGATAATGGTGAAATGCTGTACTTCAGAGACTTGCGGCTGGGATCTGTTGTTCAGCTGGTGTAAATCCACAGTTGTTTTGCCTTTTGTGTGGTTAATCCAGATTTACATCTGTGAAGCAGAGAACAGTTTGTTCGCACAGTTCTTTCGTTTTAATGGATTTAGAAAGATAAGGCCAAATTCTGGCTACTGATCCATGGTTTTTACATCCATTGGGATCCGTGGGATTGGCACAGATATGTCAGAAAGGAAGATTTAGCACTTTCCAAATTTTTCTTTTGTACTTCTATAAACTATTTTTTGCTTATGTTGATTTTAGTGGTCGTTAGATCAATTTTATCTATACTCTGAGGACAAAATGACACTGTCTTTATAGAAAAAATTGATGAATTGATGTCAGATAGATACCCTTGCAGTTGGGTTTGAAATAGCAACACTTTAGATAAATCTGGTGTGTTCTTTTTATTACAACAAAGTAGTAAAGAAGAAACACTCCAGTACGTCCTGGCTTACAGTTGTTCAACAGCATTCATCCAAGGGCATTAGCTAACTTGTGATGATCGAGGAATGCCTCAAATCACCTTGCACCAGTAAAACTTTCTCTGACGGTGGTGACCATTGTGTGGGGTGTCCAGGGCATGCGTCTTTAGCACTTCACTAGGACTAAGCTGTCATTAACAAATACAACCATCACTTCCACTGCCACAGACATGCAGCTACGCTGAACTTGGCTAAAGGATCTCGTTTGGTTTCTAGATTTACTGCATTTGACTTGTGTCTGAGAAATAGGCACAAGTTTGTTTCTGCAAAAATGAAGTTCAGCCCACGGAGCAGAAAGTAGAAAAGATGGTCTTAGCGGAGAGCAGGGGATTAGGGCTGTTGATAAGAGCTGTGGGGTTTTTTTGTTCTGCTATAGTTCTCCTGACCTTGGCCAGAAGTCTATGTCCTCTTTTAAAGTGAGGATAGTACTTCTTTAGTTTCAAGGAATGTTGTGACAATAAAATCACCTGGTATTGGGGAAGTGCTCTGAGAAGGGTGAGAAGGAGTACAGGTAGGGAAGGCTTTGACCAGGATTTTTTCCTCAGGGACCTTGCCTTTTGGGTTCTGAGCCTGACTGCAAACACAGAGACATTTGACTGCACAGTCCACAGACATAAGCTATTGTGCATTGAAAGTCAGGCAATATTAATGTTCCAGAAAAGAGAACCACAGGGCAAAGTTTGCACCATTTTCCATGCTTGTTAGAAACACTGTCACTGGAAGGAATTCATGTTCTGCCATTTTACATTCTCTCTACAGTGTTTGTCATATGAATGAGTTATTAGGCTGTGAATGCCTCATATATTCTGTAAATTACAGAGTAGAAACATTCGGCACTACTATTTTGACCTTTTCAGCATTCTGTGATTTGCTGGGCATGCCATTCCACATCTCTTGTTTACGGCCTCACTAAAATGTAGGGATGGAGCCGAGTGGGCAAACAGTCAAAATATACCGGGCTGCGAAAGGTCAGGGTCATGCATCACAGTGCCACTGTTCAGTGGGCAGTGAAGATTAAAATCCAGACTAGCCATTCTCATGACTTTTCCTTCTTCACTGAAAAATAATAGAAAATTGTACTTTGTAATCTGTTCCAAAGGCAACAGTGCAGAAAATGAAGAGTGATGGTATAATTTTTATTTCTTAAAATTTCAACATTGTAATGTCATGATCTTAGAGGCCGTCAAAATCAAAGCTGTCGTAGTCCTTCAAAAGAAATGAGATGGAATTCTACTCACCAAATCTTTGCTTCATTTAATCCATGTTTGATAAATGTTGCTCTTAACTTCATCCTCGATACCCTTGCGTTTGTCTCTATCCTACAGAAACAAATAGCTTGTAGTAAGTAATTGAACTTTGACCATTAAATCTAGGTTGATTTACTGTACTCATGTTAGACATTTCAGTCCAGTGAAGACCAAATGAAGGAGAGTCAAAGCAAGATTTCTCTTGAAATGAAGATACCTTTATTACCTACTGAAGACACATGTTACATGACTTCTCAGTAGCCCTAATCAGCAGGAAAGTAAAAATATAGAAAGCAGGAGTCTGTGGAAAGGCAGCAGAGGCACACTGTTTTCTACCACACATTTTTAGTTTAACAAACCAGCCTCACAGTACATGATGACTGTAATTTTCTAGTACTGAGTATGTTTTTGTTATCTGCTTATACTATATGGGAAGCTTATTAATTTTAACATGCTTGGCCCTAGTCCCATGAACAAATGAATGTGATTAGTCATGAAAACATCCACTGAGATTTCTTTGCTGCAGTCAGGTGTGCAGTTACTTCAGCTCAGAGGAGCATGGGATTAAACACTTAATTCTTCGAGCAATGCTTTATATTGCTCAAATACAAATCTCAGTGACGGTCTTGCACACTGCATTAATTAAAAGGCATAAGTAAATTTCATTTTGTATCTAGCAGAGTCTAAATGTAAGTGAACTGCATATGCCACTGCTATAATCTCAGTGCTGAAGTTTGCAAATAGTGCTACATGCTTTACTGGTCAAGTGTTATGTAATTCTTTGCAAACTCGAAGTGTTTTCCACATTTCTCTGATCAAGCTCAGTGGTTTGAATTGAGAATTTAAATACTTCAGATGCAGTAATTTTTTTTTTTAACTGGTGTGTTAAGTGTGCTTTTTCACTGCTAGTGAGCTGAGTAAGTAATAGCAAATAATGTATTCTGTGAATTTTGTCTCTTTTTATGAAGGGAAAGATTGCCCATGTGGATCTTTTCTCGGATACATTCTCTAAATGCTTCTGGACTTGACACACTATTTTGAATAGTTTGTTGCTAAGCCCTGAATATGCAGGATTTGAAAAGTAAAGCTGCTTTGATTGGGCAGGCTGATCAAATCAAGCTTTCTGTTTCCTGATTACATTACTGTTAACTCTTTTTAATGATTTCCTGATCTGCATTGATGAATTTGAAATCAAATTTATAGACAATATTCTGCAGCCTATCATTCAAATTGTTGATATTAATAAACATTGCAGGCAGAAAACTGCTTTGCTGGAACATTTGAGCATTTGCCCCAATGAAGTGAATGCATACAGAGTAAGCAGAGAGTTTCATTTGTAAGTGCAGTGGATATTTGTGGTTTAATTTCATCTGAATTCATCTGCCTTCCATGCTTTACTCACTTTGGAAACTAAGTTGTAGAGACTGCACTGTATGCAATAAGAAATCTGCTTTACTAAGGATCACTGACCAAGCGCTTTCATTTAGGATTGCGGTTTAGCTTTTCTAAATATCATCTGGCAAAGCGAGTGGTATGTAGATATCAAATTGTTATTCACACTGTGGGCACGTTGCCTCTGAGAAGGGATCTGTTGCATTTGAGCAGTTATTCAGATGCAGGCAAGCATGCTACTTCTCTCAGTTTCAGGATTTCAAACCCCGGCATCTCACGATCCAGCACTTCCCTTCGCAGCCTGACCTCTCTTTCATGAAACGCCTCTTCAGTCAGAAGACTCTTAAACAAACTTGTGATTTCAAACACCTAAATTTTCAGCAAGCGTTTGGGGGTTATGAGCCGTAGTTTTGCCTGTAAAAAAAAACAGGAAATCCACAGGAGAATTACAACGTGTAGTGTATAATAACAGGCATAGTTGTCTTAGATTATTTTAGAATATCTATTTAAGAAGAGACGTCAAGAATTCCTCCCTGAGAATTTGCAAGCATCTTGTTTTCTGTGCTAATTTTGTATCAGGTCCTTGGTTCACACCTGCCTTGTACAACAGTCTGTGCCAACTGTGTAGTGAGGTGTTTTACCACTGTTTCTGCAAACCTGACCTTGCAGATTCTTTTTTTCCTGTGTGATGTAAGGCTTCTCTATAAGTAACTTGTAACTATGGGTGCATACCATTGTTTTGTTTCCTGTTCCACAGTTATTTACCTTACAGTCTCAAGTGCTGAAATCCCCTTCCGAGTTTCCATTCATCTTGTTTCTAAGACCACATTAATTAAAATTACAAAAATCTCTTGATTGAGAGCTTTGGGGAATTTCTGCGGGAATTAGTATTTTTTAATTGAGATACTGTGATCCATCTCAAAAGTGCGTCATATTCAGAAACATCACTTCAAATGTTTAGGGACCTGTTATCAGAAGTTTGGTGTACACTGACTTTTGGCACAGCAAGGATTAAGTGACAAATGGGAGTAGCTGAGGGTCTACATTATGAACAGAGATGCTAAAACAGCATTGAGATACCCAGGCCCAGTCTAGTTCACAATGCTCTGTTATAAGACAAGCCAAAGGTACTTCTCTCTAGAGAAGGTGCGTTTGGTCTTGTGAAGAAGCACCCACGATTAATGTTTACAAAAAAATGTAGATTAATTGTTGTCTGTTGTTGTGTCAAAAAATGACATGACCTGATATGTTTGGCATGGTATTATACACTACTGCCACTGTGGCATGTCTTTTAAATAAATAAATAAATAAATAATGCAATGATGTAAACTTCCAAAATGAAGATTCTTTGTTTGGTTGGTTTTTTAAGACTAATTTGGGGTAGAAGCAAGTCAGGAAAATGGCATGGCATCTTCTTGTCACTGGAAGTTCAAGAATTTTTTCATTTTGACTCAGAATAGAAAACAATTCTCAGAACGTAATTTAAACTCAGAATATCTGATCAACCTAGCCTGCTGCTAAAGTCGTCAGAATGATGAAAACTTTAAGCAGACCTAGCAGTCAAGTATCGATAAGCATGATGTCTCCTGTAGGAAAGGATGCATGGTCTCATAGTGACAATGTAGTGTTCCTGCTCTGACACCAGCTAAATTTCAGTCTGTGAAGCCATTGCTTTCCTTGTGTTCCTGTTTCTGATGGTATGAATAGAGTATTTTTTGTCTAGATCTTTGGGAATTCTGGAAGTGTGAGGCAGTTGCTTGGTGGGTGGTGGTGGTGTTGTTTTAATGGTAGCCAGAGAAACTTTTTTAAACAGGTTTTTTAAACAGACAATAATGAATGATTATGAGATCAAAAGTGGGCAACAGAACAGCTGGCATGAGTAAAAACTTGTATTTTCTTGCTATATCCCCGATTGAAATAACCAGTTTTCAAAGCCAGTGGTGACTCTATTGAATCTAATTTAGTTCCTGCATCAACTCAGTTGAAGGGTAAGTGTAACTGAGAAGGAAACCGATGTTCTCTAACACGATCTCTCAGCAGAATACCACATCTGCAGTGTCAGACACGTGAGTCCCCACAAACACCTGTTTTAATAAACAGCCAATTTGCTAATGCTCAGTTATGCCTACAAAGAGCATCTGTTTCTGGCCGGTTGTCTACCTGAATATAGCATCCTTCCTAATCAGTGAAAGCCTCTATTGCATAACTAGTCTGACTCATTTGCCACCCAGAGATGGGAATTACCCACTCTGCTCTCTACCCTTAATATCCTTCTTGAGGGAATGGGTGGAAAATAGAAAGTCTGCTGGAACAGTTCCGCCCTCCCTTCCAAGCAAATAAAGCAGTCAGGGCTTTGATATGTACATAAAAATAAATACATTTTTTAGAGCTGGGTGTTATTAAAATACCACATTGGCTGAATGGGAAATAGTGATGGATCAGTGTAGCACCCAGGGCATTCCCACGGTGGATATCACTTTAATATTGGCTCCAGAAAAGTGCCCAAACCTTTTTAGTGGGGTTGGATGCCGGTGAGGGAGAAACAGAAACACCTTCCTGACACCTAGCACTCAGCACCAGCTTGTCAGCTAAAAGGAGCCTGGACAGCTGATCCATGCAAACCTTGCATCACACATTTCCAGTGTACTAAATATGTGCCTTGCACTGTTTGCCTATGGGCTTTGAAGAGAGCCTGGCGTACGGGCAACAGGAAAGACTTACTGCACTCACTGTTCTTCCTCGGGAAAATTTTGTATCTTTATATTGAAATTCCAGATCTAGTAATAAATTCTGTGTATAAAGGCTTATTGCTGTGTGTACAGCCTTATGGTGCCAATAAAGGAGTAACTAAAACTATTACTCTATGTAATCTCTAAATAATATCCTGCCTTCTCCTTTGAAGGAAACAGTGTAGTGGGAGAAATAGTGGTGATAGAGCTAATCCTTTTCTCTTCCTTCCATGCCCCGCTATTAACTATAGAGATGCAGCAGAAGTGGATTCAGTTATTAAACTGTTTTATTGCTTTTCTTATTAAACATTCCTAATGGGGTTACAACTAGAGGCCATTGTACTTAGACAAGAATAAAGCAACTTCTGACCTCTGCCCATGCGTGTAATAAGTAACATATTGTCTGCTATGCAGTTATTACAAGTAATAATAAATTGATGATACAAACAAGCAGGCAGGAGTGAGTGACTAGAGAGACAAAGCAATAAAAATAGCAAGATTTTTGCAGTTTTAACCTTTCAGGAGCAATAAGGCAGCTGACCATCTACCCAATCCAATAACCTGAAACAGCATAATAATGGAGTCAGGGAGAAGCAAATCTCCAACCCAGCAAAAGTGAAGCCATGACTTAAAACTTGCTGTAAATTTTTGTAAGCCAACCTGTGCTGCTTGTTAACAAGATACAATTCCCAAATCTTTCATCCTCCATGGTAATTCTGCCCAGCAGATTGTATTTGATGGTAAGTCAGATCAGTGGAAGTCAATCCAAACTGCTTGTGGTTTGATTTATGTTTTATAGACATCGACTTACCCCAAAGTGCTAGGAAAACAATGTGTTTCTGCAGCCCCTGATTAAAAAATGCAATGGAGCTGATTATTCACCACTTATTCATTCTTACATTACATTTTCAAAA
Source organism: Ciconia boyciana (assembly GCF_034638445.1). NCBI lineage: Eukaryota > Metazoa > Chordata > Aves > Ciconiiformes > Ciconiidae > Ciconia > Ciconia boyciana. The sequence continues at coordinate 16,518,502 of NC_132945.1, read as the reverse complement.
AGAAGTATTCGTACAGTGCAAACTCTGTCTGCTTAGTGACAGATGAAGCAACCAAACCCTTAAACCTCTTCTGTAACTGAGCACCCAGCAGTGGTAGATGTTTATGTTTTGAGTCCATAATGCACTGTGACAAGGGAGGTCACTGGATAGAGTTAGGCAAAAATAAAATTAAAATTGAATAAAAACAACTGAAGCCCTGGGACAAAATTGCAATGTTCTATTTTTATTTTTGAGACATCTGGGCTCACTGGGATTTTCTGAATGTCTCTCACCAAAGTTGCATATTAAGTACCTTGAAAGCAAGTGATGCAGCACAGAAGGGAGTTGGCTACTCGCTGTGCACTGAGCAGAGATTTTTCATTTCATCCATCATTCACAACATGATGCAGTACTTCCAGAACTTACTGAACTTATCTAATGTAGGGTGGAACAAGACGAAGAGCTCCGTTTGCAACGTGTGCTCTGCTATCACTGTACCTCTGAACTGAATGCGATAAGGTGGTTTGTAATTGCTGGTTCTAGTAGCATGGTGAGTCCTATAGAATATAGTGTGGCTGTGCACACTGCTTTTTAGGATACACAGAATTATCAGCTTTCAGAAGTCATGAATTGAGTATCTATAAATCACAAGACTGACTTACATATCAGACTCAAGGGGGTTTTTGCCTTTTGTTTCTTGTAACTGTAGATTGCACTCTACCTGTACAGCATCATTAGAACTGCACTTTGAAAAATACTGTCCAGCTTCTCCATTTCCCACAGTATATCCCGTAGTGCCCGTGTTAATGGATTTTTGGCTTTCCAGGTCATCCCACCTCTCACTATCCACACAATAGAGAACAGACTGTATAATCATTTACTTAGAGTGGCTGTAGAAAAATGGAGCTGGGTGTTGCTACCTTACTAATAGTTGACCAGCCTTGGGAGCTAGGGATGGATGAGCTGATCTCTCAAGACCCTTCCTGGTTCAGTATCTGTTGTGTTATGATTTTAGATTTTAAAAAGGTTGAGACTTGTGGTAAAATCCCAAGATGTTGATGAATCATCTTCTCTCTCCCTATTTTCTGTAGACCATTTAATTGCAGTTAATTTAAATTCCATAATCAAATTATTAAAATAGCTTTCATTTGTCTGCTTCTTAAGTACACTTCTGATCTTTGTTGTTAGCAAGTATCAGTGTGTGTGGTCAGACAGATGTAATCATCTGCAGCACCCAAAATCATTGAAGCTTTTTTGACTTCCATCCTTAGGTCCCGTAAATGTTTATGATCCCTAAGGAATAAAAGGAAATCATGAAACATGTACATATGGCTGGGAACTTTTCAACCTTTGAGCCAGTGGGATTTGGGTGATTTAAGTAATTTTGCATTTGTCTTTTACTAGTGAATGAGCCAGACTGCAAGAAGTGGCAAGTATAGTTTCTGATATCATAGGGTTTGGCTTTGGGGACTTGGTGTTTGAGCTTCAAACCCTTCAGATGCTTGGGATTTCCAACATTGCAGTTCCAATCATCCATAGGAGGTGGACAAAGCAAACAGAAGAAAACTACTGTTCAGTGGCCTAAAAGAGAAAGCTGTGCCTGTGCACGAGCAAGGCTTTCTGGTGCACATGGCTGGTTGGGTTCATTGGTTTGGATGTTCATATTTGTTGCTTGAGCCCAATGTTGACGTTGCTTTTAACTGCACCAAACCAAAGGCCTGAAAACAGTTTACCTTTCTGTCACTGTGATATTCAGACTGTTCATCTCAGACTGTTTCTGGCCTGCTTTTTGGAGCTCCTGCATTACAGAGCATTTCTTTTTGTCATACTGCAAGAGGGCAGGGGAAGGGTAGCTCCTAGGAGCAGAAAAAGCTCACTTAAACAAGCTAATGTTTGTTTCAGTCTTCTCTGAACATCACTTTTTCCTTCTTTGCTTGCCACTTTTGGAGAAGAGAAGTCACTGAGTTGTAGATCTTGCTTGCAGAAGAAAAGATGAGGATTTGCACAGCCACTTGGCACCCTGGGTGCCTGCTCTGAATCTGACCAAGCACCTGAATCACTGCAGTCATTGTGTGCGGAAGAGTCTCATTTTATCTTTTGTAAAGTAGATGGAGTTGTTGCTACAGAGGATGAGGAAATAACCATTTTGTCCCATGACTTCCAGAGAGTCACTTTTGGGCCATGCTCAGGTACAGTCTTGCAGCCATGGCAGGTACTTACAACTGAAGCAACTGTATCAGTCTCTGTAGTCTGCTCTCAATCAGCATGTGCCCACTGTCTGGATTATCTAAATTACTGACAGACAGAACTAACTTTGACTTATTCAGTGGTTAAGTTTAGGAAAGAATCTACAAATTGAGAATTTTTTTTTTTTTTTTTTGTGTGGAGGACTATGAGGACTGCAGTCCACAAATCCCTTTTCCGTCACGTCTTCTTGGGGGAGAGGAGGCTGTGGGGCCTGCTGGCCTGCGTCACAGACTGGCTTCCACCACGCATGTGAAGCACCTCCAAAAAGACAGCTTTGTGGCACCTGCGCCTTATTGATGGAGACATCCTTTTATGTTTTAGTGTCTGACTGACTCCATATGTCACATCAACCTGAGTTTTGAAAATCCTAATTTCTTTCAGATTTTGTGCTCACCTATGAGGACAGTGCCTGTAGAAACCCAAAGCTGCAGGTGCCCTTGCAGCACGTGCAGCAAGGAGGTTAATTCAAGATTAATTTTATGGCAACGTCATTTCTCTGCTTGCTCTTCCCATGCCTCGTGAGATTAAAGTCAAACTTAAAAGAATCATCTTCCAAAATAGAAAGCAAACAATGATTTAGCAAGTCCATACCCCATCATTCACCATTCAGACTTTGGACAATGGCAGCATTATGTCACTGTCTTAACAGTGAATGTTGCCTCTAAATTTGTACGTTCTAAGGATGGAAAGTGAAGCAGCTTTTTTCTGATAAAAGAAAGGCTCGTTGTCTTTGATATCATAGATAAATGCTTGGATAGTTACTTTTTAATTGCTTTATTGCCAGAAGTTTTCAATGAAGCCATAAAAGAGGAAAAAAATGATCAGCCTAATTGCCTCAAGATGGATATGTAATGCATAAATCTCTTGTTTAATGGATCTAGTAATAGACCACCTGTTTCAGTTGCCTTTTCCCATTCAGAATATGAATGAATGCTTCTCTCAGATGTTCACAAAGAGAAAACACAATTGCACCATCAAAAACTCAGTGATTTTTCTTTTTACTTATTTCCTTGATGTTCATTCATTCTTGTTCTGTGTATCAGCCAATCTTAGTACATTTAACCTTGGGAAAATAAAACCGTTTGGTATGGTGCGTAAAGCCTCATGGATTTTTGTTGTCCAGTTGTGTTTTAAATGAGAATTTAATTAATTAATTAATTTAATTAATAAAACATTGACCGATGCCCAGAGAGTCAGGCCGGAGTTGCAAGTATTCCTTCATGATGTGGTCCCTGTATATTCCCCAGTCTGGATCCCCCTCGCCCCCAGCTCTGTGGCTTCTAGTATTACTGACTCTGGCAGGTTTCAGTGCGGCAAGGGTGTTTGAACTCCACAGCCTGTCTTGTGATTCCATATGTTTTTTCTTTTAAAAAAAAAAAAAAAAAGACTGCACCACTTTGTAGGTTTGGCCTTTTCCTTTTTGTGGGCATGGGGACTACCTGTGCCCTGAGCCATTTCTGGAGATAGTGAATTTTAGTAAGTAGAAACCTTTGTTTTTCCTCTTGCAGTGTTGGGTTTTTTGTTGGTGATTTTTTGGGTGGTTTTTTTTTGTTTGCTTTATTTGGGTTTTTTTCCTTAAGGATAGTTTAAATAAACTATCACATTTGTAAACAGCTGAAAGTGCATATATTGCCAGTTATTGTGTCCCGCTAAGGCGGGTAACTTCCTAAGGCATGCTAACTTGCAGCCTTTTGAATTACAAGCAGCTTAAAGCTGAGGTTATGTCCTCCTGCTGTATGTCCTGGGATGATCGCTTTGAGCACATCAGGAAAAGCTGTCTCTGTGAGGCTCTTCTGTGTTCCCTGTAGTAAATGTGTTCCAAAGATGTGCATTTTCCTTGTGAAAATGGATTCCAGGGACTTCTTTTCAAAGCTCAGCCTCACAACAGTAGAAATTTGAGACTCGGAGGGCTTTTCGTATCCAGAGACTTCATAAGCCCCATTCAAAGATGAATGACTGAAGTAGTCTAGCAGGCATTAAAATAGCAACAAACAAGGAAGGTGGAAAGGGAACAAATGAGCACTCATTTAGCAAAAAATCAAGATGTCAAGACGAAAATTAATCAAGCCATCAGGGGATGTAAAGATTTTTTAAATTTTTTTTTTAATGTTTACACACCCATGTAAGGAACCTGGGTAATAAACAACAACAAAGAGAATGGCACATTTATGGGCTTAAATTCAACCTAGTCTATAGAATAGAAATCTGGTGGGAATGACTTGCATGATGGGAGTGTTAAAATCCATGTTTATAACCTATTTAAGAGCAGATGAGGGGAGGAGGAGCCATCTGTCAGAAGCGGTATTTGCTGCTTCTGAGAACCTAGAAGCAGTTTCTGATGGATGCATATCGATTGGTGCTGTAGCCATGAAAGAGCAGGATGGGGAACGGGCTGGTGTCTGCAGGCCGCGGTTTTGCAGTGGGGAAGAGGATGACCTGTTGTGAAGCCTTTCCCTACTAGTTAAGGGCCGGGGGAACTGTTCCATTGTGTTGCATTTCATTCCCATTGCGGCAAGCTGGAAATCACGCTTTGTCAGCAATAAAACATTCCCCTAAAGTACTACATCCTTACCAGGGGATTTATATGTTAGCTTCATCCTAAGCGGCAAGAGAAATAGACCAGAGCGCTAAAAGCTGGTTGAGTTTAAGTAGATGTAGAAGGCCTATGGTTTGGCAATGTTGTTTCCACATGATATATATAAAGCCCAAATGGTTGAAAAAACCTTCTAAACATGAGAAGTACTGCATGATATCAGCTTTATTTGTCACTGATGCTGTCATAACATCGTGATGCCTATGTTTCATCTTATGCCATAGTCTCTGCTGCCATACCCAACCCTCTACTCCCATTGCCCAGAGAGCTTGATTTATGGTAAGTCTCCATAGTATTGTTTGGTCTGATTGTCATGCAACATTTGGATGGTGTCAGCGATCACCAGCTCTGTTGCGGTAGCTGCTGCTCCCCTTCCCTGTGGATCTCAGCTCCACAGAAGCATCCAGTGGTATTTTGTGCTTACTCTATCTGCTCTGCCAAGAGAAGTGTCCTGGTTTCAGCTGAGATAGAGTTAATTTTCTTTATAGTGGCTGGTATGGGGCTGTGTTTTGGATTTGTGCTGAGAACAGTGTTGATAATACAGAGATGTTTTAGTTGTTGCTGCACTAGTCAAGGACTTTTCAGCTTCCCGTGCTCTGCCAGGTGCAGGAGAAGCTGGGAGGGGACACAGCCAGGACAGTTGATCCAAACTGGCCAAAGGGCTACTCCATACCATATGGCGTCATGCTCAGTATATAAAGCTGGGGAAGAAGAAGGAAGGGGGGATGTTGGGAGTGATGGCGTTTGTCTTCCCAAGTCACCGTTAGGCGTGATGGAGCCCTGCTTTCCTGGAGATGGCTGAACACCTGCCTGCCCATGGGGAGGAGTGAATGAATTCCTTGCTTTGCTTCGCTTGCGTGCGTGGCTTTTGCTTTACCTATTAAACTGTTTTTATCTCAACCCTCGAGTTTTCTTACTTTTGCTCTTCCGATTCTCTCCCCCATCCCACCAGGGGGGAGTGAGCGAGCGGCTGCGTGGTGCTTAGTCGCCAGCTGGGGCTAAACCACGACAAGAAGTTAGATTGTCAGGGGTGGGGGATGCAAGAAAGACCAAAGAGAGAGCCCCCAGTCCCTGCTCTTCCGAAACTGTAGTCATCCAAACGGTTAATAGCACTGGGATGCGTTGTTGCATTGAGAAATTCTTTTTTATATCAATTTTGTTGAAAAGTTCTAGTTGTATTGCTTGTGACAAAATTAAGATGACTACTAGCGGCTTTAAAGGAGCCACATTCAGTGTTGGCAAAAGCAATGTGGCAAATCAGTTTGTAGCACATAAAAACTGTGGCTAAGAATTGGGAAAAGTTAGAGAACACTTTAGTAAAAACCTCAGAAGCCAATAGGGAAGAAGGCTTTGCTCCTGAGTTACCGCCGAAATGGAGACAGTACATCACTTAGTAACGCGGAGGTACCAGACAACAGGCATTTCAGTACAGCTAAGTAAGTCATGCGCATAAGAGTACAGGCCATGAAAAAGGATGAGGGAGTCTGCTTGGGAAGCGCTTTGGGAGTGCTACTGTGACCAGAAGGACTAATACAAGCCCTAGGGAGTACACTCATGTAGGACTGGAGAAATTATATTTCCGTATCTGGCATCTTGATGGGATCCTTACAGCAATACAGTTTCCAGGTCTGGCTGTTAGCACTTCAAGGAAGCTGAGTACATGGAGAGCAATCAAGGGAGACCCATAAGAAAGGCTAAAGAACTGGGAAGAGTAAAAGGTCTAGGAACGCGGCCTTGTTCAACACAGTGCCAAATAGCTTAGTCTGTGAATTACATATAGAGGGAATTGAAATTTGGTGATGGAGAGCTCTTGTATCTATTAAGCTGAAGTGTATAACAAGATCTGATTATTGTGTGTTGACGCTAGATGAGTGTATGCTAGACTTACAGCACATGCTTTTACCAGGGAAGGTAATAAAGCAGTACAGCAATTTAATCAGCCTGTGGTTCTCCATCAGTGTTGATTCTTAGGTCAACAATTGGGCTTTGCCCAATTTAAGATATGCTGCAGTCTGGACTCATCCTGTGGCTTATTTAATGAGACAGTTCAAAGTGGGAGATCAGTGGGCCCTTCTGCCTCTGTCATCTCCAAAGAAGCTGGGTGCCCAGTGTTAAGCTGTTCAGCCTGTAGTTATATGAATGACTTGATTTTCAAAATGTTTTGAGCACCCATAGCCCTTTCAAAGTCAACAGGATCTGGGCCTCGGTACATAGCCAGAGTGAAATTTCTGGTCTAAAATTGTTAGTTCTGTGGGAACGCTCCATTATTTACAAGTACGCTCTGTAGAGGAACAGTACATGAGAGAAAATAGCCTAATTCAGGCTAAAATGTCCTGTTTCTACTAACTGGTCAAACCAGAGTATGTTTGAGATGTAGATTTCAGAGGCTGAGTGATTGTCTTACTCCAGAACAAAACAGGGCTCATATACCATAGGACTCCCACCCCAAAACATCTCCTAGACCCCCAGTTTTGTTTGCTGCAAGCTAGCTTGTAATAGCTGGAGATCTGGGAGGTGCACCTGCATGGCAAAGTTGTGATTTAATAAGTTTGTTTTGTTTTTTTTTTTAATTCAAATAGTTATGCCAGTGCACTCCGTGTTATATAGTTATGCTAATATAAAGATATCTTATATTCCAACATAGTTTCTTGTTCTTAGTGTTGATTGTCTGTGCTTGTATGTGAAGATTCTGAGGTAACATATCGTTTTAATAACCCCCTTTGACGGTCTGAGTTTACACAAAACAAATATCAGATTATGCTTGCTTTTTATGTGCTGACTCTATTTCTGTTTTTATTTCTCTATAAATAAAGAGCTAAGCTCTAGTTACATATGCCTAAATGCCTGCAAAGAGGGATTCGATTCCAGAAGTTGTTGTTGTAACGCAGTTAGGTCTGATTTTCTGCTAGCAAATTCCATTTTGAATCATTTTAATGTAGGAGAGAAAAATAGACTGTGAAAGTTAGCTGTTTCTGGTGTTCAGAATAACCTGCTTTTTTCCTCTGTTCTGTATTTTATGAAGGAAGGAGTCTAAAAAGAAAAATTTTTGAGCTGTTCCCAAGGAAGTGGAGGTGCATGGTCTGATTCTGCCTCTTACAAGAAAAAAGTAATATATAAATCTTGTGGTTTGCCTAGGAGCCTATAAAGCCATATCCTATTTAGTAAATCTCGAGTTTGGTCTGTATTACCTGAAAGATGAGTTCATAAATAGCTGTACTGGGAATGGATGTGTTCATTGTACCTGATGGTTTTACTGTCATCTGCAACTTCAGGTGCTGAGATACCCTGATAAAATGAAAACAGATGCTCATAGATTTTTACCTGCTTTTTCCTCATTTAGTTCCTTGACTTTTAATTGTTGCATTTTAGGCTGTGGCTTTTTTTAACATGTAGTAGTGTTAGTCTTTCATGTGTCTGGAGGCAATATGCTTTTTCCCCATTTCTCAGAGGTAAAGAGCCAAATTTTCAAAGGTATGGCAAACTGCCAGGGAAATCATTAAATCTGGACCTGGTATTTTATCCAGGGCTGTTAATGACCTAATTTTATTGGCTTCAGGTGAACTTTGCCCAAGGTGAGTTGCTGCTTTTCCAGCCAGTCCTCTACCACTTCCCAACATTACCGTCCATTGGAGAAAATAATGCAAACTTCAGCAGAGCCATTGCCTTATTCAAACAACTTGTCCCTTTGCCTGCAGTGTGCTGTCATTGGGTACTCAGACAAAAGGGGTAATTCATTATGACCAAGTTGTCATTATTAAGAATAAATTAGAGCAATTATGCTGTTATGTAGACCCAGAACATCCTACATCCGTTGCTGTATTGGCCATGAATTGTATGATTCAATGGAATTCTCCCAGCCCAAAAAAGGAAGAACCAGTGATGAGGAATTAAAGCTTAATAATTATGTACAATCAAATGTTTAACAGTCTTGAAAGGGATTTCATTTAAATATAACCTGCAGCTCCAACCATAAAGACAATGGCTAGTCAACCGTATGTTCTTCAGGGACCTTCATAACTGTAGTTCTGTTCACTTCTTTTAGTGCCACTCTCTGTTTACCTATATTAGTTGTCAGCGTTTCCACATGGCTACTCAGAGAATAAGTACGCTTTGATTCGCATGAAGAATTGATAATGCTAGCGTTAAAACATCTAAATGTCTCAAAAAATTATGATGAAGTTTTAAAAGTTGTGAAAATGATGGGGTTGGGGGATTTTTCCTTTTCCAGGGACTCCAAGAAGGGTTCTGCACAGGGTCTCTTTGGTATAATTTAACTATTCTGAGATGAATGGCCTATAAAAGGTAGTGAAATGAGAATGATGTAACAGCAGGAGAGAAAGAAAGAGAGGGATATGAGGAGATACAATAAGAAGTGGGGCAGGGGATGGAGAGAAGCAAGGAAAAAGCTGTCTGGAGGAAAAAGAAAAAAAGAAATGGCAGAAAGACAGGAGGAGGGAAACAGAAGGCTACAGAAAGAGTCATCAGCTATCAGTGAGAAGAAAAGCAAAATGAAAATGTCCTGGGGGAGAAGAAAGCATCTTTTTTAAAAAAAAAAAAAAAAGAAAGGAAAGGAAAGAAAAAGTGAGAGAATTAAGAAATGTCTCTACCTAGCATCCAGCCCCAGGAGAGCTGTCCTAAAAATGAGGTATGTAAATAGGATATGTCGCTTCTCCTAGCCATTTACTCAGATGTATATGTTTTATTAAAGTCTAAATAATTTCCTACAATTACATTCAAACACTGGCATCCATACTTGCCACTCCCTGAAACCTGGCAGGATTACTTTCAAACTCACAGCAGACTTTGACTCTTCTGTTACATATTTGTTGGCAAGTATGTGTGACTGAATTAATCTGTATTGAGTGTATGTAAAAGGATGAGTCTACACATACATACGTATCTGCAAGAATGCACAAAGCTGTGCCACAAGTAGGGCAGCAAGAGTTTATATGGTTGGGTTATGCAACTCTCTTCCTAATGAGCACGAATTATCTCTCCAGTTCTTTGCCTTGAATCATGCAGGATTATAGTTATCGTTGATTATTGCCTGTGAAGTTGAGCATATGGTCCTAAAAGTGTTCTAAATTATTTTGTTTTCTATTTTGTTGTTATCCATCTGATACGTACAACCAAGCAGCATAAGGCACTTGATTCTCTTCACCATCCCTTGTGCACAATATTGAAAGAATTCAAAGCAGCGCATATTTTAGCTGTCCTTTAGAGATGAATTATTGCTGTTTCTGCTTCATGCAGAATGTTGGAAACAGATTTCTGCATATATATGATATTTAGCTTGCAAGTAAGTGTTTAAAACTACAGTTACGTGAGATTTAAATCTAAATTATTCTCCATTTGTGTAAATCCGAGATGAATTTTTAATTAGCTATCAACAGTAAATCTGAAGTGAATGAGGGAGATACTATGAACTTGGCTTTTTAACCATTTCAAAATAGCCTCTTAACTGGAGAAAAAGTAAAGATTCGGAGTGAGAAATGCATTTCTAAGTGGAGGTGCCCACAACCCTGAAAAGATTTTGCGTAAGAGTTCATGAAACTCTCTCAGCTGCTATCCTCACCTTGATTTAGGCTGAGAATTCAATGTTAAAGGTGAAATATTGGCGCTGGAGAAGTCAAGGATAAAGATGGTACTAATGGAAACAACATTTTACTCCACTGCCCATGTATCCATATGGACAGCTGAGCAACAGGATTCTGCTTTTGGGCAGATAGTAAGTCAGCGATACATGGCCTGACTGTTCCTGATCACTGTCGCACATGCATATATTCATATATGTACGCTGTGCCCCTGGAAAGTTCTGCATCCATATATTGTATTTCCACAGTAAGGTTCCCGACCTGTCCTTTTATTTTTTTAATATTTTTTTTTCCTCCTTTAGTCAAATGCAGATAGTGGTTAACGAAACTGTATGGATAAATCACAAAAAATAACTTCTGTCCCTCTGCCTTCATAGGGAAAGTCACTGCAAAGGCATTTTTTCTTATGTACAGTATTGTGTTATCTGCGTCTTTTCTTCACTGTAATCTCTTTTTCTGTGTCACTTATTAAAAATTCTGACTTTCAAACAGCTACATAAATTTCTTTAAACATCTCCTGACTCAATAAAAAAGGGAGGAAGGGATTAAATTGAACGCTCAAGCTTCATTCTATCGTCTCACTCACAAAAGTGTTCAGATAAACTATGAAATAAATCTTACTGTCCTGTCAGGTCATTTCAATAGCTCTGATATTATTTATGGTCTCATCTGTATAATCCTCACTCAGAAGTAATCGGAAAGTTCCCCTTCATGCTTCCCCCCAGCCAGCTTGCATGATCTCTAGAAGTGGAAAGTGCAAATGCTTTTACTTCAACTCAGATAAGGGGCAGGGATCACACAATAGGAGTGCATGGTTATTCTCAAATGATATTAATGTTCAATGAAATGAAAAATTCTGGAGACAATTTGCCCCATTTCAGCTGTGTAGTAACAAAGCTGAAGGTGGGCTGCTGCTGCACGAGCTTTTCTGGAAAAGGATTATTAAATTTCCTTTGTAAATGTGATGGTGTGGAGAAAAGAGGTCCATTGGGATGTCTGGTTCCCATTCTGCTTTGAGCTGCGAGATTTCAAAAGGCTTGGGGAAGGGGGTATTGGTATGCTTGGGTTTTGCTGTATGGGTAGGTTTTTCTGAGGGAGAGAGGTAATTCCAGAGCAGCTGATAGTTCAGAGGAGAGCATAAGGGAAAGGAGGAGGAGAGCCTCCAAAATCTGGTCTGCTCATTTTTGACCTTCAGGGTTGGTGACTCCTAACCAGAGGCCCTTGTTTCGTTTTAAACCAAAAGGCGTAGTCCATCCATGCACCCCAGGGGAAGCTTCTGCCAAAATCAGCTCACACACCCTGCTGCCCGCTTTCCCATCCCCTGCAGGCATCACATCAGAGGCAGATCTGGGCAGGGACACAGCTCTCAGCTGTAAAGGCCAGGGGTTTTTAAAAGTAAATGTCTGGCTATAAAGAAACCCTTGGAAAACTATTGGCATATGATCTGTGCCACAGCACATCAATATACTGAAGAAAGGAGAGGAATTTGCAAACATCATTGCACTCTGCTCTGAATGCCCTCTCCATCCGAGTATGCTTTGAACAGATCCCGCTGGAAGAAAGTGATACTGGCTTTATTTTCTTGAAAGTCTTTAATGCTTGTGAGACATGGATTTAGAGAATTGGACTATTACTCCTTAAATTATGTGTACTAAATAGATTATCTGCATTTCTAGATACAGACTTCTTTTTTTTTTCAATCCCCCATTACATAACTCAGCATCACTGAGTTTAATACTATAGCAGCATGAGAAAAATAGTTGTCTTTTAAAATAAGGCTTTGCTACAGGTAATGGTTGGAAAACAGATATGTACTGCTACTTCTTCTGGACTAGTGAATACTCATGCTTACAGCAGATACTTTCCTCCATGCCTAAGAGAAATTATTATAGGCTGCTGCATGAAAGACTTTAATTGTTTTTAAATGTTGAAGTCTTTCCTGCAAATACTTTAAAAATTGAATCTCATCATGTCTGTTTCATGTGGTTTAGAATACTGTTAGGCAGCGTTTCTGCAGGTGTTTGCTGATTTTTTGCCTTTGTTTCAGTTGTCCCAGTTTGATTCTATCTGAAAATCTTCCGGTTTGATGTCATCCCATACATTGTGTCGCTGTCATAGTTATGACTGGCTGAGATGCCACGGTGCCTAACCCTGTTATGCTCCATAAAGGCCGAAGTTAGAATCCCTCAGTATAATCTTAGCCACTAACTCTTTTCTAAGCCCTTTACAAACGGACACAATATCATTTGTCATGTATATTACACTCTGACAGATCATGAAAGAGAGCTATCTCTCGTACCATCATAATTTAGAGTAAACTGCATTTCTAAGTTATTTTTCTGGACAATAATGGGAAAGTGGTGTTGAACACATGGAGTTTTGCTTCTGTTTACTGGGTTTGGTAATACATGGATTTATTAGGGCAAATCTTGGGTGTTAGTTATTTGGCGATACCCTAGTTTGCATCATTCTTTTTTAAACAGCATAGTTCCCTGCTTTGCCGTGTAGTAAGTCAGATTCTGTCACTATTACTCTGTCAGAATCCCACAGTATTATGCCTACAAAGATCATGCACGTACCAAAAAATGCAGGTAGGTTCAGGGGTGGATGGGTGCAGCATGCATGGCTATATGGAAGAGTCTGCCAACTGTTAGCAATTTTTGGTGCATGCTAGGTGCCTTGCCTGCTCAGACATGATGTATTTCTCTTGGGGCACCTCTCTATTTTTGCAAGTCAGGCCACTTACTGAAGAAAAGACAGTCCCTTTCACATCAGTGGGACTGAGGTCAACCCTCAGGTTATTGCAACATGAGTCAGAATTCTGTCCTATAAATAAAAAGCTTATTCTTCATTTCAAAACTAAGTGGAAACTTTGAGCACGCCCAGCTGCCACCCCTCATTTAACTTCTTCTCCCGTTTACTTCGCAGTGACTGTTAATTACATAGTTCCTGTTCTCTTCTCTGGCGTCTATTTTCCAGTGTTTTGCATGAAAGTGGTAGATAATGTGGTATGTGTGTCTCCTTGGAGATTTGGCACTTCAGAGAGCAGAGTTGTAAAGGGATTTGGTGGTAATCCATATTGTTTTGAATAGTTTATGACATTGGTAAAAATAGTTGTTATGCTTTCACAGAAAATTGCTGCAGGTTTCATGCAAGTTGAATTTCTAATAGTCCTTTGCAAACTCTAAGGAGTTGTTGGGGGGGGAGGAGGACAGACAGTTACTTCATGGCTCTGATTATTTTCCTTTTTATGCTAAATACATTTTAAAGTCACAGAGTAGCGTTGATGGTATCAGCGTTAGTGAGATGAGGCCACTCTGAAGAAACTCCAGTTTCAGTCAGCTGCAAAACACCGGCAGCTGAGCAGCTGTTCCAGGTAGCAAAAGCTCATGTCCTGATGTGGTGGTTTCCTTCACTTGGACCCACTTTTGATGCCCATAAGAAGATGAGAAAACCTTTGGACCCATATTCATAGCATTTCATTGGAGCTAGGACATAACTGCTACACCACTGCTGCTGTGCCCTTGCTGCCGAAGGTGGTGGTAGAGCTGAGGTTCCTGCTAAGGACCTGGGCCCAGATCCACAGACGATGAAATTTGTTGGGGAAGAGGATGATAGTTTTCTCAAACTGTCTTTGAATCATCTGCAATGTCTGACAAAGACTTCTTGGAAAAGGCACAAAAAGACTATGTGAATTTAGAAGTGCAGCCAACTCACAGGATAATTATGCCTGTGTCTTAGCTGCCATATTTTATTAGCCTGAAGGAACAAAGGAGGCTGACGAATGCTGAATGACTTTCAAGGAATCAACTATATCAACCATTAGCTACTGACGACATCGATGTTCCAGTGAGCTGATGTGACAAGTAACAAAAAGTTTTGGCTATAATGAGAAAAGACAAAGGCAAACTACTGATGTGTCACTTTGATCTCATTTTAACAAGGTGCAAAATGCTTGCAGATTAGACACATCATAGTGTCTTTAAGTATTTATCTTAATGTGACATTTATGGAAGTCATCAGTATCATTAATTGAGAAAGCTAGCGATTTCTGTTTGATTTAATCCAGAAAGAGATTTTGATGTTTTAGGTATTCGAGAACTGTATTCAAATTGAGAAAGGCTAAATCCTGACCTTCCTTGTAATGAGGGGCTGAGAGAAAGACAGTCTTTTCCTATGCACTCTGCCATGCCATCACCCCTGCACAAAGCCTACGAGTTAAAGTAGCATCCTACACTCAAGAATCATGGAATGGTTTGGGTTGGAGGGGACCTTAAAGATCATCTAGTTCCAACCCCCCTGCCATGGGCAGAGACACCTTCCACTAGACCAGGTTGCTCAAAGCCCCATCCAGCCTGGCCTTGAACACTTCCAGGGATGGGGCATCCACAGCTTCTCTGGGCAACCTGTTCCAGTGCCTCACCACCCTCATAGTGAAGAATTTCTTCCCTATATCTAATCTAAATCTACCCTCTTTCAGTTTAAAGCCATTACCCCTTGTCCTATCCCTACATGCCCTTGTAAAAAGTCCCTCTCCAGAAGTAAGGTTTGGCTACTTGAAACCATGAAAACTCTCCTATATATACATAGTGTGCGGCTAAGAGGAAGTGCTTCTCTTCAAATAGTCAGCATGGTGCACTGTGGAGTATATAACCACCCCTAGCCTTCATGAGCCATCCTCCTCATGTAGGACCTCTGCCTCCTCCGCAGGAGGGATCTTCCTCTTCCGTGCTTCTCATGGCCTTGTGGAGCAGGCAGGTTTTGACTTTCGTTTTCTAGTAATGGCTATAGCTAGCACACCAAAGACCTAGGGTCCAACATCCCAACTTATGAACACATTCATGGAAATTTATGGGATCTTTTCCCATAAAGTGTGTGTGGGGTGAGCTCTGGGGCATTGGATCTGTGGCAGATTGTGAGAACTAATGACCTGAGTTCAGAGGCCGCCTCAGCCACAGCAGATGCTTAAGTAGATATATTGCAACCCAAATAGATATTACTAATTTTTTTAAAATCCTGGCCATGTCTACCACATTAAAATATGTGTTCAAGGAAATTAGAAATATTAATACACTACAGAAAACTGGCATCATATTTCTCTGCATTCCTTGTACCAAAATAGATTCCCTTCAACATTAAAGTGGTAATCTCGGAGGTATTTGTTATTTTCAAAGAATTAATGATCATTTAGTCAGCTAACAGCCCAAGGCAAAGCAGAAGGGTTTAACATTGTGCCAAGTAGTAGCTTCTTGCAGGAATGACTGCTTTCAAAGAATTAGCGTTATGCAAAATGCTTTCAGGATGTGCCAGTCAGCTCAGTGTTTTACGGCACTAACAGTCTGCTTGTTTTTCAAATCATTTGCCCTAGTGATTTAGATGCTGCAAGTTAGATTTACAAATCTAATCACTGCTTATAGATGAACCAATAATTATCTGACCAGTAAGTATGTGAGCTTACTCTCAATCAAAAAAAAAACCCCAGAGATATGTACGGTTGATGTTGGAAAGCATGCCTGAGGACTGAGTCCTGTAGATAAATCGAGCCTCTGGGTAGATTTTTTTGGAAAGCTGATCTAACTTGGGGTCCACTGAAATCAGTATTTCTGCTTTCACATAGAGCAGCAGAAGCTCCTCTTCTGCATCTCTTGTACTTTGTGGGTGATGCCAGGACTGTTACAGAAAACATTGGTGTGCTTCATTCAGACAGAACATTTAAAGCTTAAGAGCATTTAGAAATCCCATTTTGAAACACCTCCATGCCACAGAGGCACATTATTTCCATATATTGCAACATCACTGGGAATGCTATAGCTGAAGAATATCTTCAGATCTTGAAAGTTTAAGACAAAGACACGGTTCAGAAATACTGAGGCTGCCTGATCCAGAACCCTAATTTCTACTCACAGAACACTAGCTCAGTTCACGTTCACATGAATACAGTGTTGTATCACTTATTATCTGCCTTTATCTGAAAACTGCAAATGGAATATAGCTTGTGCTGTCAGGTAACAGTCCAAAACATGACTTACCCACCTCACAACTATTTCTTTGTGTGTGCTAAAACCCAGTTCTATGTGATTCCTATGGTCCGGGTTCAAATTTTGTTAATGGAAATGACAATCACTTCACAGTTTTCTATGAACCCCCGTGTTCTGTGGTTTGGGTTTGGGTTTTTTTGGTTTTTTTCTGGCATCCGCAAATGTGGTGTAGACAATTGGTGTAAAATTGATGTTATCAACACATTTGCACTGATAGCAAAGAAGGCATATCATACATTCATAGTTGTCTGATTTTAAGTCCACATTTAGCATTTGCAAACCAGGACAAATTCATTACTTTAAATTTGTTAAACTTGTTTACCGTCTACGAGGGCAGCACAACCAGTTTTATGGAACATGGCTCATTTACTCGGCTCTCAGCCTTGGGACCAGGAGTGTATCCTGGCTCATTTGACAGCACAAGGACTGTCCAGCATGACCTGACAAAATGATTAATATCCTCCCAGCCCCCTACCCCAGAGCTGGAATAAGTCCTGGACTGTTTTCTTTCAGATGTGAATGAACAACATGAAATCTTCTACTTTTCTTGCGAGTTCTTTCCAACTACAGCATATTTGGTGTAAGCTTTGTGGCTGTTCACTACGTGGTGCTAAAAAGTGGTAGTAGACTTTCTGCTTTATAAGCAGTGGTCATATTGTCTTATTAAGATTGTTGGACACTCTCCAGTATAAAACACTGTTTTCATTTGTCTTCATTTAATTTCGGTAAAATGTAACCTTTGAACTCAAATTTCCCATTGTGAGGGAGTGTGCCCCAGACAAACAATTAATTTAGATCCAAGCAACTCAGATCTATCTGGGAGCAAAGCAAAATAAAATATGCTGTTTAACTAGGGCTTTGTAAACAAAAACTTGCTAGTTTGGAGAGGGAAGTTAACATGGATTTCAGGAATGTGTCATTTGATATTCCCTAGAAAATATCTTCAATTTGACCAAATTATAAGCCTTCACAGTGCAGATGAACATCCAGCTTCCCACAGGTGTTATGTTTGCTGTCATTATTTAGGGCTTGCCTACGTGGACAAACACAGTTGGGTCCAACCTCTCTGACCCAGCTGGCCAGGCAGAGACCGGCTGTGGTCTGGGGCACAGACAGCTCTGTTAGTCCGGTCCGCAGGTCACCTGTAAGAGAACAGGCTTACACTTTTGCTTTCACTGTCTATAGAAAAGTACTTCATCCTAGCATCTGACCTATGAAGAGGATAGAAAACAGCTAGCGCTAGTTGTGATTTATCTCACCAGTGGATCTGCTGTCTGGAGCCAAATCAAGATACCTCTTAAAAAGACCTGATGATCCCAGATAAGGACAAACTTGGGGATGTTGCCTTCTTGGCCAGAGTGAATTTGCCGAATCCCATTAGTCTCTGGGATGCTTCTGTAGCACTAGGAAAGTATGTGGAGGGTTCCCACTGGCCATGTAAAGAAAATTTTCATGATGAGGAAATGGGCTTGTCTTCATTAAGGGAGAGAGAAATCGTCTTAAAAATAGCCTTGAAGTGGAAATGGGCCAAAAGCCAAAAACTGTTTAAAAGCTGGATTGAAGGCAGACAACCTTCTATTTAGTTGAGTAAATTCCACAGCTACACAGCAGTTGTTAATCCTGAGCTGGATTATCTGTTTTTTCAAAAGCACTCTTTTTGTGGCTGCTGCTCACAGTGGCATCGTGAACCTGGCTCTGCTCCACTGCGGGGATCGCAGCACCCCAGGCTCGGCTGGTTTAGAAACACCTCCCAGGGCAGGGAGGAGACTGTCCGGCAGTGGGGAGCAGAGCGGTCCATTTTCCCTTCCTGGTAAACACTGATCGTTGTCCTGGGTCAGAGTTGCCTGTAAACTTCAGGATGATTTTTGCTATGCAGATAGACTTCCTCCAGCTTTTTAAGCTGAAATCAGTTCCACAACAGTTAAATGTCATTCAGTGGTTTGCATTTGAAACTTTATTTTATTGCTGTGGCAAGAGCTGATGTCTTCATCGTGTTATTAATCTTAGATATTTCCTGCGTACAAATGCATCATTTAATTTAAATGTCTAAGACTTCATTTAGAACCAGTAAAATTTTAAATGGCATCAATCTTTCCTGCATTTTTACCTTCTAAATATTAGTTGAATCCCATGTGAGCAATTTGTTTCTCATCTTTTTGTTGTTTTCAAGTCAGGTAATAATCACCTTTGGGTTTTGTCTTTCCAAAGTGGGTACTTTTCATTTGAATGAAGCTGGGATGTCTTGAAAAGACTGTTTATTATCGCAACAAACCTATTATGCATTGATACAGAGAGTCCTGCCTCCATTGTTGAAGGGAATAACAATAAGAGCATGAAGCAGCTCAGCAAAAAGAGAAATGGAATTAAAAAAGAAAATGGCTGTAGACATCCAGGAGCTGATTCAGGTCGTGTATCAGAAGTCAGCGATAGTACACTGCTCGGCAGGAACTGGTTTTAGCTAATGATAGTAAAAGGAAAGACAGGGCTTGTGGAGTGGGAAAAAATCGGACAGACTGTTATCAGAGAAACTCACAGGCTAAGAGGGATGGGATTTTCAATGTAAATTCAATTGCTGTAGAAGTACAAATATCCCTGATTTTTCAATGGAAACCAGCGAGTCTTCAGATTGTATAGGTGCTTTTTGAAAATCCTCTTATAAGACATTTACATGGGACACAATAGCATCTTCCCTGCAAGCTGTATGGTGTTGGCCTCTGTGTTATCCTGTGACTCTGGGATTTCACTCATCCCTCCCCCCCACCCCCAGATAAGGAGACTTGGTTTTCAGTTTTCTTCTACCAGGTCTATTGCAATTTAATAATGTAAGGAAAGGTCTTAAAAATTGTTCCTTTGGTGTTAGTCAGACATGCAGATTGATAGTACAAACTGCATTTCACTAGTGCTAAATAAATTTACATTTATTAAACAGAGGGGAGACGCTTTGACTTTTCTTACTAATTTCTTTTTACAAGTTGAAGGTTCCTTTATCGCAAAATAGATATGCTACTAGTGCAAATACAGCTGAAATGTATATTATAGTATTATTACTGCTGTGCATACCCCAGCGTACAAGTGCTGAGACAGTAGCTAACATGGCCTAATACTTTTGGTGACTGTCCTGGTTTCGGCTGGGATAGAGTTAATTTTCCTCCTAGTAGCTGGTCTAGTGCTGTGTTTTGGATTTAGTATGAGAATAATGTTGATAGCACACTGATGTGTTAGTTGTTGCTGAGCAGTGCTTACACTGGTCCAGGACTTTTCAGCTCCCCATGCTCTGCCGGGTGCACAGGAAGCTGGGAGGGGGCACAGCCAAACTGGCCCAAGGGCTATTCCATACCATACGGCGTCATGCCCAGTATAGAAACTGGGAGGAGTTAGCCGGGGGGCAGCGATCGCTGCTGGGCGTTGGTCAGCGGGTGGTGAGCAATTGCATTGTGCATCCCTTGTTTTGTATATTCTTTTAGCATTATTATTGTTTTCTCTTTTTTTTTTGCTGTCCTATTAAACTGTCTTTATCTCAACCCACGGGTTTTACTTTTTTTTTTCCCAATTCTCTCCCCCATCCCACCGGCGGGAGGGGGTGGGAGGGGCGGGCACGGAAGGTGAGTGAGCGGCTGTGTGGTACTTAGTTGCCAACTGGGGTTAAACCACGACAGTGACTCACTGTCGTGTCCTGTTAAAATCGTAGGATCTTTCTTTTGACCTCAGTGGGGTTTGGACTCGGCCTCTTTGAAGGGTTAATGGTAAAGCCCTATTTATTTAGGCCCCCGTGCTTCACTTGAAACACTGAGTTGCCCCATATGATTTCAGCAGCACTGCTTGCTGAGCATAAATTAAGCGCACCTTGTACAAGAAGTGAGCTGTCTGGCAGTCTGGTTAGCAGATGCTTTTTGTAGGACCTTATTAGTTCAACTAGGCATGCACGGGGGGATGATGAGCTGCAAGGAAACGTAGATACAGAGAGGAAAGAATGGGTCAAGATTAGTTTTCCTCAGCAATCTTTTGCAAGTTGTTAATAGCCCAAACTGTGGTGCTTTCAAGGTTCTATCTCCTCCCAGCTAATCTAAAAATTGGTCTTCTCTAGGAGTGCCCTAGAAGTGCCTATGCAGAGCAACTCAACAGAGCAAGAGCTCTGGTCCCACCTCTCCTCTGCCCAGCTGAAATGGGGCTCTGGGACCACAAGGCGGTCCCTTATGTTGTAGTTCACCATACAGAAGTATGCCTAATACTATAACTACAGTCACTATGCAGAGCAGCGCTATCTCAGCTCTGTGATAGCACTGAACAGTCTGGCAGAGTCATACAAACACCACCTAGAGAAGCGAGGTTGAATTTGGGAAGCAGCATTAGCTGAGATATTAAACCATGTGGTGACAGCTGTGCTGCATTCAGTTCTGATCTATCCGCATGGTGCTTCACAGATCTCTGTACGCTGCTGCATTGCACAGAGTATGCATGCCCCTGTGCACCGAAAATGTTTGCAAGTCAAGGCCCTTTTGAATTTTTTGCTACAGATAATCCCTGTGGTGGAGGGCTACAGTTTAATTCTGGTAGTAAGTTGATTTGGTTTTGGTTTAAATGTTGAAAAAAAATTTGGAGCAAACCTTCTTTTTCACTCGTCAATAGACAACTTTTAGTGAGACCTAAGAAATCTTCTAATTATGATATTTGTGCATGTGTATCTAGATTTGTACAGTGGTGACATCTGCTATTGCCTAATCAGCTTCTAGAGAATAACAACAATAATCATGGAAAATGGATTTAGGAAATCTGTACTTTAAATCTGCTGAGTGTCAAGTTTTGTTATAGTACTTTCACTCACTGGCTGTAAGTTTTGTCTTTGTTCTTACGACAAAATTAATCATAACCTCGGGCAGAATTATACCTTACATTTGCTTTACTTAGCTCAGAGCTATTGACTCAGGAAGCACTTTCATTCTGCTCATAATCAAACTTATTTTTTACTCAGATTCATAAGCCTTCCCTTTGGAATCTGCATGCTGCCGTTCACCCACAGTCTCAGCCACATTATAAAACTCAGGGGAAAACCTAGTGTAAAGCTGTTGAATAGCTATATGCATTCTCCTTCTGGAGGAAGAATTATGTTACTAGTTTTTTTAAAAAGGACATTTCTGTGTTAAAGCAGCATTCTTAATATTTAACTGTTCTACAGTGGGATGGGACCTCTAAGCACTACCATAGTGCAAATAACTATTGTAGTGCTTCCAGTGTCCTGAAAGCCTCACGCAGGACTGGGATGCCAGTGCACCGGGTATGGCACATACACGTGGACGAGGGCAGAGAAACTGCTGCCCTTCCATTTTAGAGGAGGGGCACAGGTTTTTTGATACAAGGCATGATCGGGCTCTGCATCTGTTCTTCCTGAGCTGCTACGCTTTGGAACAAGGCCTCCCCAGTTCTTGATATTACTGTGCAATGCTGCCTCCTCGATGCAGGAGGAAGTTGGGCTTAAAAGCCTAGTTTTTAAAAATAGTTTCTGGGCGGGCCTGACACTGGTGTCACCTAGCTCATTTGTCCCCAGGCACTAAATCTGTGCGGCGGGCAAAAATAAATAAATAATCGGAGCCTTTCTGAACTATAAATGTAACCAGCAAATAGATAAGAGTTCAGTGTCCTATAATAGGATGTCTTTTCGCTGACTAGCAGAAAGGGAGTGACTCAGCCTGGCTGTGTACACACACTGAAATAGACTTTTCAAGTTTGGAGACAAAGGCCTTTACATGCATTTATAAAATTGCCTTTAAAATGCTTGTGAATGAGTTAATCACACAGCCATCTGATTAGACATGAACAACCTCCCTGGTTTTGATGCGATTAGGTCATCCCAAGAGAATCATAAAACAAAATAGACTTGGATGTGTCATCCGAGGGTGACTAATAAAAAGTAGTTGAAAACAGTGCAATTAGGAAAATAGTGCAAGTAGGAAATTTTCAAGCCAATTTCACAACTCTCTGTCCTTCATCTGCCCTGCCAGAGCCTGCTCTTGAGAAAGCTGATGGAAGAAGCTCCCCTTGGCTTGCACAGGTCCGGACTAGGTCTCTGCCCTCTCCTTGCTCCTCTTCATTCTGCCCTTAGGGCTGTCTCCACCTCTGCAGTAGCATTTTGAGCATCTGAGCCTCACAGCGTCTCTCCACTTTGACGTGAAGATTGAACTTTCCCGGTAGCACGCTGAAGTGGGAACTGCTGCAGTGGAGATTTGGGAGAGATCAGACGCCACTCCAAATCAGAGCTGTAGGACTCTGGAAAACAATTGAAATGGCACAACTGCCGCTGTCATTGTCTGAGTAGCAAGAGCAAGCGCACAGCTGTACCCTTTCCATACCCTTGCAGTTCTCCAGAGCTGTTTTGTGCCCCCTCTTTAACAGCAACTCCAGTCCTGACTTGATCTTCCTTCTCCACAGCTCAGCCTCCACACACCAACTCCCCGAAGTGCCCCATTGTCCTGCCACACTGTCATTCCCCAGCCTGTCTGCAGAATCCCAGCTCCGTTCTCTCTTGAAGTTTCAAGGTGAAGTGAAAGGCCATCAGACCAGTCCGGGCTTTGCCCCTGTCATCTTAGTCACAGGCTGGTGCCTGGCACTGTGGGATCTCTTTGCCCAGTCCTCCTGATACCTTGTCACCATTTAAAGGGCAAGGACATGGAGAACATACAGCAAACGGGCCAGATGGGCTCTCAGAGTCAAGAGGCACATGTACATAGAGGGCATTTAAGCATTTTGTAGAGTACAATAGAGGAGGATCTGAACCTTCTTACTTGCAGGCTTTCGTCTTCTGCTAAATCCCAACAGTGTGAAGCTTTTGGTAAGCTATCATAATTGTCTAGATATTTGTAACCTACTAAATGGGCTTTTGATTACAAGCTCAGAGAGCAAGAGATAGACGTCAAAAGAAACATGATCTTTATAGTTTTCCTGCAGCTTTAATTGTGAGTGGTACCTAATCTCTATCAATCAGCTGTCAGATGAGATGCTGGGAAAGGAAAAAGCCTACAGACAGCTGAGAATTAAAAAGAATGCAACTCACTTGATTACTAGGGTGCGCCAATCTTTGAGGTGTCTTTCTCTTTGCAGTCCTAAGAACCTTGTTTTACAGCTGTCAGCTTTAAAGAATGAATGTCATCTTTCCTGAGCCTCTTCTTCTAGCGGTGGCAGTTGTCTGAGGAGATAAAAACTACACAGACTGACACAACTGCTGATATGAAGAGGCTTTAGATGGCTCTCTCACCACTGCTCTAATAAAATAAAGAGGCACTGAGTCCGAGATCTCTCATAGCAGATTTCTAATATGTAAAAAAGCTGCCCAGAGTAAGTCAGACGTGTGCTAAAAATTTTGACGATTAAAATTTTGACAGTTAAATTTTGACGGTTGGTGGAGGAAGAGGTGCAGAAGTGACTGATTAGTTGCTACATTGCAATATGTTTTTGTACTAGTGGAAGCCCTAAACTAGGTCTGATTATTCTGAAAAGTCGCCTTTACTGTTATGGAGTAGCTTATCGGTTCTGCGTGGTTCTAATGTGAAAATACTGGATACTTCTACTACTGGGCACTTGCAAATAAAAGTTGCATCTCCACTAGAAGAATTTGCCATTATATCCTGTCGGCAGCTGTAATCACAAAAGACTGGCAGCAGTCACAAAGTACTCCCAAGGCAGAGCCCATCACTCAGTTCAGCTCAGGCTCCCAGAAGACACGACAGCTTGGAGAAGGTAGTGGAGTATCCTTTGTCTCTACTATGTAGTGCAGAATCAGCAGGGAAGGCAACTGGCACCTCATTTCTGGTTTTGGAAGACATTCAAATATCAAGCCAGATGCTCAACCCAGTATTAGTCATCCTTCTGACACAGTTCATATTTTGAGGATAAGAACATAGACAATCCCAAGTGAGTATGCGTTGATATATTAAAACATCATAAAATTGTTATTTCACCAAAATGCCATAAAACCCCTGTGCCCTCAAATTAACTGTTTCACCTCCTTTGGGATTGCGTGTGTGACCTTGACCTCCCTCCCATCTTATGTGTTCATTCTAATGTATCCAGAGGCACTCCCTGACAGTCAGGAAGGTACTTCCCTGCTCAGCAAAGGTTGTTAGCACATGTTTAACTTCTCTCCTCAAACAGATTTAGAATCAGGCACTCTTGGCGGCTTGAACTGAAAGGACTAACTGGGTGCCTGGTGTTTTACTCAGTGTTGGGATGTGTTAGCCACATGGTGTTTGGCAATATACAGTAGTGATTTAAACATCTGTTGGAAGAATCAGTGGAACACCAAGTACTAATTCACTTAGATACTTTAACAAATGTACCCTGGAGTTGTTCAAAATGCTGTTTTGTTATGATGAATCTTAGGATTAGGCTGGCCCAAACCTTTATAAGTCCCAGGTGGTGTTCCCCAGGGCTCAGTATTGGGGCCAGTTCTGTTTAATATCTTTATCAATGATCTGGTCGAAGGGATTGAGTGCACCCTCAGTAAGTTTGCAGATAACACCAAGTTGGGTGGGAGTGTTGATCTGCTGGAGGGTAGGAAGGCTCTGCAGAGGGATCTGGACAGGCTGGATCGATGGGCCAAGGCCAATTGTATGAGGTTCAACAGGGCTCAGTGCCGGGTCCTGCATTTGGGTCACAACAACCCCATGCAACGCTACAGGCTTGGGAAAGAGTGGCTGGAAATCTGCCTGGCGGAAAAGGACCTGGGGGTGTTGGTCAACAGCCGGCTGAATATGAGCCAGCGGTGTGCCCAGGTGGTCAAGAAGGCCAGTAGCATCCTGGCTTGTATCAGAAATAGCGTGGCCAGCAGGACTAGGGCATTGATTGTGCCCCTGTACTCGGCACTGGTGAGGCCACACCTCGAACACTGTGTTCAGTTTTGGGCCCCTCACTACAAGAGAGACATTGAGGTGCTGGAGTGTGTCCAGAGAAGGGCAACGAAGCTGGTGAAGGGTCTGGAGTACAAGGCTGATGAGGAGCGGCTGAGGGAACTGGGGTTGTTTAGGCTGGGGAAAAGGAGGCTGAGGGGAGACCTTATCACTCCCTACAACTACCTGAAAGGAGGTTGTAGCGAGGTGGGTGTCCGTCTCTTCTCCCAAGTAACAAGCGATAGGACAGGAGGAAATGGCCTCAAGTTGCACCAGGGGAGGTTTAGACTGGATATTAGGAAATTTTACTTGACCGAAAGGGTTGTCAAGCACTGGAACAGGCTGCCCAGGGAAGTGGTTGAGTCGCCATCCCTGGAGGTATTTAAAAGATGTGTAGGTGTGGTGCTTAGGGACATGGTTTAGTGGTGGCCTTGGCAGTGCTAAGTTAACGGTTGGACTTGATGATCTTAAAGGTCTTTTCCAACCTAAACGATTCCATGATTCTATGATTCTAGGTGTTATTAATAGCACTGCATTAATATTGTGTACTGGGATGTGCATAATCAGGTGTTGCTTAATTTAAATTCATGTTAGAGTAATGTAAATGAATTCCTACCATGCTGGCTGGTGGCACTCCATAATTCCAGTTTGTCCATGTCGTGCATTACTGTTTTGCAAATTAGGGATTCTGGGAGCTTGAGTTTTGATGCTGCCAAAATTTAGCTCAAAAGCTTTGAGATGCACTGTAGTTAAATGAATAAAGAGACTAAAGAGGAAAAAGCATCCTTCTTGGCTTTTTCTTCTTTTCTAACATATTTTCTACTTTTTGGAAGTCAGATTTAAATTCCTACTTTACAAAAGGTGACTGAATTCTTATTCTTGCCAGGAATGTGAAAGTAATGGGTTCAGGTCTTAAACATTTGTTCTCCTGTCAAGAACAGCTCCTCTGAAATGATTCCCCCTAGAGAAAAATATGAATAATCTTAAAGAAGAAATCTGTAGGTGGAAGAGAGCTGCTAAATAAGTAGTCCTAAGAAAGAGAAACGGTGAGCTGCAGCCTTCAACAGCTAGAAAAAATATTTCTTTTATAGACACTAACTATGGTTTGCTATTCAAAGGGCTGGAAGGAGAAGGGAACTAAGGCTATACAAAATAATTTCCTCGGAGATAGAGATTGAGGGATATAGCCTGTTGCCAGAGTTTAAGGGAGAACTGAAAATCTCATGTTTGATTCAGAAGTTGCTGAAAAGAAGAAAAAGAATAGCTTTGGATGTAGGGTTTTTCAAGAACTTGTTTGTTAACATCCCGCTGTTGTTGGGACATAAGGCACTGACCCCTTCTTGGGATAAGTAAAAGCAGGAGGTGACCTTGGACAGACTATGGACAGACTAAAGAGGACAGACTATGGCAGGCTTGATCGGATCCTAATGGCAGTTAAAATAAACCCTTTCCCTTGTTTTACATGGTGCAGGACCACATTCTGTAGCCAGAGCAGTTAGTCATTCTGTGTTTGCTTCCTTCTGCTAGAGAGGAACTCATACCCAATTTAAACCAATTATTCTGTTGGGCCAGGTTATGCTCTTCTGATATCTTTGTGTGTGCTCCAGACTAGAGCGTGTTGGGGAATCGTGTGCCACGCTTATGTGAACAGGGCTGGCGAGGTAAACTCAGTGGCTGGGCATCAGCAGTACTTTCCCTGCAACAGGATGCAGGAACAGGAATTCAGGTGTTGTTTGTCATCTTCTGCATGAATGTGGTGCCTTAGCAGAGGACAGAGCCCTGGGTAACTCTGGTATGTAATTAAAGAGGTGGTTCAAAAGTGCCTCAGTCCACTAATGACAAATCCTGTAATTGCTGAATTCATCTTCCTGAGTGACCGGTAAGGGAGTTTGAGATGGCACATTACAAGTAGCCCAAAAAGACCAGGCTGTAAGAAAAAAACAACTTGCAAAATGCCACAGACAATAAAACCATTATTTCAGAAGCAAAAAGGAGTTGAGAGTTGATGTGTTCACTTGGAAACTAAGGCAGTGAAGATTTGCATGTTCTAATAAAAATAAATTAAAAAAATAGCAGAACATTTAAAAGAAGCTTATTTCTATAATAATGTAAAATGTTAAGCACAGATTGACAAGCATAAATAAGAACTCAAGTCACAAAATGGGTAGAGGCATTATACCAGCAACATTAAATAGATGAAATAGCAGCAGTCGATCTAATAAATAGTTTTCCTTTGCTACCTCTGAAGCCAAAGGAATTATACTGCTTTAGGGACACGTTTGAAAAGAAGTCAGAGAAATATCTGCTCTACCTTCCTGCCACTGCCAAAATGGACCATCTGAGGTCACAGCACTGAACCACTTTTCACTATTGCCCTGGCCATTTCACACATCACAAAATTCAGCTTTCCAAGGGCAGTGAAAATGATGAGGAAAATACGATGGCAGTGGCCAGGAGTTTAATTCTTGTCCTGCTGAAATCAATGGCTGTTTGAATTGTAGTTGCTAAATTTATCTGCCTACTCCAGGAATTTCTGAAACTCACTTTCTTTAGTCCAACTCCTTTTTAACTGTCTGGGTGCTGGTTTGCCACCCTAATTCCTCCAGAGGAAAAACAGCATCCCATCATTGCTTGGGGGTAGTGGAAGTACCGGTCATTTTGATGCCCTGCAGACGTCTGTTGTTTTATCTACTCTCTCTGTGAGTTAGTGCCAGTGAAACAGCTCAGGTCAAATCCTCTTGTTCTGTTCTAGTAAAACCATCTTGGAGTGCTAGTTCTGATTATCACGTATTTTCAAAACCAATCCCTTCCCCCCCCTCCCTTCCCCAAGTACCAGACACTCATAATTTCCAGTTACCTCGAATCACACAGTTGTGCGGGTTTACAGGCAGAGCCTGCAGAGCTAGGGGGGACTGCGAGCAGACTGCTGGTGGTGCGTGTGATGCATTAGGTGATCTGTTAGCTCTTTGCTGTAATGTCAGAGTCAGTAAAAGTTGAAATTTTAGGGCTCAGTTCGGCAAAGGTTGTGCTGAAGTCCATTGCTAAATACTTGAGCATGTGCTTATATCCCCTGGTAGGCATCAAATCTGGGGCTTCTTTCTGTTGCTACCTGCGTGTTTGTGCCTTGCCAAATAGAGCTGGAGAGCTCATTTGAGGCCTCGGATACAAAACATGGTCATCTCCAGCAAGGGCTTTGAGACGCCGTAAGGATTTCACCTACTGCTACTAATCCTTCAGTGGGCTGTAATTGTTGAGGTCCGGGGGGGACTGAGATGTGTGTGCACCCGCAAGGGAGGGACTTCCTGTGGAAGAAGAGTCTGGCCTTGCAATCCCATGTTAACTTCATGGAAACAAAAGCTCTTTCTGACACAATCAGCCAACCAAACCCACAGGTTTTCAGGGCTGCAACCTTCCCCAATACGAGAGGAGCTTCCACTGCTTGTGGTTTAGCCCCCAAAAGATGGAGAAGCTCTTTTCTTGTTGCAGTTTCCCTAATGATTATGTGTTTTCCGTTTCCACATCCTACCATTATGTTACACCAGAGGCTAGACTGGATGAGGATAGTGATGGCTAGCTTCAGCACTTAAAAATCTATTAATTCATTTCATGCACTGCAGACTAACCTCTTCTTTGGAAACCCATTTGTATAAAAATAAACTTGGCTTTTTTTAAATACAATTTCACTAGAAACCTATCTTTTTACATACATAGCCTCCTGCTTTCCAAAACCTCATGCTAAGGTTTTCTTTGACAGAGAGAGTCTGCAGGTGCCTATGGTACCTTGTATTGAAGGAGTACCTCTCCATTTAGAGTGCTAGGTCATGTTTGCTGTAGAGTGCTCTTTATCTTACTTTAGTTAAATAAAGTATAGCTTTGGCTTCTGTGACAAAAGGCTAATTCTGCTCTGCTTGAGGGAGAGAGGAAGAAATGTTACATTAGTACAGAGCACCATCATTCTGGTTCTTGTCATCTGATTCAGTTGTCCCAGTAGTTAGTTAGTGAGGATCAGGATCACGAGAGTTTACGATTCAGGAGCTGCATGGAGCAGAGGAATTCTTCAGTGTCACTCTCAGGTGCTACAATGACAAGTGTGTTGTGAGAGGCCAAACCCTGTCAGGTCCTACGGTGGTGTCCTCAGTGACACCCTGCCTATGCACATAAGGTGTGAGGGATTTCCACCTGGCACATGCTGTTGACCTGCCAAGAGCCCATGCATCATTGAAATGCAGTTTGGGGACTTGGCATGGGGCATGTTAAGCTTTGTTCAGGCACTTCACCCAGGGGAGTGTAAGCACTCCTCAGGAATTTCATGGCAAAACATGCTGCAGTAATCCTGGGATGGGGAAGCAAGCCATACCACTGTTACTGCAGTCACTCTGCTTACCAGCAGCTGATAAGGGCAGAGTAGACAGAGAAATGTCTAAGGCATGTTTGAGCAGCTCCATTCTTCAGGTTTTATACCTAATAATAAGGCAATATAAATAAGCAAACTCTCAGCTTGTCTTACAGATCTCTCATGCCAGCTTGTTACGATTTTTGTTTTCTTTCTTTTTTTTTTTTCACATGGAGCTAATTCAAGTGAAATCAGCTACCAGGCCTTTGGAGACATGGCCAGAGCTGGAACATGAGAACATGTTTTATGTTGCAGAGACAATGCTGTTTCATTTAATTTCTTTTCTCTTTTTGCAATGCCTCATTTAAAAACAAGTGGATGTTTCCTATTTCAAGGCCTGTTCCAAAATCTGCCTGGATTTTTCACTCATGTAAAATCACCTTTAAGTCCATAAGGGTTTCATTGGAGAAATTAAAATTGTTGAAGAGAGGTAATTTAGGGACATCCCTAACGATTTACAAAAGCAACGTGGATACAAGTTAAAAGCGTTCCCAACACAGTGAGGTGCTACCTAATATATGTGCAGACACAAGTCTTTCTTTTTGGATCTTTTATAGTGTTAGTCACAGACAGGCTACCCAAGTAGCCTGAAGTACTGAAGCAGGTTTTCCCAATATAATTTCTTGAGCTTTTAGGCTTGGGATTTCCTTCTTTTCTACAGTGGCATGCTGTAGATTTTGTCCACACTTGGCAGAATCGTGTCTGTTGTTGATTGACAATGGAGCCAATCTATAGTAGTATTGCAGGTCTTCTGGCGTGCTGAAAGTGAACTGAACAGCTTTGGGAAGCCCCTTAAGGACTCCTAAGCAGAACTAGATCCAGTTTAGAGAAGAGCATGAAATTGCAATGAGATATTGTGGGAAATATCACCAGGGAGGAACTAATAATACTAAATGAGCTGTCCTTCACGGCATAATATTAAAAGTTTACTAATATAACCTGTCCCTTCAGCAGCAGCGACAGCAGACCATTTTCATGTCTGGTTATTGTGAAAGGTGTCGCTACCTGTCAGTAGCAAATTTGTCCCCATCGCTGCACTGTGGTGTTTGATGATTGAAGGAAACTATTACATCTCTTTGACAGTTGCAAAAGGTCTGTGTACACGGATAAATTTATTTACTTTAAGGTCAGAAGAAACTGGAAGGTGATTGTATTTGATCCCCTGTATGTGAGCTTACCTGGTACTCTCAGACTGAGCCCAAGAACTGGTGTCTGTGCAATGCTTATTCTCCAAAGGCATCCTCCAACTTCAAAGTAAAGAAATGGAGAACTCACTATATTGCTTGGCTCAGCATTCAAAAGTAATGCCTTGTTTCCCAAATGAATTTGCCAGGCTTCAGTTCCCAGCCATTAGTTCTTCTTGTGTAATTTCCTTGCTAGACAAGAGAGACTGTAAGTACACAGTGTTTGTTTTCTCCCTGGGAAAGTGCTTACACTGTATAAACTAGTCACTTGTCAATCTTCTTTTTTATAAACGAAATGTATTGAGATTTCTGTAGTCTCCCTAGATGGAATTTTCTCCAGTAGTCAAATTTTTGGGGCTGTTTTCTATATTGTCTCCAGTTTTTTCTAAGACAAGACATGAACACACTGTGTGCTAACACAAGGTCTCACAAGTACTGTATACACTTCCCTACTTCTTCTTGTTGCCCTTCAGTATTCAAATTTAAGGAATAAATTAGCGTTTTCATACAGCTAAGATAATACTGGGAGCTGTTGTGTACGTGTAGATATCTGTGTATAGTTCTTCACAATAATGCAGATCTTTTCTGGAGTCGCAGAAGCATCCCCCTTCCTGCAGGTGGATTTGCATTTTTTGTTTCTAAAGGCCTTGCATTTGTCTAAATTAAAATGTACTTAATTTGACTGGGCACAGCTTGCCAATGATCCCCCTCATTTTCACTGGCTTGTCCTCCTCATGATGTATCACTGAGCCACAATTTGTCACCTGCAAATATGTCAGCAAGAGATCTTGTGTTTGCTTCCAGGTCATTGATGAAAACTTAGAGTAGCACGGGTACTCATCTTTGCAACCCCTCCTATGGAGCACCCACTCTTAAGGCTCAGTCCTAGCTGACAAAGCATTCGTGCCCATAGTTGATGTCCCCTTGCCCTATGATTTATGCAACTGTCTACGTGTTTTAAACCAGTAAAGAGTTCTTTCATATTCAAAGTTTTGCTCTTAGCTTTTGCGTTTTCCTGAAAGAGAGGAAATAGTCAAAGTCCAGATCCTCAGAGACTTGTGATTTGGTGGCACAGGCTCTTCACAGTGACCTGAATAGACAGACATGTCTTGTGGTTTTTGAAGACTCCTCGTATTCCTGTTGCAGGAGGATGAGTGGATAACGGACAAGCCAAAGCAGCTCACCAAACCTGATGAAACATAACTGCTCATCTGGCAGAGGTTACGGAATTTGAGTTTTGTTTCACAGCTGGACTGTTAATCTCATTATTATATTCACTTGTCAGAGCATGTTAATATAACTGAGTGAAAAATGTTCCTAGATACATGCTATTGAATATTTAAAATGAAGAATTAAGTGTGACTTTCAAAGCATCTAAAAGATGCGATGCTAAATCATGGTGATCTTTAAGGAAGGGTTGGCTACCCTTTATGTGTTTTGAGAGTCCACCTAAATATAAACCAAATAAGTCAGTTAGAAATCAATTGATCAATGAGAACATATTATAATTTTCTTTAAAATCTCCATTTTTATTGGTATAGTAAGTCTTTTTGTTAGTGATATTCATTAAGGATTGAAGCAGAGTGGGAACTCCGCACGTACAAAGTATAAGCTGAAAATTTGGTCAAGGGAACTATGGAGACAGGAAGAAGAAATTAAGAGATTAAAAACTTGGTTGGTAAGGCCATGTTGAGTTTCTGTGCCATATCCCTGCATATTTAAGTCCTGAAGTCAGTAGGAAGTTTGCAGCTGCGTTCTGCAGTGCTCAAATTTTTACTTAGTTAGCACACAAAGGCCCCACTCATCCATATGATCATTTATTTTTTCCCATAAATATTCTGTTTTAAATCTTTTTAGGTAGCAAGAGCCAGGTGTTTAACAACTTCTAAAGCCATCAATAAAACAAAATACCCAAATGTACGCAGGTTCACTGGAGACTAATTTGTTGTAGTCCTTGAAAATGACATTCTCTTTGCTTCTAGCTTAGTAACAGCAGGCCAAATCTTGTCTGCCTTATTGATTTCAATGGGACCGCTGGTATGAATAAGCAAGACGGCTTTGACAGAGTACATTTGGATGTAGTGTACGGTACTCGGGTTTTGAGGCACTGAAAACAGATTCCTTCCTCCCAATACAATAATTCAAACCTATACATCTTCTCTCTGATGGCATTTGTAGGGCTCAGCAGGAGGAGGTAAATAGTAACACATTCACTGCCATTTATCTGTGTGGCAGGGAGGCAGAGAAATGGAGCTGGGTCTCGGGTTTGCCCGGGTGGGATGCAGTCTCACTGCTTGTGTGCAGCACAGAGCTGAGGCACGTGGTGAGCCAGCCTGGGCTTTTCTGGGCTGCAGTCCCTCAGTGAAGAGCCTGGGGAACGCTAGGGTGGACACACTGAATGCTTCTGCTGGGGGCAGTGCAGATTTTGGGATGGTCTATACAGAGTTAGAGCTAATAAGCCCATCTGGATGTAAATGTATTTGCTCCCCAACCGTCCAGGCCTCGGAAGAGCTTTCTAGCTTGGGAGCAGCACCAGATTCAAGCTGGTCCTGCATTTCTGTATTGCTCAGCCCACAAAATACTGCGCCTTCTGCTGGGAGCCTTGCAGAGCAGGGCACAGGGATAGTCAGGCAATTCTGCAAGGGCAAGAAAAATCCAGATGGACATCATAGTTCCAGCTTGGCACCAGCTGTGCTAGAGATAGGTTGGCTCAGGGCAAATCTGCTCCAGTGTCTCCAGCTCAAAGCTTGCTACCAAGGCGCCCAGTGCTCTACAGATGGGGAAACTGGCACCCACAGACTTGTCCAAGGACACGCAGCAGGCTGGTGGCAGAGCTAGGAGTAAAACCCAGATTTCCATTACTCTACCTTGCTTTATCCATTAGGCCATGAGACACATTGATCATCCTTCTGTGCTTTGCTTTTGTCATTTCTTAAGTGAGAAAAATAATCGCCAATGTTAGTGGATTGTGAATTTCCCAGATAAAACATACACACACACACATATATATTTACGTGTTTGTATTATCTATTACTACCTTTCACAGGCAGAGCCATTTCAGATAAATCCTTATCACTAATTTAGTCTACATTTATACATTGGTGGTCCTTTTGGCAATTGGTTGTAACTCTCATGATTGGGTTTCCCTTCCTTCCCCCGTCCCTTGAGTATCCGTGTATACCCACACAATCTATTGTACATCTGTTTATGTGGGTATACCAGCACACTGTAGTATCTGTACAAAATAAAGTTATAAATTAAAGAAAACATCATATCTTTACTGGAGTTGCATTTTCCAGGAAAAAAAAATGCTGTGAAATTAAATGCTTAATGAGGGGTTTCTTAAAATTGGCAAGATGGTCCTGGGAATATTCATTATAACTTCACTGAAAGTCATATGTCCCACTTCTCTTTTGGGGTATACAGGTCCTCCTTTCATCACATTTAATGTTTTAAGTAATCAGCCATTAAATAAAATGCCATGGCTTCCCAGCAATAATGCAGCAGTGCAGCATTATTTGGTCCAGCCACACTCTTGTAGGAAACGTGCAAGATGGATCAGCCAACTGTTTGGTTCGGGTCAGCGCTGGCCTGCGCTTGCCTCGTCCCAGCATGGCGGGGGCAGCTGCGAGCAGCATGTATAATTCAGAGCGCTGTAGGACTGTGACAGGGGAGCTTTTCCGGCTGTTGCTTGGACAGATGGTGAGCAGTGCACGGAGCAGAGAGCACGCGATAGATTGGTGCCAAGCCTGGGACTCAGTTGCCAAATCTCATGTGAAGTTGGGCTGTGCAGATGAAATAGAGACATGAATTATAGTTTGTTAATGTTCATTAAAACTTTTGGTGCTTATAGTCCTGCTGAGATGAAAAATTCCAGAGCAAATAGAAATCCTTAGGAACTCACCATGTTTTCTACAAACGTCTTCTTCAATCTCTGATTTACCTTTGCCTTCTTTCCCAAAAATGTTTAATTGCCGCATGTTTGATGGCTTCAGGCTTCTGACTTTTACGAAATTGAGACTGAGCCTTTAAGTGTAAACAAAACCCTCACTTCAGTAATAAGCCTGGAATTATTTCTGCTCATTCCACTTCATCGTGCTACAGCAGTTTTTAGTAGGTATGGGGTAGTTTGACAGATTGTGATAAAGGCAGTGATAAAAATGTTACTATTTATACTGTAAAACTGACTAGATAAAAAACTAAGAGCATTTTGCTAATCTGACTTCCAATATAGAAAGCCTCTCTTCTTTAAGCCTCTTTTTGGGGGATTCTGGCTGGGAGCAGAGCTCTGCTTTTATAGGCAAATTGCAAGATCCACCACAGGCAGGGAGAGGGCACTGGGGGATGCAGGAGGGCATTTGTGAACTGTGGGTTGGCAGAAGTGATTTGCTCTCAAGAAGATGGTACTCAAGGAAATGGAAAAGCCTCAAATATTTATGTTGAAAGAAATTGTTCCCTATTTCTTTTTACCTTTTGGCTGTTGGTTGCACAACCCAAAACGCACAGCGTTTTGCCTGAAGTGCGATTCCAGCGTTCAGCAGTGTAGGGTGAAATCCAGACAGTGAATTCCTTTAAGCTGAGCTCCTCAACTTTGAGATACTTACAAAAAAGGCAGTTTGGCCCTGGAGAACATTTAGCCCTCAGCGGTGGTGGTCTGTCAGTCATCATGCAGATAGATCCATAAGCAGAATAAGTGATAATGCTTTGAGGAGTTTGTGCAACTTGGACAAGATATGCGCCGTGGTAGGTCTGCAGTGCAGAGAGAAAGCATGTATTTTCATTTTATTGGTATTGCTTCAGGTTACATAACTTCTTTTGGTAGGTAGTGGTGGAAGAAGTTACCCAGATAATAGTTCTTCAAATGTAACAAAGTTTTGCAAGTAAAGCACTGAATTTCTTTAAGAAGCGTGATGCATAACCAGGAGGAACAATACTTTCCCAGTTTGTTTTGGGAGCTCAGTTGCGCTGGAGATCATCATCACTGGCAGAGAACATCAGTGCTCATTGTCCATTTTAGTAACTTACAAAACCAGGTAGCCTTTCAAACAACTGAAATGCGACTGGATAAAAGGAGTCCTGTACATGCAAAAGCACCTTGGAAATGTGCACCATGTGTGGTGTCCAGGGATGAATTCAATCCCTTGCTTTTCCTTTATTTGTTATATACGTTATACCCCAACAAGTGTAATTTGAAATTGGCTCTGCCTTTTCATCGTTAAAAGTAACGAGGGTTTCTTGGCTGCTAATGCTGGCGTAGTTGTAATTTTTTGCAACTCGCACTAAGCACATTTCTACAAAGCTTTTCCTAAGAGGTAAAGTGAGTTTTGTTTTTGTTTTTGAAGTCCACGCACTGCCTGCTTTTCTATTGTGCTTATCAGCTTTCTTTGTCTTAGCATTTAAGACTCAATTCAATGGGAATACTTCCCACCAAAGCAACAGAAATGAACAATTATCTCAACTACTGTCAGAAACATTTTAGAGGCTTGTATGTTCCAAACAGACATTTTAATCCTCATGGAAAACTATCCAGTAGGGTTCCGTATTCTAAAAACGTTACTATTTTTATACAAAACAAGCTATTCTTTTGCTTTGTTGCCCTGCAGAGTTCCTTGGCAGGGAAACCGTTCTGTGTTCAGTGGGGACAGTTAAAAATATTACAGATTGGAACTTCAGGTCAGATTTTAAACTGCTTTATGTTTGCATTTCATAGAGGAAATGTGTTGTCTTTGGGTTTTGGCAATATAGTGGAAGACCTTCAGGTACAGGAATTGCAGTGAAATTTCCTTAATCATGAGGCAATATGAAAGTCCTAATTTGCTGCTTCATATTGTATTAAGTTCAGCAGTGAAAATACATATAACAGCTGCCTTTTGTTGTGCTAATTCTGCTGGAATTTGTCACGCTATTACAAACTGCTCCTGAAAATGCTTTATCAACTTGTCTCTGCCCATACTAGCCACCAGGAAGAAACCATTGCCCACAGTTAGGTCTGGTAGAAAAAAAGCCAGTGACTGTTTTGGGGACCAAAATTTTCTCTGCTGTGTATCAGTCTTTCTACTTCACTGCCCTACTTCTCTTCTGCCAGCAGGCATGGTTCAGGGCATGGCTTGCTGCTTGGTTCATGAGTGAGAATTAGAGCTCTCTTTGTCAAATTGTGAGTTTTGGCTGTTGATGCTGGGTGATCGAGGCTGTCCAGTGCTGGAGACAGAGCCACAGCAAGAGGGGACACAACAGCTCGTGCAAGTCACAGCCTGTATTATTAAAGCAAAGGGAAGCTGGTGGCACATGAAGTTATATGCCAGGCTGTAAAATGTGATGGAGAATCACAGACTTGCCACCTATTCTGTCATCTCTGTTACCAGGGTAGTAACATCTGCCTGATGGCCAGGCAAACATTTAGGGACTGTAACCTCTTAAACTGCCCAGGAGTTGTGGATTTTAGAAGGATATCTATGATTCTGCCCACAGCAAGATATAAAATGTGTTTATGCTGTTATAATTTTGTGCCCTCCTGAAATCAGTAGCAAATTTCCTGTGGGATTTAATGCACAGGAAATTTTGTCCTGCAAAAGAGAACAGGAGTTAGGCAGTGGACTTCAACAATATTCAAAAGTAGCATGTCGTGCAGGAGGAAAGGGGGACTGGAATGACTTTTGTTTCCATCCCCCAAAAAGCAGAGTGTACCCATACTAGTGCTTCATCCTTTCTGTGCTAAGTCAATATTGCTAGTTTCAGAATGTCAAACAGAAATTTCCAGGAGCATTTAAATATACAAACATTTGTCTAAGTGCAAATCGTAAATTGTTTGTTCAAAAGAAGTTACATTTGTCATTACCTTAGGCTAAACCAAATTGCAGGGTAGAGTAATTTATTACAAACATGATATTTTGTGGCAGTTAAACCCATTTACCAGCTAATCTGGAAAGCAAAATTCCGTAATTGCACACATTGGTTGTTTACAAAGGTCTTGGCATAGAAAATAATACTAAGAGGATAACTGGTAAGGGCTGAATAGTGCTTGTTGTGAATCAATATGCATGGTTAAATAACGGGTGAAGTTAAATTAGTGGGGCCTCTCTAATTTAATCTCCTCTTCCAGTAAAAGAGATACCTAGCTATAACTTCAACTACCAGAACTAACTACTTTATACTGAGAAAAGACATTTACTACTCATTTAATCTGCATTCAGATGAAAAGGCACTTGCCTTATTATTTTTAATTCCTTCATAAATTTGGAATGATATTGCTTTCATGACCTTATAATTACCAGTAGCTATTTCTTGCTAATGAGCTATTACCTGCAAATCCGTATAATTCATCTGACAAGCTGACAGCCTGACTAATTAACAAGGTTTGACCAGTATCTCAAGCCCTCTTCAAAAGATTTTCTCCTCTGACACTAAGCAATGTTCTCCGAGGTACCATATATAAATATATCAAACACTGTAAATGGTTTCTGCAAAGAGGTTACAAAATCACCCTGCTGCGAAGTTTTTCAGTAACATTCATCCAGAATAGAGTCTGTTACCTAAGAATCCTATTTTGCACCACATTTATCCTGTGATTAAAACTGTGCTAACACCACTGATATTTATAAATCCCTGGCAATCTATAGCATCACTTCTACGTGGCTTGCAAAAAAGATTTTAAAACAGAGAACACCAGGCCACCCTGCATAAAGAAGCCTCTAGACCTCTCCACTAGTGGAAAACACGCCTTTGAAAAAGGGTTTGCCTGTTTTCAACAAAAACTACACTGTTAGCTTTTATGGCCTGATCAGTCAGTCCTCCAGAGAGTAGGCATTCCTTGCACTTCAGTGGAATTTGGATCTGGCCCTGGCCCTTCTCAGCTGCGCGTTACTACCTAGCCCATCTCCATCGATTTGTCTGTACCCATGTAAGTAACAGGAAATAATTTCTCATTTCTATGAGGTATTTTTTGAATGGCATTAAGGCAGTTTTTTGTGGCATGATGTTCAGAAAAACTAAGACATCTTGTAATGTTACAGCTGCTCTGTATGGATTTATTGATACACAAGGCACTTTACCATAAGGAAAAGTCACTGCCTAAGGCAGTTTTCAATCCAACATGCAGTGATCTTCTGCATAATGCATGGTAATTTTATGTGGACCAAATTCAGGGCGCACACACCCTGCTTCTCAGAGTTGCTGTGAAAATTAGATTTGTTATTGTTTGTGAAGCCATTAGAAACTAGAGAGATTAACTCCACAGAAAAGATGAGGAGGAAATTAATAATTCTGTCTTCAGAGTAGTGTTTGAATGATGTGAAGTAAATAAAGCAGGGGACCAAACAATGAGCAAAGGGGAGAAAACAAAATATTGAATAGCTGCTCCTTACATGGACAGCATTCATCCTGTGCAGTGCATGAGGCAATGGCTCTGTGGAAAAAATATGATGTGTCCATGTAGTTAGGCTGTCTGGTGCTGCAGCTGCACAAGGAGGCTGTATTACGGTTGCAGATAATGCCTAGCTTTCAAGCACTTGACTTTGCACCCTTCGTTTCTTGGTGATGCTTTCTGTGACTGCGTTTGGTGTGTGTTGTGGGAGTATCTGGAAGCTCTTCTATAATGAATCAAGATCCAATTTACAAAAGGTATTGTCCAAATACATAAGAAGATGCTGTCCACCACAAATAATTGACCAAATAATTTTTATCCTTTTTTAAGGTTAGTAGTTAAAGCAAAAGATAAAAGGAATTAATTTCAGCTCAGATTCAGTGGCTGTATTTTTTTAGGTTCATGAAGGAAGGGAAAAGGCACCAGAAACCTCCGCGAGCATCCATGGCTCTCCCATACTGATTTGCAGGGTGAACGGTGTGCTTCCTCCCCATGTGCATTCCTTGCTCTTTGATAAAAAGACTTTCTTTTGTCCTACAGAATTCCAATGAAAATAAAGTTTGTTTTATTTAGATTTCAAGTGATGACTAACTGGTAAATTCAGGTGGATTTCATTAATAGTTTCAGCTTTATTTTTCCCTTGGGGAAAATTCATCCATCTCTACCTACAGTTTAAGGGAAGTTTTACGTTCTGATCGGAAGGGAGGAGCTCCCATCTTTCTTACCCTGTTTTCTCTCTTTCCCACTGCTGCTTCACTTTATACCTGTCTGTTATTCTATTGTAATACAGAGGAGATCTGTAAAATTCCCTACTGATGTAATTTCTTATTTTTTATTTCTGGAGGAGAAACTTTTTGTCAGACTTTTGGTTGTGGCACATTCCTTCCCTTGTTAAATCAGTGACAGATGTTTTTAGCTACTTGGTCTGCTTTCTCTGGTGAGGGGCATTCTCACCTCAAAAAGAAATAACTATATGCTGCAACCCTGCTACAACTGGGAACTGTCCTATTGTAGTAGTGTCCATGCAAAATTGCACCATAGTTGATGCTTGCTTTTACCTTGATCCAGATAGTTGCAGTGTAGCCTATGTCCAGAAATAAGGTGACCTCTGTTCGTTACAGTAGCATGAGAATTCCTGTACCATAACACCAGCAGCATTTCTGTTGAAGCAAGTGCCCTGACCCAGGAGTCTTGATGTAGAGAGAGACCTGTTTTTGCAGTAAGGCATGGCCGAAGGCTTCTGTTCAGTAGGACTTTTAAGCATGGAAGTACTCCATTGATGTTGGCACTTAAATTTACATACTTTTAAGCACTCTGGTGAACAGGGATTTCAGGGGAAGCTGTTCTTGCATGGAATAGAAATCACGTGAAACCCTGAACAGAAGGTATCAGCAAAAGCATTTACAACTTCCAAGGCATTTCTGATTTTTGATTGTATTTGGCCTTGGGAAGGTCTTCAGCAGAGTGTTTGGGCTTTTAGATGGAATAGCACTATGCCCTTGTGCAAACTGGGTGCTGTCCTTGCTATCTGATAGAAGGCGGCTACGGAAGGCTTCGTTTTGGGACACTACATCATTTAAGAATTTTAGGTCTTAGTGTAGACATAATAAATGGCCTGCATTTCAAGGAAGAAAACGAGGAACAGCACCTGGGACTGTATGGGCTCTCCACAGATGCCACTTTAACACAGCAGTGTGTCCTGTGTCAAGAATGCAGAGCTAAACACATAGCAGCTGTCAGCCTGCAGAGAGAGCAGCGGGAGCGTGTTTCTCTGCGGGAACTGCTCTGTCCTTGGTTGCTTAGGCTCCGAGTATTGCAAATGACATGCAGATTAACTTGAATGCAAGCGATGGCAGCTCTCTGCTGATGGAGGTATGAGGCAACAAACCTGTATTTCACTGTTGATTTCCAGTAGGTAGAGTGTGCGCTTAAAGTACTGCTAGGTTATCGGAATATATTGTGGGACAGATGAACTTCCCCGTACGACAGGGGACAGCATGATGAATGAGAGACTCGCCACTGATGGCTACTAGGACACTTCTTGGATAAATATGCCATTAATCTTCTCACAAAGCACGTCTCTATTGTAGAGCACCAGCCATGTCAGCGTAGGAACACCATCAAAATCCAGGCAGTAAAAGCTCCGAGAGACAGGCAAGCCTTGGTGCTAGCATGGTTTCCACCTTCAACTGCACCCACCTACTTGGTGAGTTATTGTTATTGTATTTGTAAGTAACTCTCCGCAGACAATTTACATCTTAACCAATGCAGCACATTTGCTTTGTGACAGCTTTAGCACCCTGATTACATATAATCTGTTCAGGTCGTAGGGAAGAACTGCTTCTCTTCTTATTCCCTCATCACTCACACGTGCCCCTCCTGTCTCTCACCCTCCTCCAAGCAGGCATGCAGGAAGCAGGAGGGGAGGCGAGGGGAAACAGCACTCACTCCCCTCGTCCTTGGCGTGTTAGGGAACGTGTCCTAGATTCATGGCATGACTTAGAGGAACCACAGGACCCGCACAGGATAACCTAACCACCCTTCATCCCAGGATTTTGCCCTCAACCAGCTCCTTCCCTTCTGAGGCTGCCTGGGATGCTCCATTCTTCCCCAGTGCAAGGTCAGTCTCTGAGGAGGTACTCTGTGTGGCATAGCTCCCAGCAAGGGACACTATGTCCATCCCAACTATTCCTCAAGAGAGATGTGTTTTTCTAGGGCACTACTGTGTGTTCAGGCAGGAAAAAACCCTTAGCTTTAAAGCTACATTTACAGAGGATGAGGCCTAAGCGGTTTTTACCTAGCCCCTGGGTTCATACTGAGCCAGAGCTCTGGCAGCTCCGGCTCAGCACTGCAGGAATTCAGCAGCCCCATCAGTGTAACAGTGCTGCCGGTATATCACTATTTACTCAGTCCAGGAGCGATTAGCTGCGTAATAGCCCATAACTCCAGGATTGCCTGTCCTGCAGCAGGCTTAAGATACCCACTTTACAAAATACAGGAAAAATATGAAACAAAACTATGTATTCTTTCAGGCAGCAAAACACGTATCAAAGATACCTGGATGTAGACTCTGGAGAAAGCATGACTCAGTCTCTGTACAAATAATTACAGTCTAATAAATTTTAGCACAATTAAATAGATGATAACAAGGGAGATTAGTATGTAAATAAATTTTAAACCACCAGGAAGAGTTTATTTCTGTCTTGTCACAAGCTGACTTTTATGTGTGACAAGATCAGAAGTATTTTGGTAATTATTATGCATCTATTATATAAGCAGGAAGAATGATCATTTTCAAAGCTAGTTTCAATTGTGTGATAATATATGCTGTTATTGGCGTTTATGTGCAATTGATTGGTCACAGTCTCAGATGATAAAATCATTCTGCTCCTAGATGCTATTATGAGGAGGCTCAGCATGTCAAAACAGGTTGGGAGAGAGGCTGGTAGGGTATATGACCATCAGCAGCTGTGAAATGCAATGCAACCTGCAGCTCAGGAAATCCTTATAATGCTGATTGCTGAAAGGATGAAGTGTGTTTCAGGGGAAGGATTGTTGTCTTCCTTTGGCGTTCATCCCAGTCACTGTCAGAGAAAAGGTAGGAGGACAGATGAACTTCTGGCCTGATCCAGTATGACTGTTTTTATGTTGCAAGGATATTGTTAATTATTCAAGAGCAAAGAAGAAAGTCTTTAGAATAGTATGGCATCAGTGAAAAATGATAATAGACTCAGACTACTGCAC
This sequence comes from Ciconia boyciana, assembly GCF_034638445.1. Classification (NCBI taxonomy): domain Eukaryota; kingdom Metazoa; phylum Chordata; class Aves; order Ciconiiformes; family Ciconiidae; genus Ciconia; species Ciconia boyciana. The sequence goes on along the minus strand of NC_132945.1, from coordinate 16,475,495 downwards.
AGGTTTTGACTGAGGTGCTGCTGATTTAATAAGCAGTCGAGACCTGATGGAGTTCACTGTCACTCCAAATGCACTTTTAAAGTGTGGCTTTAATTTTGGAGTAAGATCTCTCCAGGCTGAGAACTGTGCGCTGTATCATTTGTTAGGAAAGTGCCATGTGTACTAGTAAGCGCATCTGTGAAGAAGTTGATGTGGAAGTGAAAGATGGCAAAGACTTTAAAAGCATTAATGACTTGGAAACAGGTCAGCAATAGAGTCCTGGCTCGTTAAAGATGTCCTCTTGGTTCAAAATAATTGCCAGTGTAATTTGGGCTGACATTCCCAGAGCAGTACAGCAGACTCAGATGAACTGCAGAATTAGAAATGAATCACAAAATGTCCACTACCTTCTGCTGCTAGGAGGAGGATGGGGAAATGTCCATTTTTAGCATTACCAGCCAAAATCGTAGAATCATAGAATAGTTTGGGTTGGAAGGGACCTGTAAAGGTAATCTAGTCCAAGCCCCTGCAATGAGCAGGGACATCTGCAACTAGATCAGGTTGCTCAGAGCCTTTAAAAAGTAACCTTCCCCTTTAAGAATTGGTTCATCTATGTGAAATCCAGATTTGTGAAATTATGTTGGGCTAGACCCTCAGATAGTGTAAGTCCCAGAGAATTGTCTATATACAGTGAATGAGAATCTGTCCCATCTACTAAGAAAGCAGCCATATCATTCTAGACCTTCCCTCAGGCCAAAACTGCCAAGAGAACTCTGAAAAAGGGCCAGTTTACAGATAAGCAGGTTTTCGTTTAAGCCTGGGGACTGCTTTTGTATTTGTTTGTTTCTCTTCTTAACCTGAAACTAATTTAAGGAATTTCATGTTTTGTATTTTGAATAACTTTTCTTCCAGATAAATTGCTAAAATTACCTTTCCCTAAATCCTATTAGTGACCTCTACATTTAAGGGGTAATAGAGTTTCTTCCTATCCATAAAACAGGAAAAAAATCAAACAATGTGTGCAGAGTCATGAGAAAGAAGATTTCATTAGATGTGTGAAATTCTAAAGATTAAAAACGTGCTGAGATTAGATTTGGACAACAGCACTTCAGTAGTCAAGTCTGCAGAAAACAAAAAAACCCTGAACAACTAAGAAATTATGGGGGGGGGGGGACAACACCACAAACTTTTTTGCTAAAAGTCTTCATAGGTCCCCTGGGTTTTACTGTTTTCCTCTAAATTAAGATGTAGGTCATCTTGCATTGTTGTCATGGAGTATATCCCATAGATGATATCTGTTGGGAGCAGTTTTCACTAGAAATTGACCCAGTCGTGCAAATTCTCATTTATTTGGGTATTTTTCATGCAAGTTTTTCATTTCATAGACTCACAGAGCTTCAAGAGACAGGATTGTTAGTTCACCTGATTTCATCTCATGTGCATTATGGGCAATTAAATTTTCAGTCACCCCCTGTGTTGAGCCCAACACAGTGTATTTTAAAAAATTGTATAGTTCAGGAAGACAGCTTGCCTTGATCTCAAGGTGCTGAGAGCTGGAGGATTCACTGTTTCCCAGAGTCGCCTCTTCTGATTGCTGTTTAGATTCACTGTTTCAAATTGGTGTTTTATTTGCAATTAAAACTGTTCTGGCTTCCCCTTTCAGTTCTTGAAATGCCTTTTCTGCTGTACTAAGAAATCTTCCACTGTCTTGCTTTTCTTCCCAGTGAAATCCTTGTACACTGTAATGCAGGCACTTTTCAATCCTCTTACTGACAAACGGAACATATTGGTACTTGAATTCTTCCTCTAAGACCTTTCCCTGGCCCTCCCAGGGGTTCTGCCTGCATCCCTTTCTCAGCTGGTGGCAAGACCAACATCTCCAGACTCAGTGACTGTAACAGAACTAGCTGCATAATTAAGGAAATTTTCACAGAATTGTGACCAAAGATGGTAAATCAAGGATTTGGCTACATAGGTAAAATAGCATTGACTGAATTCCTATCGGATATGATGGGAGCTGGACTGTGCCTTTGCACAGGCATAGAGTAAAGAGAAGTGTTGTTCAGCACTGGATGCTGCCAAGTAGTTTAGTTAAATTTGCTGCAGTCAGCCAGTCCACATTTGGCATACAAAGAAATTGCACACAACTTGCTGAAATGTAATCACTGAGTCACATCATTGAGTGCTTAATCTCTAGGAAAGTTAACTTTTTCGGCACAGGGTAGATCACATCAGCAGGATTCTTTCTTATTTATTCCCAGGTGCTGATAATGCCTTCTGCTCCTCTTGCAAGAGAGATTGTGGGCAATGCTATGGGAGCTGCTTTGATGTCATATCACATTGCTTTTACACACACATCAAAAATGCAAAAGCACAGCTTGTTTACTGTAGCTCAACAAAGGGGCAAGTACACTTAAATCAAAGAACTTGCCAATACCAACATCTGAGTGTGTAGGCTTCATTATTAGGCAGATCTTTGGGGGCTTTAAAACATGGTGCCATCTAACGAAATCCTCAGACACCACAAATGGAGCTATTCCCCTTACTGTACTTGGCAGGAATCTGTTAAATTAGCAGCTCTTCCTTTGGCAGCTGTGCCGGTAGGAATAAAATGAAAAGGCTGTGCCAGTATTTACTGACCACACAGCTGCATTCACAGGCAGAGTTACAAAGTCATTTCTTGACATGCCTCCTGTGACAGTCGGGCTCCTGCTCAGTGTTCTAATTTCCTTGGTGTCCTCTTCCCAATGTGTGATGTTCCTTTGAAACATCACTATTTATTCATTTGACAGTTGCAATGTCAATGACAAGGAAAGAGAATAAGTGGCTGTAGTTTTGCAAAACTAAGTTGGAAGTGAGAAAGTCAAACTCCTTGTTGAGTTTTGAATCTTAAGTTCTCTCTTCTACCCCAAGAAGTATGGGGTTTTCCCCCATCTGAAGACCCCCAAAACAACTTTGTGTATTTGGGTCGTGTACATTAGAGGATGATCCTGATGTCCTTCAACATCAATGCTTTTCTGACAAATCAGCAAGGAAATGGGAAGACTCTATGGCCTGTAAGGCAACAGTGGTATTTTTGCTTCAGTCACTTGATTTGACATTTGGTTTTCAGAGACTCTGTCCAAAAAAGCACCCCTGCTCCTCCCCTTAGCCTCTTTTGACTCCAAGTAGAGCTTCTCACCTGTATTTCTGTTTGCTTTCTTTGATATCTCTAAAGCACCACCCTGAAAGTGAGAATAGGCCTAATGGAGGGGTTTCTTGTCTGTGATTCTGCTTTGGATCTGAAAGGCAATAAAGAAGATTTTCTAAATCCCTTCTTATCTCTGTCACTTCAAGCCACTCTCAAGCTAGCGATGCAGAGCACTTGCAATTAAACCCCAGGCAGAATTTCTGACGATCTTCAGTATCCATGGGCGTTCACTATGCTGCAGCCCCCCTCCAGGCTATTCAGACTAAAACTGAAGAGCTTCCATGGAAGAAGATGGGGAGGGAATGGGGTGACTGAGCAGGTGTGACTTACACAACTATAAATAATCATAGGAGACCTTTCATTTTTTTCCTCACTCTTGGGACTTGTGGAGTTTTAACACCCAAAATGGAAGCAAGGGGTTCTAAACATCGTTGAGAGGTTTGCATATCGGGTTTCTGTTCACCTGCAACTGGACGGTCATTATCTGCTTTCAAAACGCTGGCAGCTAAGCTAGCTAATGAGTGTCTTTTTTTAAGAGAAGAAAAGGAAATCGAGCTACATTTTCTACATTCTTAAATCCTTTTGAGGATTCTATTCTTAGAGTAAGACCCTGATGAAATGCAGAATTTTCAAAGTACTGGCAGTTTAGAAATAGGAAAGCAGTTACAATCTAACAAGTAGCCAGATTGGAAGAAAATACAGGTAGTCTCATGGACAGCTTTGTGCTTACCCTTCCTGCTAGGGAGGCAACAGGGGTTTAAAATGACACTTGTAAGTCGTGTGACAAAAAAACCCCATTTTCCTTCGTATGGGTGGTGGTAGGGTTCTAATCGCAAAGGCCAGTTCTGAAGATGCAAACACAATTGAATGAGAAATGCTGTGCTTTCCTAGACTTCTTTATACTTCAGAAGGATTATTTCAGGACACTAAAACAAACATTATTTTGTGTTTGGAAAAACAGCAATTCAGAATTCTCTTTTTCTTTTGTCCCCTAGTGATTGACTTTATCAATTTTCTTAATAAATTGGCTCCTGAAGCACTTGTTAAGAAAGGCAGCTGCTGAGCGCTGCCAGTGCATCCCTGTGTATCCCAAGGAGAACATGTACAAGCTTATGATGGTACTGAGATAATAATAGTAATGATGGGTCCAAATCACAGAAGGGATGAGACTCTGGAGCAGCTGTGCCAGTCAGTGCGAGCTTTGTGCATCTGTTGAGGGTACGGATAGTCCGTAGATGATAGGTATGTAAACACAGAATGTGTATCTGTGAGTGCATAAATTCCAAGGGAACTGTCGATAAGAGCATCAGTGCACCCTTACTAATAGCCTGCTAATTGTTTGCTGGTTTCTATTGATCTTTAAATTGCATAAAGTCAAGATCAATTTCCTGAGTAATGCCCCTGACATTTGTAAGCAGTACCCAATATAATAATTGATCTTAGGTCATCTTGTCCGCGACTGACAACATTGTACATGTCCACTGATCAATACATTCCCAAATAGTGCTTTAGTGATACCTCTTGGAAGAAGCTGTATGTCTCATAGCAGCCAGATGCACTGCAGGAGCCTTTCTGAAAGCGCAGAAAGAAGAGCCCTCTTTGCCTTCTCTGCCCCTCACATGTATCCCTCTGGTCCCTGTAGAGTTGTTGCTTTCCCTTGGGCCTGTAAGAAATGCAGCACCTGTATTTAAGAACTAGAGTCTTTTAGGAAAACAGCTTGGTGGGAATTCTAATGAAGTATGTTCAAAAAAACACACGTTCCAGTTTGGATTAGATAGTAAATTGCATTACGTTTCAGTGTGGGTTGCTTGTGGTAATTTTCCCAACCAACACTGTCTTTGCATGAATCCTCCTAGGACTTCTTCATCCTCAGCCATCCAGTCTGGCAATGAAGAGAGAGGGATCAGTCACGATTCCTTCCTGAGACCCATGCCCCAACCCCAAGCTGAGAGCACCTGATCTGATTCTCTGCCAATTATACTTCCTTGAAGGGAGCTGAAACATGTATTACTCTTTTCTCCTATGGCCAACCCAAAGAGTTAAAAGAAAACAGAAGTCAGGCTCCAACAATACATGAGATAGTTTTAAAATATATATAAATGCCAGGATGGTCTTCAGGCATTGTTGGGCACTTCATCATACTTGAATTAGATCATTAAAGTGCAGCTTTCTCTATAAACATCAGTATAAAATCCAGCATTCTCCTCCAGATCCATGCTGCAAGGAGGCAAAGCGTTAGAGCATCAGTCTATGCAAAACCTTATACAGCAGGTTATAATCCCACAATATAATTGCAAGAGTTGGCATTGGCACTTTCCCATCTTCTGAATCTTCAGCGTCATCGGCTGCTCAGCAGAGAATATGACTTAAAGCAAAGTTGTTTCTGCCCTTCAGCTTGAGCTTGTCCCCGGCTCTGGCTGGGTTGGTAAGGTGGGTGAAGGAGAGGCTGCATGTCTGAGGTACCCAGGAGTGCTAAGGGAGGATCTAGGCACGGTGCTGTCCCAGCCTGCCTCTTCCCCTTGTGGTTTGTTTGTCAACTAATGGGAGAAGTTCCATAAGATCTGCAAATGGAAAAGTGACTCCAGCCTGCCCTGTATGCTCTTATTAATCACAGACTATAGTATAAACTCAATCAGACGCTGTTCTTGTAGCAGAAACAACTTCTGGTTTGAGAGGGAAGCTTTGGGGTGCACTGAGGACAGGATCTTGGCTCTTGAACTCCACTTGTTTTTTTCAGTCCCCTTTGAAGTTCTTCTGCCTTGTGTCTTTCTTGCAGTAAATATCAAAAGGCAGTGTGGGTTTTGGCTGCTATCATTAAGATAAGCGATAGGCAGTTGTATGCTGAGCAGCCTCCTGCTCCCTGCGGTCACAAAGTAACCTTAGCAGCAGCCTGCGCTTCACTACCACTGCCTGATTGCCTGACTGCTGCTATCCCTTTTAATCCCTTCTGTCATTTGAATAACCTTGCTGAAGCCAACAGATTTAATCATGTCTAGCTTACCTCAGTGTACCGCTTGCACTTGTCCTCTTGGGGTCAGCACTGTGGAGATTTGGGTCCGAAAAGAATCCTATAATATAGAGGTTGAATGCCCGATATGGCAAATGCCCCACCTGCCCCCCCCGGTGGAAGGTCCCTGCTGAGAAGAGTCTATGTGAAAATTTTGCACCAGCTATGAAGAACATGGTAGCAATGCATTGACTCTCTGAGAGCTTCCTGAAGTGGTTAAATAACAGCCGTGTGCTCATGATAGGGAGGTAAGACTAAAGTGGGTCGAAACATGCTGAAATAGCTTGTTTTCCTCCATCTCATGCAAAGAGGAGGAACTCTCAAAGCAGTGGTGATTTGCACATAGGCCACGTTCTCTCTAAATGAGAATATTTTTTCTGCTTGCCTTTTTATTTTATTTTTTTTAAGTCCTAGACGAGGTTGTATTAGGCTTCTGCACATCCCACACCAGCACCTGGTTACAGAATCAGAGCCTGGCATTCTGACGCCTCATTATGATAGAATTGTTGCCGCCATACGTAACAGAAGGCATGAATGCATCAAAAAAGACAAAGCTAACTTACTTGGACTTAAAGACCTACCTCTGGAAAATACTAGAATGACAGAAATCAGACACACTGCAAAAGCAGTAAGAACCTTTTCTTTTCCCCTTTTCCTTCCTTCCTTAAAAGCAAATTAGGTTTCAAAAAACAAGGATCATTATAACTGGTCACTGGCCTTCGATTTTGACTGAACAACCATAACAGCTTGAATTTTTAACAAGGGCTCTGACAAACAGGAATAGCTAAATACATGGAAAATTCCCCCAACGAGAAGTTAATGGATACTAACGATAACTATGAAAAATAGTATGTCTTCTGGTGACACGCTATGTGCAGGATTGGTTTCTCATTACTACAAGCCAAGTCATGTAGAACTTGCAGTTTGCCCTTTACCATAATTTATATCCACTAGCGCTCTAAGCAGATTCATAAAAAATGGCAACCAATCCATATCTATCACGTTTTATGTTTGGGTGAAGAATATGAATATTACTTTTATTAAGTTTCATGAAATATCTGCTCTTACATTCAAAGTGATAGATGACTCTGCCAAAGTTTTTTTTAAGGTGGGTTAGGGGTAGCGTGCAGAAGGAGGGGGTGCTAAAGGAGAGGAGAGAGGAAAAGGATGTTGGGTATGACTTTTATCTTACTGAGGACAAAGAAGCCATAAACCCTTCTTGCCTTTGGGGGAATTACATGCAAGAGACTTTCTGGCATAGCCAGAGCTATCTATAACAGGACAATATTTTCTGCAAGGCTTCTTAAACACATTTTGCCAAAGTAAATTGATCCTGACAGAAGTCTTCCTGTCACCGCTACGTTCTCTCTTGAGCAGAGCCTGCCAGCTGTGCTGAGATTTGCTAGATTTACAAATCTCTGCTGGGGACTGGACAGGGTCTTTGTGATATTAGATGTCCGAGTATGTAGCTGTACCTCTCTTCCAAAGTATATTTACTGTAGAATACAGGAACTGCAGATGGTTTATACCTTCCTAATCACTACTTCGAAAATATAACTTTGTCACGGAAGTATTTTCTCTGGGAACAGATAAAATAAGCTAGAAGGTTTGCATTTGATTACCTTATTAGTCTGGTGTTGTCTTTCTTCTTTTAAAAAATCGGGTGTGTACATAGCCAGCACTTTAAAAATCTGCAAGCCCTGGAGAGGATGGTACAGATGCATTACTTGCAAGGTTCCTAAAATGAGGAGTCGTAGGGCTGAAAATAGGTGCTAGTCTCTGTAGCAGTGCCAAGGGGTGCACAAGGCTAGCCCACGGAGGAGGAGGAGGGATAGCTGCTGAGGGAACACTCTGCTCCCTTTGTGTCTTCAGTTTTACACCACAGCTTTTCTGAGCAGTGGATCAGAGATTGCAGAGCATTTCCCATTCCCAGGCACACAGATACTCATCCTCTTTCCAAATGCGCTCTCACCAGAGCACAAGTTAATGGGCACAGTGTAAGGATCAGTAAGAACGCCATTATGAGCGGGGATGGGGAGAGATGGTCTTGATGACCCATTCTGCCCTTAAAAATCTATGACGCCTGCAGAAAGCCCAATGCAGCTAACAGAGAAGCAAACTAGCATTAAACAAGTGAAATCCTGGTTGTTAGTAAAACAACACATTAAATAGCAGGAGAGAGGTTCAGTTTTCAGCTTGAATCATACTGGCTTAGAGAGGCGGCATACTATGTGATAGACTCCTGCAGGTTTCCGAGACCTCTTTTTTTGACTCAACCTGAGCATCAGTATGCTCAGTTCTTGTTCTCTACCCATTGTGTAATTTCACAGACTGTCGCCATTATTCCCATTTTACACCACAATGTGTGGAAAATTCAGGTCAGTGTCTTACAAGGCACGGCAGTAATAGGGTTGCTCTATCTGCAGTTTAAAGAAATAAGCAAGGCAACGTGCAACATCAGTGAGTGTCCTAGCACCGCTGACATTGGGAATGTGCAGAACAGCCCAGTGTCTGCACAAATAAAGCTCAAATTTGTGTTTTCTTGCAAAATACAAGGTGAATAAATAAATCACTAGGTGTTTTTTCAAAATCATAAAGCACTATAGTATCTAGCACCCTAATCTGGCAAATGCATGTATGTGTACTTAACTTGGTCAGTGTTTCAAACTGCTCATGTGTGTTAGCATTTGGAGTATTCGCCTTAAACTGCACAGAGGAAAGTGCTTGATAATTATTGAGATTGTAATGGGAACACACATTCTTGGGAATGCACTTTCTGAATCATTTACACATTGGGTCACCTTTATTAATTGCTTGGAAGATATATTTAGTTAATGACAGATGCTCACTGTGTATTTGGGCCATCCTGCATGTCATGGTTTAACCCCAGCCGGCAACTAAGCCCCCCCCCCTCCAGCCGCTCTCTCCCTCCCCCCCAGTGGAATGGGGAGAGAATCAGAAGGGTAAAAGTGAGAAAATTCGTGGGTTGAGATAAAGACAGTTTAACAGGTAAAGCAAAAGCCACAGAGGCAAGCAAAGCAAACCAAGGAATTCATTCACTCCTCCCCATGGGCAGGCAGGTGTTCAGCCATCTCCAGGAAAGCAGGGCTCCATCACGCCTAACGGTGACTTGGGAAGACAAACGCCATCACTCCCAACATCCCCCCTTCCTTCTTCTTCCCCAGCTCTCTATGCTGAGCATGACGCCATACGGTGTGGGATGTCCCTGTGGTCAGCTGGGGTCAGCTGTCCCGGCTGTGTCCCCTCCCAGCTCCTTGTGCCCCCCCAGCCTCCTCGCTGGTGGGGTGGGGTGAGAAGAGAAAAGGCCTTGACCCTGTGTAAGCCCTGCTCAGCAGTAACGAAAACATCCCTGTGTTATCGACACTGTTTCCAGCACAAATCCAAAACACAGCCCCATACTAGCTACTGGGAAGAAAATTAACTCTACCCCAGCCAAAACCAGTACACTGCAATATTAAAAGGGTTCTCATTATTGAAGGAGATTTAACTGTGCCTAGTCCCCATTCTACAGCTTTTTTGAGGGAAGGCTACAGTCAAAAGCAAGTTGTCAAGTATGTTCTTCAAGCTCCCATGTATATGTTTTTGTGTGTTGCAGGTGTGTGTGTGCGCATTTAAAAGGTCTATACAAAATTTACTATAGTAGGCTTGGGGCCAGGGTCAAGTGGAAAGCCTTGCAAATCTTTGAAGGTAATCTTCAAATCTTCTGAAGTATGTAGCGTCTACTTTATGAGTATCAGCCGGAGTGAGACTTTTCTCATGTAATTTTATCTTTTTTTTAATAAGAAGATAATTTTCTGCAAGGCATCATTTAAAGAATTGAGGGATTTACTAGCTGTATCTATTAACTGTGTACTGCTCTGGGATAAAACCATGAGTTTACTTGGGACCAGAAGTAAGGAATGGTGCATTGTTCTGCAAGATTAAGACAAGTACAAGTCCAGGTCCCCTGAGGCTGAACCTCTTGCTCTAAGGAGAGAGTACATTTCTCAGAGTAGGTGGGTACTCCTTTGGAAAGATAATAGTTGCAAAACCTCCCACAATGCTGCTGGAACTTGCTTTTCCTCATTGCCTTTTAAAGCAGCTGTTGGAACCAGTCCATGGACCAACGGAGCTAGGCAGTTGCTTCTCTTTTTGAAGCAGAGCCCAGAGCTTTCCCCTTTTTTGCTCTCCTGCATGGATGAGGGGTCAGGAGCAGCCCTGTGGGACTGCTGATACAGTTGGCCATGCAAGTCCATGCCAGATCATCTATTGGCCATCAAGGAATATGACAAGATGAACCAGCAGTGGTGACAATACACTGGCACTTCAGTAGTTTGCTTGAGATTCTCTGGTTTCCGGGGACTTAAAGAACTGTTTCCACAGCTCTTGAAGTCACCGTTTTCTGCGGTACCTTAGCCTCCTTTCTTCTTGCTTGATAGAATTGTTAAACAAGAATCACTGATCCTAAGTGTCTTCGTCACCTCTTGGTTTATGGTTAATAGCATTTACCATGTGCTTCCAAGCCTGGATATGTCCTGTCCTTGGAGGCTGCTTCTTTCACAGGTTTGGGATGCCTCCCTAAACTCCTCTCTGATAATCATTTCCTCAGACTGTGGCTTGTAAGCAAGTCCATGCCTGCCTGCTGAGACACTGTGGGGAGCCCTTCCAAATCTTCGTCAACAGTTTGAAGGAGGAAGGTCTGGTGAAAAATGAGGAGATGTGGAAACATTGGGTAAAGCAGAGACAGTGTGCCACAAGAAAGCCTGCTTGCTTTTGTCTTCCTTCTCTGTCCCATAGCCAAGTGGCTGTAGGTATGAATCAGATGTTGTGTGCTTTGGTGCTTTCATAAGTGCCCTTGAACACAGGCTGTGTCTTTAGAGCCACAACCTGAGATGCCATTTTTAACACTTTAAAATTTTAAATACTAGCAATCAGCACAAAGTGGACTTTTGGCTAGCAACCCTCAATTCAAGAAGGCAGCAGCCTGATTTGGTCTGGCTGGGTCAGGACTGAGATTCCAAATCCCAGCACTAGTCACTACCGTTTAAAATTTAAGCATCATTTGTGCCAACAAATTGCTTTTTAAAGTGAAAATCTGGTATGGGAGCAGCTTGCTGGAGTTCCAGCAGAAACAGGGGAAAGAGGTGCATCTCGTGTGCATGTAACAGAAAAAAATTGAGGGGATGATTCATGTCCCCTAATCATTGCTTGTTGTAAAACAGATCTTGGGCTGCTGGGGTGATATAGATGTGTGCCTGTGTGTGTACCCGAGGAAGATCTTGGGGGCAGAACGGTGCTTTTGTGCTGTTCAGGAGGGTGCTGGGGGGCTCTCAGGTTGGCACCCGCCCCGGTGCTCTTCCTCTCTCTTTGGGAGCAGATTATTCCATGGAACAAACTCCAGAGGAAATTAAGAACAGCAGCAGCGGGGGAGTCTGTGTGCTTCTGTAAAGCAGATTCAGGTGTTGAACCTAAAGAACGTGGCCAGCCCTTGGAGAGTGGTTTCCTTGGTTAATTTTATCTTTTGTGTTACTGAATTTTCTTTTCATTATGTTTGAAATTGGGAGCGCTTTGTTGACCATTAGTAGCCAATGGCAATAAGCTGTGGAGATGAGACTTTGCAGAGATATAGGGCAAGGGAAGATAAGAGGTGTGAGAAATTGAAATGACAAGGTTGCGTTGGTGACTAGTGATGTGGAGGAAGGAAATTTTTACCCAGTGTGCTTTGATGAGTAGTTAGAAGAGGAGACCATAGTAGGCAGGGAAGTCTTTAGAGACCAAGGTGGCATGTCTGGAGCACATCTGGTGTAAAACAAAAGAAAATTGAATCATTTCTGTTTAAAATTAGTGTATTTGGGAGATTATTACTATTCTCTTTTTCAAGATGGAGACATCTGAGCATATTTTCATTTGGGAGGGACCCAATATCAACTGCCAACTGCATCTATGTGTCTGCGCATGGGAAGTGGAGTGCTAGCATGACTCATGGTGGTTCCATCTGTCACCTGTAATCACAGCAGGTCTCACTACTCAGGTTTTTATGTGGAGTCGAATTCACTGAAAGTGTGATCATGCTTTTGAGATCTTACCATTCAAAGTCTGTTTGCAACCAAAAGCTTTGTTGCCTCAACTGTCCTCATAAGGCTTCTCTTCCTTTCTGTTAAGCTGTGGTCCCAAAGTGCAAACAATGTATTTTGCTGTTTGGGAGTAAACATGTATTTTCATTTTATTAAGAAAATACTTTGTGATGACTGAAAAACTAGACTTTTCCAGAAATTTAGCATATTGAAAATGAAAAGATTATGGGGCTGTGGGGGAGTTACAATGTTTTCGATTGATCTAAAATAGGTCACATCATGCTCTGGAGTGACTTGTAGTATCCTTGTGCTTCTGGCGTTTCTCTCAGTTACTGCAGCCCAGATTTCACAGGGTGAGGGACGTATTAAAACAACAGTGCAAAAGGCCACCTTCCCTTTACATGGAGGTAGATGAAGAAAGAGACCGAGGGAGAGAGGCTGGGCATGTCTGTATGGATGGATACAAACCATCAGGTGTCTGCGGTACCCGCTGCAGCTGGGTGCAGCTTCATTGCAGCCCGCCAGCTGTTGGCAAAGCTGTCAGCCCAGCAGATAAGCTCTGCTTACACCTGGCCAGATGCTCAGGTTTCACTGCACATGAGCAGAGCCTCTGAACCAGGGCTGGCTTACACAAAAGGCAGGTGACCGTCAGGGTTGGTGAACTCTGCGTAGTAAACAACCCCCCTGAAGCACTTCAGAGTGGCCAGGAACTGAAGAAGGAAAAACACAGACAGAAGCAGGCTAGCAACCTTCTGTGGGACCATTCACACTCCTTTGATTGCTTTTGGGTTTGAGGTTACATAAACCTTGTCTTCATTTAGTCCAAAGTGAAATTCCTTTCTGTGAAATAGCCTTTCCCCAGGCACTGCTGAAGCTCATGGCCTCAAATTAGGAGGAAGTGCTGCTCTGTGGCTCTGCATTTGTGTCTCTGCACAGTAGTGCATGTCACCCTGGCTTTTACTTCATTTCCATTTGAGCAAGCAAAAAGCACCATCATGTAGGGTCTGAGCAGCTTGCAGATGACTCGACATGACACAAGCAAAGTGCAGGGTGCCAGCAATCAGTAGCTCCCACAAACTGCCTGTCACATTGTCCTCCCCTTTGCATCTAAAGCCAACCAAAAAAGTGGGCCAGGCAGTATCAGGGAGCGAGGCTGGTTGGGACCTCGTGGGTCCTGCAGACCCCTTCTCCCAGTGGGGCAGGCCTACTTTAGCAGTGGTTGTGCACAGTGGGGCTGAGATTTCTTTAATCCCCTAAGAAAAGCCACGTTAGCTCGAGTGCCTGCCAAGCGTGGTGGCAGCACAGGTAGCCCAGGGTCCCTGGGCTGGGCAGTGCTAGCTGTGAAGATGGCAGGCAGGAGATGGTGGCTGGTCCGAGGACCATCCACCACCTCAGGCTGCTCCGAGCTTGTGGGCAGCAGAGACGGTGGTGCCAGCCCCATGGGGGCAAGCACGCTGCTGCCATTGCATGGCTAATCCTGCCAGGCAGCAACATTGGGTTCCCCTGGCTGTATCTTCCTTTGCAGGCCCAGCACAGAGCAAGTGCGCTGCCAGCCGTGTGTTTGCATTTCCATTGGCAAGTGGGGCAGATTTTACTTTTCTTTTTCTCCTACAAAACTACACTTTGCTGTCACCTTTCTCCAGCAGCTGAAGAGAAACCCTCCTCAGCCAGCCTCTCTGGGGAACCCTGGCCTCTGTTAATACTACCCCTTGCACTGCTGGAACTGAACTTGAGACTGTTTTGGTGAAGCACAGGCAAGGACCTCCACTGTGCCAGCTCCGCACCTTGGGAACAGCAACGCTGCCTTTCAGGCACGGCAGGCATAGTGCCGGGGCGGCCGCGCTAGGAGCCCTCCTGTCACATCTTTAGGGAAGCCACAACCTATCACTTTTATTTTCCCAGCTGGGTCTCTCACTGCCTGAAAGGCTCATTCCCTCTCCCCTTGCGTATCTGTGCCAGACACAAGGGAAACGTTTGCCTATGCTGAGGTTTAATTTCTCCTTTCATTGAAATGCCCTTTTACTACTCTCCCATTTGAAGCCGTCTCTCTGAAGCAGTCTTCTGAAAGGGAGATTGCTCTTTGCCTTCCACAGCTATCCCCAGTAAGCTGCTACACACACTCTAATCTCAGCGAACACAGCACTATATGTACTGCTGTCAAGTAACTTCACAGGGCAGTGGCTGGTAACTCTGGAGTGTGGGAGATTGCTCCTCAGGGCTCTGAAAGGGGGTTAGGCTGTACCTTTATGTCGGTGGGGGCAAGGGCTCTCTGGGAAGGTCAGCAGCTCCAACAGAAAATTTGTAGGGGTCAGTAATCTAAAAAGGATGAAAAACTAGTGCTACAGGAGTCAGTACAGAAGTATTTAATGTCTTTTCTGTCTGTTGGGAAAATGAGAAACATTCAGCAACTCACTGGAAAAGAAAGGAAAAAAAACCCCAACTTGGTAGCAAATAGAGCTATGTTTCTGTGTGGAGCTGACTTTTAAAGTGGGTTTCATTAGGGGGACTGAAGGGGGATGGGAGTGTCTGTGTAGCTAATTTGTTTGGCATTTGGGAATAGTGAGTATTATTTGGTCTGTTTGGCTGATAACTACCCAAGGGATCCTGTTTTTCAGCACACTGCGAGGCACGAAGTACAGTGTTCTGCAGGGATCTGTGCTCGTTCTCTGAGCCGGGCTGTGAGCTTATCCTTAGGGGGAGATGAGAAATGACACAGGTATAGGTAGCACAGAGCACAAATCTGTCCTGGCCTTCCCAAGGGAGTGCTGCTTTGAGGCTCTCCTCAACAAGCCTCAAGTCAGCCCTGTCCCCCATGACCAGAGCCGACAGCACCCTTCCTTTAGCTGTGAAGATTCAGCCTCCTTCCTCACTGCCCCAACTCCCCCGCTCTCCAGGCAGCCCTGCCCACAGTTTGAGTTTTGCAACGTGGGAAGGATTTTTCAGATGCTACAGCCAGCCCCGTCTCCCTCCAGGCAGGCTTTCCACTGGAGACAAGTCCACCTGGCAGACCCAAGAAGTGCATCTTGCCCGTTATCTGCACAACTCCCCAGAGGGAAATGTTGCTGAGAAATACTAGGCTGAAATGCAGCAGCAGTAGCATATAAGGCAAAATACTAGGGGCCTCCAGTGAAATCACAGAGTGCATAAACCATAGCCAAGAAAAGAAGCTTTCTATCCATCACCAAGTCAGTGCAGATGTAGTGGTGGACATTCAGGCTTTAGGAAGGCTGACTGGAGCTGAGGGTTGAGGGGCAGAGGGTTCAGTCAAGACGATTCCTGACAAACTGACCTGTTAGTGTCTTTTTCTGAGCCCTAGCCCAAGGAAGAATGAATCAGCTAAGGAAATAATTATGGTTTTGGCAGGTAAATGAAGGAAATTAGTTCAGACACTTTGGTTCTCAGCAAGGTGGCACAGAAGATAATTATCCAAACAGAGGGAAAATTTTACCCAGCCTTTTCCATGTCTCATACTCAGCAGAGTCAGCAGAAAAAGACCTAGAGACAAACCTCTCTGACTTCAAAGTGCAACAGCCCCTCAGGGCAGCTAACAACTCTTCACAGGTATCACCCAGCGCTGGGTGCCCTCTGCCAGTATTCCTCTGGGTGTTGGAGTGGGAAATAACAGCGAAGCGCTGCCATGGTCACGACGCCCTGTGCATGGAGCAATAGTGGCTTTCCTGAATTTGAAAATCCATTCTGGACTACACCGGGGTTTTTTCTGTTGTGTTTGTCTCTATTTTGTATTGCTACATGAGCTTTCGAGAACATATGCAGCATCCCTTTAAATATCCTTAAAAGAAACATTCACAAGACTTTGGGGGCAGGTGTTTGCCTCAGCCTGTTATCAGCTGCAGGCACAGCTTTAGTGCTCTGCGAGATAGCAGATGCACATCTCCAAAGGCCAGTCCTTTGGTCTTGCTCCTGCATGTCTGTGTGTGGTTAGACCATCGCACTTCCAGGTGATCACAATTACCTGGGTCCTTGCTTCATTTTGGATGGTGGCAGGAGCTTTCCCAAGGGAGAGAAGAGTAAGTCTATAACCTTCTCTGGTTAATTCAGAGGTGAAGGCCACATAAAGGTTTCTGGCACTCGAAAAAGCTCAGATAACAATCCTGACACTGAAGTGGACATGATTTCACATTAGATCTTGTAGGGAGCGGCTTAATTTCTTTCTTGGCACTAGCACAGCTAAGAAAAGAGATAAGCAATAATGAAGAGCAAAGCTTTTCTCTCAGGAGGGCTTTTTTAAGATCCTGCTCTGAGCTCCTGAGATACTGCCTTATATCCAAACACCACTGTGGGCAAGACACAAGGGGTTTATTCTGAGGCTCCAGGACTGTATGAAATCAAAGTTGCTTTCTGTGGGAGCCAGCTTTGTGTGCTGAATACTCTTGCACGGCTGCTCACAGCGTGCTGGAGGAAAGGGCGGGCTGGAGCTCTTACCTGGGCCAGACAGTAGCCCACGTAACAGGACTGACAGCCCTGCCCGCATGGTAGAGGAAGGGCTCCTATTTCCTGCTTCCGCTTTATTTTCAAATAGCAAATGATCTTTTTAAGATCAACCACGTAGGTTCACGCTAAATTCTCAGGAGGTTGCTTTGAATGACCTGATAACATGGCTCTCCCAAATGGAAGGAGTTCACGCTGAGTTCTCCACAGCGGGGCAATATAGCTTCCCTCTTCTCAATATATTTCAGATTCAAATAACATCTTCTTGTAAGTCTTGAGAAGACATGACATCCCCCTTCCCAAGGGGGGGGGGGGGGGGTGTTGGAGGTGACAGGTCTTTTATTTATTTACTTATTATTATGGTTTGTGGTTTTTATTCTTTCAAAAAGGTTTCTTATCCTTGCATTTGCTTTCCATATCACACTGAGGCCTGAGGACCTCTTGCTCTGAGCCCGTTTTCCTCTCATAGAATGACCTGTTTGTGCCATTTGCCTTAGCCATGGGGAATCCACAGCCAGGCCATGTAGCCACCTGGGAAACCCCCAAGGCAATGGGACCACCTTAGGGTGAATCCGTGCTCCCCTCTTTCCTAGTGTAGTCCCACAGGCACATGAGATGTGGGCTTTGCTGCATCCCATGCTGGTGGCAAGGCGGGTAAAGCTGGTACGATTCAGAGAGGTCTGTATCCATAGCTAACTCTGGTGACAGTTGCCCCCTTTCAAGCCTGGAACAGGAGTCCACAAAAGCTGACGGCTGCTCCTCTGATGCTGTGAGCCAGAGGCAACGTTACCCTCCTTCAGGGGTGCTCTGCTGTGATTTGGAGAAGGTCAGTGTTAGTACATGCAGAGACCTCTTTCCTTCCCTGTTTACCCAGCGGAGTTTCGCAATCCTTGTATGATTTCCCTGCTAAGTCTTGAAATTCCCACTCTTTTCTGCAAGAAAAGATGTCTCATCACCAAGAATTTAAACAGGGTAGTTCCCCTTTGCAGGAGTTTCTGCTTGGGCCTGTGAAGTGTTTTTTGATTTTTGGAGTGTTTTTAATATTGTCAATCAGCAGTGTTGAGAATGAGAGTGAATTAAGTGGATTTGGGAAAGGTGAAACCATGAGCTGTGCCTTCACTGTGTGTGAAGATTCAGGGGAAGAAAAGTGATGAGGCAGAATTTAGGAGTTCTGAGTTACAGACTTCATGGTTTGGCACTCACCTAGGGAAAATTGAGATTATTAGATTCCAGTGCAACTAAAATTACATTTAATGTGTGGTTAATGTGAATGCTATCAACTGAATGCAAGGCGAGAGGCTTAGGGTAAATCTGAGTCCTCACTGCTAATAGGTTTAGGGCAATTAGTCTATTGACTTCTGTAAATCACATCTGTCAGAGAAAAAAAACCAAAGTCATTTTCAACATGGCACTTACCTGAACTGAGATTATGGCTCAAATTACTGAGCACAAGGGGATGCCACTGTATCTCTTTAGGAAGGAGTAATTTTAACTCTGAGAAGTTGTCTGAATTTATAAAATTTCTTATGATCCTTACATCCTTAAGTGCTTGCTAAATTCTTGTACCCAGGTTACAAGTCCCTGTTTTAGGTCTTGTGTCTTGGTTAAAAGGTTCTTCACCCAAGGGGGCGGGGGGGGGGGGGGGGGGAGACAAAAAAACCCCAAAACTAAAAAAAATATATAAAACAGTGAGAGTTTTCTGTGTGATTGACTTTTTTTAAAATACTATCGACCTTAATGTTACTTTTTTTTTTACCATGACTTTTTTTTTTTTAACAATAAGGGCAAATAAAGATGTTTTCTTTAATTTTTACAAATTAGAAGAGATTAAACTTCCCTGTAAATTCTTTATTGGACAACTGATGAACAATATTGATTCACTCAATAAGCAAAATACAGGTTGTATTTATTGAACTGTGTTTTACTTTCCTACTCTCTCTGAATGTTATCTCTAAATTTAAGTAAATAATAAATAGGAATTATTTACTGGAGTTAGCTTGGAGAAAATGTTGCTCTGTGGCTGTTGTTTTTCTTTTTGAATCTTTTTTGTAAATATGGTCTTTACTTAGAACTCACTGTTGCCTGTACTCAGCATAGCACTTAAATACATGCTTAAATTTAATCAACAGGGAACCCTCTCCCTATTCAGCAAAATGTTTGAGCATTTGCTGAGTTTCAAGCACATCAATCAGTTGTAGATTCTCATTCGAGTACAAGCTGATCTCGGTAGCTCTGTCCCTGTTGGTCCCTTTGTGCAGGGGAAGTGGGAACTTGCGTCATCTTATCAGGAGCCCTGGCAAGTCCTGTCCCCTGTGGATGCGAGGCCACCTGCATAACTGAGGCCAAGTGAGGTGACAGTTGTGGTTACATTCATTATCAGAGGTGACTGATATCTGTCTCTTCATCCCCCTGGCCAGGACCCAGCACTGCATTTGATTTATTTTAGGAAGGCTAGGAAAGCTGGAGAAATAAGGAGGTTGCAGCAGTTACTGCCTCTTGTGTCTGCCCCCTTTTCTTAGCCCTCCCATCCCATTCTCCTGCACTGCGTCGGGAGCGTGGCAGCAGAGAGACAAAAGGACTTCGCTAACATCAAAATACGTGCATCAAGGTGATATTCTGGACCTTCTTAACCACACTAACATTTCTGGCCCTACATGCCTGCTGCAGGGCACTATGGTGATATTAGCAAGCTGTTCAGGGAGAACTAGGTTTTTCATTAACATCTTTGTACAAAACTGATGTCACAGTCCGTTCGGGTCTTTCAAATTTACAGGACAATGTACTCTGTGATTTGAACTTTATTTCATGAGCTAATTAAGAAATATAATAAACAAACATGACAAACGGGCTCAATCCCCTTTTGCCCTGACTAGTCTATCATATGAATTCAATTATTCACCATTCAAGTCATAAGGTTTCAGAACTTATAACCCATAACTCTTAATATCATGAGCAAAAGAAAAGAATTAGTTACCTAGCCGATGGTGAGAGTGCTCATCCTTCCTCCTCCATCCAGTCGCGGGTGTCCCCTGTCTCACACCGGGAAGCATGAAAGCCTCAGCAGTCCCACTGCTGTTGGATGCCTCAAAAGCTTTTTGGGTAAACGGATGTTTTATACCCTCCAGCTTGGAGGTTTGGTCTCTACCATTTCCATAAGTTAGTGGATTCTGAGGAAACTGCCAGACAAAAGGTAATGGCTGCTGGAGACAGCAATTTGCAGGTGATAATGGTGCATAATGGCCCTTTGGCTCTGTCTGGCCACTGGGCCTGCCTACGTGGTGCTCGCGCTTTGACCTAATGGTGCTGCTCCCAGCGCACATCAGGCCTTAGCATGAGCTGGGTTAGCCAAAATCTAAGCAGGAGTTGAGCGAACAGTCACAAACTGAGTACGAAAATACGCCAGTTGACTCCCTAGATTCAAGCATACATTTATTTCAAAGAGTCTCGCCTGGTTTATAGAGCAGGACATCCATAGCATGAAGCATAAGTTCATGTTTGCTTTGTCCTTTCTAAGTGAAGAAGAATTATCCATTCTATAGTCGTTGTCTTAAGAAGTTCTATCATTGTTTAAAAATCAACACAGAAGTTGGAAGAGGTTTAGCGTAATTTCTTCAGTCTCTTGCAGCCTGCAGCTGGTTTCCTTAGCAACCTTGAACATACCCTCTGCGTACTACGTGGGAACTCGCTAAGACGTACGACTGGATACCCGTTACATACTCATGATAGTAAGGTTCAGAATTTGGCCACATTGATGGTAGTAGATTGTCCTGGTTTCGGCTGGGATAGAGTTAACTTTCTTCCCAGTAGCTGGTATAGTTTGGATTTAGTATGAGAATAATGTTGATAGCACACTGATGTGTTAGTTGTTGCTAAGCAGTGTTTACACTGGTCAAAGACTTTTCAGCTTCCCATGCTCTGCCAGGTGCACAAGAAGCCGGGAGGGGGCACAGCCAAGACAGTTGATCCAAACTGGCCAAAGGGCTATTCCACCATGCTCAGTATAGAAATGGGGGAGTTGGCCGGGGGGCAGTGATCGCTGCTTGGGGCCTGGCTGGGCGTCGGTCAGCGGGTGGTGAGCGGTTGTATCCCTTGCTTTTTTCCTGGATTTTGTTCCTCTCTCGCTCTCTTGTTGTTTTCCTTCCCATTACAATTTATTATTATTTGTGTGTGTGTGTGTGTGTTCTGATTATTAAACTGTTCTTATCTCAACCCATGAGTTTTCTTACTTTTGCTCTTCGGATTCTCTCCCCCATCCCACCGGGGGGAGGGTGAGCGAGCGGCTGCGTGGTACTTAATTGCCGACTGGAGCTAAACCACAACACAGATCTTGGTTAGGTTGGTCCCTCCATGCACTTTCTTCACACGAAGCCAGGTTACTCTCTAGAAAGAGAAGCTGGATTTCATCCTCTTTCTCCCCTGAGAGAAAAGACCAAGATGTACTTGCTCAAGAAACTGAAATGTAAGACATGAATATCCGTAGAAAATTTTATGCAGGGGCAAGTTGGAGAGTTGGAAAGTCCTGAAGCTGGCAAGAAGCAGCAATATGTGGGGCAGGACCCTACCTTCCCCTTGAGCCAGCAGATCGCTGGGAGGAGACAGGAGCATCTCTTTGTGGTCCATCTCTTTGTAGATCAAACAAACAGTTGGCTGTTTCCCCTTCTCACCATGGGCAAGTGATCTAAGAAAGCAAGTGTCCGTCTGAATAATTTTTCCATTCCTGCTCTTCTCTTGGAGCAACACACCTGTGTGTTGCCACCTATTTTGGCCATGCTAAAAAGCAGTATCAGAACAGAGAGAAATGATTGCTGTGACAGCACGGGGCCATACCCATGCCCTGGCCATAGTGAGATGATCTGTTCCATCTCATTCCCTGTTCAGTTCACCTTAGTCTGGATGTCACTGCTCTGTTGCCGATGGGCTGCCCCAGCCCTTGGAACCCTACCACCAAGGGGACGTTTTTTAAGTACCTACAGGGCATTTCTCTTAAATAATATTTCTGTGCCTCAAAATGCACAGAAACGAGTTTTTCAGAAGGACCTCAGCATTGAGCGCAAGTTAAAGTCAGCACAAGGCAGCTGTCAAGCTGCGTCTGGAAATCCCACTAAGCATCTGTCTTCATTGTAGGTGAATAACTGAAAAGCTAAAATCCTTGACTTTCAGTTACACCTGAGCTCTCAATGACTGAGACTTCAAATTCTGACCCCAAGGCAGTTCTGAAAATGGGATAAAGGATTTTACAGGATTTAGGTGAGGTTTACTTTGGGGGAGCGGGGGGGGGGGGGGCGGGCTGGGATGTTTTTCTGGCTGTATTTTTGGAAGAAAGTTGCTCTAGGAGATTTTGCCTTGATTGATTAATTTTTGGAACAGCCGATAAATTTTTATCAGCAACATTTCAGCCTTGTGTGTATTTTAGTTTTGTTTTTCTCTTTTTGTGAGAGCCACGGTCAATAGCCAAACCTACAAGCAGCACTTGCAGTGGGTCATGACTGTGTTGTTTAAATTAGGAATGGTTGGGGCTGTATAGAATGACAGCAAATGCATTGACTTGTGTTCTTGGCAACAAAGTATCTAGAGGCTTAGTTGCTTTGTTTCATGTTTGGGGTTTTGCTGCTTGCTGTTAGTGTTATTTTTATGCTACTTTTTATATATGCCATTTACTCACTTGAGTGAGACAGAAAAGCACAAATATCTCATGGCCGTGTGTTTTGTGATGTCTCAGGGCATAAGAAATAAGAGCAGAGCATGAAAGAAAGTTAGAATTAAGATCATAAACTACAGAGGACAAAACAAGACCTAAAGATCTTTTGCATTTTTCTTGTCAAAGTTTTTACTGGGCTCTTTCTTATTGCCGAAGACTTGCCTCAGTCAAAAAGTTCTTATATGAGTGAAGAGCCAACTTGATGTATGTCATGTACTGCCGCAATTTATTTTTCCTACATATCAATACAGCTACCAGAATATTATTTTTGTGTCTAGCATATGCTGTTCATAACACAGGGCTTCACTTAGGGGAAGAGCACCTCCTTTAGTCTGTTTCTTTGTAGAAAATTGGAGACTAGAACAATCTAGTAAAATATATATATATATGTATGTGTGTGTTTTTAAATGTTCTTAAACTGATTTGAAATGTCTGGAGGCTAGTTAGGTTGGATTTCACTATAAATTTATCTTATTAAAGCAATTATTATCACTACCCAAAGCAGGTTTCTTAATTTTATTTAAAATGCTTTCAGTTCATTAATTCCTGGCTGATCTTTAATTATGCAAATGTTTGGAAGGATCATATCCAGTCATGAATCTACTGGCTGCTGGAACAGAGTTTTGAAACATTATAGGATTTTCTGTATTTTTTTTTTCCTTTGGTCAGAGAAAATAATTTGGTTTGAGTATGCTTTATTTTCCCTGGATCCAGTAATGCTCAAACTCATCACTGAACTCCATGAGACTTTTGCCTAAATAGCGGTAACACGGTTTAGCACACAGCTAGGCTTGTATTCTGTAGAACAGCCAAGTAAAAGAGGAGGAAAAAGAAGCCCAGGTGGAATAATTAGCACTGACTTTACAAATCTTGTTGTAGTAAACAAAACATGGAGCCTTTGATCAAGTAATGCTGCAAAATCGCCAGGGAAAAATAAAGGAGGGAGGTGATAATGTACCTGAGGTTTTTGTGGGGTTTTGTAGCTTTGTCTAAATCCAGTAGTGGATGAATAGAATAGAATAGACGATTTCAGTTGGAAGGGACCTACAATGATCATCTAGTCCAGCTGCCTGACCACTTCAGGACTGACCAAGTTAAAGCACGCTATTAAGGGCATTGTCCAAAGGGCATCGACCACCTCTCTAGGAAGCCTGTTGCAGTGTTTGACCACCCTCTCTGTAAAGAAATGCTTCCTAATGTCCAGTCTAAACCTCCCCTGGTGCAGCTTTGAACCATTCCCACGTGTTCTGTCACTGGATACCAGGGAGAAGAGCTCAGCACCTCCCTCTCCACTTCCCCTCCTCAGGAAGCTGTAGAGAGCAATGAGGTCGCCCATCAGCCACCTCTTCTCCAAACTAGACAAGTCCTTAGCCGCTCCTCATAGGACATGCCTTCCAGCCCTTTCACCAGCTTTGCTGCCCTCCTCTGGACGCATTCAAGGACCTTCACATCCTTCTGAACTTGTGGGTCCCAGAACTGCATGCAGTATTCAAGGTGAGGCCACACCAGCGCTGAATACAGTGGGATAATCACCTTTTCTGACCGGTTGGTTATGCTGTGTTTGATGCACCCAGGTTGCGGTTTGCCCTCTCGGCTGCCAGGGCACACTGCTGACTCCTGTTGAGCCTGCTGTCAACCAGCACCCCCAGATCCCTTTCTGTAGGGCTGCTCTCCAGCCACTCCTCTCCCAGTTTATACTTGTGCCCAGCGTTATTCTGTCCTAGGTGCAGAATCTGGCATTTGGACTTGTTAAATTTCATCCCACTAATCATAGCCCAATGCTCCAATCTATCTAGATGCCCCTGCAAAGCCTCTTGTCCCTCAAGAGATTCAACAGCACCTCCTAGTTTGGTATCATCAGCAAACTTGCTCATAATCTGTGAAGAATTTCAGTGCTGCCTTAGCAGATTATAGGAACAGATGCTGAAGACCCTGATGTTGTGAAGTGGTACTGCAGTCCCTAGATCTGTGCTGAGAGAGGACTGGGAAACACAGGTGATCAGCTCTGCTGGGTGACATGAGCAAAAACCAAGCATATCGTCAGCTGCCTCTGCCAAATGCCTCCTGACTTCTTTAGGAGGTCATCCCATTGCAGATGAGCCCTAGGCAGAGGGCTAGGGCTCAGCAGCTCAGCTGCAGGATTTGGCTCTCAGATTGCAAAAGTGACCTTGAGTGGGCACCATTTGCTACCGTTGCCATCCTTGCATCCCAGGCAGCAGCTCAGCATCAGCCGGCTGAGCCAAACCCACAGTTTGGCTTGGGCTGCACCACCTTAGTGTGCTTCTGGGTTCTGCCCGTTATTGCTGAGCATAGGAGAACAGCTAAGAGGACGTCCTTGCAACAGACTTAGAGAAAATTGACATTCTCTGCAAACTAGATAGAAGCTACCACACACGGAGATTGTTTTTCTTGAGTCAAGGTCTGTGTTGCCCCTGGCATTTGTTTTGTGGATAAATCGCAGGCATAAGCTCTGTCTCCCATATCTTCTTATCCAGGATGTTCTTCTGAAGGAAAAGAAAATGTGTTCTTTACTTCACGGTTGTATACAATCCAGCCTGCCTTGCCAAGGGAATGTAAATCACTCTGCTGCTCTTTGGCCAGTTTCTAGCACTTGTAAAGCACATTAGAACAATAATGTTCTTGTCAGTGACATGCTGATTTGCCTTGCAAACCTCACAGCCTGGAAAGTCAGATTCGATTCTGCAGACAGCCTGTAGAATACACTTATTGAGATGTGATAAGTAACCTGCCTTTCTCGTCCTCTGTCTCAGCAAACTGAAGAAACCGAGCCCATGAAGTGCCTGCATAACATCTGCATGTGTTAAGAGTGGGAAGCTGCTCCTTTGCAAACACTTCTCTCTGTCAGTCTCATAGGGAAAGAAACACAGGCACCGTTATCAGAGAGGAGCTACATGATGCATACTATGCATCGATAAGAGAGACTTGGGGTGATGGAATGATTTTTTGGTGGCAGCAGTGCACTTGTCTTCCCTTCTATGTATATACAGCATCCAGCCCTGAAATAGATAAAAGCAATGATATTACAGTCAATAGTATTAACACCCAGGTGGAGCTGAAGATGTAAATCCAGCTAGCAATGTGTGCAGGATTGACTTTTGACATTGCTTGGTACAAAAGGAGGTCTTCTTTTGGCACCTTCAGTCGGTTCTGCCACTAGCTTGGAAGGATCATCTGCTTCAATTCAGGCTTGTTGAGAGTGGTGTTGTATCTGGCACAAAAATGTGAAAGAATTGGAAAAAACACTAATGTTTCAAGCCATAGGGAAAAAAAAGAAGCACCCAAGGATTCACAGATGACTTTGGCTGTTTGATGGGGTTACTCTGGGATGATTTGCTGTGGGAGTGAAAGCCTGATTTGCTGGAAGAACAGAGAACCAGCAGAATGTGGACATTAGAGAGTATGGACTCTGTGTTGCATCCTTGAACAGATGCTCGCAAATAAAGCCACAAAATACACCTACTTGTGCAAAATGAGTGAAAAAGAACAAATAATCAATCCACATTTTCAAAAAAATCCCGGAAAAAATGCCTTGGTATAAGCCACATCTTATGATCTGTGAACAGCTTTTGTCTTCTGTGCTGGTCAGTCATCTAGCCTTGGCATTTAAGTTTTTAAAAGACTGAACAACTTCTAGTTATTTTAAGCTTCATCTACTTGATGCTTGGAGTGTGCCTCATTCAAGAGAGACGGTGTTGCAGGATTTGTCATTCTCTTTCAAAGCATGCCGGACCTGCAGTAAGCACATTCAGAATCACGCCTGGCTAAATTCTTTTGCAGACCCTTTTTCCATCCTTAACCAGTACTCCTACCACCATCAGGCAGCTATTTTGCTTGAATAATTGCATTTCTGTGGAATTCTCATTTTCAGAAAAAAATTACTAAAATGGTAGATGGTAGATTTTATTTTATAGAATAAAATCTATCATTTTATAGAATGGTAGATGGTAGATTTTTAGCAAGAAATTGCTAAAATGGTAAATGGTAGAGTTCACGCAG
This sequence comes from Ciconia boyciana, assembly GCF_034638445.1. NCBI lineage: Eukaryota > Metazoa > Chordata > Aves > Ciconiiformes > Ciconiidae > Ciconia > Ciconia boyciana. The sequence goes on along the minus strand of NC_132945.1, from coordinate 16,449,081 downwards.
ATTTATTGTGAAAATGGTCAGGTGAAAAATGTACAGTAAGATTTAGCAATAAAAGTCATTCCTATTGCCAGCGGTTGTGTCTTATCAGCTGGGAGTTTGCAACAAGCCTGCCTGATTGACGGAGTAGGGAAAAAAGCCAAAGCAGAGACTTCTGCTGGAACCTGAGGCTTTACTGTAACAAGGTGACCCCAGCAAAGCAGTAGACTCAGTGATGTCTACAAGCAGGCTTTTCTACTTTCTTCCCTTGTTTCTTAACATTCTCTTTTAAGCGCTGATTCATTAGAAATCTCACTAATCATTTTCTCTGTTTCTCAGCAAATTATTTTATTAATTATAAATGCAACTGAAATGTCTATCTGATTTATACAGAAACCATTTATAAATGGAAAACTTTTAGGATACCATTCATTCTAGGAACTTTGATGTTGTTAATTAAATGATGGAAGGGGAATTTTTCTTAATAAGAACAGTTAGTAGTGGAACAGTTAGTAACGATAAGCAAACGTTTGGGCCTTAAACAAGATAAGTTGTTGCAGTTACAAACTGCCTGTTAGTTCCTTCTGCCTGGAACTGTGACTCAGTGTGATACCACGTGGCTTGAAGCCAGCCCCAAAATCAGGACCTGCAAAGGGCACTTTCCATGCTTAGTGCCTGTTTCTCCTCATATTCAAGGGTACATTCAGGAACCAGGGAATTCAGCTACAGTTTTAGGATCTCAGTACTTGGGGGAAATGCAGTGAGACATGCCATGTTCTTTTCTGGGTGGGAATTGGTTGGAGTTCCCTGAAAACCAGTAGTAACAGGTTGCTGCTGTGGCCAGCTGTGTCTTAACGTAGCAGGAGAGGGGAAACCTCCCTTCCTTTCCTTATGGAGGCTTATTTGAGGAGGTAAAGTGTTTTTGCAAGGAAGAGCCAATGTTACCTTTACTGACTTTGTCTTGCTTCCAGCGTCACAAAGGAGTGATGAGAGTTATAAACCAGAGTGCTGCTTCCGAGAGCTACAGAAGAGCGAGATGTCCTTACCAGCTTGAGGAGTAGAACAGTGTGAGAGTTTGGGTTTGGATAGGACCTCGAAGTGTCATCAAGCCCCAAGCTCTTTCCACCCCAGGACAGATCAGCTCAAGCCAGACGTGCATCATTCTGCTACTGAGATAAAAAGTAGTTGTTCCACGAGAAACAGCTGCTTATACCTCCCTCTGATCAGTGATGGGCTTGCAGATGAGATGGACCATGGGTTTTTGCAGGTGTGGCCAGTCCCAGACTTTAAGCTGAAAATACTAATTTGCTCTAAAGTTTGCCATTGACGGTATTAGTTTATTCTGCTGGTTTTCCCTGGTGGCAAAGCTGGGAAATAGATCTGCCCAGGCATGTTCAAAGCATGCAGGCTGACACAGTAAAGGCTGCTTTATATTGAGTTTGTTTATTACAGCAGCTGTGTACCAACAGGTAGTTTTTTTAGGTTTTCCTATTTGTATAGAAAACTTCTTATTTCTTCAGACCAGACGTATTACCTCAGGATATTTACTCTGCATGTATAGAAATCTTAGACTCACCTTGGAATATTTTCATTTCTTCAGGGTTTGTTTTTTAAGTAAAAATCTGCTGGTTTGAGGAAAAGCACACCCTGTAATATATTTTGCCTGTAACACTCAATGTCCAGCATGGTGTGCCAGGAAAAGGGCATATACTGTCAATGCTGATACGCCACGTCTAGCCCTTTTCTTTTTCACATTGCTACAACTGTCTTTTTCCATTAAAATCAAACATGGGCTGAGCAGCCACATGCTAGGAATCACTAAGTGGTATTTAAATAGATGCGTATCGTGACTCCGAGGCAAGTGGCACAAAAGGCCTGGCACCACACAGGCATTCAGCATGTAAGGAAAACATGAGGTGGGTACAGCCAGAGGCTCCAGTTCTCCCCTCCACCCGTGGAGGGCATGCAGCACCTCGCAGGGCTGGGTGAATGGGTTAGGAGCAGAAGGAGACAGACTGCTCCAATATTGTCTTGTAGTGGAATTAAATGTCTGCCTAGAAGTGTGTCTGACTCTTCATTAGTTAATGAAGTTTGGAACTTTCTTATGATGGTGGTCAATGTTGTGGGATGTACAGATAACTGAATATCCACTCCTTCTTATATTTTAGATGTTTGAACTGGTTGTATATCATCTCTCAGCATCAGTACGTGTTCAGTGGCCAGCTGTGGTAGCAGAGTTCATAGTGAATACAGAGATAATGAAAGATTCTGTAAAACATTTTCAGGATAAACATTTTCCATTTTTGTCTTTTGCTATTTGAGAAACAGAGACTGAAGTGCAGTCTTTAAACCTTTTCTTGCTGTATCCTAATGTTTCAAAAGGACTTGTAATTTTGGATCTTGACTTGGAAACAATTTAAAGGCGGCTGATTTTCAGTGGCTGGAAATGCTGCACTTCCTGACTAATCAGACTCTTTTGACATGTCTTAAATTGGGCACTGAAATAATGGATAGACAAGTGCAAGTAGTTGACTTAGGACAGCTCTGTGGGGGTTTAGGCAAAGATGTTTTAACACACAGCTCTGATATGCTCTGAGTATGCATACAGCGAGTTATCACTGCTGAGCAGACAAGAGGTAGCTGATTATGGCACAGTAAGTCAATCATGTGAAACCATTAGCCCATGTTCAACCAAGTGACGTGCTCCAAATGACTAGCCCTTTTTGAAAAGTGTAGGCTTGTTCTATTTCTGCGTCAGAAGAGTCTCCTGCTGGCACTGAAAACGGCTGGCATAGTAAAACATTCCTTCCAAATATAGTATAATGCATTATTTGGACTTTCCACAATTGATCCAAGTCCTGGAAGATTCAGCAGGAGTCTCCACTGGCATTAAATGAGGTCTGTCCTCCCATGTAAGCTGCTGACTCTATAGCTGCTTTGTAACCTGGCCCACCTATGCTGGGTAAAACAGGCAAAGAGAAGTGGGTGCAGCAGCTGTATTTGCATACTAAGGGAATGGGCATGCTTCTCCTGAATTTCCTGGCTTGTTTGGGGTTTTTTTGTTCTTTTTTTTTTGTCTTCTACAGGCAGACAACCATCTGTCCTGGCAGTGTAAGCCAGTCCTGGACTAGCTAGTACAGCTAAAGCTGCAGCCAAGCAAAAACCCATCTAAATGCTGAATTATTGGAGAGAAAATAAATCTGATTAGTTTACAATTTCTATTTTCTTTCTTTTGGAAGTACTTTTGCAAAGCTGAAAGGGAGAGTTCTTTACTCTATTGCTTGAGTAATGCTTTGAAGTTTGGTCCTTTGCCAAAAGCCTGTTGACAGTAATATAAGTGTTGTTGGTGCTCACTGGCATCATGTATTACTTGGGGATCTTTAAAAGCTCTCTGAACAGCTTACCAAGACTTCATTAACATTTGATTTCTATCTAAGTGAGGAAGAAATTATTACTGTGTCTTTTTTATGGGTGGATAGGCGGCAGTAAGCAAGTTCAATGATTTACCTGCCTCTTCGGGCACACTCCCCAGTCCTGATAGAGATCCCAGGAGTCTGACAAAGAAGTCATCTCTTTCTTTTTAACAACCAATCTGACATCACCTTATGTTGCCACCATTTCCATACCTTCTCATTGTTCATGTAATGTCTTTCTGGGAAAAATTAAATTATGGATAACCTCGGATTTTCATTTCACAGCTATTTCCTATAGAGGCAAATCAACATTACCCTTTTTCCTATGGTTTACAGTTATTCCTTCTCTCCTTCCTTCCCCCCTCCCCAATTTTAAATGGGGAGGTTTATCTGAGGTGTTGAGATTTCTCATGATCATGCTCTCACTAGTAGACATGACGAAGTGTCTAACCCTCTCTTTTCTTCTTGTCCTCAGGAAACCCGCTGACTGTGGCCTGCAAAGCTTTCTTTGGATTCAGTGGAGAATCAGGCCCCATGATCTACTGGATGAAAGGGGAAAAATTCATAGAAGAATTAGAAGGTCACATTAGAGAAGGCGAAGTCAGGTACTTTTTGGAGTATTTACTGTTAAAAACATGGTATATCCCAAAAGCCTGTTGCATTTTTTAAACAGGTTTTTAATTGGAAGTGCAAATAGTTTTCTGTCTAAAGAGTGATGAATGACTTGGAACCAGGGCAGTGTGAGTTGCTTCCTCTCCTTTCTAGCAAATAAACTCTAAAGACATAGTAGCTATCTATGTGCCTGAAAATCTGTTATCAAATTCCCCTGATGGTAGCTGAAACGTCTGAGTGTTCTGGGGGTTGACTTTAGCCCTGTGTGGAAATGATGCTGTCCACTGCAGCTGCCCCTTGTGGCAGTCCTGGGCAAGACGACATTCATTTCAGCATCAGTATTCATCTTAAAGATGAATGGTCTCCTGTCAAAGTTACCATACTTTTTCTCTTCTACTGAATGTGTTGTTTGCCTGTGATATAGCTCTCAGTATGCCTTAACCAGGGCTTTCAAAGCATTTGTTCCTCCATGTTTAACACTTAAGGGAGACAAGGAAGTTGCTGCGTGGGGATGTCCAATATCCAACTTGTGCTTGGCTTGTTCCAGATGCTGGTTATCAGTTGCTGTACCAGTTGTAAAGAAAACAAACACTTGTATCTCCATTAACTTTCATGGAATTTGCACCTAACAGCATCTTCTTGTCTTTCTTGTTTAATAATTACCTGATTAATAGCTCTTTGAGCAAAGGCTAAGCTACGGTCATCCTATGGACAAGGTGGTCCCAGCTCCTATAGAAACAATGAATATAGATTATAAAGAAAGCTGAGGTCTTTACACCTTCCATTGCATATTTTTTTTGACTCATTTCTGAGTTGTTTGTTCCTTGCAAAAGTAATTTTGGAGAGCAGAGAGAGGGTGAGATTCCTTTGCTTTATTACTTGATCAATAATTTGAAGTTCAGCCATTTAGTCACTAGTTATTAAGATATACTAAAATAACTGACCTAACATTGCACCCTAATAACATACAGATGAAATTTATCATATGTTGCCAGGATGGCTTTGAGTGTACAATCCTCTTTTGGGCTTCTGACCACAAAATACAATTATTGGAAACTTCTGCCATTGCAAGTAATCAGCATTTCACAACATTGTGTCCTCTCTGGTGTATATATATGAACAGAGTGACTTTGGTCATGTTCTTCCTGTGCATCAGAAGGACAATTTGAGGTTTATATTTAAAGAGCACTCCAGCTTTTTGTGCATTTGTTAGTGAAATTGAGTTTGAAAAAGCTGTATTTGTCCTTCATTGTACCACCTCATTACACATTCATGTTTCAAATTAGTCTTGTGACAATTCCCTTTTCTCACTCCGTTAAAATGCTTTGACTCAGTTTACAGACCCACCACAGTTCAGTGAATCTTCTTTTCAACAAAGCTACTTATCACATACCTAACCTTCTATGCATCATAGCCAGCATTAAAACATAGCATTTACCAAAACCTACTACATCGTTACCAGCAGTGCCACAGTCCATCCCTTTTTTCATTTAGAAGTAGCTATGGCAACGGCAGTAGTAACTTTTTGCAGATGATTTTTTCACAGTAACAGCTCTTGTTTATGTGTCCCATTACAGGTATGCTGCTTCAGGGAAACTAAGCAGCACTAACTGTTCTGTCAGTGCCCTGAGCAAGCCCACATCTTCCACCCAGTCGTATTTATTGATGTATTTCAAAAAACGTCATGTATGTTGCAAATTTGATGAGCCACAGTAAACTTGCTGGTTAGATGCTTTTCCCATCAGTTTGCTTCTATGTGGTATTATCAGCACGTTTCTGTTAACATTGAGAAACTACAAGTAATCGGGAATTGTTACAACCAGACCAGGATACTCCATGGGTTGTTTCTTTGGCAAATATCTAACATTTTAACTCTGCATCCCCTATCTTAAATTAGTTCACAAATTTAGTAGCACTCTGAATTTTTGGTGCTTGCCCTTACCCTGGACTGTACCCATCCATTGTGTCGCTGGATTCGCTGTATATGATGAGAGTTCAGGTTTGCAGATCAAGGCAGTGTGGGAGTACAAAACATCCATCCCTAGTTTGCATCCTCTAGCGTGCAGAGTTACCAGTCAGTTAGTCCGCTTTTATGAAAGCACTGAAATAAGGGTGCACGTGACTTGAGCATTTCTGTTAAAATCAAGCCCATGGAACAGTTTTTTTGGTAAGCAGACTTCACCATGAGTAATATATATGTAGCTCTGGGCTTCTTGTTATTTATTAGACCTTGTTACAGAGCCTCGTAATAAAAAGTAACTAATCGGCATTGCAGGACTCAGGACGATGACCCTCTCTCTAACCTGCCTCCTTGCCTTCCCTTGAATTAAGATCCCCAAATGTTAGACATGCATAGGGGGAAAAGGACTTTGCTTGCCAGGTGGGTTTTTCACAGCAGTAATAAAAATGTCCTGTAAATTGGACCAGGGCTATTAAAGAAGGGATCAGAGTCTTTAAGCCTGCCTGCAGAGTTGTCAGTTGTACCTAATTATCAAAGGAGCCCACAGCAAATTTCAACACCGTCTCTCTGCCACGACAAAGTATTTTCAGGCATAAATCTTACTCTCCCAAGCCACTCTCCCATGAGTTGCTTCTTTTTCCTTCTTCGGGCAGCACTGCAGAACGGTTTGCAGGTGCCTCATAATGCTCAACTTGTAGATCATGTTTGTCCTCTTTTTTTTCTCTTCTCCATTTTTAAAGTGGAAATAGTTTAACTCATTCTAGAGGCATGAAAAGACGTGAATGGAGACAGCTTGAACTGCAGCCTTATTTCTTCCTGCTGATTAATTTAACATTCTTCCTTTTTACCCACAGAAGTCAACTGATGGTTGCAAAACGCTCAGACAAGATGAGGAGGTTGTATTCTGTTAGGGGGGGATGCTGAGGGAAGGAGGCAGAATTGCCATCCCTGCCTGGCTAATGTGCTGGGTACTTTGCAGAGAAGTATGGAAATGACAGCCCTCTCCTGAAAAGCTTATACTGTTCAAGTAGAGAATTTCTGGGCAGAGAATGAGAAACATGGTGCAGGAAAGTGAGAAGGAAGATCGCTGTGCTGTGTTCTTAGCTGAACTACTTTTCTTTGGAGAGGTACTTCTGTACACACACATCTGTCCTTTCACCTACAGACTATTGTTAAGGGCTAGAAAGAAGGGATTAGAGTTCATATCCCTGTTCACAGTCCAGATCTTCAACTATATAAAGAATAAAAGTTTCCTTTTTGATAAGTTCCAACTCACATGCAGGTTAGTAAAGGTTTGGAATTAATGCCTTAATCTTGCAAAGAGACCCAGCTGAAGCTTTCTTAGGGCCTTTACATCTGTAATCATACAAAGCCTGAAAATTTTAGGAAAATGTGGTTTCAAAGGAAAAGTATTTGAACTTCAGATTCAACTTAGTGCATAAATGCATTGGAAAAACATGACAAAACATTTGAAAAATCTGAAACGTTGGATATTTTTCAAAGAAAACATTGTATTCTGAAATGACACTTTTGTTCTTAATTCATATTTTCTTAACTGAAAAATAATCAGTAGACAAAATGTTTTGTTTTAGATCAAATAAAATGCTTCAGCTTGAACAAAAAGAAAGCAAGCTTGAACAAAAAGAAAGCACTGGGTATTTTTTTTACTTCACCCACCTCTTCTCTCCCTCCCTCCATGTTTGTTGTGAGTTGTCAAGAACCATTGATTTACCTATGTATTAAGTGATGTAATTACTCTTCATCAAACCAGAAAAAAGAGCCATTATTTTCTCAACTTGTGGGAGCTGGCATGTGTTGGCGGTGTTGCTGGCAAAGTTTCCCCCAACTCAGATACAGACAGAGCTTCATCTTCTGGGTGTGCAGCAAATACTGTTGCAGCTTTAAGACCTTACTTCTTGATACTGTATTCCTTTTCTTCCCCAAAAATATTGTGCTCAATGTTCTCTGAACCAACTACAAAATGCAATCAATTAAAGGCTGCACCCATATTAAAAAAATGTAGGTGACCATCTGTGTATTTCTGTGGCAATAATGACTCATTAGCTGTAGAGTACTGGCTAAAAGAAAAAAAAGAGGAAAAAGAAAGCCGGAATGAAAGGTTCAACACCACTAAGAGCTTTCTACACTTTGCTACGAGCATAATGGTTAAGTGTCTGTCAGCATTTTCATGATAGATCCCGTTCTAAAGAGTTCTCTTCCTAAAGATTGCAATTAGCATGAAAATAAGTGAAAAAACATTCTGAGTCCAAACGCGTATTCTTTTTTATGAAAGCTCCTTTTTAGCTGATCATGTATTATTTAAATTTAGGTTAAATGTCAATTATTTTATCTTAAATAGATGCAGCATAACAGTTTATTTTATCTTCATTGTAATCTTTCTTCATTTTTTTCTGTGTAAAATATGCTGATTATAGTAAACAGAAGACAGTCCGAACTTTCACACAGTGCTCCAGATTAGTGTCCCAGCTATCTTTTCTGTTAATGATTTTATTTGTTCCTTGCAGCATGATTTGTAGGCCAAAATTTGTGGAAGATATTGTTTACCAAGAGAGAAGAAAGACTTTCCTGAGTTTAAAATATTTTGCTCTGTATACATATGGAATATTAATAGGTAAATGAGAATTGGTTTGTCTGAGCCCCAATGATTGAGACTGATTTGAGTCTGCAAACAGAACAGGCTCTCTTGGGAGGTTTCTTTTCTGGCCAGAAATGATGCAAATTCAGCCTTTCTTGCATTATTTTCAGCACTTGGACTCAGGGTCAGAATTTAAAAAATGCAAAAATACAAAATAAATGAGAGCGAATTTGCAAAAAACATGCAATCCAAGTTTCCAAAGGCAGCACACATGCCTATTCTTAAACTAACCTTTTTTCACTTGCTATTTTGCAAGTTACACAGCCCTAGTGAAAGAGGCTGAGTTGTTGCGGATGCTCTGGTACGTCTTCTGAGTTCTGTCAGATCACACAAGCCTTTAAAGGCTATGTGCTGTATGAAATCTTACTGTAAATATGTGGTTTATAGCAGTCAGGCTTGCATTTTTTATTATCTAGTGCAATGCCTTCATACTTATGATTTGTTTTCAGATTTGGGGTTCCATGTTTGTTATATGAAATTATGTACAGAAGAATAGGTATGTGCACATTGGAAACCCCAAAACAACTTTGGTTTGTAATAGAGAAGTTTGGGGTTTGGTGGTGTTATTGAAAAATTTTAAGCTCTCCAGAAGCAGTTTCCAGCCAGGCAAAGAGCGCTCTGGTTAATTACTTTGTGCCCAGTTGCCTCCCTCCAGTCTCCAGAGGAAATATTTCTTTTTTGGTGAACCTGGATCTTATTTGTACCTTTACCTCGTAGTGCTGTACACTATATTTTCAGAGAAAAGGCTCACTGAAGTACTACGTGCAATGGTGAGTTCACGGGCGACTGCGAGGGCATCACACGTTTTATGTTTACCCCCGTACACATTATGCAGCAGTACGTGAACAGGATCAAGTGAATCTGGTAGATTTTACTTGACATTACATTTCCTTGTTCGAAGGACTGGTAACTTTTTTCTTGAGCAACTGATAAGAAGCCTTTTGAGAAAATAGGGCATTGTATTTTTAGGCTTAATGTCAGCATTAGAAAACACTTGCGTTTACTTTGCTTTCTTTTTAATGTTCATGTTAGAACAATGACATGAAAAGACTGTACCTCTGGCCTGAAAGTCTGCTAGAACTTTCTATTCCCTTTGTGGGGATTTTGCATGTCTCCTCTGTCCTCTCAAAGTAGCAGAGCGCTCTTCTTCTTGACGCTGTTCCCTTTTAAAGTCAGGATCTAGCCCCAAAAATAGAGGAAAATTCCACAGAGTAGCACAGCTCCTTTCATTGGTTTTCCAGACTCCATTAAAATGTATCACAATACCCAGCCTTTAAAATACTGCCTTATAATTTGCTCAGCGATGCCTTAGTAGTGCATATTTACTTCTCTGGAAAGTGAGTATTTATTGCTTCTTTTAAAGGAAACATTGTTTTTAGCATTTAATTCTGGTGGAGCCGAGGTGAACAAGCTGCGTGCAACCATTGTGCTTGTAGCCACTCTTCCTGCACTTGATTCAGCTCCTCGCTACCGACATGGTGGGATAAAAAGGCTTTTGGTTGTCATGAAGGATGCCTCTGTGAAGTCTCTTTCAGGCAACTCGAGTCTCCTTCTAAGCCCTTCTCCAGGAGTGAAGGAGACCAGGAACACTGTGTATCTTGTGCTGACAAATTATGGTTCTTTTTGGAATCTTCCACCCATATTAATTCAGTTAAGCAAAGACTGCATCCTTCCTTTCAGACTTCTCAGAGAACATCTTGGAGAAAAAGAAGTTGAATTGACACTGATCTTTGATGCTGTAGAGGAGGCAGACCTGGCTAACTATACGTGTCATGTGGAAAACAGAAATGGTCGGAAACATGCCAGTGTTCTTCTGCGCAAGAAAGGTAATTCTCTCTATTTAATTATCTGTACTCTCGCCTGCCTCGGCAGCAGCAGGTCAGCCAGTAGCGAAGGTCTGCTGACCTCTCTGAGCCAGGCTGGACTCCTGTGTGCCTACTTGGAGCTGAAGTAAGTTTGTGTTACAGCTTCAGTTTACCATTTGGAAAAAAAATCATGAATTGTTCTTTAGTCTCTAGTGAATCAGCCTTGCAGGTGATGCACTTGCCTGGAATACAGTCACCCATAAAGTTCTATAATCAGTGGAACTATTTTGGTCTACACAACGTATGAATTTGACCCAGAGTTGACTGACTCGACCAGAGGTGATTGTGTGATGGAGTTAAAATGTGCATTTCTTAGAATAGGTACCTCAGCAGTGAGGTCAGATGTTCTCGTATTTCTCCACTTCCTGGCTTTGCTGTTTAAATTGAAAGCTTTAAGCAGTTGCCATGCATTTTGATTTCTAACTGCATTGGGAATGAAGACATTGCAATGGGAGCTACAAATCAATGGAGAATTACCCCATCATGGTTGCTTTGCTCAGTACTGTACCTGGAATTGGGAATACCACTACTGACAAGTTATTTGTAGCAAAAAGGAAACCATTTGGGTTTGAATGTTCCACATTAAAAGGTGTTACTATGCTCTGCTCTTTGTAAAAGTCATTATCAGAAGGAGCGTAACAGTATCTCATTACAGTTCTTATGTTTGTTCAATCACCTCTCCTATATATAAGTAGGGTGACATTTAAATTCGATGGTGATCTCTCTAAGATACAGTGTATTAGGTAGTACAAAAGCTGTAAGACAGTAACTGTTGGGAAAGCAAACGAAGGTTACACACTGGGTTACACACTTGGGATAAAGACGTAATGTGAAACCACAGAGCCATCAGCACAGATTGACTAGAGTTAATACATTGTCCAGATCTCTGCCATTATTCTTGGCTGTAAATTAGTTTACCAAAAGAGGAGAAGAAGAAATGTTTTCACAAAGCATACCTGCAAGTGAGGTTCCAGTCCTTCATGTGCTTTCAGCCCACTAAGGCAAAGGACGTGCTTCTCAGCAGATTGTGGGTTGCAGCGTTAGTGTCAGTTAAAAAAGCCAGTGCTCTCCATTGTCACACTCGCAGCAAAATCCCACAACAGTGTCACCATTTGGAGAAGGTTTAAATACACTATTAGTACCTGAGCATGCTGCAGATTAATCTCTGAGCCTAGGGTAGCAATCGCCATGGGACAAATGAACTAAGAGCCAGGTGGAAGAACAGGCAGAGCAGCCAAGGCCTCTCTAGATGGGGCACCGCAGTTCTGGAAAACATCCACAGTCATCGGTTCACCTAAAGGCATGCTGGACGCTAAGTGCTGTGTTTCATGGCTATGATCTGTATAAAACGAAAGGTGAGGGAGGGGTGGTATTGGGACAAAAAAGGGCTACTAGGGAGAGGAAACTTTAGGGTCAATGTCCTCTTTTTTTGCTATTCGTTTATGTGACCCACAGGTTATATGTGTGAACGTACAGTATGCAATCCTGTTAAAATCACTTGAATCAAGTCCTACTTACACAGTTTCCTCTATACGTGAGAGTTTTATGTCCTCCCAGAAAGAAGGGCATAACATAGGTTATATTTTACGCTAAGTGATAAGAAAGAAACACAATATGGAAGGTGCAAACCACTCTGAGAAACAAGGGCCCACAGTTGTGATGTGGAACGCACACGAATGTATATTCAACATCTAAACTGACAGGATGTCACAACTTTAAGGAATCTGGTCATCGTGATGAAGGATTAGCCTCTTTAAAGTGTTCTCCTTTGCCATCCGCTGAACCTAATAAATACACAACTAATAGTAAGTATATCTATGTTGACACTGTTAAATGTTCAGCTGTGTTGCATATATTAGAATAACAAGCTAGGTTTATTTATAACAAGAAAATGCAGACATTTCAGAGCTCTGCTGAAATTATGGAAGAAGCACTGCTGAATACAGAATTTGGAGGTGGAAAGGATCACTTCTCAGCTACTATTTCATTTCTCTCTGCACAGTGGCTGTAGAAAGCTTATATTCCCCTCAGGCATTCTCTATAGTTGATTTTCAAGCTACTAAAGTGTCATTTAAAATAACCACAGTATTTTCACTGTGTCCTTTGACTGCCTGTCCCATTGTCCAGTTTGTTATTTATTAAGTTCTTACAAATACTTGACCAAACTTTTCCTTTCTGCAACTTGATATAATTACTTATCCTAGCTTTCTCCAGCTTGGATTTGCCTGTAGAATATTCATGAGCCAGGAAATACTACTGTATTTACTGACCTGTGACAAGCTTTAGGGCAGAGCTGTTGAGCAGCATCCTTTGTGCATGTCACCGAGGGGATCGTGGATTCCTATTGGAACGTGCTGCAGCTTTCCAGGTGCTGGGGCACTTGGGAAGGGCGAAGAGGAAGCACAGATCTCTCAGAGAAATCCCGCTCCCTTCAAAGTCTTACCTGCTAAGGGCTGCGTTGTCCCTGTTCGGCAAGAGGTGCCTGTAGCTCCGTTTTGTGTCCAGATTGTCACAGTGCTGTAGGTTTTGTCTGCCCTCTGTTCAAAGGTGCGATTGCAGCGCATCAGGTGTACGCAAGCTAGCATAAGTCATGAGTCCTGCTAAACTAGGAAGGCTTGGATAAAAAAACAGGAATAAACCCCAAATACAAGTTATAGCTGTAGTATAAGAGTTTCTAGAGTTAGTTCTTGTTTTGACATCAGGCGGTTATTTTTAAGCACATACTTTGCTTTAAGGAAGAAAAAGGAACTGTTCAAATATTTAAGGTAAAATATGTTGAATTCTTTTGCTGTATTAGTGGTACAGTCCTCACAAATGCTTTTGGAGAATACAAGAGTGCTGTCTGTACGGCACCAGTGTACTGATAGCCCCAGAGCATGCATCATCATTTAGGAAAATTTTTTTTAATTTTTTTTGACTGAAAAAGAACCAAATCCAGTTTCAAACACCCAAAGCTACCAATGCAAAGACAGAATCAGGCGTGCTCCTGAGACCTGAATACCACTCTCTGCTATCCCATTCTTCTTTACTGACTTAATTCAAGACCACGTTCTTATTTGCTTTCAAGTAGTCCAAAAATAAGTTCTGGACAATCCTGGGTTTGCTTTTCTTTTTTTCTCCATGCTGTCCTGGCATGTTTGGTGCCTAAATTACGTGGAAACACAATATACACGCACTTGTGCCCTAGTTGTAGAAATAGTTCAGGATTCCCTTCAAACGAATATGAAAACAGTCCAGTATTTCAGTGATTGAAGTCTACATAGTCTATAATATAACTGTCCTGGAATCTGAATAACGTGTCAGGAACTGCAGAACAAAATCAAGCTGTGCTTTTAGTGGAAAGAAGCAATGAATTTAGATAAAAGTAAATATAATGATATTTGCTCACCATTTATTTCAAGAAGGCTGCCTTTATTCAAGACATGCAGGAAACTAATTTTGGGGGGGGTTTGGTACTGATATAGTACTAAATGATGAGGAACCTTCTAAAATATGTTTGTGTCTCATTTATTGGGTGTTTATGAGGCTTTTAGTATTTTAAAGACCATAATCCTCTGTGATATATACTGGCTAAGTCCTTCTACATTATTTTACATTAGAAACTATCAGAATATTATTCTTTACTAGTTTTCAGTCACTATTATAGCACAAAGCCCTGATTCAACTCCTTTCCTAATGTTGGGTGTGCTGCCTTCCCTATTGACCTCTGTGAGGACCTCTTGAGGAGTACAGCTCTAATCAGAGGCAGCGACTAAGAGCTGGAGCAGGCGAGAAAACTGAACATTCTGGGTTTTTCTCCATTGCCTCCACCTTGGAATGGAAATAAGGAGCCCAAAAGCCTTGCCTTTCTGCCTCCTTACATCTGGACTCCAGGAGAGTTTATGGGGCAGTAGGATAAATACAGGATATGCAAAAGCAGATCGATTCTGCCTTTTGAGCTGGTGTTTGTGGTTTTGCTCGATACCCTGCCATTCCCCCAGCAGGTGAACACAAGTCTGTACTCCTTTGTGGGCTGCAGGTGATCAAGGCTTAGCATCTTCTCTCCTTCCAAGCTGGCAGCTTTGCCATCATCTCACTTTCCTAGTAAAAAAGATTCAGTACGACAAAAAAAAATAGTTTTTTCCCTGAAAAGTGATTTTAACCAACTCTGTTCTCCATTTGACCAGACTTATCCCCAGAGCGTATGCTAACTTTATCATGCAGTATAATAAAAGTCCCATGAATTCCCTGTGTTCTCAGAGAGATTAAATAGCTATTATAATAGACTTTTTCCATCTATTAGTCCATGACTTCTTACCAGACAGACATCAGAGATACTGTAAACTGGGAATAGCTTGACGTCTGATGTTAATTATTGAAATACAAGGCATGGCGAGGCAAGAATAACCCCGAAAGATACACAACTAATGTGCTTTTTATCTTGAAAATGACACAAATGACATACCAGTAATTTTTTCTGACCTAAGTTTTAGAAGCGTAAAGATCACAAAAACTTTGTCTTGCCTGTATTACAGTTTTTACATCTTCACGTTGTATTTGTCACAGCAGCAAATATCTTCATGACGTCTTATCTAAACTAATATAGGCTGTTAGAGGTAGCTATTGTCAAATTGTCATCTTTTGTCTTTTATGGCTAAGTAGTATGCCAAGTGGTGTTATGAGCAATACTGTGTTCAGAGGACACTTCAGGCTAAAGAACAATGCTGTTAAAGTTAGTGTCTGTCTTGCATCAGGTAGAGCACTGGACTGGTATTCAAGGTTTTTTTATCCCATTCTGGCACTGGTTTGCTGAATGACCTTGAACATGTTGCTTCACTTTTCTATGCCTCTGTTTCCCCAGCTGTAAAAGACGGATAATTGCATTTGGGTGAATTTGTGAAGTTCTTTGAGGCAGACTGCTTGTGATGTTTCCTAACAAAAGCATCCCAGTAGGAAATTTTAACTAGCTCTAGTTCCCATTAAAGTATAATGTGTAGTAAACAAACATGCGAGAACTCGGTTAGTAGCCATCACAACTCAAACAAAGGGGCCCTTAGCAGCCTGATGTGTGCTCCTGCCTTCTCACATTATCTTGGGCATTCTGGATGCTCAATTCATTCTCCAGTGATTCAGCTGAAGTCCTGGCTTGGCAGGCCACATCAGCTCATCCACTGGCTTCACAAATATAAACCCAAAGTTTAATATTATTTGGGGGACTAGAGCCTCCCAAATGGGGTATGATATGTCTAGTATACCCAAATGGGGTACAATATGTCTAGTATATCTATTCTCACATGCTGCATACAGCATTTGATGCACTCTGCCAATACAGAAGTTTCAAACTCCACAAGCTCATTAAAAGTTGATAATCCTCCGTGTAAAATCACTACATAATTCCCTTGTAGAAAAATTATGATTATAGCCTCAAATGCATTCTGGATGGCGATTTCAGATGGGCAGAAGATGGAGTAAATGGGTAAAGTTAAGTAATAGATAATGAACAAAAAAGTTAGGCATCCTTAATGTTACAGTGGTTATAATTGGAAGCCGCACAATTTTATGTGGAATTGTACAGTGGATTAGAACAAATAAAGCTCGGAAAGATCATAACCTTTTTGTCTTTCCTTGCTAATTTTAGATTTGATCTACAAAATAGAGCTTGCTGGAGGACTGGGAGCCATCCTTCTTCTGCTTATTTTGCTCGTGACCATCTATAAGTGCTACAACATAGAGTTAATGCTGTTCTACAGACAGAACTTTGGAGGAGACGAAGCAGCTGACGGTAAGCAGTTGCTCAGGAAACTCAATATATGCAATGGAAATATTTCAGATACCCAAAATGATGAAACTTCTAGACTGAAATGAATCCCAAAAGATACCTGCTGCCAGTTTAAGTTCAGACTACTAAGCACCCAACAGTGTAAAGCCCTAAGACTTTCTCCCAAAGCCCCCTGAAATCAATGAGCCTTTTCACTGAAACGTCACTGGGCCATGCCATAAGCAAATGGGAGTCAGAAGAATTGTTCGTGAGTCTGTTATAGAGGCTTCAATGTCATTTGAGAACTGATTCCTCAGGAGAACTCTTCACGTTCATGTGTCCCAGTGCCACATATGCCCAGGATCACTTCTCCTGAGATCCATACTCAGGTATGTGGGCAGCCCTTTCACCAGGTATTTTTCATTAAGCATTTCCATTGAATTGTCTTTAGGCTTCCAACTAACTCCAGGAACTAGTGAGAGGCGATTGTTATTGAGGCTAACTAGTTACCTCAGTTAATTGGGAGACTGTAAACAACTTAGGGAAAATGTACGGCTTGCCTGGGGAGTATGTTTAGGAATAAACTAGGCTGGTTTTCAGTGTTCTTCCCCCCCTTCCCTCTCACTAGCATGTATTCTGTTTGGTGCCTAAAGCTAAACATGTATTTTTAAATTGAAGCTTTAATTCTCCTGAATATAGAACATTCCTGCTCCTATGAAGCTGGAGTAAGCCCAGGTAAACTAAATCCACGTGCTTTAAATCCTATTATTATAATATTCTTAACACTTCTGTTGTAGCATAATTAATATGTTATTAATATGCATATAACTAGTATCTGCTAAAGATCTGAAGTACAGTATTCAAGTACAGGTGCTTTTTGTAGCCCACTGCAACACTTATGAGTCACGTCGGCAGTCTGGAATGGTATATCTAGGAACAATAATGTATTTGAAAAAAGAGCACGGAACATATTTCCCCTACTGTGCCAAAACAATGTGCAGTTGCACAGACCTGTTACTTTCTGCAGTTTAGCATTACTGTTATCAAAATAATAAGCATTTTTGTTTAACACTGGGTAGATATGGTGTGAAAATGTTTTGCTACAATGAAAACCATAGGAGTTTTAGAGAACGGGTGGAATGACATCCAGGGGATTTTAGAATGTGGAATGATAAATAGCAGGAATAGAGGTCAGGAAAATTCCTCTTTCTCGATCTTCGTGCGTGAGTGGGAAAACCTAAAAAGATGCTTTTTTCATACTACAC
Source organism: Ciconia boyciana (assembly GCF_034638445.1). Taxonomy (NCBI): domain Eukaryota; kingdom Metazoa; phylum Chordata; class Aves; order Ciconiiformes; family Ciconiidae; genus Ciconia; species Ciconia boyciana. The sequence goes on along the minus strand of NC_132945.1, from coordinate 16,431,597 downwards.
AATACTGCACAATATTTATACTGATACCTAGGAGAAAGTGAAGGGTGAGATTATGTGGTTTTGGAAGTAATTTACCTCTGATACCTTGGGATTATACCAATGTAACATCCCTAGTTCACACCAACAAAAAGTGACCCAAAGCGGTAACTTCCTCCAGATTGCTTTGATTCATTTATCTCATGTTTTCAGTGTGAAGCTGCTGCATTTTTATTCATGCCAATTCCTTGGTTCAATCACTTTTTAATTTATGAAACAATATTATTTTCTAGTTGTTTAGAGGAAGCCCCATGAGTACATAGGGGATTTTGTGTGCGTGTTAATTCTGAAAACAACCTTTTATTTTTCCAGTGTGTGATTTTAGAACTATTGCAGCTTTGTGTCTCATTCTGATCCTGCAGAATGAAAGATGGAGGTAGAATGTTACTGAAGTCAAAGCATGTATGGGGATGTTTCTACTTATGTAGGCTACAGTGGGAACATACAGAGCTGCCATGAGCAGTCAGCTGTATAGACGCAATTGCAGGGTCATTTTCCATTTTTACATGTATTTCTTTAAAACAGAAGATTTGGAACTCAACAGATTTGCTTTATTCCTATTTCTAAAAATATCCTATGTAAGCAATGTTGGATGCATTCACTTCCTGTGTTGTGCATCGCATTGTTTTTAGAGAAAATGATACTGAGGATTAAGGGAAGCCATTTAGAAAATGGCTCCAAACAGTGCTGCATCCAAAGCACACAGAGCAAGCGGTGGGCAAGCATGGATAGGTCCTTCTGCTATGTCCTGTGTATGTGAAGAGGGAGTCGAGACCGTAGAGATGTAACACAAGCGTACAGACTCGCAGAAGCCCGAGGGAACTGGTTCTGTCTATGCCTTGCTTGCTTGCATTGTGAATAGAGGTGAGTGGAGAGGGCAGTTGTACCCACGCAGCTGGAAGGGGCAGGAAGCTCAGGGACTGCTTGCACACAGTCCCTGCGTGGCTCTCACACTGCTTTATAACCAGGCATGTCAGTGCTCTGGGGCTTGCTTTGCTGCCTTTGCAGAGCTCTCAAAAGTTTGCAGGGATGTTTGCCTCCCAGGTCACTAGGTGGCTGGCTTCTCTTAAAAGGTTTTGGCAGGCTTCATTACAGACAGGGGAGCAGGTTTTGGACAGGCCTCCAAAGCTGACTGGCCTTTATTTCTTTGCTCTTTGTTCTTCTGTCATCTTTCCATCAGTAACTACTATTTTTGTATGCTTTTGATTTCAGAGAAATATCAGCAAGCCAGGTGGACATTCTCCCATACAGCTATGGTGACACTAGGCAAATTGCCTTTTACAAACGTATAATTATTCACATCCTTTGTCTGTAGCTCTGGCCCTCATGGGTCTGGCTTTATGTCAAGAATTATAAGAAAGTAACCATCATTTCAAGGTCATCAAGGAATGTATTGTATTATGATTAGCTATTTTTTCTTTTTATCAGAATATATTGATGATTTTAACTGCTTTAATTATCTTTCATATGCACTATTCTTTACAGATAATTGGTACTCAGCAATCCTCCATTCATGCAGTTTTGTCCTCACAACATTAACTATTTGATTTTTCATTTTCTGTAAATAATGGCAGCTGTGCTCTTCCCTGGAGACTGAATTGCTGAAGGTTGACTTTTTCAATATATAATTTTCCATTGCTGCAGAGGAATAGCGAAGAGAAATGTCACTAAGACAGTCTGATCCCAGCATGGATCCCAAGCTCGATAGCGGTGCCACTTCTGTTCCTGGCACAGCCTCCAGCAGAGAGCTGGAGACAAGCCCCAGTGCTGTGCAGGAGGAGGAGGAGGTGTGTGGCCTGTTCTAGCCAAGCCACTGTTTTGCAGCCCCGCTGTCCTCATGTGGCATTGCCTGGGTCCCCTCTGTCACCCACTGCCTGCCTCCACCTTTTGATAAGGCTTTGCCTCCACCCCTGAGCAGACAGAACGGAGGGGCAAGTCTCCCCCGGTGCCCCATTCGCTCTTGGAGTTATTTCTCTCTCTCATACTGTGAGCCCCAAGTATTTAAAATGTCCTGGATCAAGTGACCTCTAAAATTATCATATTGGTTTTAAAAACTCCAAGGTTTTCTGAAAAAATGCTTTGGACTGTTTGTATTTGTCATTGTTTTCTGGATAATCAATATTCATTTGAGTTAAGTCATGTATTTTCCACAATTACTTCTGCAAGGAAGTTTTTCTTGCTGAAAACTTTCCAAACTTTCCAGGCTCAAAAACTTTTCCAAGCTCAAAACTTTCACATAATCATAGCACTCTTGAGGCATAGGAGTTGAAAGATTTCCATTAGCAATATGTAAAGGATTAAAATAAAAAGTTCCAGCTTTAGTATTTGTATCAAAATTTTGCCCACGATCTTTTCAGATGTTAAATGTGTACGCTGACCACATGAAGCAGAGTTACTAACTAGCTCAACATGCAGAAGACAACTGAAAGGATGTCCTTTGTCTGGGTCTGAAAAATTTCTCTGTGGAAGCCAGATTATATGGTCTTGTGAAAAGTCCCAATTTTGTTGGGAAATGCTTGATCATTTCAAGGAAAAATACAGTTTCCTAGTACTTTCCTGTATTCTTTATAGTGCTCTTGCAAACAGCAGGCTGAACATGAATTTGTTTCCTTGCAGACAACAAGGAATATGATGCGTATCTTTCATACACCAAAGTGGATCCTGATGCGTTAGATTGTGATAATAATGAAGAGGAGCAGTTTGCACTTGAAATTCTGCCGGATGTTCTAGAAAAGCACTATGGATATAAGCTCTTCATTCCGGATAGGGACCTGATCCCTAGCGGAAGTAAGTATTTCTGACCTTCCAGTTTTAATTCTCTCTGATGTGTCACGAAGGCCTGGACTGTGCGATAAGTACTAGATATGGGAAACCTCTCTTTGTGAACTGGTTGTGAGGACTGGAAGAGTTTCCTCAGTACTGCAAATTTGAGCTCTAGGTTAGAGCTTGTTCCTGCACTACTGAAATCAGAGGGAAGTGCCATCGATTTCAGTGGAGGCAGGAGCTGGACCTTCCTATGGGAAGGCTGCAGTGCTGGAAGCAATACTGTAGTCCAAAATCTCTACACCAGACACAGGTAGCTAAGCAGGAAACTTCCAAAAAAGGTTTTGTAGTCTTTGTTTTATCATTGAAAATGGGATTATTATTTTTTTCCGGTAATTGTTTGTCTACAGGAGCTTTACAAGTAACAGTCATCTTTCCCATTGTCTTTTGGTTTTTTTCCCTAACTTTGAATAGGTTTTCCCTATTCAAGGGTGAGTTAGGTTTTCCTATGAGTTAGGTTTTCCCTAACTCATAAATAGCCACAGTAGTTTCCCCGTTAATGGTATAGGTGCAATTTTTTCATTAGAGTTTTGGCCACGTGTTGCATTTCTGAGCAATGTTGGTATTGTGTAATTGGTATTGTGTAAGTAATACTGATTCTTCAGAGGACTATGTACAGCCCAGTGATCCGATGCTGTTTTCCATGCTGATGGTGAAATACAGTTGTCCATTTCAAATCAATTTTGCTGCCCTGTCTGAAGATTCAGCAGCACCTTTGGATGACTGTACCAACAGTTAATGCCTCCCTAGCTGTAGTTATGGCATCTCTTCTTCCAGATTCATTTTTAGACAAGTCAAAAAATACCATGAATCGTATGCATCATGTTGATGAATTTTGAATGCACAGTATGTTCACTTTAATATCGCATTTATTTGAAATGCTACCCTTGTGAAAAATAAGCTTTTTTTATGAATTCTGTCTGCAAATCACTTCCATGAAAAATATTAGAAGAGAATATGAACTTATCTCTGTATATGCTACTGTATAGGAAATATGAACAAGAAAACAAAGCAATGGCTCTGCTGGAGCAGATGTCCCCAAACATGAAACAGCTAGAACATGGCTGCATTACAACCTGCCTGCCAAAAGACTTGAAACTGCTGCCTTGCTGCTGCCAAATCCCAGTGCCCTCCCCAGAAGTTGGAGCCTGCTTCTTCTCTGACATTTGAGGGAGCTGGAAAGAAAGCTCTGAATCCTGTAGCACTGGGAAAGAGGAGTCAGAGCCTAGTCAGAGATCGTGCAAAGTCCTATGTAGTGGCTTGAATTTATCATGTGCATTTGCAGCTCCTAGGTTAGAGCTGCTTCCCCTATTGCTTTTGCCCTGCCCCTGCAAGGTGTGAGTTTTACTCCCTTAGTGACATATTCCAGAAAGGGGCCTTGGCTCGTAGCCTTCTTATTTCTGACAGCACAAGCAAGTAGTACTGAATTTTTAGATATTATTAAGAGAAAATACATCTTTTTGTGCTAGAAATCGCAGAACTGTTGTAAATAGTTGTTTCATATCCAACAATACAGCAGAGTTATACATAGCAATTATACAAGTGAATTAAAGAGCTTAAAGCTAGCCCTTTAATGATACTGAATTTAACTATACTGAAGCACAGATTAATCTGAAATTAGATTCTTCTTTCCAATTGCTGTACCAGCCAGCATGGTATTTTATTTTTGTCTATTTTTGTCAGTCAGACACTCAGCAAATACTTGTCATCGCTTTGGGTATTCATTAAACCTCTCCTGAAAATGTAGGGTACCTGAAAATGTCAGTTCTCATTTATGAACATTCACAGATTTAATACCTCTTTTTTCCTCTCAAACTCACTTCTTCAGTATTATGAAAGGGCCTGATTCTAACACATGGTGCTTCAAGAACGCTTAATCAGACATAATGACAATGCAGAATAAAATGTGGAACTGAAACAAGTGTGATTTGCATGCTTTAGCTTGGAAAAAGATATGGGAGAAGGCACTTTATTTTGGGGGGGAAAAGGGAGGGAGAAGTGATGGGGAAGGAGGCAGGACTCAGACTCCTGTGTTTGTAAGCTCTCCGTGTGCGCTGGAGAAGTGGAACGTGGCTGTGTTCTGCCTAGGGCTGACCAGTCTTACAAGGACTGGCAGTGCCTAGTGAAGAGAGCAGTGTGATGTGGTATGGACCTGCTAGAAACTTCAGTGATAAACATCACATATTTTAGAGTGACTGTCTCAAAAAGTGGCAGATATAACAAAATATATAGCTCTTCAGGGTAGGTTTCTATAGAAAAATGGGGGTTTGATCACAGTTATCTTTTTTATTTTAGTAAATATCTCTTCTCGCATGTACTGCATTTCCGAGTCTTTTGGTGTAAATGACTTCCAGTGTAACGTAATGCTTTCCCACTCTCCATTCTGATGCGTTTCCTTCTATATCTTACGTACTTACATGTGTGCCATTCCACTAGTACAGCAAATAAGGTGTGTTTTGTAAGGCTGGTTGTTTCATATAATCTCTGCAATTTTAAGGTGCTGCCACAGGAGGGTGTGCATCATTGTGCTTGCTTCCTGGCATGAAGCAATACATACAGCTGCTACTTGGATTTGAGAGCAAGCAAAAAATAGATTTGTTAAATAGTTTTTCATTAACTTTCTTGCACGCTTCTCTGAACAAACTAAAAAGCTGACTTCAGAAAAATTCAGGGACAAGTTTGATTATGTTTTTGTCCAGCTGGTTCACCTCTAACCTCTGGGGAAAAGCTATGATAGGCTCTGCAACCGAGGCTGTGCAGCCGAGGGAGAGATTACAGCCAGATGTGCCTTAGCTAGGATGTGCGCACCCAGCAGCAAGCTCCTTTGCACTGCAAACCCGAGCTCTGTGTTTCGGCTCTGCGCTGAGGACTGTCTGTTTCAGGGATGCCCATGGAGCCACTGTTGCTGTCCCTAGGAGGACAGAGGTGATGGCTGTGGGGACTGAGGCCACCTCTTCACCGTTGGGAAGCAGATTCCTGGCATCCACAGTTCAGGTCAGATGGGGCCGAGTCATGTTTTGCAGTAGGTGTTGGTTTCTGTGCCCTGCCAGGATACAAATGTTATCCCAGTGGAATGTTTTGTCCTAGTGGGAGAACCACCTTGAAGGAAGCCAGGTGCCTCGGTGATGCCCACCTCGCGGTGGCCAGCAAGGACCTTTGCGGTGACTCTTGGTGCCGCCTGAGAGGAGTACAGACGGACCTGGCTTCCTGAACTGGCGAGGTGGAAACGGGGCTCAAGCAGCCACCGCTGCTCTGCTCTCACTCATGCAGAAGCCCACGTGGCCATGCGGGCTGGAAGATGAGAGGGGCAATGCGGCAGGGAGACGTGGCATGCACTGAGCTGTGTAAGCAGCAAGACCGAGTTTGTAACCCAGGATTTGAGTTGCATGTTACAGGAAGTACTATAGCAGCTATTCTTTCTTAAAGAATATTCTTTGGTCTTAACAGAGTGAGTGTTCTTTATTCTGTCAAAGCTGACAGCACATATACCTTTCTGCCTAGGTACCTAAGGCATAATTGAACATGTTAGCCTGTATAAGGAGACTGTGAGCCCTGAGATACAGTTGCAGTTGTTACTAAAGTTTCTTAGCAGTTATCATTTTTTCCATCCTATTAGTTTTCAGGGCTCTTTTAACAAACCCTTTCTCACAGCAAGCAGACTCTCAAGCCCTGTGAGCTTTTTAATTCAGTGTTAGGAGACCTGAGGAAACTGAATAGTTGGAGGGGGAAAATAGGAATAGTTATGTTTTTACCTGGGCCATTTTCTGTCTTGCTAAGGATGATGTGTCTACAGAGAGAAAGATCTATTTGCACTTGACTCTTCTAAAATTGGGACTACATCAGAGGAAGATATTTTTCTCACATGGTTTCTGCAAATTATTTTAAATCCTGAAAGTGAAGAGGTCGAAACTGTCAAGTTGGATTTTTAATACTAGCAATACAAATCTATTAGAGCATCATCTAGTTGCTGTCTAAGCATATGTGCATTTGATCTTGACAGGATTGAAAAAACACCAGCAATTCACTCCAGCTCAGCCCAGGGTATAGAGATCAGGCACTGAAAAGAACAACAGTGATGGAATAAAAATCTTTGCTTTTACCTGAAAAATGAGAGGTTGTCAGCACAACAGGAGAGCACCTAAGGCATGTGATAAAGAGCACCCAACAGTCAATATTGCAGTTCTGGCACTTTGTAGTTTTGTCTGCCCATCTGTGTGGGTTTTGCCTGGTGAACTGCAGCTTCCTGGGTTCCTGGATGAAGAAAACCCAGTTGGACTGTGTGCCTGGGGTTCCCAAGGAGCCTTAATTAGGTATGGGACACCATTTATGTGGAATGGGAATAGAGTACCCAGCTCCACAAACTCCTTTCAGAAGTCCCTGGTTGCCTACTCTGTATGAATCTTATTCAGGCATGGGCGGGGGTAGCAGGGATACAGAGGAATGACTGTTGAAAGTGGAAGAAATATGAACAAAAGCCAGAAAGGCTGGCTACCCTGTAACAGTCCGCCAAAGGCCACCGAGGTGCTCAGGGAGCTGGAGCACACAGTACAAGAGGAGACCCCAAAAGAACTGTGTTTCTTGAAGAAAAGGCCACCAAAGCCAAGGAGAAATCTTACTGTCTTTCCAGTGGAAAGCACAATGATGGAGACAGCCTCTTCTCACAGGTGCACAGTTGTTGAACAAGAGGCCACAGGTATGAGTTGCAACACTGAAAGTTCCATTTAAACATTTGGAAAATTTTCCTCACCATGAGGGTGGTCAGACACTGGAACAGAACCCAGAAACACTGAGAAGAAACGTCCAACCTTGGAGGTCTTCAAAACAGTATGGGACAAGGCCCTGAGCAATCTTAGCTGGTCCTGCTTTGGGTAGGGTATTGACCCGGAGACCTCCAGAGCCCCCTTCTAACCTGTATGAGCCTATGAATCTTTGGTTCTCAATATCCAGAATTTTGATTTGAACATCTATTGCCAATCTCACCAAAATCACCCACTTCAGACACTTCAATCTGCAAGGAGACATCCCCAGAGCTGCCATCTTTTCCTTCTTAATCCCTCCTTCCTTTGCCATGTCAGATACAGAAAGTCTGACAGTGGCTCAGAGTGGCATGCTGCGAGGGCAGTGTGTCATGCTGATCCGTGTTCTTTGTTTCTTTATGTTGAACTCATCAGCCGTCCCTTAGCTTATGCCGGGATTGGGCGCTCTCTGGGGAGGGGCCATCCCTCTGCTCTGTGTGTCAGCAGTTCCAACTGCATTGCTGTTCTGGTCTGAGCTAACAGAAGCAACAGATATTTAATAAGTAGGAAAAGCTAGACATGCAATCGTTTTTGTTATAATAAAGTAATCAGAGTTAGGGTTTGGGAACTATTCAGTTCGGAAACCAGGACCGAGTTATTATTCTATAAATAACTTTCTCAAGTGATAGTCACATTGCCAAACGCAGAAAGGCTGGTTATTTTCAGAGTGCTAGGAACCAGCCAGTATGGGGTTGATGGTAGATACTGTTTGGTTCCTGCGGTGCTGCAGACCATGCTTCCCAAAAATATCTGTAGGACTTCATATGATTTCTGGTGTTTTCTCCCTCAACTGCTTCTGCAAATCATCTGAACCTGGTTAGTCAGCCATTTCCTTGTGTAAGCAACTCTGTCTGTGGTGATCATTAATTTCCTTGCTCTTAGTCTGCTTGCATATTCGGTTGTCTGGATTTCCTTCCAGCCTGTGGTTAGTGTAGCTCATTCAAGATTCAATAGGCAGTTATGCATTATTTAACTGCAAATGGGATGCATGTCTTGGACTTCTCTTCTTCAGTGCTTCAAACTACAGTTCAGCATCGTTACATGTTGACAGTGTTTGGTGAGCACATATTTGCTGTCAGGTGATCTGTCTTCATTACTAAAGGGCAACCATGCAAAAACTATGTTCATGGGTCTAAAAGTTCTTGCTGTCCATGCCTGCTTGGGCATTGCATTGGACACGATGCAAGTAAGTTACCAATAGAGCTACTCATAATTCTAATTTTTTTGACCTATGGGAAATGCTAACATTTTGAGAACGGTTTTTGTGCCATATTGTAAAATGGTCTTTCAAGGGGGAAAAAAGGGTCAAAATTTAAAATGTTCTTTTCAATAAAATCAAGTGGGTTAAATCTAATGCTGACATTTTATTTTTACATCCTAGTTTATGATAAAATACAATCTTTGGGAATTAAAAACGAATAATTCCATACTGATTTTGTCAAGATGATTTTTTTCTCCCCTCACAATGAAATGTCATTGAAGTTGACACCTCCTGCAGCAAAAGTGAAGTTTCAGCAAAATGATGTTTATCTGATGGAAATATGTTGGTCTGGAATCTTACAGTTGATCCTAGTTGGTGATGTCATTCCTGAAATCCCTGCTCAGTTTTTTTCTTGAAACAGAGCCATTGCCTGACAATTACTTCTTAGCTCACTGGAAAGGTGAAAACAACCCTTTCTCCATCCTACATTGCAATATAGATTGCTTGGATTTAATACCTTCTAATGGACTGAACACTTCAGACAGAGAACTCAACCTGCAGTATTTTGAGCAGTCTCAAATTCTGAAGGGAAAGGAGGGTGGGTGATTTAGCAACTCACAGGTTTATGCAGTCAGTCTGGTACCACTGGAAAAAATAAAGCTTGAATTTCCACAGACAGGAATCTATTCCCCCATGCTTTTCCTCGCAGAAATGTTGTGCACGTTGGACGTATTGTGGAGTGCACCCAATGGAACCATGTGCTCCAGGGAAGTTGTCACCTACCTTTAGTAGTAGTCCCAAGCTGAAGTTATTGGGAGTACAAGTACTTAGGGACCAGATGGCTGGAAAATGTGTTTGCCTTGTCATTCGGCTTTCCAGTTTCCTATAATACAGTGTATTTATCCTCAGTGCACCAACAAACCCCCTGTACATTGGCCATGTCTGTCAGTGAACCAGCTGCAAACTTGGAATTTGAAGGAGCACCTAGTGGTCATTTGTGAAGGTGTCTGTGTAGTCGTCTGTAGAAAGCTCTAACTTGTTGCAATATCCAGTAAGTAAGGTGGGCATGCCGAAGTATGGGAGAGGCACAGAGGGGAGAAGTATCCATCTGAGAAAACAGGGAATTTTTCCTGTCTTCTTCCCACCTCATTCCCTGTTTGACTAAATCAAAGTCTGGTGAGTTTTTGCTTGAGATGGTATAATGGATTATTGCTGGGTTGTTGCCATTGAAATTATTGCTGCTGGATATTTGAAGAGATAAAAGTGGAGTGATTTTTTTGTTTGTTTTGTTGGTTGGTTTGTTTGTTTTAAATTGGATGCATATAGTACATGCATGGCTGTGCTTAGCACTAACCTGGATATGTGGTACTGACCGGTATTGTGTCCTGCAGAGAATTGTCTTGTACATAGCCGTGTTCTGAGTTGTTTGAAGAAGGGATGAATATGTCCCAGGAAAGATGCATGATAGTTTGTTGTTTTACTGTTATCTTGCAGATTCAACCTCTAATGATGAAGCTTCCCACCTAAATTCTTTCTTTTTGGGAGCAGAAAGAAAGGAAGAAAATGAAGAGTCTGAGCTGTTGATACATTGGGATAATCTCTTTCCATTGTATTGAACATTTCTACCTTTCCTTAAGTTTTGTTTCACCAGTTCTGCTTATCATTTTCTCATTGTTGCTGACTCTCTCCCCTCTCCGCTGCCTCTCCCATGGATTTTAATGTTGAATTTTTTTCATTAATGAGTAACTATTTTACCCAGAGCAATGTAGGGGTTTTCCTCATGAAATATTTTAAGAAAAAAAACCCCAAACTGTAAATGCTGCATGATTAAAGAGTCATAAAACATTTACTAAAAGTCAGGATTGTTGCATAGACATTTGTAATGTATGTGTATGTCTTAAATTTTTGTGTGTCTGTGGGATGTTTGCAATTGCCTCTTTTTTCTATTTGTGAAAGAAATTCTTCTTGCTGCTAAGTGGTGAAATAAAACATTGGTAAAGGCAGATTTGATGCTAACTATGCCTTCAGTCTCATGAAAATAAGCTATTTTAGAATGTTGCTGTTGGCCTATTTTGTAGCTATTTACTTTACTGGAAGTGGTGTGAATAAGCATGCTGTGGTATGGTGCCTGGGACTATAAAAATGAGTCTTGCAGTAACAGATGTTGATTAATGATGTTATTTGTAATCGTTGTTCCTGCTAGAGGGCAGTGTGTGTAAGAGAGGCCCTGCCCTGTGCTGAGTAAAGATCTGTTCTGTGCAGCTCTTGTGTCCAAGTCTTCATTTCTAACACATGCTTCTCCTCTGTTGTCAGGCGGCACGTTCTGAGTAGCATGGTCAAGAGGTTCACGTAGTTTAAAAAAAAATATATATATATCCTGTCTCTAAGCTCGCAATCACAATGCTATGCAACCAATGAACACTTTTCTGACCTTAGTGGTTTTTTTCCAAGTGATTTCATTTTTCTGATCTTGACCCAAAACCCATTGAAATTTGTTGAGGTCTGTTCATTTGATTGGGTTTTGGATCAGGTCTGTAAGTAGATCTCTTTCCCATCCTGTTCCATGTCAGACCAGTGTGATTGGCTTCTCTTCCCTGCCATCCCTGGGACAAGTGAAACTCAGGGATCCAAGTCCAACTTCAAGAATATTTTGTAGTTCAATAAGCCCACATCATGGAGCTAACGATGGGGCTGGCATTTCTGCTTACACTGATTGTTTGCAACACTTGGCATGCATGAATAAAAGAAGAATACTGTTTTCTTTGTCACTGATGTCTCAACAAATAAACACCTCCAATATGTTTAAATTTTCCATTTGTTCCTGTCACTTGTGAAGTTTCTGTTAATACCTTGGGGTACATAGAAGCACAGGTTTGTGACATTAAAACAGACCATTGGGCCACAAAGAATGTTATTGTGCGTTTGTGGTCCATACCTAAAGAAAGAGCTACCATGATGCTTCTATGCAATAGCACAAGTTCTGCATGTGATGAGGGTTGATTTTTTTTTAAGCTCTTGCAAGTTACAGTTCATACACCCTGCAGCACCCTCATGTCCTTGCATCTGAAACACAAGAACTGCTTCCCAGAGTGTGCTTCCCTCAATGCGATGTTAATCTTAACCAGCGTTAATGTTAAAATTTACACAAACATTACATTGATCTTGACCTATATTTTTTCAGTAAGCGAACTGCGTATTTTTAGTCACTAATACATCTACACAGTGAGGATATTATGTAAATGTCATTCTGTTGAGATGAACAGGGAAAAACAGCAAAGCATGGAGAGTGATATTAAGGAGTTTTCTACATGTACTCCATAAATAGAAATATGTTGTGATACACAATCCTATTTTTGTTGGAGTATATTGTGAAATGCCCCTTGTCTTAAATGGTGTGGATCAGTAAGCTGTAGGATTTTGTTATACTTGATTGCAAGCCTGATGTTTTGATACAATAGACTTCTTTATTCTTTACTCTTTCTCTCTTTCTATAATTTGTAGCCTACATTGAAGATCTCACAAGATGTGTTGAACAAAGCAGAAGACTCATTATCGTGTTAACTCCAGACTATGTTCTCAGGAGAGGATGGAGTATTTTTGAGATGGAAAACAGACTCCATAACATGCTAGTCAGTGGAGAAATCAAAGTTATTTTGATTGAGTGTACTGAATTAAAAGGGAAAGTGAATTATCACGAAGTGGAATCTTTAAAGCACACCATCAAACTTCTCTCAGTGGTCAAGTGGAAAGGACCAAAAAGCAGCAAACTGAATTCTAAGTTTTGGAAGCGCCTAGTCTTTGAAATGCCAGGGAAGAAAAAGGAGGTGGTGTCTCGGCATCAGGTCCTGGATTCTGCAGAGCAGGGCCTTTTTGGAGACCTCCAGACTGTACCCTCTCTTGCCGTCACAGGCACTTCTGCCACGTTGGTAGAATCGCGGGCTGATTTAACTGATTACCATCAAGCAGACTCTGTGCAAATGAGACATTATTGCAGAGGATATGAATACGATGTGTCGGCAGCAACATTGCCAATAGCTTCCATAAGCAACCATCACACATACTGTAACATACCTTTGACACTACTAAATGGACAGCTACCTCTTAACAATACCATGAAGGATCCCCAAGAGTTTCACAGGAACAACCCATTGCTACCTTTATCAGCAAAGGAGCTTAGCTTCACCAGTGATATTTGGTAGTGAAGATCAGGAGTCTTTTGAGATGCTTCATGACCGCCATGAAGACACGTTTTTAAAGAACTTTGCCCGAACCCCATGGGGTGAGAATACATATTCGAAGCAGCAGCACACTTGTTTGCTTTTCTACTTGAACTTTTTTGTTTACATTTACAAATTATTGACGAAGGGGGCATTCTTTTGTAAGTCAGTAATGTCCTTCCTGTCTTTTAATGTACAGTTTTATTGCTTCTTTAAAAAGGAGGGGGGATAGAAAAAACACATCCCATCATTTTACAGTAGGTTTACAATCTGGGATGGCTAAAAGGTCACTGTATATGATCTCCAACATCCATACATATTTAAGTAACAGTATTTGAAATACAGGGAAGTTGTTGGGTTTTTCATATAGACTTCAGTACAGTTTGAAATTCTAATCACGCTACGAAAATTATTATCTCCTGCACAGACCACAAGGGGTGAATCATTCTCAAAAGGAAGGAGGAGGAAACCTTCCCGGTAACATTGTCTCACAAATGCATTTTAGAAGATGACCAGCTGAAACAATGCAGATGAAGCTTTATCAATAAAGTGCATAGTAACAGTTGCTGCAGAATAAATCACCTGCTCACATCAGCATCTCTTCATTTTATTATTGAGGCATGTTGTATTCCTAGTCAATGGTTAGCAATGTGGTTTTATTAAACAACTTACCAGAATATTGGAAGATGTTTAGGAGGATTTTAAACAATTTTTCTGTCGATTATAGATTATTTCACAATTTTTTGCAGATTTTTAATGACTTTTTTTAACCAGTTTAAGTATAAATTTATCTGTCTGTCGGTCAGTTCATTAATTTGAAATTTCTTAAGAGCTCTTGAGCTCTTTTAAGATTTGTAGTAAAGGCAATGTAATTTTACATTGGATTTTTGTTCCAAAATCAGTAGTTCTAATTTGAAATTAACCTTTTTGTGAGAACATCAGCAATAGAAAATAATTACTACAGCAATATTCTGAGATGAAGTGCTAAATTATTCAGGTTTACTAGTAGTCTGACTTCAATTGCAGTGATAATCACCTGAGACAGTTCTCTCTCTGTTTATCTACCTGTCAATTTATGTACCTTTTAAATATGGCTGAAGCAGGAATATTTCTGCTCGCTGTGCAACTAGTAAGAAGTAATATTTTTAAGCAGCTGGTAAGGCCTTGCATTTCTCACTTCCCATCAGTCAATAGGGTACTGTCACTTGTCTTTCATGGAAAGCATTCTTGCTGCTTGTGGATGAGAAGTGTTATACAGGTACTCAGCATCAGGCATTTACTACTCAGCGAGTTGAGTTTTTGTCGGACCAGTATGTTTCATGGAGATTTCCATACTCAGTTGATTAAGGGTTGCAGAGTCAGACCATGGAGACAACAGTATTCAAGGAAAAAGCTCTACATGATGAAGACAGAAGCCAGTTTTGCAGTTTTTGGCATGGCTTTAATGAAAACACAGTAGACGTGAGAGTTTTGTCTCAATAAGATCTGCTGGAGCAAGTTCCCAAAAATATTTTTATGGCAGGCAACCTTGCCTGTATTTCGGTATGTTTTTAGCGTTGTTCTCTTTGATTGCATGAATAAAAGTTAGCACTCTGCACTCAGCTGCCTGTGGTTTCATCAGCAAACAAGTTCAGTAAATCCTTGACATTTTGCAGTGGTTCCTAAATTGTACCCTACAGTCAAACGGAAACAAACACTGACCTAAGACTTAAAAGTATCCAGAATTGGCCCAAAGGCCATGAGAATGATCTCAAATGTGCAATAATTCATAGAGGTCGGTATTTTTCCATTGCTTCTTTCCCCAGTTCTTTATTCTGTGCCCTCTTACACCAGTTATTATCTGTAAGATTTTCATTAGGTTCTAAATAATACACATCTCTCTTGTTTTTTCTAGCATTATTATGCATTTGCCACTGAGACCGAAAATGGAAATCTAGAAAGATACTAATTTATTACACAGTATAGGACTATAACTTGCTCTTTTGTGAAGTTAAGTTCCAAACATATAGGTGTTTAATATATGTATTTTTCTACTGGGAAAGAAAGTGATTTTACCTCCATTATAAATATATGTATTTCAACCTCCTCCCAGAAATTTACAAAATTTGCACTGTTTTATAAGTGTTACAGACTGTGTTTACACTGGCTATGTTCTTTAATGCAAAGTGTAATTGAAAAAAAGGAAAAAAAAAACCTAAATGAAATCCCTGCATGAAAAGAGCTGCATATGTTTAAATGAAAAGCTGTACTTTTCATTATTTTCCTTTCCACATTACTCTGGAATCTGGTTAATTCACATAGAATGTTCAGTGAGATTTTACACCTACTAGTTCTGTATTAAGCATGCAAACTCCAAAAAAAGAAAAAAGCCCATATGCAGGTTGGTCTGCTTCTTTTATTTACAATGACTAAATATGGGTAGCAAATTCATTTACCTGATGATAATATGTCTGTTAGAGCAGTAGCTATTCAAAAGCAAAATGCAGTCATGTTTGCATTGAGGTAACATGAAAAGAACAGTTTTTCTGTCATTTTGCAAAAGCACATTGTGTGTCTATGTATCGATATCTTTTAGTTATAGATGACAAGTCACAATCTGCTTTAAGATTTCAAAGTGTGTATTGAGTACGACGACAATATATACATGAATCGGAACCGCCTGTACCCCTCTGCTTTTAGTTTGGGGGTGGGGACCTGAGCTCCGGAGGCGTCTCGTTGACTCAGTTTCATGTAATACCAGTACGACATGCTAGAGGCCAAGTGTTTCCATAGGTAGCACTTAAGGGTGTGGAAAAATACTGTCAAACAGTGAAATGCATCTGTCGGTGGGACTTGGGTGGCACAGAGACCGGGAGCTTGTCCCACTGGGAAAATCAGCTCCGTGGCAGCCCTCCAGCGGGGCCCCTCGTGGCAGCAGCGGCAGCTGATCAGGGCCTTGGTGGCAAAAATGTTCTCGCTCATTCATGTGAACTTCATTAGCTGAAATAGAAGGGCATAAGGGCATTTTGCGTTCCTCTGTCTCACCCAAGCCATGTACTTATTCAGCTGGATTTATCAAAGAGGCCAGGGCACTACCCTGACAGTGCTTGGTGCTACATCTCACTTGTGCGACTGTGCAGCCCTCGCCACCCCCGGCTTGTCAGGCTGTGCCTTCCCCAGATAAAATCCCAGCAAACATCCCTATTGCAACCACATGGGGCTTCTGATCTGGGGCACGTTCATTTTAAAGATGGTTTATTATAATGTTTGGAAACTACTGTTTGTATACTTACCTTTGTGTGTAATGTGTTTCAGAGGCAATTATGGTTTGAAGGTTGTATATAAAATGAGCTGGAAATTTGAAACCTATTCAGCCTCTACAGATTTTATGTTCCTAAAGAAAGTTCAGAGAGAAAACAGGGTAATTTTAAATTAAGTAACAAAGTAGAGTGAGTTCTGACACTTCTTGGGGGCTGTGTGCTGGACCAGTGTTTTAATAATTAATATTCCTTTCTCCAGACAGTGGATGAGAAACCTGCATAAAGATATTGTCATACTCTGCCTATAGGTCTGCTCCCAAACCCATTCAAGCCAACAGAAAGAGTTCCATCAAATTCAGCAGAGTTTGGATGAGGCCATAAAACCTTAGGTTTACTGTGTACAGAGGAATAAAAAAGACAAAAGGGAGAGAAAGTCAAGAGACTAAGAAGCATTTGCTTATTTAATCTGCCTGAAATCAAGCTTGTTTTTGTCCCTGTTTGGTGCAGATATGCTCCAGGACTGTCCAGCCTTGGGAAAAGAATTTTGCTCATTCTTTGTTATAAACAAGATAAGGACTTGGGAATAAATAACAGACACTTTTAGGAAAAAAAAAAACCCATGGCTTTTAAGGGCTTCTACTCTGCTCTCAGTAGTTCATTTGATTCAACAGGCTTTCTCTGTTCACCCAAATGCATAAGCACATACTTAAATTCTCCTTAATTCAGTGAGAAATACTTTACTGAGCAGGGCCTTGGAAGAGTGTTTCAGTGCCAGAAATCACAGCATTTAGCAGCCTTTAGAATTGTGCCCTTATGGAGAGCCTCAGAGCAGCTTTCCGATTTCGGTCTCTGAATAGATGCGAGTATTATGGCAGAACAGCTGTCAGGTCTCACTGTCCTGGTTAAAGACAGAAAGTATTCAACGCTTGCTAGCCTGGCAGTGACATCTCCCTGGGAACGCAGTGGTAGATGGGAGAACAATGGCTTTTGTCATTGTGTCCCAGTCGGGCAACTGGGAGCTTACCCCATGGGCAGCGGCCATGGGATGACTTGGTTACAAATACTATCTGCAGGAAACCTCTACCTCCATGCAGCATTTTGTGGATCTTCTCTTGTGCACCCTTCTTCTTTTGTGGACCCTTTGAGGTTCATGCTGGGGCTGCAAAGTTACTGGGACGCTAAGAGATAAGCGGAGAGTGTGAAGAAGGGAGAGGAAGAAGAGAGCACTCAGAGTCCAAAGGCTTTCCAGGCAGAAACACTGATGCAGTATAGCACAATGACAGCTCTTGCATGAATGCATCATGTTTGTCCACTATTCAATGGATGCTGGGCAAAGTTCCCCAGAAAAATATCATCTCTTGCCAGCTCACTTGCTTCAGAACCCTTGTCTTGATAATTTTAAAATTAAATTTCAGTTTCCTGTTGGATGGGAAACTTTATTGATTTCTTCCACAGGAAAAAAGAAACAGCAGCTGCTTTACATTTTTGGAAATACCCCACAAAGTAAAAACTCACGCTTTCTGCTGGTCCTGTGGGTTTGAAACGCTCACGTAATGCCAGAAGTGTTACTAGATCAGCTCTGGTGAGGTGGATGAGGTAACTGGCTTCTGCAGTGCGGTGGATCCCATCGCTGGAGAGTACAACTTCTGGCTCTGGCATTTCAGCAAACCAAACTGCTCACTTCTGCCGTTGCCCCGTTCTACCAGAGGTACATTTCCAATAAGCGTGGTCCAGAGTCAGGAGGGAAGTGGGTACCACACATTACTGTTTACGACTGTCCTGACAGCAGTTCTGCAGCTCTTGCAACATGTAGTTGCTGGGTGCTGTATCAGTTTGCATCGGTGCCGTCCCTGGGGGTCTCACTCTTGCGGTCTGCTGAGCAGTGCAATCACAGCCAGAGCCTGTTTTTCCAAAGCAATTAAGCCACAGAGGAGTCAGATCTTAGCAAAAGTCCATGTGAATTTGTCCTGGTCCTCAGTTCTTGTATTACCAGCATTAGTTAGTTAGGACTGTGAGAAATAAAGCCACACCAAGCTGGCAGTGAGCCAACGGACCCTTCCTCATGCAGGTCAGGAGGAAAATGGGTACCTGAACATTACGATGATGTTCATTTAATGTAATCAATATTGGTCTATTTGCTTTTAAATAATGAAAAATACATAAAAGTACCTTCCTCCATGGTCTTGAAAGTATTCAAGGTTTTGAAATGTCATAAATAATAGTGATTAAAACAGTTCCATTTCCGCAAATGTTAAAAATACAGGATTTTGGAATACTTTGTTACAGGAGGAAAGCAAAATTTGAAAATGGAAAGTAACAGCGCGTCACATTCTTGCAAACACAAAGAACAATGTTCTGAAATGTACTTTGCTTCCCTAAAGAAATGACATGAAGTGTTTGTGATGGTGAAGGAAGGACAGCTTTGCAATGCTTACTGCGTGAAGCCATTTGATCATTTCAATGCCACGGGAGAAATTCAGAGGTTAATAGGGCTGCTCCAAAGAGGTATAAAACAATGTCTAAAAAAGAGAAAACATAAAATAAAAGTTACCGAGCTTTGCCAAGATATTTGTCATTTACATATAAAACGGTAGCACTGCCAATAGAAGCAGAACATGACCTGTCAGCATTTTCTCTTCATTGCAATATCATTGTACAGCTACAGACCAAGCAGTAAAGCAAATAAATAATAATAATAAAAATACAGGGTTTTTATAAATTTTTTCATTTTATTTTTTTATTTATTTTTTTAATTTTATAAATTCTTTAATAAAAATACAGTTGTCAAGCTGAGCCAGATTCTCACAGTAGGTATTCTATAAGCTCCTCTTAATTCATTTTGATAGAGCGTAATTGGCTTTACAAGGTTTTAAGAGCTTTCTTCTCTTCAGGACAAACACAAAGACAAAACAATGTATTTTATACTAGATGAGTTTTGCAATTTCTTTTAAGACTGTAAAATAATTCCTTTGTACACAGCAGTGGGTGGTAAATGTTTTCCTGGCTGGAAGTTTCCACTATGGGCATGCAAAGTGGTTTGCTGGAGTCAGAGCATCAGCAGCTACTGCTGAACCCGTCGGAGCTAGTAGACCAACGGGGCTACGGTTGAGTGCAGTGGGGTACGCACCGTGCTCAGCCACGACAGGGTGGGCTCAAGTGTTTGGCTGGGCAATGCCTAGAGAATATAGCACCAGTTCAGACTGTGCTCATACTGTATAGAGGGATTTGCAACATCTCTGGTGCCCTCTTTTAATGGAGAAATGTAGGCAAGCCAAGGTGGAAATGAAAATTGTCAGAGGTAGAACTGTGCGCCTCATTTCTTTCTAAATCCAAATTATTTGGGATTCAGAGCATGCCCTGGGATTTATGATGTGGAGGAGAGAATTAGTGATTCTCATGCAGAGAGCACGAGGGGCTTTGCTTTTACTACCGAGGCATATTTTCATGAGAAACCCAGACTCTGACGTGGCCTAGACTTAAATTAGCTTCTTATGAGGTGACTCAAGAAGAGAAGGTCTAATGAGATGTGAAGAAGCTTTTAAAGCACAATATACTCTAATCAGTGTGTGTATGTGGCTTAAAGGTAACTTCTGCCAGCACCTAAGAGGGAGCATTTAATACTTAGTCCCCAAATAACATAAGAGAGTGCATATTCTGTGTAGACTGCGCACAGAAAATTAACATCTATTCCACAAATTATAACAACCTTTAAAACTCTTAACAGCTCTTTGATTAAAGGATATCAAAGGCTTTATGATCATGAAACAATTAATCTAACACCTAACTCTGCTGGGGAAATGTTTTCATCCTCCTTTTAGCAAATGGAAAACAGGGTTAGGATCCATTTTGCCCAAGATCCTACCAAAAACCAAAGGCAGAGCTGGGGCCATGCCCACAGCCTCCCAGTCCGGAGCTCTGCCCAGCAGATAACATTCCCTGGACCAGGCTGACAGCTTCACAGCGGATTGCCCTGGCCTGGCTCTGGGGCCACATCGTCTCTTGACCAACAGAGAAAGATTGTTCCGGTCTGCGTGAACAACCTCTGAATGTCCCCTAAGTGGGTCGTGCCACGGCTGTTTTGGGGGGCATGGGAGAGCTCTCCCGGAGCGAATCGTGACACTTCCCTGTGGGATCAGCAGCTCACTGCAGAGAGGTGAAAAGACAGAAGCTAATCATTGGCAGTGAAGTGACTTTGGAAGGACGCAGACTGACGAGATGACAGGAAATCTCTGTGCTGTAGCAAATTATTGGCAAAAGGAGACAGCGGGGGAAAAAATTGGACTAACAGATAATTTGTACCTAACAACCAGCCTGAACCCAGATCAGAGCTCTGGCTCTTATACTGCCAAACTCGGGGAAAATCTGAACAAAGTTCAAACTTCATTGCTAACACCCATCAACATAATGAACAGAATAAGCATCTGTGATATGACAGCGCCAGTCTGCGAGGAAGGCTTCAATCCAGGGCCAGAAGTTTTCAGTTACCCTTCTGAACAATTTCTCCTTGCAAAATGCCTAGACCAATGCAGGTACAGGTATATCTTAGTGCACAGGCTATTCAAAGCAGTCCCTTTATTGTGGAACAAAAGAGAGGAGCCTGAGACAGCAAAATAAAAGAGGATGTTCATGAACATGATGTTCGTGATGCTTGTCCTTGGCAGACTCCCCCAGCTGTGAAATAGAAGCACGAGTGCCCTGTAAGAAGAGTGACGTGGCAGTGGCAGTCAGGCTGGGTGAGTGTATCCAAGAGGTGCTACGGGTGGCGATTCGGGGTAGAGAGGGGCAGGAGCTGAGTGCATGAGGGGCTGGAGCCCACCACCGCCTGCCTAGAAGACATGCCCGTGCCAGCACCTGGTGAGGATGCACAGGGCATGGGCACTGCTTGGACACAATGGCTTCAGCTTCTCGTGGTCACTGCAGCTTGCTCTGAGGTCCACGAGGGGGCTACCAAAACTATTTATGGTACCCAATTCCTGAGCTCCCCAGAGGGAGGTAAGAGGTAAGTCCTATCCAAACAGCTCTGCCCCCAGGAAACAGGCTAATAAGGGGCTAGTAAAGGAAACAATAACAGTAGTCACTAATTCAGCAATCTGTTTTAAATCCCTTTCTTAAACCATGAACTATATCTTATAAGCTTATCATCTTTCTTGTCTTTAAGATACTGAAGCCCCTGGAGAGGGTATAGAAATAGCATTGCCTGTGTTAGGGAGTGGTTTATGTGCAGTATAAAGCTGGTCACAGTCATACAGATTAAGTGGGAGATGAGGCCTTAGGTGTCCGCTTCCAAGGGCTGGGCACGACTTGCAAGGTCTGGGCGCTGCCGTCCATGGGAGGAGGAGAGGACGTGAGTCTGCAGGGCAGCGGTGGAAATCTCCAGCACTGCACCATGAGCACCGGGACGGAGAGCTGGAGCAGCGCAGCCTGATGGGCAGAGTACCCCGGCACCCCGCCGGCAGCCGAGCATCGTGGTGGCACGTCTACAGTCAGCAAAATAGAGCAGCCCATGACAAGGGCTTCTCTTGCAAAATACAGCAACGTAACCTTCAAGCTGCTAATCATTTTTCCTTTTTGGCAGCCAAACAAATGTTACGAAAGAGTAATTCTCAGCATCCATTATACCCTGAGGGTTAACAAACATGTGTAAGAAGAGCTCCAGATAGAGAGCTGGCAGCCTCTGCTTCTCCTTTAGTGTGTGGAGAGCTCTTCTGAGACTTGAGGGATGATGGGAGTTGTCTTTTCTTCTTTCTTTTTTTTTTTTGAGAAATAAGGTCACAGAAATTGTCAGAGGAGCATGTGGAGCGATTATAGCAAAAGCACAGAAGCCTGTCAGAGAAATTTCCTGATTTTAGAAGCCTGATTCTTGTTATTTTACAGTAAGACTGTAAAGCACAAGCTCTCCCCAAGAGCTGGGGGAAAGTGCGGTGGCTTGTGCGGGGCGGTGACAGAAGTTGAGGTGGGAGCGGGCAGAAGGGCAGAAACCAGCGTGTCCACACGGATGGCTGACACTAGTCTCACACTGTGCCCTGCAGGGACAGAGCTGGCAGCCTCTGTATGATGGGAAAATGCACCCTGCCAGGGGCTGACTGCCCAAAGCTGCTGCCATCCGATGGTCACTTCTCTGTCATGCTAGTTGCTGATCTTGGGACGGTTTCTAGTGGACAGGCCTGGACCTCTCCTTTGGCAGCCTTTTCTGTTTGCTCGGCAAACAGGCTGAGGCTAGAGCGAGCCCAAAGACCGAATTATTGTCCAGTGTCAGCAGGGTAGGGGTACGGCGTTCAAGGGATGGCCCAGGGATGCCCATCTGGGGCCAGCGTCCAGGTCACAGGGGTTCAAGTACTGTCACTTCCTCAAGCATTTCAACAGCATTTCAGTACACATGTCCACCAGGCCTCGCTGGCCCCGAAACCTCACCAAAGTGTCTGATTTCTAATACTTACTCCCCCTGAGCCAGCAAACACCACAGGAGTAGCGCTGGTGGCAAAGCTACAATGTCAGAGTGGGACTAAAGTATCAGCAGGTAACCTAGTCAGGACCAGTTTAACTTGTAGCAAGTTATTAGCTGCTTAAGCAGTACTTAAATATTGTAATGTGGAAGCCGTGTTTTCACAAAATAGCTGAAGCAGAACAAGCTCAGATAATCGTCAGCCTCAGCGTGTCCATACGGCTTTGCCTGGCACCACTGGGAATGAAGCCTCCCCCGGGCTGACCTCCCTCGCCCCAGCCTGCTCTGCTTTTCCCCAGGTTTGCCATGCACTGGGGGTATCACTGCTGACCCGCCAGCCACCCTGCACAGACACTACACCATTCTCCTGATGATTTCATGTTTAACTCATACTTTGCACTGAGCCGTGCGAGACGATTCCCTGGCTGTGGGAAGGGAAAGGCTCCTTACAGGCAGCTTGAAACGCAGCGCTGGGGCAGTGAGGCTCACTGTAACATTTAGAAATTCCATTTTATGGTACTTGGTTAATTCAGGAGCTTACCAGGTAACACCAAGAAACCAGGCGAAGGCTCTAATGACACCACGATCCGACCCTAGCCTGCAGCCCGGGCAGTTTTTGTTCGGAGTAAGATGAATTCAGTGTATGGCTGAGTGGTAAGCCACTGACGGTAAGGTTTGCTAGAACAGAGCAACATTTCTTTAACTTTGCTGTCTTCCCTACAGGCTGTGGAGGAAGTGACTAACTCCTGAGCAGGCAGTCATGGACCTGGTGAGAGATTTCAGGTATGTGTTGGGAGGTAAAAATGCGCTGGTGCCCTGTCTAGTCTTGGTGATACTAGCCAAGCATAAGTCATAGCACTACACCCAAGACAGACTTCCCCAGGGAAATCATAGACTGCTAATTTGGAGGGAGGAAGCAGTGGGGACTTTTTACACTAAGATGATGAAATAAAGGTCTCCAGCTGAGATACCCGTTTTGGGAGATGAATGATAATTTGCCAGAACAGAGGGCAGATGAAATTAATAACAGTATTCTGCTGTAATTTGTACTACTCAAAAGCCAGAGTCAAAGCAGTGTAGTTGCTAGGGATCTGTACCTGATTTCTCTGAATGAGAATTTGTTCCATTAATCTGAGTGGCTTAAAAGGAAGATTGTAATAACGCTGAGCATTTGGCTTCAGTTGATCCAACAGCTCCTACCGAGGAGAAAAAAAAACCTGTGAGTTACAGGGTCTGTGTTTTTGTAACTAGATTAGTTAATGTGATGTGCCTTGACAGAACTTGTGATTCCTTCTAACACGGAGGGGAGTTACCAGCAGTATTTTCAGTTTGCCACCTGGAGTACAAAACCATGCCCCTTCCCCCCCGAGTTTTACATGGACTTCATCATTTACATCAAGGACTTCACCAAATTTTAGGAAGTGAGCTGAAACCACGCTCCCCACTCAAACCAACCAAGCCCTCCCAGAGTCAGCTGTACTGTGAAAGACCACAAAAGTCACAGCATAAAGTTAACATTGCCCAGAGGCCAGAGTTGTCCCTCCTGACCCCAACGGCAATCGGGTTTCATCTCAGCTAAAGTTCAGTTCCTTTCTCCTAGCCCGCGCCTCTGCGAAGGGCTCAGCACATCTCCAGTGCAGAGCCACCCCGGGGCTGGCCCCGGCGAGCCCTCCCTGCTGCCTCTGGTTCCCTGTCTGATCAGCTGGGAAGGCGAAGCTGCAGAAAATGCTCTCAAAAGGTTAAAAAGAAAAATGCGATAGAAATGCTGGCCAAGTAAGGATCAGCCCTGGAAGCTTTCTAATTCTCAGTTTGAGCTTGGACATGTGGAAAAAATAATAGTCATGAAAGGACTTGCAGGCCCTCCCAATCTAGATGAAGAATAAACAATACAAAGGGACAGAGCAAAGAGAAGAAAAAGATAGATAAATTCTGATTATCCTCCCAGCAGCTGTAACATGGAAATTGGGACAGGGTAACAGGCAATTTAATGCCAGCATCTGCATTGGAAAAGTGGAGGTGGCCACAAAAGGGATAAAATATGACTGGAAAAACAGCTAGCATCAGTATGGGAGAATCATCAAAATAAGCCAAGAAGAGAAAGGGAATGGGGATACACAACACCGACCTTTGCTACATTGGTCACAGAAATGTCAAGGGAAAACACAAACCCATATGGCCACACGAAAGTAAAGCAAATTGTTATCTGGCTGAGCAGGAAGACATGTCTGGACAAGAAAGAAAACAATTGATCTCTGTGGGGTAACCTAAGTCCAGCAAAAAGAATAAAAGGGTTCAAGTATCGCAGAATTAAACTGAAAGTTTTTCTGGTGTTTTGTTTTTTTTAATTAAAGAAAAAAACACCTAGGAAAAAAATGGAAGTGCTATTGCTGCTTCAAAGCAAGAGGTGGTATAAAGCATGCGGCTCAGAAGAGGCGTGTGAGTACCCACAGCGCGTGCATCACCGCGTCACCACGTCACCACACGTGCGTCATTCACAGTCACCACAAGGAACATCTCTGGCTTTAGAGAGCAGATTAAAGAAGAGAAAATGCACAGAGCACGGGTGTTAATCTGCGCCAGGGGAAGCCTGCAGCGCCGCCAGGCTGGTGAGCCAGCCTCCACTGCGTCCCAAACGGCCCAGCACAGCTAGGGTCAAGGCCGGAGGGGAACAGTGCTGGGCTGGATAAAACCGTGAAATAACTTGTCACTACCCTCCCGCTGCTGCATCGCAGCCTGCTGCACGACGACCTGTCTCTGCAGGGATGTATCCCCGTGGGGGTCGGGAGCACATGAGGTGTTGATGCGGGCTCCTTGCCAGTGCTCTGCTCCAAAACGCAAGCGGGTGAAGGCTCTGGCCAGGGCTGTGCAGGGGACAGCTTGCCACACACAAGGCCATGGGAGCTGTGGTGGTGGCCTGAGGGTGGAGGAGGAAGGTGGACAGCCCATGGTGTAGGGCAGGCTCTGCAAGGCACAGGGCTGTGGCAGCTCCCCGTGGGCACTAGTGACACAGCGAGAGCACGAGCAGAGCGCAGCATGGCTGCAGGCTGGGAGCGCTTCGGGCTGTACTCCTGCTCTGGTCGCTCAGGGTGAGCACAAGCCTCCTGCGCAGGGTAGGCAGGGTGCAGGAGCTGCGTGCTCGCACGGAGGAAGAGAAACTGTGTGGCAAGGGCTGTCCGCCGAGTTACAGCTGGGGTGCCCGAAAACTAATGGAGTGGAAAGCTTTGAGGGAAGCGTGATGGACCACGGTGGAGGGCGTTGCTGTGCGAGGCCATGACTCCTGTTGTGCTGCAGCAGGCGGGGTACATTGCAAAATGCAAGCAATAGCTGCAATTGCTGTAGGTCCCCAAGTTGTACAAAGACACTCCCACTTTGTCTCTGCAAGGAAGGGGCCCGTGTAAAGGTTTTATCAAAGAGTCAGAATATAAAATCTGTGCAAACCAGCCACACTTGCGTTCAGCTTTTCTACCAGGCATGATTGCTGGCAGCTCGGTCTCTGCCTGATGAGGGAGCTCAGCTTCGGGCGGGTGGGTGGTTGTATGTTCCCACTCCTGGGGCACGAGGCATCGGGCAAGTGCTGCCGGCTGTGTGATGAGGGGTGCACAGTCTGAGCTGGTAGGTACAGTTATGCTGGAAATGCTTCAGTAGGAGCCGTGTGGCCTTGGGGAATTTTGAATCAAAGGCGAAGTAAGTTTTTGAAATACCATCTGTGTTCGCAGGAAACACTGGTGTTTGCAGGGAGGGAGGAACTGCTGAGATGCCTCCTGTTTGGGGGGGGGTTAGGCTGGGAAATTCCATGGTTAGAGCTGCCGTTGGACCTGTTGATGAGCTGGGTTCAGGTGATGAATTGCATGAAATGCCTTACAGGGACAGGGCTCATCTTGGAAAGCCCCTGCAAAGATCCAGCACCCCCAGACCTGCTTCAGGGTCCAGGGACTGTGCCCCAGTGCCACGTCCTCCTCAGGGGAACCCAATGCAGAGGGCACTACCTGGGTGCTGAGCAGGCAGAGCTGATGGATGGGGCATTTTCTGGGATCATTTGTCACTGTTTTAGAAGAAACAGAGATGGTGACCTTGTAAGCGAGCAACAGCAGTAGCAGCTCCAGAGCAATGGAGCAGGTCTGCCCTTCACATAACGCTCGTGTAAATGCTCCTTTTCAGACATAAGCACATGACTGACCTCAAGTGAGTGGGCAAACTGTATTTTTATTGCTGTAAAATGACGCAGAGTTTACTGACAAAAGCAGATTGGGCAGCTGGTGGGGATTTTTAATCACACAGAAGATTGAGTGGTCACTGCATGTTAATCCACAACTGTTTACAGAATCACATTGTTACTGCAGCATGTTGCTTTTCCTGTGCAGGAGTTAAAAACTGTATTTTAACATAACATAATGATGTATGGTTATTAACTAACTTAAAAAGAGTGTCTATGAAAATTACAGCATTTAGGAGATATGCAGTAATTTTATTTATGTATATATAATGCAAATCTATATACTTTATATATAAATATATCTAGCTACGTGGGATTTGTCCTACAGGAGACAAAGGGGGCTGGTGATAGATTCACATAAAACTTTATGATGTGGTTTTCTGGCTTTCAAGATATTGCTGATTTGTCTATTTAAAAAAAAACAAAAAAGCCCAAAACAGTACTTCAGAGACTTGGTTGTAAACTTTCATATTCAAATATCAAATGACTGTATTAGTGTTATCCTTCTTTTAGTGTTAAGTAATCCAGAGGAAAAAGACAGGAAGGGCAGATAAGGCGCTGGGATGGGACTCGCGGGGGTGACACACCAGTTGTGTCTGCCCACACTACCACAGTGGATGTGTAAATGCAGATAATAGCTGTTTTACTCCCACTCTTAGCATGTAAAGTTTATGAGCTCATGGGCCATCTATTACTTTATAACCTAGAACTTCTGGAAAGCAGAGAATTAAAGGTGAAGTTGGCCTTTTCCAAACCTGTAAGAATTTGCTTGCAGAAACAAGGCCACGGGAGTGCAGCACCCCAGATTTGGGCTGCAGAGGATTCCAGACTCACTGACTCTGCTTGGGATTGCTCGCCCCGTGACCTCGTAAGATGCTCAGGTCTCAGCTAGACGAAATCAGCTTTCGGCCTTTAAAGCAATGTAAGCATGCAAACTGCTCGGAGAAGGTATGAGAGCTCAAGGACTTAAAGATGCTTAATTGGTTTGTGGAGCTAAACTCCTTAAAGAACTTAAGCTGCTGTGAAAAGGGAAGCTGGTTTAAATCCCCAGTTCTCCCTGCTGGAAGGCTAAGCCCAAGTGTGCTGTAGGCTGCCAGTTCTGGGCTTGGCTGCGACTCGGCTACTGTAAAGCAGCCAGGCAGTCCTCTGGAGGGGACGGATTTCCTGGGTGGCACAGAAGCTGCTATGGTCCAGACATCTTGTTCACCGGTTACTTTGGACTAGTGAAACAGTCTGAGAGGCTGCTGAAAGCAGCTGTAATTTGGGGAGGTCTGAGCACTCCTTCACGTACCCTAGGAACCAGAAAGTGAGAGACTCATGAGAAATGGAAGCCAACAGGTCTGTTAACATGTGGTGCCTTTGTTTCTACTTTGCTGGGTTTTGTTTTGTTTGTTTGTTTTTAATTGTCTTGTTTCTGCTTCAGCTACTGGCTCTCATTATGTCTTTTTTGATTAAAATGCCCACTGTTTTCTCCTTAGGAGAAAATATAAAGTCACTTCTCTTTTTAATAAGGTAAGAGTTTTAACTATTCAAGGTGGGCACAGTAAGCCATTTTGTCCTCGGTTGTTAATTTTTGTGCCACTTCCTTGCACTGAATCCAAGCCTTCATTTCTCCTCTG
Source organism: Ciconia boyciana (assembly GCF_034638445.1). Taxonomy (NCBI): domain Eukaryota; kingdom Metazoa; phylum Chordata; class Aves; order Ciconiiformes; family Ciconiidae; genus Ciconia; species Ciconia boyciana. The sequence continues at coordinate 16,403,011 of NC_132945.1, read as the reverse complement.
CACATTACTAGAAAGATGCTGGAGCTGCTGTTCCAGCATCCATCTCAGCAAAGCTGTATGCGAGGTAAAGTCCCTTCCCTAGTCTTTCTTCTCTGCTTATGCAGCCATGATCCCGTCGGCCCTTTTGCCACAGTATTGCACCAAGATGTTCCCACAGATCTGCTCTGTCTGATACCGTTTGCGAGTGCCTCTGGGATTCAGTGCTCTGGGCAGTGTCCAGGCTGTGCTGAGCGCAGCCAGGCCGGCGTGGGAAGGAGGGTCTGTGCCACAGCCCTTCCACCCCACCGCATGCAAGCTGGGCTTGCACGTAACCTGGTACGAGCTGCTATTAAGATGAATATTGTTTAAATAGATTTAGGTTACTGAGCCATGCATGCTGTCTAGTGCAGCCCTGTGCCACTTGCCACACTGCTTCTTTCTGCCCTCTGTGAACGAAGCAGCGATTTATTTGGTATTTGTTTCCAGGTTATCAGTAAAAACAGTGAATACACCCTGCCTCGGACCTGCACAAACACATTCCTTGCCCACAAAATTTCCATGACTGAATATGGGTGAATGACTGGCGGATGTACAGAGACTTCCCATTCTTCCCAAGCCACTAAACAACTTGTCAAATTTAATTTTTAAAATGTTTACAGTCTCAGCTGACAGCTGCACTGTGCAGCAGCAACATCAAGGCGAGTGCACCTACCCACTGCTTTCCCAGATACACTGCAAAGTCAGTGAGAATACTGACAGACCCTCACGAGAGCCGTGTTGCCTGTTACAGACTGAGCATGGTGTTACAGACATAATTGAAACTTGGCTGGAAGTTATATGCTGGTTATTAATATACAAAGATAGAGAATGTTTAGACAGGACTGGCAAGGATATACAGGAAAAGGCATAGACTTATTCATGAGTTAGTGTTGGAAGAGGACTCTGTTGCTCAAGGCTCAAATGAGCTTCCCCTTGCCTTTCCCATCCAGCAGTCACACACACACACACACAAATTAGGCAACATCCCAAAGACAGGATACGCTTCCCTTGAGGAAAAGAGGAGGATTTAAAAGGCTCAGGCACTGCGCTGGGACATCCAAGTGTGTTTGAAATGTCCGAAGTTGACAAACTACTGAGATGAAAAGCAACTTGGAACTACATAGAAATTGGAGTGAGAATAGAGGAGACTTCCCTGAAGATGTTTAATAGGTCACAGGGGGCACGTTTTGTTCCAGAGGGCTGGATGGGGGCTCATAAATTGTAGTTCCTCTTTGGCCTTTTTTTCCCCTCCTCTAAGGAAAGGAGAAGCAGGGGGCCTGGGAACTGCAGATATGTAACTGGGACTTGAGCAACGAGGTAGGCTTTTCTTGTAGCTCAAGACAAGGTTAAAATTGTGTAATTTTGTGAGGCACAGGTTAGGCATGCAACACGACTGAAAAAATCTGTTTAATTTTCTGAGAATGTACCCAGACTGACACATGACATTGAAAAGGTTAAAAAGATAGGATAAAGTTGATTTTTAAAATTTTTTTTAAAGTACATTGAAAGGTGTCCCCGCTTTTAAAGTTGTTGAATTTTTTTGTTTCCTTTGGGGAAGAAGGCAACAAAAAAACCCAAGAAACACCCTGCCCCCAAAACCCTGTGCCCAAGGCTTTTATCTGACAATTCCTCCAAACCAAAGGTGATTCAGATACCAGTTCCTACTTAGCTAACCACCAAACTTCAGTGGTTTGGATAAAACGGAACTGTGGTCTGAGTCATCCAAGGTTAGCATTTGGTTGGCAAAACCAAAACCATGCCTGCAAGATTTTCTAAAAGTCAAAAAACCTCTGCTTTTCTGCCAGAAAAGTTACCACAGCTTGTCTTGTTTTCACAAAAAAAGCATGTACCACATGATATTTTGACTGATAAATTTAATGTGGTAGCAATTAAACTATGCTATGTCAGTTTTCTTTGTATTTTGGGGTTTTTATGGAGAAATCTGCCTGTGAAGAGGCAGCAGCTATTTTTTCCCATAATTGCATCTGTTTCAGAGAGCAGACAGATGTTGGGCTGAAATTCATTATGGTATTCATAAACCCTATTGGGAACTGATGACCTAGTAACATATAGCTACTGTTCCTTGCAAAGCGTTTAAAATGGTTGCCACTTTGAATGAAGAAGTAACTTTGCAGGAGATGGGAGGGAAGGGAAGAACTTATAGCTAGACAGATGGCTGCACAACAGTAATATACAACAGTAATACAAAATCTATGAGTTCAATTTATTTAAATAAATCGTCTTGCTCTTAATTTTGCAAAACTACCAGCCAGCCTTTGTGCAATGGCATTACCGTAGCATGCAGATACTGTGTTGGTATTCAGGTACTAGGCGTACAGTCAAAGTTAAATACCCGGTGACATAGGAAAGAAAAGAAAATCAGAGTAGGAAAAACTCTCATGGGGAGACAATGTAATAGAAATAGCTTTCACCCAGGAAAACGGTTATCTGTGTGATTTGCATATTACTGCACAAAATCACAATTGATGATTCAATTGGCGCTGGAACTGGGAGTCCAAGAGCCAGAAGTGCAAAATATCATCATTCCAGAAAAGACAACTCTTCTCCCTGAAAGTGATTGTGTGGCTGTTGTCAGGAGTAGCAGGGATGTGTGCTGGCCTGACGGAAACTTCCAGCAGCAGCATTCTTACTTGAGAAACGCCGAAGTGCTGTGCTGAAACAATGCTGTGAAGTCATGGGTCATGCAGTGAAAGAGGGTTATCAGTCCTGCAAGGAGAGGATTTCTCGTGCTCTCTCTGTGCAATGTACTGGGAGACGTTTTCCTCAGGCAGGCTCGTTCTTGTGCAATTGGAAAGTAAAAAAAAAATTCTGCAAGAATCCCAGTGAGCGGCATTCGGACTAATGCAAGTTTTGTGGGAGACCTATATTTTAAGTTTTACCCTGGGAAATGAGATGGACATCCTGGCTGTGATTACAGTAGTGAGAGGCACTTTTTCCAGCTTGCCTGTCTGCTCAGGAATCCTTTGGGAAGGAAGCTGTTTGGTCTCATTTTGGATATCCTGTGAAACTGAACTAGCACGGCTGCCAGGAACTGAAAAAAGTTATTTGATTTTTAAAGAGCTGAAAACTACTGTATGTGCTACTGAGTATTGTACAAGAAATGACTGTTTTGGTTTGTTTGTCTGGATTTCTCGTATTCCCAGTGTACTCGAGGTGGTAACCCTGTCTCTCAATCCTAATGCAGCAGCCTCTGCAAAGTGCAAATCTGAAGACAGATTTGCGTTTAACTATGACTTTCTGGCCCAGCCCTGATGTGTTTGGAATGAAGAGGAATTTTCTTTAGTTCAAATAGGAGAAAGCATGAGAAATATTCAGAGCCTGATCCAACAATCCACTGAAAACAAAGACATCTTACTGTGATTTCCAAGCACTGCAGGGATGGGTCACAGAAACACTGAAGTTATGAAGTGGATTGGGTTGGGGGAGGGGTTGGTAGTTCCTCTCTTTTAGCATCTTTTAACTAAATTGGAATATAAGTAGCTGGGTGTCCACAGCCTGAAACTTAAATCTTTCCCCTGCAACCCAAAGAATTTTTGCAGCAGCTGCGCTAAGTTGTACCGGTATTTTCCAAAGTGTGACCTGATGAAAGTATTCTCTACTTTTCTGTGTTCATCAAATAGTACTCATGGCATTGTGTGACTGCCACCAAGCTAGCATGAAGACACACCCAAGCGGTATACAATCCGAGACAGTTTTTTAATGTGTAATCTTGTTGCTGGCAGTCTAGCAAAGCCACCCATGATACTAAACTATGCTATAATTGGAAATGGAAGGGGACAACTTTAAAGTTAGTGGCTGGCCTAATAAATCAAGATTTTTTTTGTACTCCAGGACTTCATAAAAACCATTAGTAACAATAAATCACTTCCCGAATGATGCTGTAAATGGCAATGAATCCAAGCAGCAGCCAAGAGACCCTACTCATGGATGAATGTTGGGCTTAATACCATGGTGGCCATTGCCACCCATTGACTCTCCTGTAATCAGCTTTTAACAGCTGGTAATCTTCTGGTTCTGGTGCAACCAAATGAGGACAAAATGGTTTCTGAAAGCATTAGGCAAAAAGATTGGCCTTCCTCTTTGAGCAATCCAGAGAGAGCTTCTGGAAGTGGAGGGTGAAGTCTGTAGTTACAAGCAGATTTCATGGGCTTTTGTGTGACTTGGCTGCCTCTCAGCTAAAGGTTGTGCCCTAAAGAAACACTGAAGAGATGTCTAAAATCTCTAGTTCATATAAAAAACAGAAGTCATGGGGAATTTTGTAAAGGATTCTTATTCTGGGAGAAAGGTGCTGATGTCTGAGCATTAGAGCCTGCATCAGTCCCATCGGGCACCTCTGGCACTGGCAGAATGCAGTTTCCTTACAGAAAGTAAGAAAACTTCTAGCAAAATAAATCTCTCTGGGGATGTTTCGGTGCCAAGGAAAGCTGGTGTTTACAGGGATCCTGTTTGACTCTGAGCAAGTGCTGGGGAGCCGTTGCCGAGAGGAGTCCTGGGGAAGGCCAGCACGCAGGGGCCGGGCTCTAGCTCTCTGCCATGAAGCTGGGAGCGGGGGAACCAAGAAGCTCAAAGAGGGGGTTTTGCCTCCTACCTCTCTAGCAGAGAGCCTAACTTGAGCTTTGGGGTTTCTGAGCTCCCCTGAGCTCCTGGGGTTTCTGAGCTGGGAGTTGGATCCTGAAAATGCTGGGAAGTATATGCAGAAGGTTGGCTCTGGCGTCACGGATGTGGCGTGAGGTGCTGAGCCTGGCTGTTCCCGCAGCCATGGAGGTGGCGGGGATGTGCATTCCCGCAGCAGCATCGGGGGATTATTTCAAGGAGAAGATCCTGTGTGTCTGAGTTTTTCTGAATGATAATTTCTCTGAATGTACAGTTCTGAAAAGAGTCAGTTTGTCCAATTCAGACTGAAAGCACATTTTAAGAAGCTGTTTATTTCCTGCAGACCGGAAATCCTGTTCTCTGATGAGTTATCTTTTTGTTTTTTTCTCTGCCAGCTTCACACCTGTAGCTGAGACCCCAGCATAAACAAAGCTAAAGGAAACAAGCCAGCATGTCAATTCGAGCCTCAGCTTTAAACATTCTCTTCCTTTCCTGAGTGTCACATCTGACAGGGGCAATTACTATTAGTAATTACTCATAGCAATTACTATTATGGACCCAAGTCTGAGTTTTGAGGGGGCGGGGGTGGGATGCAGAGAGCAAAGCTCAGGATTAGCCCCATGCTTCTGGGGTACAATGGCATTTCCTTTGCTGAAACAAAGGAAGTTCTTCCCCCTTCATGCTTGCACTTCCCTTTTAATACAAAACATCCTTTGCATGCACATAGACATTTGAAAGGTTTTTATGTTCAGGTCTGTGGTTGCTGAATTTGGCTGCAGGGGTTTGACTACGGCTGTCGGAGAGGACAGCTGTACTGATAGCATTTAATTGTCCCTTGTGTTTGTTGTGTTTTGGTTTTTGTTTTTTTTTTTTTTTAAATTGAATTTATTCTTAAGGGATCCTGTTCACTTTTTATTACTGGTAAGATGAATGTGCGTTTCTAGTTTATTAAAAGTCAGGTTGCGCAAAGGCATTGAATTTCCTGATTCCTGGGAGTTATTCTGCCACGTGGCTTCATGCAGAAGAGCAAGGTGTAACAGCCTGCTTGCAAGAGAGCAATAGCACAAACGCCCCGTCTGTGCGGTGCTTTGGGGAGGGCTGGAGCAGAAGCAGGGCACGAGGCCGCAGGGGACACTTGGAGCACAGTTTCTGTCTCTGCAGAACCAGTCATCAGGCTGGTGATGAAGAACTCGGGGCTTGTAAATCTGGTTCTACTCTGAAAAGTAGCCTGGTCCTGGTGGCGTTTTCACCCTCAACAGATCTGCTGTGAATATCAGTGACAAAACCAGCTGTTGCTTCTGTTAGACCTGCAAGGCCTTTATAGGGAAAAGATGCGCTGCCTCCTTCGGCAGCAAGGGAAGAATCGCTTACGAAGCTCTGCCCGCAATGATGCAAGTGGGACTGGAGCACCCGCAGAAACTCTACCAGCAGCAGGGTTCAGTGGAGGGAAGACAATGAAAGGTGGTGATAAAAGCATGTAGCAAAGAGATAATGAGACATGCCTGCACAAATACTACAAGCCATATTGTACTTCTAAACCCAGATTTTCATATCATTTTTGGGTAGAGGTCTCTGTCAAGTGGAAATTAATCATCAGGTTGGAGCACTCACCAGAGGCGAGCAAGGCGGGTAGGACTAATTTCAGCAAAGAATCTAAGAGAGGGAGCAAGAGAGAGGGCGTTTGGTAGACAACAGCCGGGAGTTTCACACCAGTTCTCACCAGGGAAGCAGGAAGGAAGTGGAAAGTGGCAGGAGACAAAGGACAGCCCGAAGGTTAGAGAAGAGATAAAGAGGGATTGTGAGAAATAACACAAACAAAAGGGCTAATGATGGATTTATGTAAGGCAGGAAGGCTATAATGGGGAGCAAAACTGTGGCTTAACTTTGTCCAAGGTGACGTGAGGGCCAGAATTTACCAAATGCTGCCCAGGGGAGAGCGGGGGGCTGGGCTGGGCACGCAGAGGGGCTTGGGCTGGGCTGTTGCTGCCTGCGGAGTTCTGCCTGTCGTGCACAGCCGCATTACGCACGTTTAGTTCTTCAACAAACTTATGCTTTAATGCAGCAATTGGCCTCAAATCTGCTAGCGGCACGTCGATATGTTGGCCTACAGGCAGATGGCGAGCAAACAGACAGGGCTGCTATAGTCAACGTGCCCAGTGTGGGCTGTTTGAAAGAATACATTTAAGTTGAATGATGCATCAGCATTTCTTTCAAGGAAATTGCCAAATGCTTTCATTACAACACTGCCGCTCCGCTGCTGGCATTGCGTCTGCCGTGGTGTGCTAATAGGCACCAAGGATGCTTTGACCACTTTGACTTGATTTCACACCTGTGATTGTGAAAATACTGATTCAGAATGTCATCCCCTTTGCTTGCTCTCTGCGAGGGGACGACGTCCTGTCCCTGAGCATCATTCAGGAATAGTTAAGGACTTTATCTCTAATGTGCATTTCCACTGATTTTTTTGTCTCTAAATCTGCGGCCCAAAAATACCCACAAGCCCGCCCGCCCGCCCCACTGCAATACAGCTGTACACTATGTTCTTTCTGTGGTCATAATTACAGGGAGAAAGAGACTGTAATGGGCAGCGGAGTTTATAGTAACGTGCCGCCTTGCGAAGCACGCCGCAGCGCCTCGGGACAGGCTTGCCACGGGGGTTGCCATCCTGCTCCACGCTGTGAGGGCCTTGCCGCTGCCGGTTGCCCCCCGTTGCGAGTGGGACCGTGGGGCTGGGTTCCCCCGGGTCTGAGGCTGCTCCGGCCACCCCGACAGCTGAGCTCGGTGCTGCAGGCAGCGTTGCCGTCACCTCCGTGGGCTCCCACTTGCACCGCTTGCTTGTTATTTGCAGCTCGTATTTGTCACCGTAGGGAAGGGGCCGGGAGGGCTAGGGGCGTTTGTCCGCATTCCTCGTCTTTTTTTTTTTTCTTTTTTTCCTTTTTTAATGCAGTTTGTTGGGGGTTTTGAGGCGTGCTGGGGTGCTCTGTCACGGCCGCTGTAGTTTCCTCCAGCCCCGCGGCACGCACTGCGCTCCGGCCGGGCGGACGCGCGCGTGGGGCGGCGCGTGCACACGCCGGCTCACCGGGAGCACGCGCGCGGAGGGGGGCGCGTGCAGCCCCCCGCCACATGCGCGCGCGTGGGGGGAGCGCGTGGCGGCCGCCCCCGCCGGCGGCAGGTGGCCCCGACCCCCGCCGGCACGGCGCGGCACGTCACGTCACTTCCTCGCAAAGTTTTCCCGAGGAACCGTCTCCGCGAAAGTTGCCGGCGGCGCGGCCCGGCCCGCGGCTGCCTCCGCGCCCGCCGAGCGGGGAGGGCTTTCCGGCCGGGCGGGCGGGCATGCCCGCCTTCCTGCGCTGGCCGGGGCACGGCCGGGCCGCCGCGGGCCGCCCGCGGGACCGTTAGCTCGGGGCGGCGGGGCGCCGCTGACGGCCGGCCCGCGGGGCTGCGCGCCTCGGCCGAGCGCCATGGCCCGGGACTGCGCCGCCCGCAGCCTGGACGGCATCGACCTGGCGGCGCTGCGGGTAAGGAGGGGCGGCGGGGGGGCGTCCCGCGGGGGGCCCCCTTCGTCCCCGCCGTCGCGGGCGCCCTCCGGGCGGTGAACCCCCCCCCCCCACCCCCGGCGCTCGGGGCCGCTCCCGGCCGCCGCACCCTCGCCGTGGGGCGTGCGAGGGCTTCGCCCGACTTCCCCCCCCCCCCTTCTCTGAGGGGACTTCGCTCCGCCGCGCGTGGGGAGAGGCGCCGGCGCTGCGGGGTGCCTGGGCGTGCGGCGGCCGTGGCGCAGCCGTGCCCGCGACGCCGGCTGCGTGCCTGCCGGCGCGGCCGGGGAGAGCAGGGCGCTGCGGTGCGGCGGCTGTCCCAGAAGCAGGCTGCGGGGCGGGGGCTGCGCTGGTGCGGCTGGGTGGAAGGCCCCCGGGATGAGCGGAGCTGCGCTGCTCTCCGCAGCCCCGAGCTCGCCCTGCCCTGTTGCGTGCAGGCTCGGGAGGTCGCGTTCCCTTCGCTGGCGAGACCGTCCCACGGGAGCGCTGCTCTGCTCTGCTCTGCCCTGCCGGGAGTGCTTCGCCGGGGAGGTTCGTTCCCCTCCCAAGAGAATGAATAATTCCTGCTGACCTTCCTGAGGGTGATGTGAATGCTGTGAAGCTGTGGAGAGAAAACAAATGAGAAATGAGGATTTTCTGGAAGAAAATATGTGTGGGGGGGTTTTGGCTTTTGTGGTTTTTTGTTGAGGTTTGGGCTTTTTTTTTTTTTTTTTCTTTTTCCCCAAAGCTAAAGAAGTCAGCATTCACCTAGTTTGCTGTGAACTTTTATCATTATGCTCTCGCGTTTTTTAGGTTTTTAACATAATCCAAACTTCGGCCGCATTAAAAGCCACACTGTTAGTGGTTCACGTCCACAACCAGTTGACAGGGTTGTGTATGATGCCCCTTAGTTCCACTTTGCTTTTTTACATAGAAGCTGACCACCTGTCAACCCTGTCCAACCAAGGCAGTGTTTTTCTGGGGCACTCTCCGCAGAAGAGGGAAGAGTTCAGTTGTGGCAAAAAGCAGTCAGCCCCAGACAGTGAAACCAAAGCAAGATACTTTCTAAAAATACCAGGGAAAAAAAAAGGGCTGGGAGAAGCCTTTGCAATAATCACATGGTGAGGAGGGTGTTCCAGGCCAGAGGCAGAAAGAAGAAAGGCAGCAGAGACAGTAGGGTTTGTGAAGATGGCACAAGGCTCCTGGCTAGGCAAGCAGAAGTTTAACCTGGCTCAGCTCAGGGGAGTAAGACAAAATAAAGGAAGTTCTTCTTTAGAGCTTTAGCAGATGAATCTTATCTGCTTAAATAAATGATAAGAAACCAGTCTTAAGTTTGAAAAAGAGTAGTACTGCAAAGCAGACAGCAGGCTTTGTGTCAAGACTGTCCAGTGCAGAAACCTCAAAGAGGCTGTAAGCACGGCAAGTTTCAGCCTTGACAGGGGAAGGGACGAATTTGTCTTTGCAGAGGAAACCTTTTCAGCACGTCAGCAGCCTTAGTTTGGGGTTTGTGCTTAGCCAGAAATGGAAGGTGGGTGAGACTGGGCTGTAGAAATTATGTGAAGACAGGTGCTTTACCTTTGCCTTGGCTTGGGTGTTCCTGGGGCCAGCGGGAGCTGCCTGGCGCTGTGCTCCCCCAACCTCGCTGCAGTCGGGGGGAGGCACGACTGTGATTGGGGTCGTTTTCAAACTGCACAAGCTGGCCTTGCTCCGCTCCAAATGGGTGCTCGCCAGGACTTTCCCCTTTTCCTGGAAAGAGGTGGTTTGGGCTGTAGTTTCCAAATGTTGCGGGAGCGTCGTCAGGGTTCATCAGGGCAGTCAGATGGTTAAAAAGCCTCTGATCTCTGCATTACATGCTGAGGTGCAGAGGCCCTGTAGAAGAACTTGAGCTTCAGACACCTCTGTCTTGTTTAGCTGCAGAGATTGTGAAAAGTGCGTTTCGGTTGGGCTCTTGCTGCCTGCGTTGTTTTTCATTCTGCCTTGCAGAGGAGATGGATGTGGCCTGGGTGCCTGTGGGTCAGCAGTCTTGCTCTTGCCTTTTGCGTACTCTGCAGATGACTTGCAGGAAAGCAAGAAGGCCACCATATGGTACAGTGCATTACAGTAATTAACCTGAAAGTGATGAATGTTCAGGCCAGGATTTTGGCGTCTGTCAAAGTGAACCTAGCAATTTGGCAGGGGCTGGCTGGTGAAGGGTTATGTGGACCACAGGGCTTAAATGGTAGCTGAGAGGAAGCACTACATCAAAGATGACACCTAACTCCAAAATAATTAAGAAGTTGGCCCATTGAGAAGAATGCCAGCGAACGATGCAGTGCTGATATCCAAGCAATCAAGGGCAATCCAAGGACCAAAGTCAGAGCCCAGATTAATATCCTTTATTACTCTTAACAAGGCTCAGTTCACTACGGTGTCCTGATGAAGAGAGATGGCCAAGTATTTTGGCTGCACTCAGCTGCGGGGGCTTGAGACATTAATGCTCAATTGGCTAGCAAGGACAGGGTAGGATTTTTGCTATATTAAAGTTAATGCTAACATGTATTTAGATAATTGTTTGGTTTCTTCCTAGAGTGTCTGAAACCTTTAGAAGCAAGCTATTAGGATGTTAAATCAGAAAGAAATTGATTGGAGGGAGAGAGAGAAGCTGATTTTGAGGCACATTAAATTATTATGTTTACATAATAAAGAGAAGAAGAGGAAGACAGAGCATGTATTTAGGTGAGAGGGACAGTTGCAAACTCCAAGTTGAAAATGCAGTTTAGGTTCCTCTAGGTTTCCGTGCACTATGAACACCTCTTAATTCAGCAGTGCTACTTTCTGCAGAAGAGGTGTGGAAATGGGGTGCTGCTCGTGCTTCCTGCGGAGGAGTACAGTAGGTATTGTGCGTGGAGGCCCTTGTCTGGGAGAGTTCCCCAGAAAGCCGCCGTGCATTTTACTGCACGGACCATGTGCAACCCAAGGCACAGCTCTGTGGGAAGGTCACACGTGAGGCAGAGGTTTGTAGCACCCACCTGTTGCTTTAGCAGTGGCAATGGATTGTTGCTGCCTTCAGCTCTGCTGAAGCAAAATGCGTGGCTCGTTTATATCCAAGACTAGTGGAAATGAAAAATGAAGAAATGAGAAGGAAGCAAAGCACTTTACAAAGAACCTAACGTTGCAAGCGTTCTTATGCCTGTGCTTAGCTCCATACAGTATGGTCCCATTAATTGCCTTTTGTGTGAGGGATTTTGGAATTGGGGTTGAAGTCTAGAAGGCCATGCCTTGCTACCTTGTCTTAAAAATAAGAGACAGAAAAGAAATGACACAGACTGGCCTGTGCGTGGGTCAAAAGTAAGTGATCTGGTTTATGCATTGTTAATTAGCTTAAAAAAAAAAAAAAAAAGTCTTGTGAGGTTGACAATCCAGGAAGTATAAGATTAAAACTCATTTAACTTAAAGGCAAAACCAAATTAATTTATTAGTACTTTCAATTGTGGATGTTTGTGCTGTGTTGCTCTGACGGTGAAAGCTCTTGCTATTTATCATGACAGTTGTGCCAGTAAAGGCAGAATCTGCTCAGAAAAAAAACCTGTATGTTTCCACTGGGATTTTGCCTAAGTAAATGTTTCCATATCAGATATGAAGAAAACATTATTTATATTAAAAAAATAGCATGTGAGTGGAGAAGTAGCTTGATACCTTAAAAAAAGGATGTTTTGCAACCAGGGTCACAGAAATTGTACTTTTGAGATAAACTTTTTCTGTACCACATCCCTCACAGTACCAATAGGCATCAACTGACATGACAGATTGCCGAAACAGATGTGGTAAAACTGACACATGGAGTTAATAATATTTTATATAAATCTCTCAATGATATCATCCCAAGAAATGAGCTGACTGATAAATGGTTCAGCCAGAAACCAAGAAACTGGTCTCTTGAGTTCTTCATGTTTTTATATAAATCTCTCAAGTGGGTTTTAACTGAAGCAACAGATTTCTTAATGTGCTCAGTCATGCAGGAGCAAACATTTACTTGCCCGTGCCTTGCAACAAGATGGTCTTCCTATATCTGAAAGGCTGCAGCATCTCGTTATTGGAGAAAGACATCTGCTGCAGTGGTTGGTTTTAGAGCAACGGGTGCTAAACCAGTAGCACAGAAGTTGGCTCATGTGATATGGGACACTGATCACCTGAATCTTTCATGTCAATTAACAGCAGTCTAGTTTGGGTTCAAAGCCAAGACTTCAATACATCAGTCAAATTCACCTTGTTATGTTTGCAAAGCAGGACAATTGAGCATTCTCAGCCTACCTGTAGTGTTGATTGCCTGGGATGATGCATTTGCCTTTTGTAAGGTAGTTGGGCTCAGGTGCTTATTACAGTATTTTTTTCAAGTCTATTATTTAGGTTCTTTCCTTTGTTAAATGGCTAGTGCTAAGTGTTTCATAGCAGAAGACAGCAGCTCAACCTCTAGGCTAGCTCAGTGTTTTAAGGCTTAGGAAGTCTGGAGTTTATTCCTTATTCTGCCGCTAAGCTGAATCTGTGGAATTCTTGTATTCTTCACACATCTCTATTTGTTGTATCTGCCATATTGCGATGCTACAAATCTTCACAGAGTTGTTTTGTGTATAGAGTTTTGAGCAACTTGACTGAAAACTTTAATATTGATGTATTTCTTATACTGTTATTTGTCTGTTTCTCCTTTAGTGTGTAATACAGATCATTAGGAGATGTGCCACAGACGTTTTCATTTTGATTGTGTACAGTTATGCTCCATTATGAAGTGCTTGCTTTGCTGCAAATAATGTTATTTCTTCTGCTTTTTGCAGGACCCTGCGGGAATATTTGAACTGGTGCAGGTTGTTGGAAATGGGACATACGGACAAGTCTATAAGGTTTGGATGCCTCTTTAACTTATGATGCTGTTCTTGATAAAGCTGTTTTTCCTAAAGCAGAAATGAGCACCATTTTAGAAGGTGGACAATATTGTTCCAGTAATAGACTGTTTTATCTTGCTGTCTTTTCTGTGTAATGCAAAATGGTGTCATTTGTGAAACTCTGTGCCCCTTCCTTCTGCCTTGTGTTCATGTCTCTTTGCTGCCACAGGTCAGAGAAGTGTGTTGGCTTTCGTACTGACTTCCCTCTGCCCTGTTTTTTTCTGTCCTGGGATTATTTTCTCTTCTTCAAAATTATTTAATAGGTGACTGGCACAAATTAACATCAATGATGGCTAAATTTGGCCTGGATTGTGTGAAGAGCTCAGCCAAGACTAAAACAGCAGTACTCTTCAAGACAGAGGTGTCAATTAACCCTGCTCTGCAGGCAGGCTGTGAAGTTTATTATTTCCGTTATTACCTTTGTCACTGTGATATCAAAGTAGAACTACCAGTCAAGAAACTACAGCAATTAAATGTTGTCTGCCATAACGTGCTATGTACACTATGCAATGCACACCTTTATTTAGTTATAAGAACTAGCCTAGAAAAGTGTTCTTTCACTGTGAAGCCTTTCCTAAGAATGATCTAAGAAGAGAAAATAGACGTGATAAAATAGGGAACCGAGTCTGTGTTGTTCCCATTTGGAGAAGGAAGACAGAGGAAGGAAAAGGCCGTGCTGCTGAACCCTTGGAGGTACATCAGAAGAGTAACGGTGCTGGAGGAAGTTGTCTGGTCTTGCTTCTCCCTCAGATCCCACGGCTGACAAGCTCCTGCATGAAGCGTCTTTTTATCGGTGCAGGCTCTTTCTGTGTTGATCCCCTATTGCAGGAAGAAATGCGAAGGGGGCCCCGATGCAGAAACGCGGGAGGACTGTTTGTCTTTCTCCGATTCCAGTGCATTGAATGCATGTTACATTTCTGCGTCCAACCTGTGGTGGCAGATCTGCTGTGATTGCATTTTGGTTTCCCTTTGAAGCTATAGATAACTCTTTCAAAGATTGTGGAAAATCCTCTGCAGAAGCAGTTCTGGGGAGTTTCTGCTTTCTCATACTACATTTTTTAAAGCTTATTTTTATGTCAGAAGCAGGATCTTTCTCATGTAACTCTTTGTTGCTGTGATTAAGTCTGTATTGTTTCTGAGATTTGTCATTCAGATACTGAGGTCAGTACTACTAAATTAAAAATAGAGGATCAGGGGTTCACATGGACAGATTAGAAGCCAGGAGACATTCATGGGTGCTGTTGTCAGTGTAATCACAGAGTTTTCTAGCTGTAAAAAGATCCTAAAGCTCCCAAATGGCCTCTGAAATAGTTGCCTTTCTTTTCATGCCTGGATTTATTTTATATTGAGAGATAAAAAATTTTGATCTAGTCATCTTTTAAGGATGTTGAGAGTGAATCAGCTGCTTAATCATGGCAGAAACGGGAAGGAGCAACATAGTTTGCTTCTCTGCTGCAAAAGAAAATGTTGTGAGCTATTGTGTGGTTCACTAGAATTTTAGTTGCCAAAATGTGTAAGAAATACTGACAATGACAATTAAAAATTGTACCCAAAGGCTGCGCTCCACTGAGCACGTGAGACACCAGGGTCTCACAACTCTGGGTAATGGGTGATTTAAATCTTGGCTCATTCTGCACTTGGACTAGCTGCAACATCTAAGCAAGGTGCTGAGGGACAGGGTCTTGTGAGGCTGAGGGTGCTGAGGGGAAGCTTTGTGCACATGCATCACGCGATGGAGAGATGCTGGACCGTGTGTAACCCTGGCTCTGTGCAAGCACACCCATAACAAAGGCTTTGTTCATATAAATACATGTGATCACTGAATGTAGGGTGTTTTGCTGAGGCTTGCTTCGGGGATGGAGCTGCTCTTTGCGGGAGGATGACAGTGGGCCACCAGCTGAAGAAGACAGATGATGACAGCTGAGGTGGACAAAGTGCATGCTCCAAACTGCAGGCAGTCAGCTTGGTCCCCGTTGTGAACAGTTTTCACACAGTCCAAAGCTCGGTGTGTTTGGGAATAATGTCTGCAGCAGATGCTGAGCACCAACTGAATGTACTCAGGTGGTATCTCCCTCGTGCTGGCCTTGCAACCAGAGCAAATGTCTGTTTTCCCTGAAGGAGGGCAGCTGCAATGGAACAACTGCTTCTGAAGTGACCATAAAAAGTTAGGCTATGGTATTCACTCTTCTTTTTCACTGCTTCACGTGTCCTTTGATCTATACCATGCTAGGACTGATGGAGTGAATTAGGGAACACTGGACTCATTTTGTAGTTTGTCTAGTATAGGCTTGTGGTCATAAATATCTAAGTTATAAAGTAATCTCAGTTATCCACATAACATACTCATGTCATTAGAGCACGTTTTTATTCTCCAGAGGTGTCAGAATCTTCCATACATTCGGAAATAGATACACATAGTAGTTTGCACCTAATCAAAGCAAAGCTTATTTCAGGCTAAATAAACTATGTCCAAGATTACTAAATTGCTTGGTTGGCTGTGAAGATGATTCATAAGGCTATATGTTTTAATATATGCAGCACCATAACAATGAAAATAAAATTTAGAGGATTCATCATTAGATTTGGAAAACAACGTTTAACAGATTTATTGAAGGAGAGTATTGTTCATACTGAGTTATTCCAGACCAGTTCCAGTTCAGTGTCTTTTTAAATGAAATGGAAGGGGTATAAATTGTACCCATGATAATGCTAGAGCTGTCTAGAAATGTTATAAAGTTGGGATTTGCATATAATAACTGACTAAAAGCTGGCAGATTTTTTGACAACTTATGAAGTAGTAGGATGTAAATATGCCAGTGCTGGCAACTTCAGCCTTTTGGAAAATATGAATTAGATATTAAAGAATCAGATGGTACCCAGAAGTCATGAGACTTAGGCTTCGTTATCTCTTGAAATGACAGATGAGTTTTTCAGTTAATTGCTGGCTTCCGGAAGCTGAAATCTGAGTAACAGCACTATGTAAGAGGCGATTCTGAATCATGTCATGGAAGGTGGTAGCAGAGCTACCTTACAGCTGCCGCCTTCTCTGAAGGCAGTTGGAAGTAGTGCATTTGCTGGTGGTTGGAGAAGTAATGAGTGTTTACTCTTTCATGCCTTTGTTTCCTGAACTTTGAAGTGCTGAAGGTCAGATTGTGTCCAGTCTCTGCACCATCTCTATTGAATGCATATGGGAAAGAGAAGTTTCTGAACTTCCCATGCACTGCTTTTTGCAAGGGCTATCCATCTTCCTGGGAACCCTCAAGGCCAGGGACCACAAAGACTGTGCAGGGGATGTGTGGGGATGCTCTCCAAAGTATGAGGGCCAGTGTTTTCGGGTGTTTTTAGAGCGGCTGATCAGCAGGGACCTTCAGACAGGGCAGAGCAATGTTTTGCATCGCATAACTGTCGGTGTCATCTGGGAGGAAGCAAGATTGCTGAAGGTGTCACCCGCAAGTTCTTGGGTTTTGCTTCCTCCCTGGGCTGCAGCCGCGCTGCCTTGGAACCCCTCTTACAGACTGCCTGGGGAAGCTTGAATCGAGTGTTGTTTGGGATCGCAGTAAAATTGCAGAAAACAATCTAGGAGGTTTATAAATACCATCTTTTTTTATTTGCCAGTAGTTGCTACATTGTTGTCACATGGTGTACTGTTAAAGGTGGTACCTTTGAAAGCATTGTGAAACTAACATCTGTGGCTATGTGGACTGCTCTTAGCATGCTTGAGGCCGTATCTTGCCATGTAGGTATGGCTGTCGAGACCTGACACTGTTGTGACTGGAATAATTCTTTGCCTTCTCCTGTTACCTCCAGAAATTTAATTATATGGATGCCTTGTTTTCCTTCCACGGTTGGACTCTATTGCTATGAAGAGCTGGATAGTGATTGTGTGTTACCCTTGATGTAGAACAGTTGTATCTTGGTCTGTGCTTGTGCATTTAGTAATAACTAAACTGTAAGTTTGGGGGGGGTGAAATACTTTTTTTTGCAAAGACTTCAGCTGTTAGTTTCATATTCTTTGAGTGGTGTGTCTTCAGTAGGAGCCTGTTAATGCATTTTCTATCTTAATTTTCAGTGCAGGGTCATTCTTCTAATGGGTGAAGGGGGAAGGGAGAGATGGGGCAACTGAAGGGGGTGCCATTTTTGAAGTATTTGGGTCAGACAATTGCTACTGAGCTCTGGAAGAGACTGTGGGACTCTGAGTTTATAGCTGCTTTGGCTTTTTAGCTGTCAAGATAAAGAGGAATTGCTCCTAATACTGCTCATTCAGCTGTGCTCTGAGAGTCCTCATCCTTCTAAAAAAGTTCTCATGGGCCAAATGAGCAGCATCTGTGCAATCTACTTGTTTTCTGATGTCGAGAGGCACCTGACTGGGGCTTTTGACTTCCTTTGTCTTAATGATGTGGATTAGCCCTCTCCTGGGGTCAGCATTTTTGAGTGGCCTAGGGGATGAGAGGTCGGTGTCTTTGGTGAGTTCCAGGGGTTGGTGTTTTTTGGAGTATGATCTTGCAGGCTGATGATAACATGACAGATTTGCAGCTGCTGTGTGTGCAAAAGGGTTGTATCTTTAATAGAGTCTGAGGGCACAGGGAACTTGAGAGAGGGGCTCTGGTTTGGGACTGTGAGAATCAAAAGGGAAGAAGCGGCTTCCTGGTAATGCAAGTGATGAAGACGAAGCAGTGCTGTTGCTGAGGCTTAGCAGAGGATGGAAGCAACTCTGCCTTCCATTAGTGGCTCTGCACAGCTAATATTTTTATTTCTATGTAGTCACATAAGACTGTGGATACAAAAAGGAAGCGGGTCTGAGTAAGGAAGTATTTTGGGTTTTTTTTTTTGTTTGGTGTGTTTTTTTTTTTAATACAGCTGCTTCTTGGCATTGAATCACGCTTCAGTTGTTGACGTGAGTTATGAGTTACTCTACTGTTGATGTACAGTGGCAGGAGTGTAGTGAAGCATAAATATGACTTTTCATATTAAACAATTTGAAAGTCTGCTAAGTTCTTCATAATTCATTTTATTGAATAACTGGCTGAAGTAAGTGAGACCAAGTTAGGAGGGGTGGGGGAAAGCAACATGGTTTTTTTGAGACTTGGTACTGCACGGAAAGAATCACAAGACCGTGCTAAGTTATGAAGTGTTAAAGTCTGTGGACTGTATTTAAAACCTTAATTGATGGTAGCACCTCAGGCAGTTACTGGAAGAAACATTACAGTTATGTTCAGTGCAATCCAGAAGGTGAACATGTATAAGCTGAAAACTTCAAAAACATCCCTTCTGGGGGTGGGTCAGAAGTAGCCACCTTCTGAAGAATGTGTCTCGGGGCTGAAATGCAATTTCAGAGTCTCCAAACTGCCACAAACAGAGACGTTAAAAATGTCATGTCATCTCAGGGTATTTTGTTATCATTTGTGGTCAGTTGCATTTTTCAAGCCAATCATAGCCTTCAAGGCACTGAGATTTTGATGAGTCAAGTAGGGAAATCAGTTGTTCTTTACAGAAATGACAAGATGCTACTTTCTGTTTCACTAGCAGTTGGTAGAACTGCTTGTTTGTCTATTAATTTTCTTTATTTGGGTTTTTAGTAGCATAGCTGATTATCTTGTCCACATGAAAAACTAGTTAATTATTGTAGGCAGCAGTGTATAAAGAAGTATTGCTGCAGTCTGCTGATGGAGTCAACAGCTCATTGTGTAGATCCTTCATTCAATAGTGCAAACAAATACTGGAGATTGTCTGCTAATCCTGGCAACAGGGATCTCTTTCAGGAATAAGTCTGAGCTTAATATGTGCTACTACCATTGTAATTAGATCTGAAGTGCTGTGGTGCTTATGAATGGGTTGCCTTGAAAGCTGAATGGATATGGCTGTAATATCATTAATACACTAGAGAGGCATGGTTTGGTGTTTCAGTATTTAGCTTCTTCATGCCTTTGATTTTTAATAACACCTGTGAGGTCCGCGTACTACTAGATGTGTTTCTTCCTCTTCTCTGTTGCCTGCAACTCATAAATACACTCTCTCGTATGTCTGCATGCTTTTCTTAAAGCTTCCACACCACCATGTCGGTCCTTTTCCTCCTTCATCAGAAAGGCTGTGGAGTTGGCAGCGCACCCTTGCAGCAATGAGGCAAACCATGCCTTGGGCTGCGTCAGCAAGAGTGTAGCAAGCAAATCAGGGGATGTGATTACTTCCCCCTGCTCTTGTTAGGCCACACGTGGAATATTGTGTTTCATCTTTGCTCCCCCAGTTAGGGGGTCCAGCAGAGGGCCACCAAAACATTTAGGGGGTTGAAGAACTTTACACATGAAGAAGGAAAGGCTGAAGGAATTGGATTATTTTCAACCTAGGGAAGAGAAGGCTGAGGGCAATCTACTCACAGTCTTCAAGTGCTTCAACAGTGGTTTGTATAGAGGAAGGAAGCACAGGGATGCACAGGACAAGAGGAACCAGGCGCAGGTTGCTCAGGGGAAATTCCGTTAGGATATAAGAGAAAAATGCTTCACCGTGAGAACAAGTCCACACTGGAATAGGTTTCCCAGGGTGCTGATGGAGTCAGCCTTGCTGGAAATATCCAAGGCTGTTTGACATTGTCTTGGGTAACCTAACTTAAGGCCCTTCTTTCAACAGAAGGTGGGACCATATGTTCCCAGAGGTCTTTTCCAATCTTGATTTGAATACAGGACTTTGAGTACAGGACATGTGAATCTCAGTGGATACAACATACCTACTATCAATCCAGTCTACTAGGTTGTGAATGACTGACTTGGAGAATACAAAAAAAAAGTAGGGGAAATGACTTTTTTTTAATTTGAAATATAGATACATAAAATAGGTACTGTATTGTGTGTATTTAGCTGTCAGAGCCAGGAGCATTTTTTTTGATACTGTGTGTGGGGTTTTTGTTTGTTTGTTTTAATCTTGGCTTCCCTGCTTATTTGCATGGCAATGCCAAACTATATTCAGCACTGGAATTTAAAATAATGGATCATACATGCGAAATTAATTAGCAAATTGTGAAGTCCTGGTTCTAGTTAGTGAATATTTCAGAGGAATTCAATTAAGATTCTTAAGTGTAGGCCTAGTTTATCAAAAATAGAAGAGTAAGGATGTGAAAAAACCTCTCAGCAGTGGAGTGCTTCTATACAATAAAGGCTCTTTGACTGAGCAGAGCAATGTACAATAATTAGATGTGCCATATCAGCCATTAGAGAATAGTAAAATCCTTGCAAATAATTTGTTGGCAGGCCTGCCACTTCCAGTTCCCCCGTGTTTTGGACCTGGATGTCCATATGGGAGAATGCAATGCATTTTCATCCTAAACTGGTGGCATTTTGAGCTCATGTTACATAACACTTCAGATGTTGGCATTGGGACATGCTATTTTGAAGGTAAGAGAACATGCTAAAAATGCACTGGTGGTAATATGAGCACAGTAGGAAATAGTTCAAGCTCTTAATTCCCCACTCAAGCGCGTTGCTACACTTTAAGCACCTCGCTAGCGACACTGATTTCAATACTCCTGACTGCTATGCAGCTCCCAGAATCATGCCTACATGAAGATATGCATCAGAGTGACAAGCGCTTTGCATGCCTGAGTTTTACAATACCTGACCTACTCAGAAGTATTTCATGGTATATGTTATCTCTTCTTCAAAATAAATCAGTGGGGTTGGGGGAAAACTTGTGAGAAATTGTCTATTTGCAGTCCAGAAAACCTCCCAGACATGTAATAAGCTATTGGAGTTAATGAATGAATGATAGGATATTACTTAATTTTAAACAGCAGAATTTAGTGTGTTGTTTCTAGGTGTTTGAGATGACTCCCATTGCAGGTTAGCTTTAGTAACTGTACCTTTTTCTGAATGGGTTGCAGAACTTCAGTGCCTTGCAAGCACACATCACTTTATCTCCGTGTCTCTGAGTCTGTCTTAAGCTCCATGTGAATGGTACTTTCCAGGTCTGCTTTAATCACCTGAAGGATGCATGTACGTTTTTTGAATGCCCCTCTTTGGTACCTCTGGGCTATAGCTAGTAGAGCATAATAAAAGGAATGTGTCAGTTGGTTTCCTAAAAATATTGATAGCCTGCTTGTCCTTTATTATTATTGTTATGTGTATTTCATGGACTTATGCAGCATTTGGTGCCTTAAACTTGGCAGTGTGATGAATTGGTCTAAAGAACTGTGTGGAGTGTGTGCTGCTCTTCTGTCCTTTCCCATTGTCTGCATAGACAAGACGTCACCATTGTCTTCACCAGCAGTAAAAATTCTTTTAAGTTTCATGCCCAGTCTTCAGGTGTTTTTTTCATAAGAATGTGTTTGAATTTGTTTATACCTGGGGAACCCATACTTTTGTACAAGAATCATCTGTAATAGTGCTTTACAGTTTGCTCTTCAAGTATTCAAGTTCGTTATGTTGAGCCAAATATTTAAGTCCTGCAGGATGAGATTTTGAGGATCAAAAGATAGTTTCTGGGATATGTTTTAGAAATCCAAATTGTGATCCTGTTCTGAAGAAGGCTTTTTACTTATGTGTTGAGTGGGATCTCTAGTAATCGTGTAGCAGTAGTGCTTTGTTGCAGGTGTCTCTGGAAAATCCAGCAGCAGAAATGTCAGTCCACAAAGAGGCAAATTCTCCTGCTGAGGTCTGTAATGGATCGATATTTTCCATGGGTTGGACGTAGTGCAGCATGTCCAGCATGCAGAGGCCAGCGATTGTGCATAGTGGGACTGTTGCAAAGCTGTTCACTTCAGCTCCTATTTCACTTTAGCTCTGAAATCTCCTGCTAGGGTGTTTGCTGCATTGGTGCTGTGACCATGAGCTTGGACCTGGCTGAACTCCGTCCTATCTCCGATTTCCCCATCCTCACCTTTTTGTGTCTTCCCCAGTACCTGATCAGTCTCTCTGGTGGGTTTTTCTCCTCTAAGTAGAATAGATGTCTGTGTGCTTGAACTGCAAAATGCATCTATAGTTCATTCTGCCCTCAGTTAAATATCTTCACTACAGAGGTGAGCTTGCATTAACTCCTCCTAGTCAGTCTGGCCTGTGTGAGAGCAGGCATGTCATGAAATAACACTCTAAGAAGCAATTGTATCAGCAGCTGTTGAGTTGTAGTTGTAGAGATGTAACTTTTGCCCTGTGAAGGCCATCCAGCAGCAGTTAAAAGCACTACCATGCTTGTGCAAGAAAGGTTTCGTATGTGCTCGGTACTTGAGCTTAGGGCAGCGCTTGGGATAGGACTGGAGCTAACTTGTGGCAGTAGGAAGCCCTTTATTGTGTTGCCTTTCTGGAGTAAACAGAAGTAAATAGCGTTTAAGAATTGGTTTTGTTGGTTATTCAGGTGAAATCATGAGCCTGGTAATTTGCTGTCCTGCAAACCACATGCTGATTTATGTCTGTGTAAAGGTTGCCCAGAAGTCTGCCAAGTCAGGCAGCGAGACTTTTAGCACTGGGGATGGGAAGTGCTGAAACATGAAGGATGTTCCCACAGCTTTACCCTGGCATGGTCCACTGCCGTGGACAATTGCCACAGCTCCTCTTCCGCACTCTCTGAATTACCCCACAAGTAGCAGAGGCCAGCACCGCGCGGACCGTCAGCTACATGAGGTGCGGGGCGTAGGAGCAGAGGGGTGGTTAGGACAGCCAGCCAACAGAGCTGGCAGCACAGCCGGTGCCACTAACAGCATGGTCTTTGTGCTTGCTGCTGGGAAGAGCTCCTCCAGAGAGCACGTCTCGTGCCGTCTCCCGGTGCCGTGCGGGTTCACGCAGGGCTCTGTGACGATGCTGCTGTGAGTTTCTTGGGGCATCACAGCTCCGGTGCTCTGGAGGAAAGCAGCGTTTGGCCCAGCCGCGATCTTCCTGCTGCCTTGAAAGCTGAGCGTGGCTGGGTCTGGTGGTAGCACACAGCTGTCCAGACTGCAGCTGCCTGGAGGGACAGCAGCAAAATCTGATGGGACAATTGTTGATCCTACCCTTCCAAGGCAGTTGTGGGGAAATGGAGTTTAAAAGTCAGTTTTCATTGTCAGCTGGGGTCAATCAGCTTGCTTGGTCAGTAGGCACAGGTGCAGGTCAGCCCCTTGTCCCATCATAATGAAATTTCCAGTAAGTAATTTTAAATTGTAATGCCCAATTTCAATTGTAAAATCCATAAATGTGATAAAATTGTGCTTCTCCTGTCTGGTATTCAGCTGTTCTCAGGCTGCTGGCCAGCGGTAATTTTCTGGCCTGTGCAGATCTGTGAATGTGGATCTTGGGAATAAAATTAAAGAAGAAACAATTTTTCAGCTGTTTGTAGTATACTTTTTTATTTTTTAAAGCCCTTGTGTGTTATAAGCCTGCCCTTGTAACCTACTGACTTTGTGGGATTCTTGACAGGTTTTTAAGATTTGCTTTAGCAGCACCTTTTCAAAGATCATTTCTTCCCCATCCCCTTCTTTTTCCCCAATGAAAACATGAAACTTTAGTAACTTCTGAGATCTTAGGGAGTGAACAATCCAGAAGACATACTTTGCTGCAGACTGTGGTCTTTTCAGTGCCCTGCACAAGTCATGTTATTAGCCAATATGTAATAGCTAGTGTGTGGTCTGTGGCAGTGCTTTTAGGTGTTCCCATCATGTAAGAAATATGCTTCTCCATAAAGGTAAGAGAGGGGTTGATGTGGGCAGCTGTGGTTCAGGAGATCTAGCTTTTCTTCTTGCCTCTGCCTCTCGTCATTGCTCGAAAGCACATGAATGCGCTGGAAATGGAGCTCTCCTTATGACTGTAGCTATTAAAATGGAGGCAGTCCTTGTTTTTGTAAAGCGTCTTGGGATTCTGGTTAAGAGGAATTACTGTACTTACAGAGGTGATTTGTGAGAATTGGTTAGCAGCCACTTACTGAACAACATGCTGTTTGAAAAGAGTTTCACCTGAATCAAAACATGTGAAGTTCAACAGAAATGTTAGTGGGAAAATTTTAAGAAATGAGTTGGCTTTCGTTTTCAAACTTTGTTTCAGAAACGTCAAAGCATTGCATTTCATTTGCTTCGTTTGAACATACGTTTTAATTTAGCAGGATGTTTAATATTTCATAGGTTGTCTTTAGTACTGCATACTTGAAAAAAAAGTACTATCATAGTGAAATAATTTGGCATTACCAAATTAATGTGAATATTAATGTGCATTCTTCTGACTTCCATTCTGTGAGGAATGTTTACAACTGAAAGTGAGACCAAGACCAGTTGGCAAAATACTGACATTTTGTTGAGGTTTATTGGATACTGGAATTGACTAAATTCTATTTCCCGACTCTACAGTTGTGCAGTTGCTACATTTGATACTGGCATTTTTGATGCAATTTTTTCTTGTATTTCTATTGTTAAAAGTGGAAACATTTTGAGGAGAAGGGCATAAGAGAAATGTGTGGTGGCCTTCTGAAAATATTTTACTGAACTTGAGGAATTTTCTAACTTCATTTATTATGCTAAATTTTAGCATGGATTTTTCCTAGTATTTAAAAATAACAAGAGTAACAAATTTAGTGATTACTTCTGCTGTAGTAGATTTGTCTACTCTTGTTTTACTCTTGGCTTTAAACCTATGAACAGTTATACTAAAATATGCAACAAAACCAACATAAAATAAATATGCATATGGCTTAGATAATGGACTCTCAAATGTATTATTTACACAGATTGTCCATGATGTTGTCTTGTTATATGGAAAAAGGGAAGAGCCAGGAAAAAATGTTTTTGCTTTAATATTTGCTTTTTTCCAGTCTAACATGAAATATTTATCGTAACAGGCTTCTTGCAAACATTCTGTCCCCAGAAGCCAAATTATATCAGCAGATATCCGATTGCCTTTTATTAATATCAGAGGGTAGAGTTAGGTATTGTGGACCAGCATATCCCTGCTGCTCTGAAAATCAGATTGCTGTGGTGAAGTCTTCCAGTTTTTCATCAGTTGCTGACAGCAGGAGCTGGTCCCGTGTGTGCATTTTGCCCTGCAGAAGAGGACAGGCAGTACCAATATGTGATTTGGGTGCACCAGACCATTCCTCCTGTGGGATTCCTTTTTGATGAAGGGTGATTTGTTTCCAGAGCCATTAGAGTATGTTATGTCGTCTCTTCTGGTGGAAGATTGCCAGATTTTGCTGGGATTTCACGGGCAGGCACATTAACACTTGAGGCGTAGGGTGTGCCCAGTGAACCCAGCAGTTGTGAAGCCTGGGACAGCTTGGCCATCGCAGAGGTGGTATGTGCCAGTAAATGTGGTGCACTCAGGATACATTGGGCTTTTTGTGCATGTGCAGATCAGCCTAAGTAGGTCTGACATCTCCCAAACGTGTTGAGCTCCCGGCTCACGTGCTGTTGAGTAGGTGTGCACGTGCATAGGGCATAGCGGATTGCTGGATGCCCAACTGGGACAGTTTCCTTGGCAGAAAAAGAGGTTGCATCTGGAGAAGCTACATGTATTGTAGCCTGCTATCCATAAATATGCCTGAAAATGGAGAAAGGATGAAGGAACATAGAGATGCACCAACTTTCCTTTCTTTTGGACACTTGAAAGATTTCAGTCAGAACTGTTTTGAATAGAGGAAGTCGCAAAACAAAGGCTGGAAACTCAGGTCTCTGATCCCACAGGCTGGAGAATAAAGGTTAGAGAGGAATTAGGATTCACCCTTTCCTATGTTCCTCTGTTCCTTTCTTTGCATCGTTTTAGTTTCTAGGTATCCACCTGGTGGAAGACTTTGCATGGTCTGTATCCCTGGCTGGCATGTTAGAGTATTTTCATGTTGGCACAGGAATCTGCACCTACAGACATACATGAGCAATCAGGTTTCTGCATTGCAAAGCACCTAGTGCATTCATGAGGCTGTTCAAACAGTCACAACAAATTCCTGGTTAGCTTGTGTAACGTCATTTGGCTGCTTGCTTCTGCCAAATTCACAGTTCTCTGAACAGGAATGAAAGAAAATGGCCTTATCAGCCCTGGGTGATGCTTGGAGCCTGCGTGGCTCTTGTCCTATCTGTCATGCAGATGGGTTTCTAATGTCATAGTGAGTAGATTAAAGACAACTTGGCTTTCTGAGCTTTTGTGGTTGCTGTATCCTGCATTGTTTACATTACAGAGTTCTGGCAGACCTCTCCCTTTGATGTTATTAATATTAAAATAAAGGAATTCTTTATATTACAGAGATGGGCTTCTAGTCCGACTCTGTCAGGCTTGACTATAGGGCTCCAGGCACATCCGCCGCCCTTGCGACAGAGGCGGTGCTGAGCCTTCCCATCTCATGGCAGCTGGACCAGGGCTGGATGGGGATTGTAAGTGCCAGTGGAGCTGGGGATGGAGATGACGCTGTGCTATGTAAACGGTGGTTATTAATGGGGAGCCTGGCTGGTTGAATCCTGTTGTGTATAAACACTGCCTGAACTTCCAGAGGGGTTGTTCCCTCAGATTACGGGACCGTATGCCAACAGTGGGTTTCCCTTCCTTTCTGGCTTCCTTTATTGCCAAGCAAGTAGCATGAATGTCATTATACAATGCCTGTTATCTAACCTGTTCACTGTCAATAGTCATGGCGTGATAGGAAAAGTCCCCAGAGATTGCATGATGCATTTTCATTCCCAGGGATCTCCTTATAAAACTGGGACCGTGATCAGAAAGAGAAACAGGGAAGCTTCTGCGTTTTTCCCCACCCCAGGGCAGGCTGCTGACTGTGTGGTTTGCTAGGTGTGTTTCCAGGAGTTGGCCATGATCTGATAAGCTACGTCTGACTCGTGTCCTGGCTGCCGAGGAGGACATCCATGTTTGTGCATCAGCACTGGCCGGAGGAACCTTTACTAGCAAGCAGCGTTTGAAATACATGAGACAACAGAGAGGGCTTTACCTCTGGATTTATCTTTTTTTTCCCCCCTGTATTGTGTTCACCATATCCACGTTTGCCATCAGTGTAGCCATTCATTTCTGTGGATGTGCTTCTGAGGTTTAGCGTTTCTAACCCGCCTGGGCTGGGGGGTTTCTAACCTGGACTGGGTCGCGCCGATGCTGGTGTCATTGCGCAACGGGGCGTGTGCCGGGAGCTGGTGATGAAGCAGAACAACAGCTCTCTTGAGGTTTGGCAGAAAATAGCTTCTTACAGTATTCTTGACTTTTTTTTTTTCCTTGGCAAAAACAAAAGGAAGCTTTAGCAGGTAGAAGGTTGTTGCCTTGCCACAGAAACATGTTGTTGCATATGACTGCTGCGAGGGCAAAACCGCTAGCTGGACCCACCCCTGACTGTGGCCAGCATTTGCTGTCCCAGTTAGTGCTAAAGCCCCTGTTCTCATTGGGTCATGACACATAGGAATATTAAGCTTACGCCAATCAGCTTTTTAATCAGTGTTAACTGCTGACTTTCCTAAACCAGATTCTTTTAAAAAGAAGAAAAAGCTGGTAACAGAAATAAATGGGGATTTCCAAAGAACTCGGTGTTAATCTCCCTCTTCTTCTGTTAAAGCCACTGTGGAACTGCATGGACAGAGATGGAGTTATGCATAAGATGAGCGCTTTGGAAAACCATGTCCAGTGTGGCTGGCTGGATGAAAAGGAAATTATGAACAAAACCAGTGCAGGCCAGTGAGCATGTCTGCACTTAACGAAATTGAGCTGGTAATACATTTCTAATTAAACTGGGTCAAACCATGTCTGCAAACCAGGTCTTTAAAAATAATTATTTGGAACCTCATTTTTTCCAGTCCTTTGCACATGATGTCATTTGTTTTACCTATTCAAAGTGGATATAAAATGCTAACAGTGGCATGCTAGTGCTTTATGCTCACCTTGCACTCATTCGATTACAGAGTAAATGGCAAATAAGAATCACTGCTGGGGAGCCAATCCCTAAAGGTGGCTCAGTGACTAATTTCAGAACCCATTCTTGTTAGGCATTTGGTTTTCTGTAACCCTTCTATTATTGAATATAGTTATTTTCTTGTGCAAACATGTCAAAAATATGTATTTTCTGTAAGCCTTAGTGGTGCAAACGTGAAAACACTTTTGCGATGTTAATGCGAAGACTAGAGGAAAGTAGCCTACAAGCACTGATGAGAGATGGGTTTATTTATCAAGGTAAATTCTGAAGTTGTTTAAGCTTCCTGGGTTTTGAGGAAAAACTAAATAATAAAACTAAGAAAATGCAGTTGCTTGCAAATTTGTCCTTTCTTACCCTGTCCTCCACCTCTGACCTCAGCAGTCCCAATTCCTTTGCTGAGTCCTTTAGGATCTCTGCTAGCAGATACACCCATGGCCTCCCAAGATACACCCATGGCCCCCGCTTACTCCTTAGCCCCCCCTCTGATCCGACCCTTCAGCAGCCGGTGCCTGTGGCTATCTGCTGCCCTTTGGGCAAGGGGCAGCCTGTGCTACGGCTGGCTGCAGGTCGCTGTGTGCTCCCTGGCTGGCAGGCAGCGTCGGGTACGAAACCACAGAGCCACTCTGGAGCCCTCCTCTCTGGAGGAAGGGAGTTTGTCTCCGTCTGCGATTTTCACAAAGCACGCAGGGATTGAATCATCTTTGCGACTTCTATCTGTCTGGCAGTTTAGGTTGAAGTGGGCTGACAGGTTAAAACACGGTTGGATGCAAGGGCAGCACAATCACGTACGCCTTGTTTTCTTAAGCAACCTGGCTAAGCTTCTGTCTTTGATAGTGGAGGAAAGCTTGCAATTCCCTGTAATCCCATGTCCCTCCCTGAACCTAAAGGTTCAGAAACTAGAAGGCAATACAAAGCCTTTTGGAGGTAGGTTTTCTCGTATGGTGTTTTCATATACTTTTTGATTATTATTATTTTTTTAAGATGCTTTTGTTGTAAATAGAGACCTAGTTATTTAAATTTCTGTTATTTCAATGTGTGCATTGGCAATGCTGTAGAGTTTTAGCCGACCCTGCAAAATTTTTCTCTGGCGCATATTACCAGATTCATCCTAAGGAGCAATGAGCTGTTGGTGGTGTATTTTGGCATCTTGATATGGATGACGGAATATGCAAAGAAGCTTCAAAAGGAAGTTATTTTGAAACTTGTGGATGGTTAAACTTCTAGAGTAAATTTTAAAGTGAGTACAATTAGAAGAAGATGTTAAAGCAGAAGATTTTAAAGCAGAAGTTTTTAAAGCTTATATTATACGTGTAAGCCAGACTTCAGGTACTTGCTACTCCACATTTCTGCTGCAAGCTGCTGGCGTTAGCTGGATGCCTTGTGGAATGTTTAGGTTGTTTTTCTGTTTTGGTTTGTTTTTTTCTTTCTTGACAGCTGCTTTGTGATGTGATGCAGCTGCTTGGACAGGCTATTGCCATTACAAGGTAAAGGAAGCAGATGGGGTTCAGAGCTTGGAAAATGAGAACTGGGTTTGAGACTCAATCACGAGAAGGGTTCTGGTGCAGCTTCATTGACGCCTGAGGTTTCGTGGGCTGGGCCAGTGGATTTCAGTTTTACAGTTTTGAATATTTATATATGTGTTTGTGTGTGTATGTGTGCACTTCTGTCCATAGTACCTTGGGCCCCATTGTATTTGCTGTCGTACAAGTTTACAGAGATGCCGTTGCTGCCTGGGAAAGCTCCATGTGACATACCAACTGACAAATCATGAATGGGAGGAACCCAGTCAAATCTATATGCCTGTGAATGTAAACATATCTGTAATCAATCAGAACAGCAAGCGTTCTCTGTTTCCATCTGGCTTTCATCTGCAGCTTTATGAAGAGACCAATTTCCAATAGGCAGTGACCTTTGGGTAGTAGTAGTGCAGTCGGTGGTTGGATAGTTTTACACAAATGGACACACTGCAGTAATAGCATAGGTTAATTTCTTCCGTCACAAACTCTGGCTCAAACCTGTGACGGGATCAGTGTGAACACACCTTCTCCAACAGAGAAAGCATTGAATACACACGCTTTTTCAGTGGAAAACTTGGTGCAAAGTGGGATTTGTTTCGTTTGAGAAATTTGATCTTTTATGGGGCAAATTCAGATCCAATAAATTAAACAGCAGAAATTCCTGTGGACGTCAGTGAAGCCAGAATTGCGTGCAAGAGCCCAAGCATTAGGAGAAGCCATCAGTCGCTGTTGGTGGGCAGTCCTGCAGGGAACCGCTCGGCAGTGTAGCCAGCAGGGCATCAGAGGGGGGCAGGGGGGTCCCCAGCCTGTGCTGGGGCTCTGCGTTTGTTTTACCCAAATGCATAGTTCACTGTATAGTGCACTACTTCATCTTACGCTGTACAAAATGAACTTGGGTTATTTAACAGGGCAAGGCAAAGAGGTGAGAGTTTCAAAATCTGGTAAAGCTGTTCAGTGGTTAATTGCAGGAAACTCTTTGTCCCTTTTGTGACCAATTCTTCCAATGGTTAGCTGCTGCTTTTGCTTCATATGTGCTGGTAATTACGCTAGTCTACATTGCTTGAGGCTCTGCGGTTCCTCAGCTGTAATGTGTTTAGCCATTTTCTTGAAATTATTCTGCAGGGGTATTTTTTTTTTTCCTCTGAAGAGTTCACTGTTCATTTCTCTCTCTGCCGTGATTGACTTCGAACCCTACAAGTAATACAGAAAATTGGAAGATAGAGCATTGAATGGTAACTGCTTGTAGCTGTTCAGGAACTATTACTGCACATCTGACCTACAGTTTGCTCAAGAGGAGAACCTTTGCCAGCCAGGCTTCTGCTGTACAGAGCTAATTAGATCAGCTTAGAAAAAAATAGCACCAAGGCTCTTCTCAAATTCAGATTTTTTCTTTAGGAAAGTGAACTTGGAAGCACCACTCCTTCTAAATTTAATTAGAAAAGCAAGGTGTACTTTACTTTTAAGAATAATTAGAAGGGTAGTCTGGTTTCATTTTGGAGACCAACTTAATACTGAAAGCCTTTCCAAACGTTTAAGTAATTTTCCCTTGAGTTTTGTGGACCATCTGGCCAATAGGATTTTGGAAGGAAATAGGAATTGACTGCTGCTGCAAGATCAGTGCCATGTAGTTCATCTCTTGCAGAGCTCATTCAGAAATCTGGAGACTGATGTATTTTCTCACAGACTAATTGTGTCTATTAACTCCCTTTTTATTTTTGGAGAGTATGTGTCAGATAGAGCCAAATGAAAAGGCACTGAGAGTAGATGCTCTTTTTTCCTCAGTTAAATGCTCTGTGAAGACTTTTGTGTGTGTGTGAAAAATATGACCTTTCCCTAGGCAAACCTCAGATCTTCTGAACTTGACAATGGTGCTCAGTAGAGATTTTGACTTCAGGATTCACCTCAGGTGAAGAGAGTTGTAGGGAGGGTTATTTGCCATGAAGTACTGAAGGAAAGGCTCAGAGGTCCCAAGAGAAACCCATTTAATGCCAGTTGTTCGTACTGGACTGTCCTGTGCAGTGCCCTGTGTATTGTCTCTCCCAGTCACCTGCAGAGAGATGCGTACCCGCATGGTATTGCAATCTGTGTGAGGAAAAACACCGGCAGAACTGGAATGAAAAGGTAAATCACCTTTAAGGTTGTTGTAGCTCTCATCATCTAGGTTGGAACTTACAGTCTGAGCTGTGTACTGTGCCTGCCTTAAAGGCTTCTTAAAAAAACCCCAGCAACACAGTTTTAACCTATTCAGAACCTTGTCCATGTTCTGCATTATATGCAAGAGAAAAGTCAACTACGTTACACTTACTGTTCACGAGAATGCTGAAGGATTTTTAAAAATTCAGTGATATAATTGCTGAGAGCTTAATGTGCACGCAAAGTTATGTTTATGTGGGATAGAAGGCTAATAAAGCCTTTCTTTATTAGCATGTGTCTGGGAAGGCTGCATTACTTAAAGTTAAAACATGAGTCTCATAACATGAGGTTTGTAATTGCTGTGTGCAGCTTGACCTTCAGAGCTTCGTAGGGATGGTGAGCCAAAAAGCCTTCCTTTGAGGGATTCCTGCTCCGAAGGTCTGGCCACCCATCAGCTGACCTCCTACACTCCAGCCCTGACTTCCTTTCAGCAGGATGGGTCTGGCGGGACACATTTAACTGCTTGTGACTTCATCCAGCAGAGATGTGCCATGTACAGATTTTCTCTAGCGCCCTATATTTCTGTAAACGGATGCACATGAGTCAGGCAGCGAAAATTCACTGGGGTGGAGGGATTTGTACCTCTCCCTAGACTTAGCTTCTTGATGGCCCCTGGTCTGCAGAGTGAGAGCCTTCCGAAGGCTGAGGCTTTTTTCCTAAACTGTTTATTTTTCCGGATGAATAGACTTTCGTCACGGTGGACCTTTGTTGTCATAAATCACTGCTGGGCTCCCCAGGTGCTGAGTGGGACTGGCTCCGAGCCAAGGCTTTTGCAACCCTCCTGCCTGCAGCCAGAGCAGCCACGGGGCTGCAAATGCCCCGCATCCCTGCCGCCCTGCATCCCTGCCACCCCGCGCCCCTGCCACCCCGCGCTGGGCAGCCGGGGTCCCTGCTGCTGCTGCTGGCTGGCTGCAGGCCCACCAGCCCAGGCGTGCCCGAGGCAGAACACCCGTTGGAAGAAGAAAGCCGCCTGTGTCTGCAAAGGCTCCACACCCCTGTCAGGGGTAGCAAGCTGTGATGGGGTGTCTGAGGCTGGAAACCCAACAGCGTGTTTCAACAGACGTTAAGAGGCGTGACAAATGCCGAAGCCCAGGACGGATGGCAAGGCTGTTGAAACTGTTATTTGTGCAAATACTGAAATTTAGGCTCATAGAAATTGGGTTTTATGTCCCAATAAATGGACCGTGAGGAAAAGGGGATAACTGCACAGCGTGCTTTTCAGATCTCTCTTCCCATTCACTGTGCTGCTGTCTGAGTTGCTCTCTTGCCCCACGTATGGCCCCAAAACGTTGCTTTTCTTTCCCTGCTGGTAGCAGCTCCCATTCAGGCCACTTGGCAAAGCCCATGCTTTGCTTTGGGTGCGTGACAAGAAGCCATGGGAGTTCAGGGGCCTTGCAGTTATCTCTGAAGTCAAGCACCTGGATGACTTTCTGAACAGAGGACAGCTAGAGCTTCAGAGTGTTTGTCTTCCCCTTAGACCCTCCTGAAATATCTCCAGACACAAAGCAGATTGGGCCAGATCCAGCTCTGTCAGAGTCAGTGGGAGTCTGGTCCTTCACCAGGAGCAGCTATGCCTTCGGTAACCCTGCGTATCCCCGGGCGACCCCGAGCACGGCAGCGGTGGCAGTCTCTGAAGTTAGCTTTCCGAGCTGCACGCTGCGCTCTGTGCTGCAGCTCTCCCTTTCCCGCTGTTACCCACCAAGGGCCACCATGATTTTACCTGCCCCAGGAGGAATGCTCCTGCTTTTCCTTCTTGCACGTTGTTCACGTTGTTCAGAAACTTGAAATAGCGGTAGGATATCTAAAGCATCGTGTCTGCACGTTAGCTGAATAAGGAGAAGCCGCAGGAATGGGTACTTTCCAGATTCCTCCAGATGAGCGTGGAGCTGCAGAAGATCATATGGGATGTTCTGCTGCAGACAGCACCCATTTCAAATAAGTAGAGGACAAAACTCCTTTCTGCATATTATGGCTAGCGTGGTATTTTAAAAAGTGCTTAGTGCTTTGCTTGATCTTGCTAATCGCAACGTGAATGACGTCTTTGGGAGCAGGTTCCAAAATCTCAATAGTTCAATCTCTAGTCCAGTCTTATACAAGTATGTAGTAGACCCTGAGTGGTTCATGTTTTGCATAAGGATGGTGGTCTGATCAACTGAACATACTGATATTGCGAAAATGTAGGTACTCAAATATGTATTTATGAAAGGGCTTGAATTTGCTCCTTTGTTTCATTTTCTTTTCCCACTGGTCTGCAGTCAGACACAGACAAACATTAGGCAAAGCAATCAATCTGCGTTTCCACTTGTACAATGGGAGGAAATAGGAACTGAAAGGATTAAAAAAACCAAAAACAAAAAAACCCCAAAAAACCTAAAACAACTGGGCAGAAAAACTGCTTCTGGTGCCTCTTGGGTTTTACAGTTCATGAGGGCTGTGGTACAGACACTTGCAATAGGGGTGAAAAACTGTCCTTTTCCTCCAGAGATCAAGGCTGTTTGATCTGGTACCGTTGAAATGACCCCTGTCCGTCCCTCCCTTCTAGCCAGTCTGGGCTTGGGTAGAATTTTAAGTGATTGATAGAAGTTACATGTTCTAATCTCTTGTCTTGGCTATTGTGTTGCTATTTTAGTATATGGGATATCTTCCTATACCACTGCCAACTTAGTTGTCTTCTATAGTGTTATGAGGTACAGTGATATTTTTGTTTGCTTGTTTAAGCATGTGGCACAAATAGGGGCCCTGAGAGAAATTCCTGATTTTTTACCCCTGAAACATCTAAAACTTCATTTTTAAAAAAACTTTATAAAACTAATATTTTCACTTTGAGTGAGTGCAAAATACTTACCCACTTCTGAGATGAGGGGGGAGAGAGAGAAGCAATGGGAGGGATAAAATGACCTGTTCTGCACAGAAATAGGGCAGTGGCGTTTGCTAGAAAAGGAACTTGTTTTTCACTGAATATTCAAGTCATTTTTGCTATATAAATTCGCTAACCCTTTACAAAATTATCCTTTTTCATTTGGAATGCAGTGTAACATTTTTGGGTTTTTGAACAATTTTTCATTTCTTTATAAATAGTATATATCTCTAATATTTCTTCATTGATGTAACAGCTTTGTCTTAAAGTGCACTGAGTGTTATTAATTAACTTTCGTTCTTTATATATCTACCTGCAGACACGTTGCATTTTACTGTTAATGTTTTACAACCCGAGTTCTGGGGCATGCTAAGTAGTGTTCGACTTCATAGTATGGTCTATACTGAAAGTGATAAATCTTATGCTAACTTCTTGAACGTATCTAATCATAAAGTAGAGTGGGAATTAGCATATAGGAGGAAAAAACCTCCATAAACCTTGAAGAGCATGTCTTGATTATTTACAGTGTATTAATATTGTTCACCACTCTGACCAGCTGTGGACAAGGGTGATCATATTTTGTAGCGTTTAGGTGACAACGCTTTGCCTTCCCTGGTAGGAAAACATCTATGGTCAGTTCTGAAGGCAACGTGAAGTCTAAGTCGATCAAGCAGTCCCATTACAACCTAAGGGACTAACTGGCGGTGTGTAATGTTGGATAGTCTGAGAGCAACGGAGGACCTTTATGTTGCTGAAGCAGTAATCTCAGGAGCTCGTTCTGATGCTGCAGTGTGCTCTTCCTCTTGGTAGCACAGAGTTAACGGCAGAGAAAGCTATCTGGTTGCCGTTGAAAGAGGGTGTTTACGGAGGATGGGGAAGGGGAAACGCAACATTTGGCTATGCTGGCCAAGTGTTTTTGGGTGAGACCTAGGACTGTCTGGAAATTGGGTGCCAAATGTGGGGGTGAAAGGGCAAATGTGTTGCATCTGCATGGTCAGCATTTAGGCAATGCAGCTGGGTTGTAGTTTTACGGAAGCCCTTGCATCCTGCACTGCTGGCATGAAAGCAGTCGCTTACAAGGAAAGGAGGGTGTGCCCCAGCGGGGAGATGGAGCTGAGGGCTAGCCTAGAGGTGACCTGGAACAAGGCCCAGGCTGCCAAATCTCAGCATCTCCCAGTACCGCAAAGAAGAGAAGAAATGCTCTAGGGGGATACAATTCTTTGATTTACAGCCCCAAAATACAACAGACATCCAAAGATGTTGTGACAGAAGTGCCACCGAAACTTTATAACATCAATCAAAGTAGGCTTTCTGCAGCCTGAGTTGCATGATTAAAAGGATAAAGCTGTAATCAAAATTATAGCTGCATTCCCACCTGGCTGGTGTCCTGAATTCTTCATGGGGAGTTAAAAAAAAATAAAAAAGACTTTCTGAAACTGGTAATTATTTGTCCAAGGCTGATGTGTGTTGTGGTGGGTTGGGGGTTTTGTGGGTTTTGTGCTTGTTTTTTTTAAACTATCAGAATTGATGTGGATTACATGTCATGGCTTACAATGAAATGGATCATTTCTGAAATCCAGCGCTAGTATTCAGTGCGTGACTGACCCTGAGCTCTGCCTCAGACCATTAACTAACAAAAACAAGCTATAAACTTCCAAAGTCTTAATAACTTCTTCCTTGGAATTGATTCCTGTCCCATTTCAAGTTTTGCATTACTGCTGTATTTTTAGCTGAAGAGATCCAACCATGACTACAGCGGGTTGTCTCACGTGGTACCGGTTGCTGAGATGAGGATTACAGGCTAGTCTTCCTGGTAGAGCTCTCCTATAAACTCTCTTCTCGGGTGACACTTCTCAGCACCAAAACACTACAGCCCCAGATGTGCAAACCCTGTCCACTTGTTTACATTGGTCAAGACCGCAAGGGGCAGCAGGATGTCCCTTGCCATATGCTGTAAAACAGCGGCTGTGTCTAAACTGCAGTGCAAGAGCAGCGTATCTGCAGGTTTTATGTTGTTGGGGTCTTCCTCCCTGCCATGCTAACCCACCAGTGTGCTCTGGGGAGCACACTGCAGCTGCATGGGAGGCTGCCCTTGCCTGCCTTGCAGTGTGAGCAGGCAGAGCTGGTGTTTCCAGGCTGGCTCTGGGGCTGGTGATAGCACATGTTGCTCATCTCTTCTAAAGAGCTGGGTCTAAGTAGAAAAGCCCTATATAGATGGAAAGGGAAACAGAAGGATCATGACTTTGTTAAGGTCATGTGGAATAGGACATAGGGCTTCCTGGATCCCTATGCAGAGCATTGTTCATTTGGTGCATAGTGTCTTAAAGGCTTTCCTTGTGTTACCAGGATGGAAAGGGTGGAGAGGAGAGGGGCAAAAGGGTGGGGTCCCATCCTTCAGGGCACAGAAGGCTGAGCTGGCAGTCTACCAGCAACCGCAGGGCCACACACTGATTTACCCAAGATGGGCTCAAACTTCAAAGTTCGTAAGTGGCTTCTGAACAGGAAACGTGCTTGCTGAAGTTCACTTTCAGTAAGAACTTGCAGTGAAACAGCTGTGCCTTCACCCTGCTCCCAAAGGGTGGGTGGCTGTAGTCTGCATCGGTTATCCCGTAATAAATGCTTCTGGGTGAGAAAGTCCTCTGGCCTCAAAGTCCTCCACCTCCAACAGCCAGATCTTGCTTTCAAATACCAACCTTCAATATCCAGGGAAGGTCCCAAGAGTTAATTTTGTGGTATCTACCAGCTTTCTGGATTACACCGGCAGGCAATGCTGTGAAGGGTCACCTGGGTGTCCCGCAGCCTCGTGCAGATGTTGTGAGCTGTTCGTGTCTGTGCACAGCCTAAGTCCACTGCACATGTGCATGCCTGATGGCAGAGTGCGTTTGATGTGAGCTTGCCCTCCGTGTGGGCACAAAGGTGCAAACTGGCAAACATCCGAGGCTTCTGGCATCTGTGAGGTATCCCTGTACATAGGCACCTCACAGCCTCGCCAAAAATGCTGCTTTTTAAGGCAGAGAAAAGTGAGGTTGTGCTTCTGGTTGCAGGCAGGACATGGACACAGACGGGGACTTTTGCATAGTTGAAACCACCAGCTTCGTGCTGCCTTAGTATCCTGCAGCAGGCAGTCCCTGCCCTTCACGTGCGCTTTTTCCTGCTGCGGTTAAATGGGGACAGCTACATCAGACAGACCGAGAAACATGTGGACATTAATGAGCGCCTGCTGCCAAAAAGGAAGCGTGCGATGGGACTGCCGTGGGCTGCCTTGGCGTGGTGCACAGCACTGTAACAGGACAGCTGGGTTTTGTCGTCTGGCCATGTAATTATCACTTCAGATCTGCCTGATCACAAGTGGGGAGAGAAGCTGATGGGAGCTGTTTGCCACCCCTAGGAAGAGAGGGCTGTGCAGAATCTGGGAGGGAAGCTGTCAAACCAAGCTCTCTGCGTGTGACCCACAGCCTTACAATCTCAGGCGTGTGTCCCTGGGACCTTGGGTCTCTGGTTGTAATCGTGGCCCAAGCCAGGCACTGCCCAAAGTTTTTGTTTGGCCCTAACAGGAAAAGGTGTTGTACCTGACTGAATGCATCTTTTTGTAAATATACTTAATTCATGTAAAGCCCCTTTATCAGCTGATAGCTTGACCGCTAATGCTGATAATCTTGTTTGATGTAAACAGAAAAATACATGTCTTGACCTTCAGCAGGGGGCATAGATAAGCGGTTCCTTTATCTAATTGAGCTGAAAAGATAAATACATATCCAATAGAAATAACACTGAGCAATCTGTCCTATTTCATGTATATCTCCCTGCAGAAATAATGCATGGTTGGAGCTCATCGGAACCAGATCTTTGGCATAAAGCATCTTCCACAAATGTGACTGTAATAAGCAGTATGCAGATTTGAAAAATGTGAATGCTGGCTCCAGGTTTGCTGAATGTTACTGTAGTGACTAACTGGCAACTGCAGCAGACTTTATGCAGAAATATTTTCTGGAGGAGACAAGGAATTTAGCTGGACTCAAAGCTAATGGGAGAATTTCTTCCAGCTTGGATACCTCATGAAAATGTAGGCAAGAACTTCAATTTTAGAAAGCCATTGAGCTTCAGAATTGTTCATGTCTAAGGTCTGTGTAAGCTTGATAGTGTTTAATGCTATATTCTTGGGTGGGAATATGGATGCCTTGCAGATGGCTGTTGGATGTTTTGGCTGCATTCTCCGGAGTTGAAACCTGCTCTCAAACTGAGCATTTGGGTGAAAGATGAAACCTTTTATTAGGGAAATGGGCCCACAGACCATTCCTGCCCTCTGCCCGGTTTCTGAGGAAATGTGCAACGGAGGATCTTGGATCACAACAGGCTGATTCCCTTTAATGATCTGGAGAGGATGGGCAGCGGCGGATTGCACAGAGGGCTGGGAGGGCAATGCCCCTTGTTCTTCCTCCCGTTTTGGATTAAATCAAAAAGAATGAACTTCTGCGTGTCTCATCACTGGAAGTAAATGCATCTGGTGATCTCATTTGGTTGGGAAACGGTTAAAACAGCCAGTTGCTCCTAGGAGCTTTAAACAAAAATCAAAACACCACCTTTCTCAAAACAATTCAAACATGCTCAACCTTGTGGCTTCAGCAAAAGTAGCAATGTGTGAGTTCCCATGAACTCTAGCTAACCTCTGAGATTTATTGATAAATGAAAAAATAAGGGGCCAGGCCCTGAAACCTTTCCTTACTTAGGCACTAGTCTCAGTGTCTTAACAAGAAGCCCAGGGCTGGGTTCAGGATGTTTACTGCTTTTAGAGATGTCAAGGAAAATGAACTCGAAAGAGTTTGAAAAACCAATGTGAAGGAGAGAAACCCGTGATTTTTGTTCTGACTGCCAGCACAGTCATAGTCTGTGCATTAAAGCAAGTATAACGTGGAGCACGTTACCCTGCTCGGATAAGCTGCCTGGGCGTTGATGGTGGTTCTGCACATGAACACACATGTCCTCTGAAAGCTTCAGCCCTCCTAGCGTGGAGTCTTGCCATAGCACACTCACTTTTTTGGGCGGTGGTGCTAAGTTCAATAGGGTGCCAGTGTGCAACCACTGCTTACGGGGATGCTGGTGTTTGGGTGAGCTGTTGGGTGGCATTGCTTCTGTCCCTTTTTTCATAACGAACTGAATAGACAGTGAAATTCTAGGGAGGAGAAGGGATAAAATTTAGAAGGTTTCCAGCGTTCTCTGATTATTTTGTCTCCACTGACTGAACCTTTCCCTTTGGCAATACTTAAGGGAAAGGTTTTGTTTGTGTATGTTGGGATGATGCCAGAGGTAAGGAGAAATGATGGTGTGTGCTGTGTAATTCTGTCACGTTGTTTGTTGCATACATTAGCAGGTATGGACACTTTTGAGGTGTATTGCTCTATGATAATGATGAATCCTTTACTTTGGGAAAATGTACAACTGTAATCGAAAATAAATCTGCCAAGATGGCAGTGAAATTAGTATCTCATGATGAAAATGTTTTTATGTAGATACGTATTTAGCTACACTCTCCAAGATGCCTTTTTTTTTAATACATGCTTTTAAAGTAATTTGTCCCTTTTAGATAATTGATAAAGGGCAGATGTAAATAGATATGTTTACACCTTTTCATGAGGTTAACCTGCAGCCCTCTGCATTACCCTGCATAAACTTGTGGTGGGGGAGATGAGATTCTCCGGCTTAATACAACCAAGAAACGTGGAAGACTCTTTTCAAAAGGTGTGATAACAGTTGTTGAAAATAAACTGTTATGAGCTGAGAATTAGAGCAAACCAACAGGAATGAGTTTTTACTGCTCTTTTCCTTTCAGCCTCTTGAGAAGGGTTTGGATTCTCTGCTGGATGGACTACTCTCTATTTTGTTCCA
This sequence comes from Ciconia boyciana, assembly GCF_034638445.1. Lineage (NCBI taxonomy): Eukaryota > Metazoa > Chordata > Aves > Ciconiiformes > Ciconiidae > Ciconia > Ciconia boyciana. Next base: position 16,362,675 of record NC_132945.1, on the reverse strand, counting down.
GGATAAAGGAGTCTAAAAGAACGTGAGGGTGTGAAGCGCGTGTAGTTAACAGACTTTACCTCCTTGTAAAGGCTGCTTAGCCCAGTCAGAGACTACTTATCGCAGGTGAGCCTGTGCAGAGGGATGGTTGGATGTGAGCCTATGCATTTCCCTCAGGCTAGTAGTAAGTGTGCACAGTGTGAGGAAGATAGGGCACTGAGACAAGGGATGAGGCGTGATCCGCCGCTCTCTGCACAGACTATGCTCCTCTCATCCAGCAGTCAGCCCAGCTGCAGACATGGGAGCTTTTAGGAATGCAGGAGCAGGATCGAGTTGTGCATCTCAGTTAATGGGGACGCATTTGTTGTGCAAAGGTGAATCGCGACCCACAAAATAAAAGGGCTTGCTGTTTTCTTTCCCATAAATGCTAATTGTTCCAAACCTTTTTGGGGGATTTAGTATTCTCATTTGTAACAGTAGAAGTGAGTGAGAGCAGCAGGTTTGCATGCAGTGGAAATAACAGTGGCTGCAAAATAACAGATGTCTGTTACACAGAGGGACAGTTTGACCAGGTATCATGCTTTGAAATGAAAACCGAATGCCAAGCCTTTCCCCCTTCCTTATTCTTATGAATATTCAATAGCAAGTGCAACGCTAGCCTAGTATTGACCGATTTATTTTTTCAGTAAAGAAGCACTTCTCCGTGCTTCACTGTAATTATGAAAATCAGTGTTGACTCTTGACATCATCCTTCACAGAATGTACAGCGGCCCAGGAGGGACTCGTTGTTTCGATGGGTTGGTCGCCTGCTATGTATGGTGACCGGAGATGTGGAATTATCAGCGTGCTTGACTGCAAACAAGCTTTGGAGTTAAATCAGGGTGCCAGTGTGTCTAGTGTGACTGTATTTTGTGGAAGGCCCTCTCTCGCTATATTGCCAAGACATTCAATGCCTGGAAACATTTGCAAACAATGGCCTCTGACAAAGGAGCCGTGGCTGTGCAGAGGAAGCTCGCTAACCAGGATTGACGTCAGCTGGGATGGATGCTGACCAAACACCGGCATCTGTTGGGCTAGCACTCGTCTCTGCCCATCTGCACTCGGCCACCGTGGTGTGTGTGTCGTGGGCCTGGTGAGGGTGTGTCCCATTGGTCTTCCTCCTGAGGTCTCTGATAATATGTAAATCCTATCATTCTAGTTTATGAGAAAAAGCTTTGCGATCCCAGGAGTGCTTCCACGGAAAAAGGACGCTTATATATATACAAAAACTCAGCAGGATTTAGTCTTCTGTAGGAGAAAACATGACTGTGACACATCGCCTGAGAATGAGGAATCATTTTTCTTTGATGGAAAATTGCTTAGTCTTAGAAATAACACTCGTATGCAATTTTTTGTGCAGATAGGACCTGGGTTTTAAAATGACATCAACCTAGCTTTTAATTTTGCAGGTGTAAATTGCACCTGCAAATCATTTTGTCTGCAAACTGCAGCATTTCATATTTGATTTCCTGATTTCCTATGGCTTACTTAACTGATGTTATTTAGTTATTTCGATATACAGCTTTGCAGGCACTACTATTTCAGGAACAAAATTGCAGTCTCAAAGCTTCAAACCCATTTCTGAACATTTGATGGAAGTGAGGAGTTAGGACGTGTAGCCAATCCACTGTTCATACAAATCTTTTGATACTATCCTCCGGTATGAGATAGTGTTGGTTATCATGGCAAAACACTACATCTATGGCATCTTTTGAGCAGCTTGATCTAACCAAGCCAAGAAACTGTGCAATTTACGGCAAGATTCCTGGTTGTGTTTCTAATAAACATTCTTGTGAACCACATTTTGTCAGTCTCAGTATCAAGTTTGCTCTTTTAATAGCTTTGTTCCCTATTACCTCCCTTTTCCTAGCTTTGTTTTCAAAAACTAGCCACTTACATAGTCTAAAATTACCTGTTGCTTAATAATGATCGTGGTGTGTGGGCATTTCACTAGTGAAGTGTCTGTACATATGTAGGCACACACGCAGTCAAAGCCCTGGGAGAGTTCCTCCCCACCACCATAGAAGATTACATTTTAAATACAAAGCCTCTGCATTGCTTTTTGGGAGGTAGCTGAGATATAGTTAACTCAGCTGCAGTAAGAATTTTAAAAACTAAGCATTTCACAGTAAAAAGCCTTTTAAAAAAAAAAAAGAAGAAGCAGGAAAGTACATGTAGCTTTAGTTTCTTGGCAGCCACATAGAGGTTGCTGGATCGATGTACTGAAACCCAGAGTTTTCCCTTTACCCCGAGGTGAGCCAGAAGATGTGGGGTGGGGAGGTGGGGACAGTGCCGGCTACCCAGCGCCTTGCTTCCCCAGCACGCGTCAGCCCTGGATTGCAGGACGAGAAGGTTGTTCTGGTTAGGTCACCCTGGGCCTGTGCTGACATCTCCTAGAAGAGGAGGCTTGAGGGGCAGCAATACCTGTTGGGCAGGGGTTGGATGGAGACCCATAAACGCGTGCCATGTTGTGCTCGGACAGCAGAGGTCTCCCAGCATTGCTGCTTGCTTCGTGCTAAAGGGGGAAGTTCAACCCTGCAAAGGTAGCTCAGTTAACTTTACAGCGTGGTAGGGGTATGGGTCTGATAACACATCACCAAACTTCGCCTCGGTAGTTCTGTGTCACTGAAAGGTTGTTGATACGTGATTGAAAGCAAGTACTCAAGCCCCGTTGTTATATGCCTAATTTGTTACGGTGTACATAGTGTGCGTACATGTTTTACTTACAGTCTTTTGTTATTTTAACAGGGTCGCCATGTTAAGACTGGGCAGCTAGCAGCAATCAAAGTGATGAACGTTACTGAGGTGAGTGCAAAACCAAAAATAAAGAAGTTGTTTATGTTATCAAGGTGCAAGGAAAAATAAATAATCAGATCATGAGAAGGTGGATAGCTTATAAAAGATGATCCAGTGGTATAAATTATGGTTGCTGAGCACCAGTTCCTGTTTTATAAAGTACTGAGAGGTGTTAATACAACCAGATTTTTCAGTGGTACCTGACGAATGGTGACAAAGCAATAAGGGAATGCATTGCCATATATTTTGATGGTCTATAATACCAAAGAGGAGAACTCTCTTCCTGCTTATTTCTAGTTGATTATCTGTTTCCAGAGATAGCAAGCAAAAGATTTCCTGTAGTTCTGCGCTGCCCCTGCTGTGTTCATCACGTCCTCTCCCCTCGCATGCCAGCCATTCCTCAGAGTAGCTACCCTGACAGCTAGCAAGCAGGAACATGTTATAAATGTAAATATAGCACTTTTTAATTGTTATTTGACAGATGAGAGAAGGAGACAGTTTAATTGGCACTGTCCCTGCTCACATTTATAAAGTGGTGTCAGTGCTGGAACAGGGTGTCGAAAAAGTTGCTAAGTATTGATTTTTGTTTCTCCTTTTAAGAGCACAGCTGGTAGCAAAGCAGCTTGCCTCCTTGAGACCTTATTAGCCTGAGCCCCACAAAGGCTGGGGAGACTCCCTGCTTCCTCTTCTCAAGTTTACTGGAAGTCTGTAGTTTGGTAGGATGCACCTAGTCTCACTGCAGACCAGCTCCCCGTTCTGTCTCTCTGGCAGTGTAGATATGGAGTACAAAACTCGAAGATAAAGTTAGAGTCCTCCTGCGATATTTTGGAAGGGTTATCGCCTGAAATAAAAAACAGGGCCAAGTCCTCTGGGCCAAGTCTGCCAGTGGTACATCTACACGTGATGTTTTGGGCAAGCACAAGCAAGCCTTGCCCGCATTTTTGTATATCTTTTGATTGCCTTGGAAGACAGCAGAACAAGTTGGTGTCTGCGTGGGCCTTGTTACGTAGAGCAGGTCCAGGACAGTTCTCTCTGCTGATGGTGTAGGAATCCAGCCCTGAGCAGCAAGTGGTCTGAATTGCACATGGTTTTTTGAACTTAGATGCTACTGTAATGCTTTTACAAAGCGTATCTACGGGCTGGTTTGGCTATTGCTGCTGCCTGGTAGCATATGCATGTGTAGTTGAGTTGCCAGTTCTGCTCTTCTCTGCGCATGGAGGAGGGATGCATTTTTTAAATGAGTGCTACATTAGATTGGCGGGATTTTTGCTTTTAGCTCTGTAGGTACATGTATCATCAGGTGCTTTGGCTTTAAAAAATGGCAGTCACCAAACATGAGGCTGCTGGATTTTGGAAGGGAGAAGGGGGTACGGTTTGGGTCGCAGACAGATTCCTGAGATCAGAGCACCTCTGTGCTTTGACAGAGGAGCTGACAGGCCAGATCTTGAGAGGGACTCGGAAGTGATCCAGAGCTTCTGTAGGGACTGCTTTCATGCTTTGCTGGGTCAGTCAACAGTGCGTGAGGGCTGGCCAGAGATGTCACTTGTGGGCCGTCCTGTTAACACCAGTGACAGTCCCTTCCTTGATGAAACAATTGAAGCAAGTACTGCAGGAAGGGAACCTTGGAAAGATTTCCTTCCCTTTGCTATACATAACACGGTCTCCTTTGTATGTAAGCAACAAACTGTAGCATTCAGTAATGCCTGCTTGCTTGGAAACAAAATTTAAATGGGAGGACAACTTTGTGGTCCAGCTTCAGGAATTCACGTTGATAGACTTGCATGATTCTGGGAAAAAACCCAGCTGTTTACGTCTGATTTGCTGCTTCCTTGCAGGCTAGAGAGCCAGCATCATACTAGGAAACCTGTCCCATTGCTTGAGGGGCAATGATAACAGATCATGCTGTTTTCACGTTGAGTCACTTAATGTGAAAGCAGTCGTGATGGTTTGAGAGTTGAGTGGTGAGCATGTTGGTGCAGCTACCTGGAGGGGCTTTCCCTGGTGCTCTTCCCCCACTAAACCCTGAACAAATCCAGTTCAGCTGTACTTGAGTGTTTCTGCTTTCTGACCTTGGTGCGGGGTGAGTGCAAGGGTTTCTGCTGTTATTTCCACTTTCTTAACGTGGAGTTGGCACTGCTGCTGCTGCTAGGGCGCAGGCTGGCAGACCTGGATGCAGTCCTCCGCTTTTGCACTGGTTTCCTCCAGGCCCTCGGCGGTGCCTCTGCGAGATGCTGGGAGAGCAGCGCAGGGTGATCCAGGCAGTTGCTGCCAGTAGCTGCCGGTTCCTCTGCAGCTGTCTGCTCTGCCCTGGGGTTGTCCTCTCGTCAGCCACCACATCTCACAGCTTGGTGTGTTACGGTAAACCCCGACTGCTTTCAGAGCAGCGGGCCGTGGTCGGCTGTGTGCAGCGGCAGGGTGGGGTTGGCAGCTGCGGTCCCGAGCCCTTCAGACACCTCGGTGCAAATTCCCAGAGCGCTTGGGGTGAGCCACGTGGCTGCAAGAAATGGGGTTACTGCTGGCCTCCTGAGCTGATCCGTCTGGCCAGGGACCGTGCTGCAGGTCTCTTGTAGTGCAGAGTAGATGGGGTGGTTGAAGCCAACGCATTCCTGCTCTGCAGTTGCAGTAGGTAGGAGCATGGGTATGGCTGAAGCTGATGCTGTATGTTGTCCAGGGCATCTCTGAAGCTCAGTTCTCCTGTACAATAGCAATAGCTTTTCTCTGCTTCATAGCATTTGGTTGCTGAAGCCTCTCACAATAGTAGTGGGTCATAACTGTAATGTGGAAATCCTTTCAATCTCCAGAATTTCAGTGTCATAAATTCAGAGCCTATCAAGGATTCAGTATTTCTCTTGCATTGTTAGTCTGCTCAGGTTTAAGTTATTTTCTGTCCCTTGGTCTTGAAGAGCTAGCTTGAGGCATTAAATAAAGTGTTTAAAATATTGAAATCCTCGTCTCCAATGTCCTGCCTATAAATTGCACCTGAGAGCAACATCTCACATGGAGTTTGGCTTGTGAGAAATGGAAGCTGTCACAGTAAACCCGCTTGAGTGAGACAGGTGGCTCCTGGCCCCTGTGGCCATTTTCATCTTTGGGTGGTTATATGATCTGATTAGTGCTGCACAGGGAACACTTTTCTTAGGGAGTGAAAATTTCATGTGGTAGAAAACAGAAAGATTAAAAAAGTAAAATCAAGACAAATGCAGTCTTTTTCCCTTCACCCGTCTCCAAAAAAAGTGAAGAGCTGAATGCCTGGATTGGCCTTGTGATTTGTGTATACCTGCTTATAGGCTCCCTGGTTCAAGCCTCCAGTAGACCTCTCTCGTTCAAAGTGGGGCAATTCCAGTGGCTGAGTTTGGCAGAGCCCCGTGCCAGTGTAGGTCGGTGGTGGTTTGGTCACTAACCTGCTCAGTAATGGGTCAGTGTTGTCTGACTTGGGAGAGGATAGGATTGAGCAGGGGTATCTCGTATTCTAGGGGTCTGAGCTACCTCCTTGCTACTTGGATATTCTGCAGTGAGTTTCTCTCCCCCAGCATCATGTTTTCATCACTAGAAAGTCCAACCTGAGAAGTCTTTCAGCTAACGTTTCATCATAACCAGTACATTTCTGCCAAAAGATTCTGTTTCACCAAATCTACTTCTTCCCCCCTTCCCCCCCCCCCCCCCCCCCGGCAAGAAATAATTTTATCAGAAATAATAAATAATCAGTATTTTTCTGTTTACATCAGTAAACAGGCTGTGATTATTCAGCCCTAAGATCTGGTGCACACCAAGAGCTGAGCAAATCTGCCCTTCGCCGACATGAGCTGCAGCCCCAGGCCAGTTTCTTAAGAGCGGCGGCAGGATGCTGTGGTCACTGCGGGATCCTCTGGACATCTGTCAGGAAGTGCTGCCGTGCCACGTTACAGGGGGAGCGGGGGCAGCCCTTTGAAATGGTTGAAGGGGAGCTGATGGCAACGTGCGCTCATGTGCCTCTCCACGCAGGCTCTGCTTCCTGTTGTCTGACAGTGCCAAGCAAGCAGAGTGCTTGCAAAGAGATAGGATTCTCGCTGCTTTTCTCTTCAGCTATCGCTGCAGGTGATCAAAGAGCTCTTCTGCAGCAGGTCATTCTCTGTCTGTCCTTGCTTTCAGTCTTTCCAGATGGCAAAATAACATTTAAAGGAGAAACTTGTCATTAGAACTGCCCCAGTACTAAGGGGTCTCTTGGTGGAGTATTTATCAGCTGATGATCTTGTTTCCATTTGAGGTCAGAGGCGTGTGCTTTCTAGTTCTTTGCTTCCAAATGTCATTGCGGATAGGCCCACATCTTCAAAAATAGCCTTTGATCACGAACCTGTCATCTTTGTGCATGCAGCCATCTGTGCCCAGCAACGCATTGGTTTGTGAAAGCAAACAGCTTTTTGCACCTGCACATCTGCGAGCTTGTTTCCTTTTCTTAAGCAGCATGATTTATGAGCAGGTTTCTAGACCACTGAGAGATGTGGCTGATGGTAACACTGACAAGAGGGGTGGTGGAAAGTGGAAATCCTGGGCATGTGCATGCACCAAAAAGTTGAGGGTGCTTTTATCCCCAGTCAGCCTGCTTGAAGGATATATGTAGCGCTGAGACTTAGCAAGTCCAGGTTCAGTTCCTGGCTGGGCCTCAGACATGGCCCATGGAACAGAATTGCTCACATTCACCCTTCTGCCTTGGTTTCTCCATGTGAAATAGAGTAATTTTTCCAAAACTCATTCAAGCACTGGGAAGACAGGGTACTTCTTGTCTGTGAAATGCCCACCTGCTGTCCTGTATAGCCCTTTACCTTACAGACTGACCGATACTTGAAGTCATATCTCTGTCTCTGGAGGATGCAAGAGTTTGGCTTAGAGGGTTTCTGCTCAGCAGTGGTAGGGCTCAGCAGGGAAGCCCACTGTCCGATCTAAGCAGTGTCTTCCCAAGGCACTTGTCCTATACCTGAGCAGCGTACAGCGGCGTGCGAGCACAGGTAACTGCCTCTTCGGGCAAGGATGGGCAAGGGAAGAAGAGGCAGATGCAGGGAGAGAGCAGGTTCCAGCCTTCTGGGTAAACAGCTAAAGACACAAGATAAAGCAGGAATTGGATCATCTTGCTGGTAATTGGAAAGGAGCATTACGCGTGTGCAGCTCATCTTTGCTCTTGCCAGCGGGTGTGGAAGAGCCTGCCTGGTATTCCAGCTGTGTTCACAAACAGGCACATGCTTACCTTTCTTTTAAAAACATGGAGGTGAGATTGCAGAGGAACAGAAAGTACTCAGGTAAGAGCTGTGCCAGCATGGTTCCAACATCCACTAAATTAACTGGGCAAAGGAAGAAGAGCTGAAAAAGAGGCAACAGCTCTGAGGAAGTGGTTGAGATCTGCCAGCTCCCCAAGGGGAACTTTGTGAAAGCTGCAGGCTGGTGCTGAGGACATAGCAGGAAGCTTTTCGGTTGGGCTCCACCAGTGCAAAGTTCATGCAGATGGGTAGAGTTAAAAAAACCCAAAACCTTAAGATCTGAAGAGATCTTAAGTAATTTGGGGAAGGCCTTTACCAAAGATTAATGTTGCCCCTCCACATGTTTGGTTGCCCTAGCAGAAGGAGTGGGTAGGATGCAGGCGGGACAGCAGGGGGAGGAGAGGAGTCCTCCCTGTTTGTTCCTCTTTCTGCCCTTCTCCCCTAAAGATCTGTTACCAGAAACTCGTGTCAGTGACAGGACCCCTGTGGTCAGGTCCAGGATGGTGGTTCTCATCTCCTTATTCTCTGCCTCCCTCTCCTCACCTGCCTGTTTCCGCCCTTTCACGTGCACTGTTCGGAGTCCCAAAGGGAGTAGAGCCTTGTTTCCCCTCCCAGAAAGCATCAGCACAAGCTCTCAACTCCCTTTGATGGTGCCTTGGCCGCGTGCAGAGAGAAATAGGACCTTGCTCATGGAGGATTTCCTGCGTGCTGTCTGGGCGTCAGCTCTGATTTCTCTTGGAGACTCCAGGTGCCACACCGGGCTCCTTCTCACCCTCGCTAATTAAGTCATGCAACATCCAGGGCTGTATCAAGCCAAGGATTAAGGGTCCTCCTTTCTCCTTAATTGCAAACAAAAGATAAATGAAATACCTAGTGTAATGTGTGCAGCTTGAGAGCCTGTGTTCAACAAAGGGACTGTTCTGAAACCTGAAATGGCTCATTTTGCTTCAAGTGAAGTTATTTTACATTTCCCATTTCCTAAAGCCTGAGACAGTTAAGCTTTGGTCTGGTAACGTGTCTCCTGTGGATTGATGTTACTGGGGAAAACTTATTGGTCCCTTCTGTTCTGTTGGGAATGATTTTTGTGTGGTTGGGTTTAATAAGATGAATCATATGCATATGCTTGAGGGAATTTGGCTTCAGCCTGTCAGGCTTTAATGTTTTGCTACAGGTAGAAAGGACAACGCAGCTGCTTTTGTAAGCAGTCTGTTGTGATGGTTAGAGGAATGCTTTGATGGCAAAGCTACTGGAAAATAGTGGAAAAGTGCAGAAAAATGTCCAGTGGGGCTGAGCTGTTCTTGCTGCCTCTTTTTTTTCCCTTCAGCCAGTAAGTGCTGACTGGGATGTTTTGCAGCAAGGTAGATTAATTTTCAGCTTTGGCATACCCCTTTTAACCGATACAAGGATACCTTCCAGCACCACTCATTAAAGCAAATGAGACAGCAAAATCTACATGCGTTTCACTGGCTATTGCACACCATTTCTCTTGGTGGCAACACAGCAAACAGGCTAGCTCCGACAGGACTTCTTCAGATCAGGCAGTTCTCTCTGAAAAAGGGCATTTCCTTCTAATGTAATTATTCAAACTTGTGTTTCCATTAGTTGTCTTATTGTGCACGGTGCTGTACTGGGCAGAAGAGAACATCCACCCTGAAGAGGCTGGAACAAAACCAGCAGGAAAACAGGGCTAGCTAGTGCCTGGAAGGAGATGTCCAGGGGTGTGCTAGCCCCCAGCATGCCAGAGACTTAACTGATGGCATGATGTTAGGAGGGGGGGAAAGCTCCATGGTTCAGGTAGGGTAGCCTCACAACTGGAAGGACGGAGCGGATCCTAAGCCTGCGCTGGTTCTGGAGTTTGATTTGTGGCGAGTTGCCTCCTTCTTGGCTTTGATTTCCTCCCAGCAAGACCCTCCACCAGGCTGGGAAGACAAATTGGCTGATGTGTGCACTAAGTGCTTTTCCAAGTATTTAAATAATGGAGTGTTAGGAATATTTTTACTTTTGTTTGAATCTGGTTAATTTCTCCAAGACTAAATTACTGCATACAGTAACCGCAAATGGGGGAGTAATAGGTCCTGCCTAAGCCCCCGAGATTGTTATACCAAATTGGAACATTTTTGATTCTTTAGGTGAAACCCTAGCAATTCATTGTTTTAGGCCGATGGATCGGGGTGATTTAAGGCTTAAGAACCTGTCCTTCAGTTGCAGTCTCATAATCACAGGATAACTCAGGTTGGAAGGAGCCTCAGGAGGTCTCTGGTCCAAGCTCCTGCTCAAAGCAGGGTCAGCCATGGGATCCAGCCAGGTTGCTCAGGGCTGGTTCCAGCTGGGTGTTGAAAGCCTCCAAAGACAGAGGTTGCCCTGCTGCTCTGGGCAGCCCTGGAGCTCAGTGATCTCTGGTCACCTAAGGAGCCTTCTGCTCTCTTTTGCTGCAGAATGAAGAGGAGGAAATCAAGCTGGAGATAAATATGCTAAAAAAGTACTCCCATCACCGGAATATTGCTACATATTATGGCGCATTTGTAAAGAAAAGTCCTGCAGGCCAAGATGATCAGCTCTGGGTAAGTGTTTAGTGTCATTTCTGTTCATCAGATTTACAGCTCCCTTCTTTAGAGCTCCAGTATGCTTGGCTTGGACTCTGTCTCAGTGAAACTCTGAAGTCATTGTTCTGAAGAATAACATAAAAGAGAAAAATTGTTCCTCCCTACACGTCTTCCATCCCCTATGATTTCCTTTGAGGATGGGCATAAAGTATGTTCTTGTGACTTGTGCTGTCATTCTGATTTGTTGTTCGAGCTTTTTTTCCCCCAAATTAAATGTTTCTGTATTATTTTTTTTTATGAAAGTGAAAGAGAGCTTCTCCTCTTCCCCTCCTCTCTTTTCTTGTTGCTTTCCTCTTCTTTTTTCAGTTGGAAAATAAAAAAGGGAACAGAGGAATTGGCAATAAAGCAAAGAAGAAAAATTAATCCTCCAACTTTTTTGGCTGCAAGATTTTTGAAGCTCTGCAGCAAAATGAGAAATTTCAAATTTTGAAAAAATTCCCATGTTTTTCAGTGCTATTACCTCTTGCTTTTCTGATTTTGTAGTTTCTAAAATAAAAAAAAAAAGAAAAAGAAAAAATTACCCATAACCTGCAACAGGAGAGGAGCACTACTGAGGTTTTTTTATTTATTCAGCAATGTGGGTGATTCAGGAAATGAGATTTTATGTCACTTGGCATCCGGGAAGGTCACATCTAGTTTGCCACACCTTGATTGCGGTGGAGTGGGTGTTTGCACATGGTATCTCTGCTGGCACCCTGACAGTGCTGCGATAAAGGTGTATTGTGATTTGTCTTCCTGCAGTTGGTGATGGAGTACTGTGGTGCGGGCTCTGTCACTGACCTGGTAAAGAAGACAAAAGGGAACTGTTTCAAGGAAGACTGGATTGCGTACATCTGCAGAGAGGTTCTCAGGGTGAGTCGTGTCAACAGAGGTTTGTTGCTCATTTGCAACGAAAAGGTCTTCCAAGCCTTTGGTCGCTAACATATGTCACTAATGAGCATTGTTGTTTAAAGGTTTTGATCCATGGGGCTCATGGGCTGTGGTCCTTGAGTTCAGAAGAGCCCAAAGAGCCAGCATGATGGCTGCTTGACATCCCATATTATCGTAGTTAATCCCATTTTCTGTATGAAGAACAGAAAATTCCTGTTTCCTATGGCAAATAGCAATCTTCTGAAAGTCCAGATTCTGGGCATCTAGAAAAGTAGATAAATTTTCTGTTTTCAGTGAGTCTGTCCTCCACATCAGGAGATCTTACTGCTCATTGCTTCAGCTGTTCACGCTGCGTAAGATCTCTCTGTTCATAATTCCTTTACCTGCACACATTCAGGGGCCTCTTTTCCACACTATTAGAAGCAGTGTTGACAAAGCAGCATTCCAAAATCTTAAAGGTGGCCTTGCTGGGGCAATATTCCCCAAGACAATTCTTGGGGCTGTATTTCATTCTATGCAGGCTTAGGGCTTTTTTTTTTTGGTTCGTTGGTTGTTCCTGGGAATTGTTTTATCCTCTGTACTTTCCAAGTGTAATCTAGTGAACTAGCCTGGGGGGGGGAATGTCGGAACCTGTCGTTCTAAATTCAAAACCCATTACAGAGTTACTGATCCGTCTTCCTTGTAATGGAGTTTTACTTCTTTTCTAAATAATGGTAAGATAAATGTGTATTCTGGGAGCTGGAATTCAAATGGCTTGCCGAAGTAATGCTTGAATAGGGGTAAATCTTTGCTTCTGGAGCAGAGGAGTTAAGAAGCGTGCTCAGTAGAGAACACTGGCCATCTTACAAGGATTTGGCATTAAACTGCAGATTGTAATAACTATAGCTGGAGAGCGTGGGGAGAGCTCTTCTGCAAAAAAAAAAATCTTAATGGTCTGGTCAGGTTGCTCTTCATTTGTGTGGCTGTAGTATCTCTATTAAAGCAATTGATGTTAAAACATTTGGTTTACGCTCATGCAACTGAAAACCATAACAGCATGCTGGTGTAAAACAAGCGATTGGTTTTAATCGTGCTTGTTTCAAAACAGAATGACCCAGTTGCATGTGGATTGACAATGTTTCCTTCTGGAAAATTTAAAAGCTGGGTGGAAGCTCTATTTGAAGTCATTAATATTACAGAGGCTAAGCATTTTGAGTGAAGCATCCCCTGGCTTACTATAATGTATTATTTCAGTGTGTTCCTTTATATCTATGCTAGTTTATAGATTTTGTATAGTTTATACAATTTTGGAATGGAGGAGAAGACAGAATATTGCAAATATTAGCTGAAAGAAAGCAGTGTGTGCTGCATTCAAAAAGAGGTCTGACATGGTATTTTGAACTTTCTGTGGTCCAGTTACCACTGAATACGGTTTTGCTGAATGCAGAATTTAAGCCACTGTGGCCAGCCAGCTACTGTCTCTGGTCCTCATACAGAGCATTCTGGATTGCTCTTCCCCTCTTTTGTTTGCTTTTAACACATAGTATACGGAGGCATTCCTTGATTCTGAGACAGAAGTTTAAAATATTGCTACCTTGTTCTCTTCACACTTGACATCAGAGATGCTCCACTACTGTCAGGGCTGTGGGTGAAGAAGACGGTCAAACTTGTGGTTGCTGTCCTCTCTCCTCCCTGAAACTGGGGTCTTCATGTTGCTAATAACATCTAAAGGACTTCCGCTATGAATAAAGTCTGAGAAGGGTAAAAGTGTAAAAAGGCAACAATGCCACGCTCATGATAAGGATAGGAAGAAAGAATAAGGGAAGTCTGGTTTTCTTTTAGGGCTTGGCACATCTTCATGCTCACCATGTCATCCATCGAGATATTAAAGGACAGAATGTTCTTCTCACAGAAAATGCAGAAGTAAAACTGGGTAAGTTTCCTAAAATGTGTGCTAGAAACCTGTTCGTAAAAATTTAAGATTTCCATCTTGTCTCAGAAAGAACCTTCAGTAACCTAAGAGCAACAAATATGTCAAGTAGCATTAATGCTTGTGTTTATAAGGTGTCTGTCATGTAGAAAGAGCTGACAATGTGACATGTTCTGCAGGGATGTCACTCACAGCCTGTGGGGAATACAGCTACTTCTGGACAGTCAAACACAGAACCTGTCTAGTAAGTCACAGCACCATCAGGCCTTCACAGCAGATCCTGGCATGCAAAGATTTCCAAAATAAAAAAGTTGGGGCAATAAATTATGCTAATCCATTTCTCTAAGGGAAACGGTCTTAGAGATTTTCATAAATCTGACAATAGGTGAAATTACTCATTTGTAAGGGCTACCACTGAAGAGTAGCTCTTACTAATAGTCATCTCAAAAACATCGGAGAGTTTACTTATTTCCTTTTCTAGCTGTGAGATGTCAGTGTTGACAACTTCTGACTTCCTAAGACTAAACTCAAGTACATATCTCTCTTGAGGAGGGGATGTCTTTCATGTTTTGGGAAGACATCACAGAGAACGCATGGCAATGATTTAAAGGAGCAGTCTCAAGGACAGCAGTTCTCTTATTTGGGATGACCTTTACACTCCCTTTCTCTTTAATTGAAAGAATTCACTGTAGAGTTGGAGAACAAAAATAATAAACATGGCCTGTGGATGTGCAGTAGGATGTTTGCCTGCAGCTAGTAAAAATATGTACTTTAAATCTCATTATGGTTTAACCTTATGGTGAAATAAATCCTGGCTTCACTGAAGTCAAAGGGAGTTTTGCTGTTGTATTAAATGAAGGCAGGATTTTGCTTGTAGTCTCTAAAATTTATGTACTAGTTTTCATCTGTTCCCTTTTAAAACTGGCAAGATGAGGGGTTTGTGTGTGTTTATGATCTTGTATAGTTACCAGTCACACCATTCTTCACATGGTTGACAAGAAAGTTAAACCTTTCTAACTCGGGGTAAAGATGAAACAGATTTATTAAGTACAACAATTTTAAAAAAAAAAAAGTTGTTTCCAGAGAGATTTAGCTCGTGTGTATTAAAGTAAAGAAGCTAGAAACCCAAGAGTTCCTCAGTCCACTTCTGTTCCACTTCAGTGTAAGTGTGCACACTTCCCATCAGAAGCACAGAGCACAAGATGATCCCAAAGGCCAGGTCCAACTTATTGTTGGAGAAGGTTTGCTAAACAGGCACATTAAGTTGTGGTAGTACAAATGATTGTGGTTTGCAGATGATCTGCAATGAGGTAACATAAGTGAGAGAATCTGCTCCTTGGTGGTAACCATAAGGCTGTCTCCTTTCAGTCCTTTCTTTTCCCTGTTATTTTGTCTTCTCTGTGAATAGCACTCAAGTGCTATGCCCAGTGGATCCAATTAGTGTATCATAGAGGTTTGTTCAAAGAAAAATACAATCACATTATTATTGGTTGTATGGGCCCTTCTTCATATCTGAACAAAACCATTTTGCTATACAATCCTGATGAAAGTAACACTCTTTTCAACACAAAGAGCATACACAGTTCACTCATTATAATGAGTCTAAGATCAGAATAAACTAGTATACTCTCCAGCGTGTTCTAAGATAGTGTATGAATGTAGGGAAGGAGTTATTCCAAACGTCTCAAAATGAAGTGATATGATAGTTCTTTCTAGCTTTCACAAATGGCCATATCAGACACATCTAAATTTGCCTTGTCCATAGATACTATTTTTCCTTTCAGATACTAGTTAAAGATCTCGAGTCCAACTCAATGTAGCATATAGATTAAGCATAAATTATTCTGTAATGCCTTCCTAGAGCAATTCCTGTCTGCTGTAACCTGCCTGGCAGATTTAGCATGCTGTTTATTTGATCCTTCTGTCAAAAAGAAAAAAAAAAAGTTACATTTCAAGTATTGGACAAGATGTACTGGAGGAACTCAGATTTCATATGCATTGTAGCCCAAAGTTTTGGTATTCTAAACAGTATGAAAGTAACCAAGCAAATACTCTACCATGTGGATACAACTCTTCATTAATTTCTTTACCTCTGCTTGGCTTTTCAGTGGATTTTGGTGTAAGCGCTCAACTGGATAGGACTATTGGGAGAAGAAACACATTTATTGGCACACCGTACTGGATGGCGCCTGAGGTCATTGCTTGTGAGGAGAACCCAGACTCTACGTACGATTACAGAGTGAGTGTTACAACTCTGCATAAGGTAGCAAAACTTGCAGGTTATTGCTGAAATCCTGCTCAAGTACTGCATTTGAAAAGTTCAAACTTCCCTCCTTTTAAAATGCAATAATACTATAACTGTACAAATAGAAGTATTTGTAATATGTGGGTGGTGGCTCTTTTTAAGAGTGGAGTTTTATTATGAATACTTTTTTGTGAATTGTTAATAGATGAAATACACTTTCATGAACTTCTGTGCAAAAAAACCCCCTGATATATGGAGGCTGCAGGTCAGGATAGAAAAGAAAGGAAGAGGTAAATTTGGAAGGAATACCTGAAGCAGTGTAACACCAATATGACAAGTTACTGCTCTCCTCTGTGGTAGAGCTGTTTTACTCTCTACTCAGCTGCGAATCCTGAGTTAATTGGCAATAATTAGTATCACTTCACTCATTTATAAGCACGTGACTGCAAGAGGTTTCCCATCCCTTAGTGATTTCTGGTCATTCGCAGGGCGGCTGAGGTGAGAAGGCACAGCACTTCTTGTGCTGCAGTTTGTGCCCATTGTCCTGTCACTGGGCACCACTCGGAAGCCTGGCTTGGTCCTCTTTACTCCCCTCCCATCAGGAATTTGTACGCATGTGTGAGATCCCCCTGAGCCTTCCCTTCTCCAGGCTGAGCAGTTCCATCTCTCTGAGCCCAGAACCTCCCAGCTCCAATCCCTTAAACATCTTTGTGGCCTTTCACTGCACCCACTCCGATATATCCATGACTTCCTTCTACTGGGGGCCCAAGAACAGCTATCAAGCACTTTTTCCGTTCTCCTCCTAACTCTTATAATATGCCGATGCTGCTCCAAAGAGACTTACAACGCTTCTTCTTTGTCCTCTGGCCTGTTTCCAGCAGTGTTGCCATCTGTCTGTCTACACTTATCATGCAGGATGTTTTCCAGGGATGGCTTTCTGAGCAGCCATCTTCTGAGTGACCCTCCGGTCACTCTCTTGGTTCAGGTACTCTCTTGGTTGCCACTTTCCACCTCTCTTTCTAATTGTGGCTTCAGAAATATTTATTAGAAGAACCTGTTACTGCTTCCATTTTCTAGTGATTCAGGGCTCCCTTGTTGAGAGCTTCTGTGCGGCACTGGCAGAGTGAGGTCACATTGTGTGTCAGTCATGACCAAAGAATGTTCCTGGATTTTATTTTCTTTTTCATACCATGTAAATCTTCTACTGAAACCTCAAGAAATTAATGTCTTGTCTTCATTCCCTGTCCCTAGTTGACTTCCTTTTCAGAATGTGTACTTTTCAGAAGATAAAAGCGTTAGGAACGTGCACCCCTAATTCTTGAGGTTTCTTTGCCTTCAGTAGTAATTACAGTTCATCCGTGCGCATTTATGTCTGCTTCCAAATGGATTCTGCAGATGGTAGTTTAAAACTGATCAGCAGAGGGTTTTGGAAGCACTAGTGCAGACAGTGCTATGACTCAGAAGGTGGCATGGGGCCGGTCTTTTCTACAGAGGTTTATAGCTGATATGATGAGCAAAGTAGCAGGAAGCCACTCTGTAAGTTCTTGCTGTTCCAGCTCTGATTAAAAAAAAACATTACGACAAATGGGTAAAAATATATACGTATATATACACACTGACCTTTACAAACACTGCTGTTGTCCTCCCTTTCACTTGTCTGCCTCTCACGCTTTGAGACTCCAAACCAAAATTCTTTGTAGCCTGGTTGTTTCTCCCATTGTCCCCAAAACCTGCAGCACTACCCCTAGAAGACTTTTCTCATTTTCAGTCATTTACTTAATAACAAGTCAGGATTGTGAATCTATTAAATTCCCACCAGTTTTTTTGTCAAATCCCTCCGCAAACTATGATGCAAACTGGTTTTCAGCTTGCGTAAAGCAGTTCAGAGCAGCTGGACTGAGGAGGCTCTGTTGATAAAGTCAAATTTAGTTAGAGTGCCAGGCTGGGTATGAGCTGCTATTCATGTAATGGTATTTTGCTTCTAATCTTTGAAGGTTTGTCTTCTGTCGCTCCCTTTTTAAAAGATAGTTTTAGAGAAGCCCTGCAAGTTGGTTCGGTCACGTGCCTCTCATTTGGCTACATTTAGACACAAAAATAGTAAAATAATGCACATGATTAATCAAGTGGAAACCTGTGAAGTTTTTACATTCGCTGGTACTGTTTCCGATTTACCTTCCATGATCAAAACCTGGCCCTTAGCATCCAGATAAGCTGATAAAGAAAACTCTGCTCGAAGTTAACTGAGCTGAACATACACTGCGGCGTAAATCTGACTGCATGATGTGCTCTCCTTTCATGTGACCAAAAATATGTGACTGGACAACTACAACTTTGTAGACAGAAAAAGTCAGACCCCAAGGCCTGACTATAATTTCTGTTCCATCAGTGTAGAAACTCAGCAATGGCTGCTCTGAAATAAGCATTAAGAATTTTTTTGGCCAGGAGCAGGGGGGTGAGGCACTGCTGTGTCTCACTGCCTCATGAAAACAGTTTAGAAGTTTTAAAACATATATTTAAACGGTGCCTGCTATATTCTGGCTCTTGTTTCTTTGAATGCAGAAGGTCTGCATTTTGGGGCTGGCTGCTTAAATGATGAATCAGCTGTTCAGAGTTACATGGGAAATGGGAAGCTTCTGGCTATTTAGCATGTTTCCTAAAAGCTCAGTAGGGAATGGGAGGGAGCAGAATGCATGTCACTCCAACTAAAACAACCTGATCCAGGAGAAATCTAGGGCAACTGTAAAAACAAACAAACAAACAAAAAACCCAAAAGAAAACAAACAAAAAAGCTTGAATGCTGCAAGTTGCAATGTGCAATGTTTCTTTTCCTGCAGAGTGACCTATGGTCTCTGGGAATCACTGCTATTGAAATGGCTGAAGGAGCTCCTCGTAAGTGATTTGGTATAAAGGTGGGGGTGTCTACGCTTTGTGAACATGGTCTGGGTTAAAATAAATCATGCTTGTCTAATGCACAGATGTACAAAATTCTGGTTCTGGCTATATGTTTAAAGATAATCTATGACTTTTTCTTATTTGGGCTCTTTTGCTTTCCTCTTTCTTTTAGACTCTTTAAGTCTATATTTTGATTCCTTGCCTTCATTTCCTAGGGAAACAAAAAACTTTTTCTTAGAGCTCTTGTTAGCATCGCTTTGATCACTGCCTGTGGGTACAGCTAAGCAGAAGTGATTGACACATTAGCAGAAAAAATTGACAAGAGTGGCTTTGGGTTTAGGTCACTGAAAAAAAATACGGTAGTGGGAGAAGCTAGGCCTAAAGGTTATATTTTTACTCTGGGACTGACTTGATTCTCACAGGTTTTGGGATGAACGCTGTATTTGCTCACGTAATGGCTTCGGTCCGTGATCCCATTCTCAACGTGACAGCAGATTGCCATGGTTTTACAGCCTGCCCTCGCCTGCCAGCTGTCCCCCTCGCTCCTCTGGTTAGCACCGCGCAGCCGTCAGGCAGAGATCGGCGGCTGCAGCGTGGATGCGAAGACCTCACGGTTTTTTGTTTCTGCGGAGGACGGGTTGCTTTGCCCCAGCACCCGCGAAGCAGATGTGATGTGACGGGGCATCCGGTCACTGCTGAGAGCACAGGAGATGAAATAAATCATACTCTGGCCTGAGCTTGAGAGCACGTAGGCTGTGTTTTTAAAAAACATGCTTGGCTGTTCTCCCATCAGACTTGGTTTTCAGCAGTGCTCAGGAGCCAGCTGGAGTTCAGGAGCACTTTCAGGCACTGTGCTTCAGGCTAGCTGAAGCTTAGTCCTGAGACATGAGTTTGGGGAGTTTTCTTTGAGAGAGACTTTGTAGCTTTGCATGCTAATTCCTCGTGCCACATGTATTTGATGTTTTCACTGGTTTTGGCAGGGAAATGCTTTGAATTATATTCTGCTGCATTGTGTTTTGTTTACTGTAGTACAACAGCGTCTGGGACCCATAGCTAGAAACCAGACTTCTTCTGCCCTCCCATCCCCACTCTATCACCCATGCGACTGAAAATACAAAGGAGAAAGTCAAAAACAGAACCCAGATGTGAGAAACGATGGCAAGTAGATGCAGGCAGAGAAATTAATAGAAGGCAGTGAAGGCTTTACCAGACCACAGTCTTCTCCCTTTTACTACTTCTGTAATGCTGTAAGTTCATTCCTGTTAAGAAAATCCCTGCTGAACACCTGTATATCATAAGAAATCCGCCTCCATATAGTTCCTATCAGTTGTCATTCAGTAGCTGTGTTTTGTGAAGGAAGACCTCTGACCCTCGATATTTCTCCGTGACAGATGGAGCACACTCATAATTCCATACAAAATGCCTGGGATAGATGAGATGTGACAGTATTTACTTTCTGCAGAGTTTTTGTAGCTTCAACTTTCCACAACAGTAACACTAAAGAGAAGTACATTGGGCTGGAGAGAAAACAGCGTCCGAATGCATGAGTAGAATCTGTTGCAGATTGTCTAATAATGGTGCTCACACTCCCAGAACACAGGATAGATGAAATGTGCGCTTAGTCATTATGCTCTGTGCCGGTGACACAGTTTATGAGCTCTCCACTTCGCATCAGGTTTTCTTCATCCTGCATTTTCTCTTATGCCATGAACGATGTTTGGTTAAAATTTAGCTTATCATTTCTCTGAACCATAAGACACACATAATAAACTAGACAAGTATTTCAATCCCAACTTTAACTTCTATTTATGTGTAAACACCCTTTGTTGTATTAGAAAGGTGAGCTTTTTTTATGTTCTTCTGAAGCCTTATATATAAAAAAATATGAAGAAAGTTGTACTCGTTCCTGCCATGCAGCCTTTCTTTCAAATCTCTTTTAACTGCCAATACTGGTATATTGTCGTGAAAGATTTCTGTGTACTCAGGGACTTAATTTCTTGGCTGTAGTGTGAATTCGTTGACTAACGGTGTGGTTCTGCAGTGGATGCTGTGCTGCTGGAAGTGGGAGTGTTTGTGGAGGACTGCTCCTCTCTGTCGGGAGAACCAGGCTCCTGACCCGGCTGGGTCAGCGTGGTCAGGCTGTGGGAGGGACACAGGTGGAGATGCACCCTTCAATAGCTTGTGGTTTCCTTTGCAGCCCTGTGTGACATGCACCCCATGAGAGCGCTCTTCCTCATCCCACGGAACCCGCCCCCAAAGTTGAAATCCAGAAAATGGTAAAGAGATGTGTAAAAACTGTATTTTTGCTACATTGGGCTCAGGAGGATTTTGAGCTCTTCTTGTCCAGAGACGATTATCTAGTAGGATTTCCTACAGTGATCTATGAGGTCTTTCCTAGGCTGTTTCTAGTGCTGGTTAAGCTGCAGGTGCAGATGTAGTTTACCTTTGGGAAGCAATACTGTTCTTTTGAACTCTGCCTAAACTGCAGCAGTCATTGCTGTTGCTAGTTTGGCATGGGTGGCTGAAATTGCAGTATAGGCCAGGCTTAGATGAGCTGCTTGGGGTCTGTGCTTTGTCAGAAGACTGCATGGACGTTGTGGGGCTAATGCCAGTCACTGTGATCTACAGAGAATTAGTTTGTCTTTTAAATGAAGTGTATAAAGAAAATCTTCATCATATCAAAAGGGTAAGGGCATTTTTGAAAGAGTTACATTGGCCAGATTGTGCTTTTGTTGATCTGGATGTAAATTCAGGATAGCTCCACTGAGAGAATGGTCGAGGTAGAGTTTCCCATCATTCGCACTCAGCGCTGTGCTGGTCTCAGGAGGTGCATTGGTGGCAAAACTCACATTGTCTCACGTGGGTCCAGTGCAAAAGGAAACCTTACAAACTTAGTGCTTTCCATCACTCGGGGGTAGTGCTTTTGGTGCAGAAGTTGAAAAGGATTATTGTTTTCTTCCACTTTTCTGTCTTTTTCAGGTCGAAGAAATTCCTAAACTTTGTTGAAAGCTGCCTTGTAAAAAATTATTTGCATCGTCCGTCCACTGAAACCTTGCTTAAGCATTCTTTCATCCGAGACATGCAGAATGAACGGCAAGTGCGCATCATGCTGAAAGACCACCTGGACAGGACCAGGAAGAAAAAAGGAGAAAAGGGTACTGTGGCAAAAAAAAAATAGAAGTCACTGCAGAGAGTAGGTCCTCTTCCAATTTTGGCAGCAGAGTACAACTGAAATAGTAGAACCAGGAAAACTGTGAGAAAGTGTTGTCCTTGATAGCGGTGGGGCCATTTTGAAGATCTCTTTGCCAAAGCCCAGGTCCTTAATGGTGTTTAAGTGCTAAAGTCTTTGGAGCCTGCCTGACTCTGATTCACTGAGAGCAACCCTAATGCTAACGTGAGCAAGGAGTCCAAGTAAAGTCTAGGTCCCTACTTTCTTGAGTATCTGAGTAGTACTCAGTGAACGTTTCCTAATCTCTTAGTTCATCTATCTGTCCCCGATCTATTTAATTTACCTGTTGCATCTCCATATAATTTTAGCTTGTGAATTCTTTGGGGGCAGAAGTGCTCTTTAGGCGTTTTGCAGTGGAGTGTCCAAAAGAGACCTTGAGAAGGCCTCCAAGCTCCAGCAAAACACAAATGGGTATAATGAATCATCTACTTCACAGGGTGGCTGAAGAAAAAGAGAGAATCTGAGTTTGTTCCAAATGCTAGCCTTACTCTTCAGAGCAAAACCTGGAAGAAACAGTGCTGGAGTGGGGATGATACGTGGTAAATGTCTGTGCATAGCAGACTAAGGGCTGTGCAAAGTGGAGAGAGAGCCATAGCCTGCCGACCACCGATGTGCCCTGCCCTCTCTCCCCTCTTCCTCTTCGGTATATTTTATACTAGCAGGGGCACTGTGAAGGTCAGTGACTATGAGGGCAAACTCGGAAAGCACTATACAGTTGGAAAGTGACTTATAAACTCCAAGTATTGATTTGACAACAGGAATATTTGTGCCTAAAATGAAATTGCTGTTGCAATGTAGATTTACTGACTCCAATAGTAGTTGCAAATTCTGCCACCTCTTTCAGCTATGAATCTCAAAGCATATTCAAATGGAAAGATAGCAAGTTAGAGTTTGTCACAAATGCTCTTGGGGGGGGGGGGGAGGGAAATGCAATTACAACAATCACTTCTTGATAGTTCTATTTTGACCTGAAAAGTGCTATTTTTAATCAAAGCTCCCCTGAAAGGGAGGACAGTGTGAAATTGCCAGACTATACGCTTCAAAAAAATTAAGTCCCACTTTAGCATGCCATATAGCCAGCAATGCAGGGTAGCACCAGTTTGAAATTATCCCTTAAAAGCTGCCTTCGTGTTAGTCTTGAAGAGAACTTTAGAAGTGTGGGTCAGCTTCCTCTGAACCACTGTGCTAAAACTAGCATTAATGTATTATCCCTGTTTCTTTTTTTAATTATTCACTTTACTACAAAAGGAAATCTGGATTTTCTGAAGGCCTCAGCTTAGCCATACAACAGTTATACAGTAGCAGAGAAGGGCAGTACAAGTCTTTTATGTCCTATCTCAATTTCTTTCTGAAGAATCCCTATGCTGGTGGTGTTATGGGGGTTGGATTTCTCTGTGGGTTTAGCCTAATTTATTTCAGATTATGGAAATAGGTTAGTTTTGTAAAACCAGTACAGTCAGTCAAGGGAAAAAGTGGGAGTGCATAAAGGGGCTGCCCTGAAACATTATCTGAACTAGATTTTGAATTATGTATGTGGATGTCTTGCCTCCCTGTGCAACCTGTGGCTTTTAAATTCCTGCTGAGCTACATGTAGTTCAGGTTGAGTGCTCAGAAACAAAGTTCAAGATCATATCTTAAATAACAGCATCCTCCACTGGGGTTTGTTTATTGTTCTCTTTTTTAGAAGAAACGGACTATGATTACAGTGGAAGTGAGGAGGAAGATGATGAGCTGAATGAAGATGAAGGAGAACCAAGGTTAATTTTATTACTGGAATAGAAAATTTAACTGCCCAAGCTGTTCTCATTGAAGGCAGCCCTCCTCAGCCAGAATGGCTTTCTTAACTTGCTCTGAATCCCTTATCTCCTGTATCCCCTCTGGTAGCTTTAACTGTTTTGTAGCTATCAAATATAACTGCGGAGTATAAGATGTCTGTAATAAGCTGCTTCTTAGTTCCCTTGCAATGGGGAGGAAACTCTCACATGAAGGACCCAGTAATCAGCTTCAGGCTGTTTTGTAGCACAGTAGGTGCAGATGCATAGTCAACATGCTGGAGATTTATCGGAACATCTTAATTTGCTAACACAGGACAACAAGCAATTCCCAATGCCCCTTGTATTCTCTCTTTAATGTTATGTTTAGTCATGTGGAAACCTCCCCTTTGTTTCAGCTCCATAGTTAATCTCCCGGGGGAGTCAACTCTCCGCCGTGAATTTCTGAGGCTGCAGCAGGAGAATAAAAACCGTTCTGACCCTCATCGCCAGCAGCAGCAACTGAAGGACCAGGAGAAATACAAGAAGCAGCTGCTGACAGAACGGCAGAAACGGATCGAGCAGCAGAAAGAGCAGAGGAGGAGGCTGGAGGATGTAGGGACTGGCTTGTATTGTTGTTCCATGTCTCATCACAAATAAAAAATGTGCCTGTATAGAGTAGGCTTTGACAGGCAAGAAGGCTGTTAAATTGTCAGCACAACCTGGATTGTAGTCTTTAGCCCTGGGAGAACTGCGTCACTTTTGAACACAGTGATTTTAAATGCTTTTAAATGGGCTCTGTCCTTTTCCTGCTGACAACCTGCCCTGAGCTTTGGGAGTGGAAGAGGAAGGGCATTTTGCGTGAATTAGTTTGGCAGTGGCAGCCCAGGCAGATGGGATGAGAGATCCCGATTTCTTTCTCATGTGTGTTGCCCAATTCGGAGTGAGTCTGTCTGATCCAGAGTCCTGGCCCTGCTTCTGTTTAAGATGTTACAAGATAGCTGCTGCCTTTTCAGTTGTCTGACACGCTGTGGTGTTGGAGGCATTGCTAAATCACCAACGTGTCTCTTCCCATGAGTATCTGATGAAATTCAAGCATTGTGCAAACACTCCAGAGCTGGCATTTGTGAAGCATAGTGCTGCTCCAGCAAAACGGAGGGACTCTGGAAAAACCCTTCCTTCTCAAAATGACAGGAAGACATTTGTCATTAGATTAGCTGCCAGCCATCACACAGATCTCGCATGCCTGCTTAAATGAACGGCAAATCTGCCCTCGGCTGCCAAAAGGGCAAAGGTTTCACTTCAAGTTTGGCAGTCGTTGTGGTGGCAGCTTGTGGCTGCTGCACAGGGTATTGGGTATCCCCTATTAGTGACTGCGTAGCAGGAGAGGGGCCTTGTGATTAATGAACACTGGCATAAGTAATTGGTGGGTACAGAAGTGAAGTAAAACAAGCAATGTTATTCCCTGGCTCTCTTCCAGCATCAGAGGCGAGAGCAGGAGCTACGACGGCAGCAGGAGTGTGAGCAGAGGTGGCCAGAGGCTAAGGCCGTTCAGAGGAAAGAGGAGAGGTGTAAAGAAGACAAAAGGGCTGTGGAAGATGAACGGTTCATAGTAGATGGACAGAGGAAATCAGAAAAGAAGCAGGTATGAAAAGAGTGTTTACTGACAGCAATTTGCAGCTCCCTGTTCCTGTAGCTGATGTCTTTCTCCGTTCCCTGAGGGTGTTCCCATCTTCTGAGTCACAGACCAGAGAGGGACTTTTTAAATGTATTTACTGCCTCTTGTTCTCCAATTCAGCCTTCTTTCAAGTTAACTTACATGTTATTGAGTCATCCTCCTTGTCTACCGCAATGACACTGCCTCTCCCACTTCTGTCCCTGCCATTTCTGTGTGCTGAAATGGTCTTCAGTCACTTCAATCTGATTTAAAATCTCTTTAGCCTGAAAGCTTCCAGCATCAGCTCAACCTAAGCTTAAATCTCCAGTCTCCAGCTTCTGTTCGGGTTGTAACCAGCACCGTTTCTTTTTCACAAATAAAAATGGAGCAGAGGTTAATTTTAATGCTGAAGTCTCATTGTCAAGTCTGGCACCTTGGCAGCAATGTTCTTCTAATGTTTCAGCAACAAACTGATTTGTAATCAAACAGAAGCACGGAGTGTTTGATTAAAGCCCTTTGGTTTTAGGAAAAGTAAAAAGAAAAAATACGATTTTCTGACGTGCTGTCTCAAAAGCCAAATGCAGAGTGTTTGGGGTCACTTTATGCTTCCTTTTGCTCGGGGTTGTGGGTCTTCTGCCAGTCCTGCTGGAGCTGTGCTCTCTTTGTTCTTTGAAAAGCCAGTATTTCCAGTGGTTGGCTTGGTTGTCCTCCAAGGCATTGTTCTCTCTGAGGTTCATCACTCTCTGCTTTCAGAAGGTGGAAGATGTGCAGCACAACAGGAAGGTGCATCGAACTCTCCCCAAAGATCAGACACAGCTGCTGTCTCTCCAGCATGACCACAAGCAAAAGAAGAAGGAGCCTTCCAAGAGTTCAGATTCAGCAGCGCATCCTCCATCAAGCAGCACAAGCAAAGAGGTACCGTCTCAGCTAATGTAGCATTTTGGTGCCTTGCAGTTTATGATGCTGTGGTAATGCTGAAGCAGAGAACAGACTGATCTTTAAACCTAAATCTGGAGCTTGACCTGTGTCTTACTACACACTTACGCTACAGTAAAGCCTTTGGTTTCCATTACTGTAGAGGATAAGGGAAAGGAGAGGTTGCTCTGTCACTTCCACTCGAGTTCAGAGAAGGGTTTGACTGGTGAATGGGGAAACAAGGTCCTTCTGATCAACCAGGTGTCATTCCCTTGTCATTCAAAGAGGAATGAATTAAGGTAGTATCATCTGAGGTTTAACAGATGTCTTTGCCTGATTTTAGGGTTCACAAAATGGCATCATGCCTCCCAAGCACAGATCTCTGTGCCCCGATATCAGGCTGTGGTGCCTTTTCTTGTTCTTTGTCTCCCAGGCTTTTAGGTAGATAAGATTTGATAGATCGGGGGTAGCCACATATAGTCCCTGATTAAGAGCTGTAATCCATTTCACTCTTTTGCTAACTCTGAAAGTATTTCTGCCCACCAACTTGTTCTGCTTATTGTTATCATATTGTGAAAAGCTACAGGTCCATTTCACATACATTATCTCATAATTCCTAGCACATGTATTTTTCTTTTTGATATAATCCCAATTTGTGAGCCCAGTTCTACAGCTGGTGTGATTTGTTGTGTTATTGAAATCTGGGTCGATGTAAAAAATCTCTGCAGCTCACAGGCACCTCCTCGGGTGGCTGTGTCTAAGTAGAACAGTGGATGTGATGGCCTCTGCGTTCATGGCAAAGCATCTTCCCAAAATACCCAAGCAAAGGCATGAGGAGAGCTCATGCACATGCATGTAGGAGAAACACAGAGCGCTGCTTCTTAACATCTTGCTGCAGTCTTTAAGCAAGCGCCCTCTTTGTCAGCTCTTCATATGTGTGCGTGCATGCTGCAACTGGTTCCCTTAGCTGAAATTTTCTATATTGATAAACACTTAAATGAAACTGCTAGGATTGTTGAAATGATGAATTTTAGTAACTGAATAGAGTCTGCAAACAGCTAAGCAGCAATATGAAATCAGGAAAACAAAAGATATTAAGCTCCTTGTTAGAGTAGCAGTTTGTGAAAACGAGAATAATTCTGTTTGAAGTACAACTTAACTATCAAAAAATGAAATGCCCTAGCTCCAAAGGCTTTATTGCATTGACTGATTAAACAAATCATTACTGAAATTTGAATGAACTCCTCTTGAAGTCAGTATTTGCTTGATGGTGGAGGGCTGGGTCTTATTCCAGCTGGGGAGTAAATTGGGTGTGGACAGAGAAGTAAGCTGCTTTTGCTAAATACACAACGTCAATGTCAATAGAAATGCTTTGTCTTTGCTAGACTTTCGGTGGGTGGGGAGAAAATGCAACTCAGTTGAGTTCATTTAACTTTCTTTTCTACTTCATTGTAGTTAGAACTCAAAAGAACTGCAAAATGTCAGCTTAAATACTCATCTCTGGTTTTGGCATGTGTTTTGTAAATGACCCCTTTGTAGCAGAATGAAATGTATTATGGAATTTAGTGTGCAGACACTGTTAACTTTTAATTTAGTGGTCAAATAAATTATCACTAGTTGCAGATAAAGTGCTGCCTGCCTTTTAGGTTCACAGCATGAGGCTCTTGTCGTTATGGCTACCATAATATACTCTAGTTTTAAGGAAAAATTATTTTACAGTATTACCTATTTCATCTCAGAACTTCTTGGAAGTCACAGATCCTTCCACTAAAATCATAATTAGTGGTACAGGGTTGCATTTTTTGGGTGAAGTTTGAGACTTCGTAACAGTTAACAGTCATAATTGTTCACAACAATTTAAAAATGCTTTAAAGTTTTGACTGTTTTTAACAGTGATAATTCATTGAATTTGTTCTTGTTGATATTGATCTTTCCCAGTTTATTAGCCAAAATGATGCTAGTTTCTCTGTTGGGAGAGATCTACACGGGGATAGAGATAGCTTACTCAAGAGCGAGTTTGTTTGCATGCTTTTTAGGACTCAGTGGCATTTACAGGGCCAATTATTGATATACAAAAACTCTCCAGAATTATTGTTGCATTGAGGCATTAAAAACAAACAAACAAAACCTAAAGCCCTCCAAAGCCTCAAGCTTGATGTCTGGGGCCACAGAACCCTTTTTTGGATGTCTTTGCCATTGCACTCATCCTGTCGCAGGCAGGTCAGGGTGGGTTTCCTCTGGTGTGCGCAGATGTGAGCTCACACTGTGCTGTGTCCGGTCCCACCAGCACCGGAGCTGATAAGTTGGGAGGCAAGGACTCCCAGCTCAGGCTTGACGCTGCACTAGTTCAGTGCCTGGATAGGGGATATGGGAGCCCAAAGTGCCGGCTGCATGAGTTTGCATCTGGATCATAATATATTGCATGCAAGCACCCTTTGGGCACAGAGATGGTAGGTAAATTATTGTATCTAGCTTTTACATTTTCTTTCTTGCTTATGGTAAAATTTGCCTTTTATTATTAGGAGTTGCAAGTAATGAAAATCTGGCCTCGAGCAGTATAACGATCGAGTTCACTGGGGCTAGAATTTCATGGTATTTGGCTGCGGTTGCTTGTTTTAATAAGGTTTTTTTGTGGGGGGTTTTTTTGGTGTTCTTTTTTTCCTCAGTTGAGATCTGTGAGGCTAAGTGGAATCATTTTCCATCTCCTCAGCAGTTTCCTAGGCTGTATTAAGAATATGCTTATGCTTACCTTCCTGATGTAGGCACAAAAATCCAGATACAGTGAGAGATACCATTAAGAATGCCCACCCAGACACAGATAACTGGGTGTTTTTATGGCATTAATCTCTAGTTTACTGTGTAGAGCTGTTTCTAGGCTGCTGAATCAGAGGTTATGCTAAAGATTTACACTAGAGCATGGGAATTAGTCATGTTGGATGAAACTGGAAAGAGTAGTGGGGTCAAAGCCATGAGATAAAGATTTTTGTAATGAGCAATACCCTCAGGAAATAAAAGGACCTTTATTCTTTCTAGATCATGTTCCTCAGTCTTTTCCATAGTGTAAGTAACATACCAAAAGATAGAGTGTTACAAGTGTTATAAAGCAGAAAGCAACATGCAGTAACGTCAGCGTTGTAGAAGGGGGTAATAAATGCACAGCAAAACGGGTTGCATGTTGTCAAAGATAAGTAAATACAGACAGATGATTCCTCCCAGCTAAAATCCCAGCCTGCAGCAAATGGGATGGCCTAGAATACAGCAGATGGCAACTCGGGCCCTATTTACTTGCTGCAGTTTGGAAACGTGATGGAAAAGGAAGGGTTGCAAATGGAGAGGCAATAATGGTTCGTATTGTGCCAGGGCTGACCTCTCCCCGACGGGGAGGTCCGTGTGACGGATGCACTCAACCCCTTAACCAAACTAGCAGTAGTTTGGTACAGGCTCCAAAGGAGGTAAAAGCCTGAGCCATGGCCGGGCCAAGAACTCCTCTGGTTCCAATCTGTTCTCCAAGAACCCACAGAGAAGCTGAGTGGCACAGTGAGCATCGATGCACAGAGTCAATGGCACTGTGCTGCTGTTGGAGAACGTCCAGGCTGCAAAGCCTGAGACTCAGTGTGCAACATGCTGCTGCTTTTCTCCTTCTCAGGCTGAGGACCGAAAAAAGAAAAGTGACAGCATCCAGCCTTCCCTCCAGTGGCCAGCGGTGCTGGGGCACGAAGCCACGCCACATGCCAGGATGGGATCTGGCAGCAGTTCTAGCCCTTGCACGCCCGCGCCACAGAGAGCCGTTCTAGTACAGGTACAGTACTTGCTGCCCCAGATGGGGAGGAGAAAGCATGGGTGGTTCCTAAGCAGAACAGCGCATTGGAAACTTGATTCCCTTCGCTCCTGGCACAAATGACTGAGGCCTGTGCAAACTGGCTCAGAGGTTTTTAGTGCCACATGCTGCTAAGTTCTATGTGGAATTATACTTAGGCACTGCAGATCAGGGTTAGATAACAGTTATTTTTATATACTTGATGCCTGATTGCTCATTCCGTGATATTACTCTTAGATGTTTCACAGAAAGCCTGAATGACTGCGCTGTTGCAGTCCCTGGATGATGTATTATTTGTATGGCACCATAAATACATGTGGCACTTTACAAAACAAGTCCAAAGCCAGAATTTTTATCCCTGAAGACTATATAAACAAGCAAGTTCATTAGTGATCTTATGAAATAATCTAGGAGTATACAGAGATGCAATTAAGGACCAACGCAGAGTCAGATTTTGCCTGTGGATAGAGTCCAGAAGGTCTGTGACTTGAAAAATTTCAGTATCAGAGGTAGAAGTGGTACCTAAACAGTACCTATACAGTGAAAGCACGCTGATAAAGTTCTGCATTGGAATCCTTCTTTCAAAACATTTTACCTCCTGCTATTTCTACCAGTTCTGGGAGAGGTGATTCAGGGTTCTCGCAGTGTGCCCAAAAACTCGGCTTCCTTTCAACGTCCTCCTCTTTCACAGTGCATGAAATAAGTAGCTTAGACTGCAGTTACTTTTTTCTCCAGTCTCTTGTGAAGGGTCTGTAAGCATGTGTGAGCAAAAGAAAAACAAGACAGCGAGTAGAAATGGAATAAACTACTGTAAGTGTGAGCACAGCTCATTTAAGCTGGAAATCTCCACTTGCTTTGAAAACATGCGGTGGCAGGAATAATCATTCATCCCCTCAATGAGGATATACCATCATAGTGCTTGTTTTATTCTTGGCAGCTCTCAGTTTGTGCTGGACTCCTGGATGGATGGATGTACAGCTTCTGATCCATCTCTCCAGTTGCTTCTGTGGGATTTAGCTAGTGGTACCCACAGCCGAGTGGCATTTGGATCAGGCTTATGTGTTGTTTTCTGTGCTGCTGTGGCATCTTGTGGCCTCTTTTCCTTGTTTGTTGGATCTTGGAGTCAAAGGGGGAATATCAGACCGCAGACGAGGATGGGTTATTAGTTTAAGCTCAGCTGCTTTCAGAGCATGTCGTGCTGCCTCACCGCTGAGCCCTAGCCCTGTGTACTTCTTTGAGGCTACCTGTGATTATGGGTTATTACTATGAGGTTAGGTTGTATTATCCCAAGGTTTTCTTAAGCTCATTGGTGGCCACTGAAATCTTGCTTGGCATGAGCTTCTGGTGAACATCCTGCATGGAAGATCATAGAATCACAGAATGGTTTGCATTGGAAGGGACGTTTAAAGGTCATCTAGTCCAACCCCCCCTGCAATGAACAGGGACATCTTCAACTAGATCAGGTTGCTCAGAGCCCCGTCCAACCTGACCTTGAATGTTTCCAGGGATGGGGCATTGACCACCTCTCTGGGCAACCTGTTCCAGTGTTTCACTACCCTCATCGTAAAAAACTTCTTCCTTCTATCTAGTCTCAGTCTACCCTCTTTTAGTTTAAAACCATTGCCCCTTGTCCTATCACTACAGGCCCTGCTAAAAGGTTTGTCCCCATCTTTCTTATAAGCCCCCTTTAAGTACTGAAAGGCCACAGTAAGGTCTCCCCGCAGCCTTCTCTTCTCCAGGCTGAACAACCCCAACTCTCTGAGCCTTTCCTCATAGGAGAGGTGCTCCATCCCTCTGATCATTTTTGTGGCCCTCCTCTGGACCTGCTCCAACAGGTCCATGTCCTTCCTGTGCTGAGGGCTCCAGAGCTGGACACAGTACTGCAGGTGGGGTCTCACCAGAGCGGAGTAGAGGAGCAGAATCACCTCCCTCGACCTGCTGGCCACGCTTCTTTTCATGCAGCCCAGGATACGGTTGGCTTTCTGGGCTGCGAGTGCACGTTGCTGGCTCATGTCCAGCTTTTTACCAGTACCCCAAGTCCTTCTCTGCAGGGCTGCTCTCAATCCCTTCATCCCCCAGCCTGTATTGGTACTGGGGGTTGCCTCAACCCAGGTGCAGAATGCTGCACTTGGCCTCGTTGAACCTCATGAGGTTCACACAGGCCCACTTCTTGAGCTTGTCCAGGTCCCTCTGGATGGCGTCCTGTCCCTCAGGTGTGTCAACCGCACCACTCAGCTTGGTGTTGTCTGCAAACTTGCTGAGGGCGCACTTGATCCCACTGTCTGTGTTATTGATGAAGACATTAAATAGTACTGGTCCTAATACGGACCCCTGAGGGACACCGCTTGTCACCGATCTCCGATCTGGACATTGAGCCGTTGACCACTACCCTCTGGATGTGACCGTCCAGCCAATTCCTTATCCACCGAACAGTCCACCCATCAAACCCATATCTCTCCAATTTAGAGAGAAGAGTGTTGTGGGGGACCGTGTCAAAGGCCTTACAGAAGTCCAGACAGAAGACATCCGTAGCTCTTTGCTTGTCCACTGATGTAGTCACTCCATCATAGAAGGCCACTAGGTTGGTCAGGCAAGACTCAACCTTGGTGAAGCCATGCTGGCTGTCTCGAATCACCTCCCTGTCCTCCGTGTGCCTTAGCATAGCTTCTGGGAGGATCTGTTCCATGATCTCCAGAGGCACAGAGGTGAGGCTGACAGGTTGGTAGTTCCCGGGTTCCTCCTTTCTACCCTTTTTAAAAATGGGTGCAGTGTTTCCCTTTTTCCAGTCACCGGGGACTTCACCTGACTGCCATGAGTTTTCAGATATCATGGAGAGTGGCTTGGCAACTACATCAGCCAGTTCCCTCAGGACTCTGGGATGCATCTTGTCAGGTCCCATAGACTTATGTATGTTCAGGTTCCTCAGGCGGTCACGAACCTGATCTTCTCTTCCAGTGGGAGGAACTTTGCTCTTCCAGTCCCTGTCTTGCAGTCCATCCACTCGAGAGGTGTGGGAGGAGAGGCTGCCAGTGATGACAGGCAAAAAAGTTGAATATCTCAGCCCTCTCCTCGTCTGTTGTTACGAGTTTGCTAGTCTTGCTCATCGGGGGGATACACTTTCTTTGACCTTCCTTTTCTGGCTGCCATACCTGTAGAAGCCCCCCTTATTGTTCTTTGCATCCCTTGCCAAGTTCAGCTCCAGCTGCACCTTGGCCTTCCTGACCGCATCCCTACACAAGTGGGCAATGTCCCTGTACTCTTCCCAGGATACCTGTCCCTGCTTCCACTGCCTGTGCGTTTCCTTCTTGCTCTTTAGTTTGACCAGCAGGTCTCAGCTCAGCCGTGGCAGTCTCTTGCCTTCCTTTCCTGATGTCTTACACCTCGGGATCGAGAGCTCTTGTGCTCTATGGAAAGCATCCTTAAAGATCTGCCAGCTCTCTTCTGCTCCCTTGTCCCTGAGGGCAGTTTCCCAGGGGGTTCCATTGACTAACTCCTTGAACAGCTGGAAGTTTGCTTTCCTAAAATTCAAGGTCCTGACTTTACTCTTTGCCTGACCCATATCCCTCAGGACTGCAAACTCCACGAGTGCATGATCACTGCAGCCCAGGCTGCCTCCAGTCTTGATGTCACCAATTAGCTCACCTGCATTGGTGACCATCAGGTCCAGTATTGCATCCCCTCTAGTAGGGCTGTCTATTACCTGGCTTAAGAAGTTATCCTCCATGCACTCCAGGAGTCTCCTGGATTGCCTACAGCTTGCTGTGCTACTTTTCCAGCAGGTGTCAGGGTGGCTGAAGTCCCCCAGCAGAATATGGATAGTGCCTTAAAAAGCAAAATACGGAAGTGTCTTAAAAATCATGCCCTTGTTAGCAGCTCTGTATGCTGGCCATGTCAAGCTTGGCATGTCCAGAGTCAGCCCTCCTTACAGCACCATTCTCATGTTCTGCCTTTTTTCAGGCTGTGCTTCGCAAAGTGCTCCAAGCTGCTCCTTCCCCAAGAGCCAGGGTTCTTGCAGATCAGGCTCCCTGGCTCAGCTCTCCCCTATCCTTCTGCTTCTGTTTATGCCCTGGAGCGAGTCTGTGGGAGGCACATAATAGCTGGCTGTTAGTGTCTTTAAGTCAGAGCCTCCCTGTGCCTTTCCTGTTCAGCTTGCTGTTTGGTGACGATGGAAGAACCGCCATAGACAGCTGTTGGGAGAGAAAAGGCCCTGTTTCACCTGATAGCTTTTACCTGGGAAAATATTTGTGTATCTTCTCACATCCTTTTTTCCAGGGCCTGTTTGTCATTTTAAGTCACAAGTATTGTAACTGGGCTGAGTTGATGGCCTGGCTTGTAGCATCAAATCACTGGATTGCAAGGTGCAAGGTCTACAAGAAGGACAGTTGTTACTTAGCCTTGGGTAGAGGCTGGCGGCTTCCTTGAGGCAAATATTTCAGCCCTGCAATAGAAGTGGGAGAGTCCATAGTTTATTGCAGGGCATTTGGGATTCTGCAGGAGTGAAGTGGCTGTACAGAGGATAGTCCTGCCCTGTATAAAATGCCACTCCTGGGATGAAAGGAGCTACGTTCTAGCTACTGCGTCACCTGGGACAAGTCACTTCATTCCTTTGCGCCCTGTCGGTGCTTCTCTGTTTGGTAGTACCTCTCCCAGCTGCCAAGGGGAGTGGTGAGGAATGAAGCAGTATTTACCAACCTCTTTCACATTTCTTGATGGAAACGATGCTACAAAAATTCTATGCTGTTTAAAGTGATGGTGTTACTTAAGGATAACAGCAGCAAGTGATATACAGTTGTCACCGTGTGATTTCACTCCCTGCTGGTAGCTGCCCTGTTACCTGCTCACAAGTCAGTGCTCCAGCTGATAGAGACCGTGTGGACAGGGAGAAGCCAATCTGTACTCTTACCTGCTGTGTTAACATGGAGACCAGATGAGCTTCAATGGGTAATTTACAAATCCTCTGAAGGGTTGTGTTTCCTTTTGCTGGCTGGCAGCAGCTGTTGATGCTAATAGCGGCGTGTTTGGATATGCTGCCTGCATTAACTGTATGAAGTGTGAAGGCAATACGAGTGAAGGGCCAGTTAGTCACCTGGAGATTAAAAGACTCACAGCAATATACTTGTGAAGTTCGATACGTGGGTACCTTGTTGATTTAAAATAAAAGTGAACTGTGGAATTAAAACACAAACTGAATTCATCACAGCTGTCTGTGCTGAAGAACTTCCAGCCAGGTTTGTCAGAGGGGGATCATCTGTCATCACTGCTCTGCTCAGACAAAAATGACTTCTTGTTTTAAATGACCATATTCTGTGAGACTTTGTGGTACATCCTGGTTGCCCAAATCTCTTGAAATTATTTCACTGGAAATCTTAACACAGCCCCTGAGGTGCAGGGAGCATGATTTCTCGGTGTCTTGTATCCTATCTGTCTGGTAAGGGAAATGTCAGATATTACCAGATCAGCATGTACCATTTCCACCTGGTTTGTACCTGTTTTGTGTTTGCTGCAGCACGGTAGCAGATCTGGCTCTCTGGGTGTGGTGGTGTGGGATGAGCCATTCTGGGCTACCTGCAGAATTTCACGGAGACTTCTTGAACAAAGTCACTGAGTCTGTTTCTCTACCCAGCATCTCCTGCTGCCTGACTAGTGGAGGAATTCAGCTCACATCTGAAATGAACTCCATTTTTTAATTGACTCTGTGGTTTTCCTGTGGGATTTGCTAGCTAGATCTTCTCTATTGTCTGGAGTAATGTGGCTGAAACAGAACAAAAAGGCTAACAATATTAGAAGAACTAGCTGTGCATTAGTTCATGGATTGGCCCGGTATCCCAGAGCAGATCTGCTCAGAAGTTTAAGAAAATCCTTTTCCTTACACTGTTCTGTAACAGCAGTTGCACTTGTCTACCTCCTGTATGTAGATTCAGTTCAAATTAGTAACTTAGGCATCCTCCAAAAAGCAGTGCAGCCTGTCTTTTTAAAACTTTTTGGTTCTGAATCTTTTTAAACTAACTCTAGTACTTTTGTACTTTATCACCTTATGTTATAATTTCAGGAAGCAAAGGGTCCTTTTCCTTAGCGCGGTTACGTGTGCCTTTATGGTTTGAAGATGCCTAGTAGGTAACGCTTTGTCTACCAGTGCTTTCTGTGCATGAGGGGAGCTGCTGTTCTTTCAGTATCACTTATAATAAAAACAATTTAAGGCTCAAGTCTGAGTGGTTTAGAATCATCGTTAGGTGTTTTTTTAAATTTTTTTTTCCCCCCCATACAAATTATTTTATCTGTAAAATTTAAGGGGAATATCAAACATGATTTTGGGGGTTATCTGAGACATTGTGGCTTGCTGTGGAATTGCAAAGTCTTGTAGGTCCTACAGAAATCATCCCCAAAACAGGTATGTGGGTACCATCCACAGAGTTTGGATTCACCCAGTCACTTACATCATGATTCAGCAAAGCTCATCCATGCTTTTAAGGACAAATAGTTTTCTGGTAGTCTGCAGGACTCAAAAGCTGGAATTTAGGAAGAAATATAAGTATCTTGTTGAAAAAGTGGCAAGAAAAAAAAATCTTCCTATATTCTGATAATAATACACTTGCTATAAAACCTATTCCTATACCCATGATGAATCATATCAGGGGAACACTTTGCTATTGAAATAATTCTGGTTAACTAAAACCTACTATTAGTGACAATCATGTTGGACAAAAAAGTAATTTTGACAAAATGAAAGGACATGGATTATGAGATGTTATAACTCCTGAAAAAGCTATTTTCTGTAAAGGGAGTCAACAGAACATATTGTCCCAAACAGGCAGAAAAAGCACCTGAATATTTAACTAGATGAACTTCTCAGGACTGTTTTTCGACAGTTGACTTTGCCATGCTGGTCTCAGAGGTTGTCATGGGATGTTTGAATGGAGGTTTGGCATCTTTAACTAGTTTTAGAATTACTACCTGTCAATATTTAAGTGATTTTGAACATTGTTCCCATGAAATAATTAGTCTTGTAGAGTTATAGGGAGTTTATAATCATCTTGTATTATTGAAAAGCTGTGCGCAGTTCTCAGTTACTGTGTTCTACTTTTTAAGACTGGGGAACTGGAGAATTTTGTAGATTTGAGCTGATAAATCAGTAAAATATTCATCTGAGTCATTCTTTGGGGAAACTGAACTGCAGCTGCCTCTGATCTGAGTTGCAGTAACTCAGTCGAGACACAAGAGTTTAAACTTTGACTCAGACAAAAATTGCCAGCCTCTTTCTTAAGCCTGCAGGCGGTGGGGATGCTGCTCTTGCCGTGCATTTGAGGAAGAGGTGCCTCCCAGCAGAGGTGTGTTAGCTTGCCGGGGCACGGGCTCCCTCCCAGCGTGGGAAGGACCTCAGCCCGTGGCATTCCTGCTGGCTGCGACTGTCTCCGGAGAGCCCCGGTCTTGCTTTGCATGGGAGGTCTGACAAGATAAAGCACAAAGTGGTATAGCTTCAGGCATTTCTCTAATATTTTTTCTATTTCTGCAACATCAAATTGGTTCTAGCATAGCAATCCCTCAAGACGGTCCCAGCTCACACAGTGTTTCCATGTGTTCTGTCTCGGTCTTGTGTCCAAGAGGATTTCTCATTTCAGGGAGGATCAGTACATTCATTTGCCATTTTTAGCTCTCTGCCTTTCTTCCCCTTTGGAAGATGCTGTTGTAATAGATCACTAGTGTGTAGAATTTAAGGGTGTGTGTAGAAATTAAGAATTTCCTTCTTTTCTCCCCCCCCCCCTTCTTCTTTTAAATACAGAAAGAATCAGAGGACCAAATTTTGAGTATTTTAGCTTGAGTTTTACACTGCTTGTTGTTCCCTTGGAATGAAGACTTTATAAGGAAGTGATTTTATTTCTTCCCCTCCCCCCACTGTCGTTAGGTCATTTGCTATCCAAGTGCTCTAATTTGATACCTTTGAAGTTGTCTTTTAAACATAGGCGGTCGCAATGGGAGCACCTGGACATGACTATCCATGAGGTGTAGTCTGAGCATAGTTTCTTATTCCTTTCTTACTGCATTCTCAAGTTTGATTTTTTTTTTTCCAAGTAATTGAAAAATCTGTTACAGTGCAGGGCCAGGGCACCCTCATAACCACTGGAGAGTTGAAAGTGCTTCCAGCTGGCAGTTTGTCTCCATTGACTCTAGGTTGGTGATGGGCTTGCAAAGACTAGTTTGGAAGTCAACATCTAACTTAGGGGAGGTGGGTTCCCCCAGTGTTTATACTATCTAAATTCTGAAATGGAAGCATTGGTCAGGTTTGAATGAAATATATTTACTCAACAGTATTTTTTGCATCATCCCATTAACTGGTTTGCTGTGCATTGTCAATGACCTATTAGCTTCTCCATAGATTTAAGAAGGGAAGATATATGTACAGCATAGATGTTTTTACTATTTCTTTTTATTGTACTCTTCACCTTGAAATATTCATGCCTAACATGCTTATATGCTGGAAATGAATAACTTACTTCACAGTGAACAGGTGAATAGGGCTGTATCCAAACACAATACTCCTTGTGCGTTTACTAAAAATTTGATCTCACAAACAGAACCATTGATATCTGTTGAGACTGGGACCTGTTAACATAGGCAGGGAAGTACAATTCAACATGCATTTCATTTGTTTCAAGTGTGAAAATTTCCGGGCTAGTAAGGATGTGTACCACAGCAGTTCACTGTCAGATATGGTGACGACACCACTCAGCCCTGTGCAGGACGACGTATTCTGGAGCATGAGTCAAAATGAAGAACAACCCCCAAAGGTATGTGAAACTCGGGGTGTTTGGCACTGCCGGTGGTTAATAGCACTCCACTCAGTTCCCCTGCGCTGTGTAGTATCCATCCTCTGGACTTCATGAAACTCAATGAAAATCTCATTGCTTGTACTGTACCTGGCTCTCCGTAATCTAGAAAGAAGATATGATTTTATAAGCAGGTCGGTGTTCTGAGTTTATGTGTATGTGTAATATCTGCGGGATCTGCAAATGCAGTTACACTTCTTTTGTTAGGCCAACTATTTGTAGCTGCCCTTTCTGGGAAAAATCTGGCTTGTTGCAGAAAAGCTCATTAGTTTGTGTAATTCAGGTGATGGTGTATTTCTCTTTTTAACAGAATTTATAAGAACAAGTAGAAGAATATTTGTGTGGGGATGTGTATGTACATGTGTGCGTGTATCCATTTTATGACTTTGCTGTTGGGGGCTCTGTGTGTGTCTCTCTTCCCCCAGCCCTTTGGTAGCAACATAAGGTAATCCACCACCTAGGGAAAGCTGCATTAAGTGACTGCAGATGTGTTTCCCTGTGTGCTTTAAATATTGACCAAGAATAATGCTGACTCTAGGGAAAGGTGCAAACCACTTTCAGTCTGCACCTTGATAGATTGCACAGGCTTGGAGCAAATTGGAAGCATCTGCTGCTGACTTGCAGCTTCCTGTGTTGATATCATGGAAGACTTCTCCACAGGTCCCACTGAGGCATTATTCACTTATGTTGGTTAGTCTTATTTTTGCCTTGATACAGGGTAAGCAGCAGGTTTATTAACTGTATCTAAAATAGCAGTAGCAACCTTAAAACATTTTATTAAATCCTTAAGGTTCCAGAAAGGACAACCTCTAAATTTTACAGCAGGGATCAGCCTGGCCATCAGAGATGCCTTTCAAGGTAAGATCTTAAGTGTTTTATGCTTATAATAGTGCTGATTTATTGTCAATAGGAAAACTAAAGCCAATTTATTAAAAACAAAGCCATAACCTCAGTAACACCAAAACTGACATGGGTTCATACCTCATTTGGTAGCAGTTACAATTATTTTGTCTTTTGAGTCAGTTTGTCCACAAAAATAAGTAACCAAACTTCCTGATCTTAAACCTGAAGGAAGTGTGTAAGCCAGCTTCCTTTTAATGATTGACATAACTGATTTAAAGAGAAAGAAGCCTCTTGTAGATCTCCTCGTCCTTTTCACGCAAGGTAGTTCTGTCTTCTGCTGGAAAGCAGTACTTTTAGTATATAAGGGCTGTTCCATCTGTAACAATTCCTGCAATTAGTTGTTTCATTTGGTTCAGCCTGTTTGGCATGCCCGAGTGGGTTGCATGCAAATTGTGCATCCATTTCCCGGTTAACGGGCAGCATGTTGTGCAGTCATTTAACGTCTTGTGATTTGGTGATGCTTTGCTTTCCTTCACATTAGAGTAGGTGGCTGCAGATTACTTGCGATCCAAGCCTGTTGGCACGGACGATGGCAGGTGGGAGTGGTGCTGGTGAGGGCTGCCTGGATGCTCTTGCAGATGCTCTACATCAGCACCGGTGCCATTGGGCTCAAAGGGGAGTTAGGTGCCTGGATACTTTGGCGAGTGGGGGTCTCGCCCCAACTCCCTGTGTAGGCATGTGTAATTATAGCTTATGAAGCTTGTGCCTGTAGCTTTGTTTTGCCTGGTAGTAGCTTGAACAGGCAAATATGCTGTCTGTAGATGTATCTTGACTATTTTGGCAGTCAGCCCTTAAGGCTAGCTTACTTTTTTCATAGCCCAGGAGAAAAGACCAAGGATGCAGAGAGCTCAGCGATAAAGGGTAGCCCCCACAGGATGTCTAATCAGGGAACATAGTGCTGTGAGAAGCTAGGGTTGGAGAGATTTGAAAGGGAAGTAGATTTAGCTGACATAACAAAATAATGTGCAGCACTTCTGATGAGCCAGAGTCAGAAACGTCATCTGAAATAACTTTCAAGTTAAGTCAAGCCCTAAATGCTCTTTACTGACAAATTACAGGAGGCAAAGCAGAAAAGAAACATGTAAGTAAACCACAGTGTTACAAGTGAGTGGCTTCTGACCCTGGGTTTCTGGGTGAGCCACTGTTTTACTTCACAAGATCAGCAGCTTGTTTTACTGTCCGATGCGTTCCTTTCTCCATTGATAAGTAGGTGATGATGTATCTTCTGGGAGGGTACTGGAGCAGGTTTCATTATTTTTAAAAGCCATGAGATTTTGGAATCAGGAGTGACACAGATCTGAAGAGGCCAAGGGAGAAGTACATATAGTAGGATATTTTGTAATGACTTGGGAATCTCTGTAATCTCCCTGAATGACTGCCCAGAGGAAACTAGGAAACTGTCCCCTCCATCTTCTTCTCTCACTGCTGGGTGGCCCTGCTTGGAGTAGAAAAGAATGTAAAATTTTTGTTTATCAGGAGTATTATGTCATACAGTAACAGCAAGGAACTCGATTCAGTGGCCTAGGAGGTCTGTTCCAGTCTGTGGTCCTGCATGCAAGATAGTCTGATCTGCTTTTTGTCTTTCTGTTCAGTAACAGTCATCAGTCATCCCCTGGGGGACATGCTCTGAAGCTGAACAGCAGCAGCAGCACTCCTGGCAACAAGCAGTGGGAGATGGGATCTCATCAGAGCAGCCGGTCAACCTCAGGTGATTCCTAAGTCAAAGATTCATCAGTCAAAAATGTGCAAGATTCCTATCACATGAAACGGGCTTCTGCAGCGTGTCAAGTGCTGCATTGCAAGTGGAATATTTTTTTTAATGAGGTCTTCTGGTGATAGGCTTGTGAAAGTCTTCTGGATTTTATGGTTCCATGTTCCTAAAATATAAACACTTCCTCTTTTGAGTCAAAAAGTGTCTGTGAACATATTTCTATATAGAAAATTCAAACTGCCTCAATTAAGAATTGAAAAAAATTGGTTCTGTTCCACTTACTGACACCATTGAAACTCAGCAGAGCCAACAGTACAGACATACAGATGTAATTCAATACTACTGTTCACCCATTGGCATTTTCTGCATAACCATATGCTGCTTTTTTGCGTTGCCTGCTGATAAGATGATACAGATCAGCAGTTGCTGTACACTAATATTTCTGCACTCTAATAACGTACTGGCTGAAGGAAGCATAAGACTGTCTGTACAGCACCTTATGAAACATTCCTCCAATATTCTTTTATTTGCAGGTAGTGGAACTAAAAAAAAAAAAAGCAAAAGAAGTTAAAAGGTAGTGATAGCCTCATCCAATTCAAGCACAGTGCAACTTTGTAAGCTATCTTGGTATCACTGGTAGCAGTGTAGGAATGCCGTGGGCTTGCTCACAGTTGTGCAGATTTTTTGCAGTACAGGCTCTGGTTCCCGAGACATGACCTGAGATTCTGGCAGACTGGGGACACAGAGCGGAAGTGGACAGCTTTGTTCCTCTGTTGTTATTGCTAAGGGCATTTTCTGTGGGCCAATTGTAGGGCAATTTGTTGTGTAGCTCCTTGCAAAGCAGTGGTGTGTTACAACGCTTTGCATCCAGGTTGACTACTAAAGATGGGGGACATGGGGAATCACGCCCAATTCGAAGCAGGGTGGATGTTAAAAATGTTCTGAAACCACACCAGTGAGCTTCTGAGGTCATTTATTTTTAAACTGAGGCTCACATTGTTAATTTGCAAGCCCGTGATAAATGAAGAACAAATTGCTTATTTATTACACTTACACAATCAAGCCAGTTTTGCTTTCACTAACTACACAGAATAGGAAGCTTTGCTTCAAGAGAAATCCAAAGCACACTTTAAACTTCTTGAGTTTTGTTTCTTTTTGCTCTTATGTCATTTTATGTTTGAACAACAGCATGGAGATGAGCAACGCGCAACAGCCCAGCTCAACTTTGCAATGTCTGCATGATGTGTAACTCCTGTGCTATTTTGGCATGGGGAAACGAAAACCTCACCAGCAATGGAAAGAATAGAAAACCCTCCCTTGTGGTTTAAACTGTCTCCTTGGGTTCTTAAGTGTCATTAAATTACAGCTAGTTCTGGCATATGGTGTTCCAGAAAGAGTTTGTTGCTTTCTCAAACCCACAGGGATAATGAATTGGGCAGGAAAGGGCTATAAATACTTTAAAGCTAATACTTCTGCTGAGTTGCTTAGGTACTCATTGACCAATAAGGAATTCTGAATTTTAAAAGCTTTGCAAAATGCACGAATACATGAACCCGTTGTGATAAAACTATCTGAATTACCAAATACAAATCCTAATTTGTGTGAGCTTGAATTCTCCCCCCCTTAACTTGCAAGGAGTCCTGTTGGTAGCAGTGGGATAGTCATGGGAGAAATTGCTGAACGAGGTGGATGTTGAGCTGACTAGTGTGTCCCCGTGGCAGGGCGAGGGCGCATCTGCTTTCCCTCCCTTCACTTGTATCAGGAATTGTGTGCAGAAGACAGCGTGTCTCCAAGGCTGCTTTTGCTCTTCCCGGGTAGCTTTGTGGGCAGTGGGGGCATTGAAAGGGAAGATTCACTTAATTACTTGCAAATATCCCTCCTAACATGGCATCAGCACCTCTGATGGACTCCGGGTCCTCTAGTCTTGTTTGGGTATTCAATAGCTGTGCAAGCATGGTGGCAGCTGTAGGTCCCCAAGCCACCTGGGAGGGAAGCATAGTGCCGCAGCTTCCTTGCTACCTGTCTGTGACCGTGGGCAGTGTCACGAGGTGCCACCTGATGCTGAGCTGGCCTGCGGCGGGGGCCAGTTCCCTCTGCAAAAATGTGGGCTGTTATTACCTACTTTACCACGGCGCAGAGTGGAAGCGGGAGGTGAGAAGTGACACTCTGTGTGCCCCAAGGGAAGCAGGGACTGGAAAATGGTTCTCCCTGTGCTGCCATGGGAAGCGGTGAATCCT
Organism: Ciconia boyciana; assembly: GCF_034638445.1. Lineage (NCBI taxonomy): Eukaryota > Metazoa > Chordata > Aves > Ciconiiformes > Ciconiidae > Ciconia > Ciconia boyciana. The sequence continues at coordinate 16,319,072 of NC_132945.1, read as the reverse complement.
CTTCTGCTTTTAGCTTGACCCCATGCTCATGAGTAAAGTTTAGTGCAGCTGTTTGCCCCCAGCCCAGCTGGGTTTAGAGAATCAGATCCTGTAGACTGTTTCTGTGCAACAGTTTTATGAAGGCCACGTCTTGGCCTTCTCGGCCACCACGTCTTGGCACCACATCTGTTTGCTCATGAAAATCAGGGGCCTAGGCTTTTGTATCCTCTCCCTGACCCCTGTCTGCAGTCACAGGAATATGGCTGGGTGGCACCTTCAGTGCTGGAACATACCCAGCAGTTGCTGATCTGATGGGCTGTCTCCCCTCAAGAAGAGGATCCGAGGAAGGGATTAGCATGCCCTCACCCTTTTCCCTTGCAAGCTGCCTTCCAGTCCACAGAACTGTTGCCGGTACGCAGTGGGAATATGTTGCCAAGGTTTTGGTCTGCTTGTCTTACTCTTGCAGCATTAAACTGCACCAATATAAATTTATATACATAATATTGTGGCATCCAGAACCACTGGGAAGCAAGTGGAAAGATTTCCCTTTGCAACAAAGAGAAAGAAGGTGTTTGTCAGCAGAGGCTGGTGTCTGCTTTGGGTGGTAACTATATGTGCTTGTCTTACTGGTCCCCTCTCTCACTCTGCTGCACATGCATTTAAAAAAATAAACGTTTTTGTTTTTTTTTTTTAACTCCCAGGGAATCCAGGACCGGCCAAGGCAGAGAACGCTTTGTCCCAGAACCACTTGCAGCTACATAAGAAGTCTGAAAAAGTTTCTCATCCGGGCCAGATTGCAGTAGGTTCTTTTAAATCCACTGATATTTTTTATTTGTTCATAGTTTTCACTGAGGGCACGTCTGTGCGGACAGCTCCTCTGTTGGTGCTTGAGTTTGCTAGCTAATGAGTCCATCTGAGAGGCCGCCTGGGGCTGGCTCGAGCTTACTGCTGCACTAATGTGTCTCATCGGGTTTTGGTCCAGATCTGACTTGTGTCCAGCTCAGGCCCTTGGCAGAGAGTTCAGTTTTCCTGAACCTGCCTGATCATAAATCTTTAGAAAGGGAGGGTATGTCTTCAATATTTCAGGAAGTCATTGATCACCTGTCGTGCAACCCAGAAGTCAAGGCCATGCCTGTAGCTTGTGCAAATATCCAGTGCGTAATTGCTTGGGATATGCGCTACTGGGCTGTGACAGTCTCGGGACTGTCCTGGCTCTCTGTTTGCTGATGTGCCACTGATGCAAGGGATGATTGCTGTTCCTCCGTCTTATTTGCTGAGGCATTTCTTTTCTTTGGTGGTGTTTTGGGAGGGGATGCCTGTTGGACAACTGGAGCTCACAGTGCCTTGTGCAAGAGCTCGTATGTGGGATGCTTGGCATTTTAAAACTTTGCAGGCAGGCCTGGGTGGCTCCAGGGGACGCAGAGCAGGGCAGCAGGGATCAGCTGCAGCTTACCAGAATCCCTGATGCCTCCCAGCTTGTCAGGGACTGGAGGTTTGAAGAAGACTCTGTGTTTAGGCCATTGCCAATGATGTGGGAGGCCTATATAGGAGTTCCCGTAGGATGGGGGTGTCTAGCTGCCCTGTGTGTGAGAGCTATGGCTGTCGGTATTGCCGTTCCAGCCCAGGGGTGTGAAGATTGAATCATAAATGTTTGAGATTCAAAATAACATACTGACTAAAGTTAGTGACCTTTCAACTTTTAGGAAAATCTGGTGTTTTGGCTTACGTCACTTTCCTGTGTGAAATACCTGCTTGTGATGGACCAACAAAAGCATCAACTTCCTAATAAAGCTTTTTTGGTGTGGAAGTGACAATAGCTATATTTGCTGGGACAGTAAAATAATGCACGTGCTGTTTAGCAATGGGTTCTTCCATGAGAAAAAAAATCAACTGAGTTTTCTTTACTCAGAGTCCAGGGTCCTTTGCCAAGGGGAAGGACAGTGCCAACTCATTCTTAAAAGCAGCAGACTATTCCTCATCAAGTGACGAAGTCGGTAGCAGTGATGAAGATGACGTGAACCACACAAGGTTGGCTTGATTTTTTTTTTTTTCATTTTATTGTTATTTTCTTCCTTTTTATTACACACTTCTAAATATCTGGGAAAAGTTGGCATACATAAATACTACCTCCCCTCTGAAGTTACTATCAGTCATTTATGTCAGTTGTAATTAAGCAGTTTAATCGCACTATAATGAACTCCCGGGGGTAAATGTTTGCTCCATCAGATATATGCAGTGTAATAAGCTTTGATGACTTGCTGCCCTGGGACAATGAGGAAATGTCTCGTTTTAACTGAATATCAATAGGTAGTGCTTTTATAGAGATTACTTCACACAGATCTACGTTTAAATGGAATTTTTGAAAGAAAAAAGGAGAGGGAAAGAAAACTGTACACCTTCATGTTAAATACAGGTTACAGTGAAAAAAGCAAGGCAAACATGACCCTTGTATTCAGATAGTCTGTTCAGTCTGGGAGAAATAATTATCACTGAAAAGCAGATTGCTTCACCAGGGCTGTTTATAAAGAAGGGATAGTAAAAGCAGGATTTGTTTTTGTAAAATTTGCTCTATTTTTAATATGGTTATTTTGCACAATTGCTGTGGTTGCCAGATGATGCTGTGGCTTGTACCAGGCTGATCTCACCTGAACTGTTTCTCTCTAGATTTCCAGTTTCTCTTGTCGATTTTGTGACTGACATCTTGTGGTGTTTTACTTATCATGCAAAATGTGTATTCTGCTGAGAAATAACGGAGCATGAATAGCTTGCTAGTCCACGTGAAAGAGAGTCCAGGGATCAGTTGGCAAGCCCTGCTGCTTGGAAGAGCAAACAGAATTATTTTTTAGTATTGATGAATGAAACTTCTAATTTTCTTGCAAAGAGACTTCAGTTTAATTCAAATTCTAGGATTTACTTTGAAGTGCATCACAGGGCCACAGAGCTCTCTGGCATGGGGCTCTTGCTCTTCTGACATAATTGCACATGCAGTTTTGTCAGTCTTCAGGAAGAGATGCACAGATTTGTAGCGCTGTTGGCAAGCTATTGCATTGGCCTGGTACCAGTCCTTTCCCCTGTGCTGCTCTGAGGAAGGTAGAGTTTTTGTGCCTGCATATGCTCCTGATTTGCATTTCTGAAGTTCCTTTTCAAAGCTGAGGGATGAAGAGGGAGAATGTTAAAAACCTTGTAGCTTATTCAGTGCACCTGAAAGAGCTGTCTTTTTACTGTAATGCCTTTATTTTCTTACTGCTCCTTTTCCAAACCACCTTATTCTGGTCTGTAAAAAGTTTCATTCACTCTAGGTCATAGAATTCATCCTAGACCTCAGAAAGACTCTACATAAAAATATGGATTTGCCCTGTAGCAATGACTTTGCTGTGTAAGTGTTAGATTGCTGCGATCCTTGCATGCTGTAATGATTTGAAGGAGTGGTATCACTGCCTTTGGAAATCTGCATGTGTTATTTGCATCTCCTCTGTGTGTGAGATCCACCAGTCCTCTAAAGTGGAATTAGCAGGATGATCCCTGTCAGGTTTGCCTTCCTGTGTGCACAGCCACTGCAAGCACTCCTGTGAAATCGAAAGTATAATCTTGTCTATTAACAAAGTCCCTTCGCCTCGGCTGAACGTCATTTATGTTAAAAGATAGATACTTTGGGAAACATATCCTGATTACTACCAAGTAAATGGCAAAAAAGATAGTGATCAAAGTGAAAGCAGCAGCCAGCATTGAAACTTTGCATATTCTGGATAAAGTGAAGGTTTTTGTTTTTCTTGCTATCTAAAGCATGTGAATGCAGAATCTGAAGCCCCTTGCAGTCTGTAGGAGTGTTTCTGTGGGGGCTTTGGCTGAGACACCTTGGGCCAAGTTTTAGTTGGCTATTGAAAACAATCTGTGTTTTCTTGTTCTTGCCTGGGCTGGGGAACAGCTTTTGATGTCCACGCTCCAGCTTTCATGGAGGTGCCCAGTAGGATTAGACTTGGGACATGCGCATATACAAGAGAAAGAGCTTCATATTCTCTTGGACGAATCCTGTTAACCACCCTGAGAAGGCTCATTTCTGAGGAAGCCAGGACTAAGGGCAGCTGTCTTTCACCAATAAAACAACTTTTTTTTGTTGTTTTTCTTTTCAGTGAGATGAGCCAGAATTCTTCCTCACACACACCAGGTTTTTGTTTTAAGGAAAGGATGTCAGTGTATGTGATCCAGCATCTTACCTGCTTGTATAGCCTATCTTTTCCATTGATGCGAATTTCCCCTACTCTGCTGAGTGCTTTCTCCTCCAATGCCTGCAGCATTCGCAATCCCCCTAAAACACTGAGTTTCTTGGGACTCATTTTGTATAGTTCAGTTTCCTCTCTCTGCTCTTTATATGCTGCTCCCTACCAAAATTTGAACAAGGTGGGTGCAGGTGTGTGCTTGGCTAGGAATTACTTTCTCCCCCTAGTAAGTGGGAGGTTGACATCATTTAAGATCAGCTGCTGCTTTCTTTGCTGATAAGAAAGGTCCTTGCACTCGCCATTGATCCTACTCCATATCTTGCCATTCCTTCTAAGTTTGGTATGCAAATATTTACCCCTCCCATAGAGAGGGGGGGGGATGATGACCCCAAACCAGAAAATAAACAACAAAAAAACCCACAAAAACTTCTGCTCCTTCACAACCACCTTAAGTCAGTAGCTCTCTCACCAAGCCTTCCTTGTTATCGCATTGGGCAACATTTAAAAGAAAAAAACCAACCCTACGCTCTCCTACCAGCTGTGGCATAGCACTGTAGAGCCCTTCACACCAGCATCCTGAATCCAGTCAGTTTTATAATTACTGGAAAGGAGGCAGAAATGTAATAGGCTTAAATGGATTGCAGTCATAAATAAATTAGTATAAATAAATAAGTGGAATAAACAAATAATGTGGGGTGGAAATGCATAGAAATGGGGCCAGAGCCTCGCTGACACAAGTTTGAGGCAGTTCCACTTGGGTGAAAAAGTTTAAAATGCAAAGATACCACTGGTTGCATAGGAAGCAGTAGCTGGGGTATATCACGACAGATGCTTGCCTTGTTCTTACTGTTTCTTTAGGTATCTGCTTTTGGTCACTGTTGAAGACAGGATACTGGGCTAGGTGGGCTTTTGGCCCCAGCCAGTCCAGCAGCTCTTACGTTCTTTTGTCTCTATGTGCACTGGGCAACATTTTCTTTGTTTCTTTGTATGTAGGGTGAGGATGTCCATGTTTCAGGGACTGATTCACAGTATGAAATGCCAGTGTAGCCTGTCCCAGTGGGCACTGTAGAGCGGTCCCTGATACCAGCATATAGCGGAGCAGCGGCTCTCCCCCTTGCAAGTGCAGCTGATGCTCTTTCTCTGGAGAGCAGGGTGGCTCATAATTGTACCCCACAGGGTAGCGTACGAGGGGAGACAGGAGAAGTTTTGAAGTAGGCACTTCTCAAATGACAGCTTGAGGGACCAGCTCTCACTTGCCTGAGCTATGCAGTGGCTGAAAAATGATGGGTGAAATGCAGGGAGATGAAGGGATGCCCTCCGTCAAGGTGGGGAGAGCTTCTTGCTGTGCGTGAGTGGTCCTCAGGATCGAGTCTGTTCAGGCACATCCACAGACTAATCAGCTTGCTTTTGTACAAGAACCTTTAAGTGTAACTAGTGAATGTTAATTATGCTCACTTTTGAACGTGTATATGTGGGGGTTTTTTTCTTTTTGTTTTTTGGGCTCTTTTTTTTCCCTGAAGTAGTTCTGTTCATTAATTGGAGTTTGTTACCAGGCAACTGCTAAGCAGCAGAGTGGCAGATTTCTCAAGGACGAGAGTACCAGATGGAATTGAACTGAAACCCCAAAGCACCGTCGCAGAACAGAAGGTAATTTGGCCATTTGTAAGGGGGTGGGTGCAGTGGGGGGGGAGTCAGATCATTAATGTGCATGATAAACGCTGTATCCATTTCTTCTCGGCAGCATTTTCACTCTGAAGTCCTGCTCTGTCATTGCAAATTATAGCTATAAGCCTTGAAGAAATGTGTAGTTTCAGGTTTTGAGCTTCCTATAAAAATGCTTACATTTAGGTACAAAATTGCACTTCTTTATTTGTCCTTGTTACTGACCTAGTAGTAGTTTCTGATGTCAATGTGTTTCTTGAAGGCACTGGGCAGGTTGCAAAAAGTGATACTGTTGATTATTGTTGGTGTGCTGTTGGATTATTATGTGGTTGGATTTTTTAAAATCTTGACCTTTTTTATTCCAATTTAAAGATAACTACCTCTTACTACTTAAAACATTACCAGAAGAGGGGAAAAACACTTCATCTCTCCCTACGGGCTTAGCAAAAATACATGTCTTCTCATATGTCATGTTGTGGTTCCTTCCCAGCTGCAGTTTCTAGTAGAGACTTCAAGTCATGTGGATTTTCCCCTGTGATAAATATTAGTGCAGAAAGGATGAAGACAGACAAAGCAGAATGATGTTCTTTGTGGTCAAAATAAAAAAAAATTACAGTAATAAGACTTGCACTCGGCATCAGAGCACTCCTCACATATTACTGAGTGTACTCTCATTTCACAGATAGGGAAAATAAATTGCTGTGAAACTGGTGTTTTTCCCAGAGCTGCTTGCATGAGCTGTGGCAGGGCTAGGAAGAAAAAGGAGTTTTCTTTAACTCTGGTGTGATTTCTAAGCTTCAGACCAGAGTGGCATCCTTCCTGACTGGGGAAGGAGTCCCACTTTGCCTTCATCTCACCATCCTCGAGGAGAAAAGACGCTGCTTCAGAGAAGTAATTATAAACAGGGCAAAACCAGTATTATTCTTGTGGCAAAACAAGCCCAGAGCTTTCCCTTTCTCCCGATATCTGGGTATTGGAAATACGCTGCTTGAGGGAAAGGGAAAGGATGGGGTCTTTGAGGCCCAGACTGAGGATGAGGGAGGATGGAAAAGGGTGGAGGTCGCATTTTCTGGTGGGTTTGGGGAGGACAATGCAGGAAGGAGAACAAACAGATGACTGCCACCTCCCCTTACAAATCTCTCTGATGCCTTCCAGTCTTCTCCCTCCCTCTCATGGAAAATCCTATCCATTCCTCCCATCTCTGTTTCACCAACCACAGCCATCATGACTCTCCATGACTGTCCAACATCCCTTTCCCCGGCCCATCAGCATGAAGTGGTTTGAAGTGGTTAGGGTGTACCAAACGGCCCACATGATTCAAATGGGGGATTGGTTCAGTTCAGCTGAATCGGACTCAAAACTGAACAAAAAAGCCCCATACTGGCTTGATTCCCTAATCTCAAATACTGACATGTATGTTTTGGTTTGGCTCGGTTTGGTTTTTTTTATGTAAATTACAATTTAAAATACTTAGAGCATCAATTTGATTTCTAGTTAATTATTTGGCTTTTAAAAGGCAAATGTCTTTCATTTAGAATTATCTACTTTGGTTTTTTTTTCCCCTATTTTGGCCAGCGTTCAAAAAAGCTGATCTGATTTCAGTAGGTTGTTTATCAAAGTCAGCACAGTGTACAGACTTGCCTTGAATTCAACAGGCCAGAAGCTGCTTGGGTTTGGTGGTGCTTTTTGCTTTGGTGTAATTCAGGAGGAATTTTCTAGTGTAGCACTTGGCTCCTGTCACACTCTACGTTCCAGTGCCGATGGCGTTCAGGTACCCTGACCGATCACAGCCGGGGTAGATCCCTCTGCACTGTCCTGCCCATCTGGGACACTGCTTGCTTTACACATCCCATCTTTCTTCCTCTCAAAGCTTCTAGCTGTGTATTCCTGGACACCAACCTCTGACTCTGTGTTTTGTGCTGTTGGGGAGAGGGCTTGTGTTGTGCCTCACACCTTACATGGCTTGCAAGTATTTCCTTGAAGCGGGTGGAACCCTGTAAGGACGTCTGCAGTACCAAACATCATTGTACTGGAAATGCTGATAATGGATCCTACTGAATGTCTTCATTCTAGAATAAGGTTTCCTAATTCCGTAAACGGAAAGTAGCAATGAAATGAACAGTAAGGGGCTCCAAACTAAATGCAGGTCCAGAACTGAGAAGTACCTACTTCTGACTGTGGTAGGCAGAGGTCAGATCTGTAACTTGGGACAAGTAATTTGATTCTGTCTCAAGTATCTCTGAGGATGAAGTTGCTTCTTTACCTGAGGTTGAGGTAACGTAGATGAGGACCATTGGTGGAGCACTTCAGGAGTGGAAGCCAGTGTTGATGTCTCAGGTGTTTGCCACACACTTTTGTATTTCATTTTTTATTTTAATCTTTCCATAGGGTTTGTCTTTACATTACGCATCAAGCAGAGTACCCCTCCCCATATGCTTATTATTTATTGTCCTGATTAACAGGAGTTGCATAGTGCATTGGAAGTATGCTAAATGTGGAGTTTAACTGTATGTTCTCATGTGCAGGATCAGATTTTAGGGAAACAAATTTCTAGCACCCAAGAAGGCCTCTGGAGTGTAAACAACCAGAACTATCTCCTGCCAGATCTCCTCCAGCAAAGCCAAATTTCAGACTCGTCTGTGAACCCACCAAAAGTGCCGCTGACTAGCCAGGAACCTCAGAACAAACCTCTGAATAAGGTGAGAGAGAAATTACAGATTGAATGAATTGTACCATCATTTTCTTCCAGCCCTTAGGAGCCTGAGATTGAGAGCCTTTTAGCTTCATCTGTCCTGTCTCTTTTTATGATGAGATTTTTCACCACATCCCTTCTTTTCTCTAAAAGCTTTATCTAGGGGATGGATAAGAAATCTTGAGCTCCCTAACAGATTTTATTTTTCCACTTCTTTGCCCCGATCTCTCTCTCTGCTCCATTTTCTTTCCTTCCTTTGTTTCTCCCCTTTTACACAAGCTGGAAGTGCTTGTACCCTCTGCTCCTTTACCTGTCATGTCAGCAACACAGCACTCTCGTCTGCCTCTGCTCATTGTCCCTGGCTTTCTTCCACCCAAGCGTCAGGTGGGAGTGCACAGGGGCCAGGGCGGCATGTCTCGGCAGCCCCAAAGGGACTCTAACACCGCTGTGAGCACGGGGGTCTCTTGGGGAGAAGTGTCACTGGAGGCAGGTAACGGCTCTGTCAGGGGTCACGTCCTAAACCGCCTTACTTGAGGCAACAGCGTCCTTCTTGCTGCAAAGAGATTTGAGCAATGCCCCGTTGCAGACAAGACAGCAGGGAGCGATCGACGTGCTCTTCTTCTGGGACTGGTTATTTCAGTGCAGTGCTGTGCGTAGCTGAGCATCCCGACACAGCTCCCTGCTCAGGCCTCCTCTTCTGTCACTGAATTTGTACCATGTATCTACTGCTTAAAGACTGTTCATCATGTCTAAGTATGCCGCAGGCCATTTCTTCTGAACCTCGGAGGCACCGCGTTGCTGTGTGCTGTCTGTCCTCCTAGCATCGTCTTCCTGAAGCAGCTCTTGTTTTTCATTGTAGACCCCGTGCACTGAAAGCACACCTTCAAAGAGCAGTACATCATCTACAACATCGTTTACTTCATTCATAGATCCTAGACTTCTGCCAATCACCCCTCCCACCAGTCCAGTAGGACCTTCCTGTAGTTCTCGTGAGTATGCTTTACCCTTCTCATAAAACGTCACTCCTGGTTTCTTTTTTTTTCGGGAGTGGGGAGGGCCTATTGCTTGGAAATGGAAACTGTCGGTAACATCTCCAGAAACTGAATCTCCGCATCACTATGAATTTTCATTGTACTGCTTCTGCCCTTCTTCCAGATGTGGCTTGCTCTCCTGCTGTGTTACCACAGTGCTAACTCAGGAATGCCTGAGGAATCTTCCAGGTGTATGGTTTTTTTCTCTGGCTATGTAATGCTCCCAGGGTGTTTTCTCACCCCTCTGGGGTTTCTTTCATTCTGCCATAAACAGGTCAAATGTGAGACGTAGCCAAATGCTCACGTTTTTAATGATTACATATGTCTTTCGTTCTAGCATCTAGTGCAAAACCTGAGCCTGTCAGGAGAGAAAATGCAAGGAAGGGCTCTGTTGTCAACGTCAACCCAACGAATATCCGCCCGCAGAGTGACAGTCCAGAAATTCGTAAATACAAGAAGAAATTCAACTCAGAAGTCCTTTGTGCTGCTTTGTGGGGTAAGCTCAGAAGTACTTGGGCATGTGTATGGAGGGAAGGCAGCAGCAGGAGAGGCTGGCAGTGTATGCCAGGCAGATTTCACAGTTGTATTGCACCTCTCCTGTCAGGAAGTCCTGGAGCGGATCACTGAGTAGATACCTGCGTCACTCGCATGACACTGCCTTCCTGGTAGAAGATGGCAAACAGATGACTTACAGTTGCAAAGGATTTTGTGCATCAGAATGAGAAAACGTTTTGATCGGGCACCAAATTGAAACTGTGCTCTTTGGAAGAGCCAAAAGTTGCAAATGTTTTAGTAACTTATGCGGCTCATGATACTTACTTTTGTCTTAGCTGCCTACGAGTACAGCTGATCACACTAAGCCCTGACCCAGTGGAAATAATCCACACCTGAAGCCTTCTGCTGTCATGTGTGTCAGGTATTCCAAGAATCTGAAGCAGGTCAGGCATCAGTCTTTCCAAAAGCTTGGGTTCCTTAGTTCCTGCTGTCAGTGCTTACTCAGAACCTCACTGGATCACCCTTTTTACAGGGTCAGCTTCACATGGTGTAAAACCAAGTTGAGTGTAGTCAGACCAGTTTTCAACAGCTATAGACCTTGTCCAAGTCTCACACTAGATAAGCTCTTGAGTTGTTTTAACCATCTTTCTACTTCAGAAGAACAGACATATTCTATGGGACTCACCCAGCTTTTTACTCCTCCTCATTTTTTTGAGTCTGGAATGGAAAATGAATGAAGTAGATGAAGCATTATCCAAAGGAAATGTAGATTTCCAGTTTACAGCTTCACAGATTTTGTGTAATGTATGTTTGTAGGAGTCCAAGATTTTAAATTAAGAAGAGAGCTGTGTGGCAAGGTCCGTAATTAAATGTGTGTTGAGGCTGAAGAGCACCAGGTATTCATCAGAGCATTGCCAGTAGCGGAGGTTGCTTGTTACAGCAGGATACCTCATGTCGTTTCTTTAGGACCTGCTGATTAGGAAACGTAGCTGTCATTCCAGCCGAACACAATTTTTGACATCCTCTGATGTCAGCAACCCACTGGAGCCTTCGCTTCCTTGGGAGCAGTTGGATTTCAGATGGATTCACTCCTTTAATTTGGCACTTGAAAGCATTCTTGCAAAACACAGACAGTTTTCAAACAAACACTCCACTTCCTTGTAACAGCAGCCCTTCTTCCCACAAGTTTCGTCCTCCTGTGATTTGAGTGTTGTATTTGGGGAAAGAGGGATTTTTTTAAGTTTTATTTTATTTTATTTTTAATGGGTGGAGACCCTTAGGTCATCTAGTTGCCTGTGTTGCCAGTGGAGTGGTGCTGGACTGGGACTTTTGCAGTGCTCACAGGCACTTTCCAAGGTCACCTGAGAAGTTTGGGTTCACAAAGCATTTTCATTTTTGTTTAAATCAATGTTGACTTCAGCAGAACTACTCATCCTTCAAGTTACATGGGCATATAAGTGTTCTGCTGGGTAAAAACTGTAATGGTGACATCTTTTTTTTTTTTTCTATTCATTTTTCTGGGAGGTCATCCGCAGAGCAACAGAGAAATTATCAGGTACCATTAAGTGAGACTAGATTAAGAATCAGTTCTCAAAACAATGAACACTTGGTGGCCTCTGAATCATGAGGTGATTTATGCAGTATTTTTTTCCGTGTATCAACAGGAGTAAATTTACTGGTGGGAACAGAGAATGGATTGTGGCTGCTGGACAGAAGTGGGCAAGGAAGAGTCTATTCACTGATTACAAGGAGACGATTCCAGCAAATGGATGTTCTGGAGGGACTCAATGTGCTAATTACTATATCAGGTTAGTTCAGTGTCTAAAAGTATCTGACCTGCATTGGGGTTGGAAGCAATTAAAAAGAAGAATTAGGTTATAAACTAGGTTGAGGAATTTCCTCTTACAGAAAATCACAGGACAGTTATTCTTGTTAATAGGAAAACTCTCTTGAATTTTTAGCATTTACATTGTCATTTCAGAGAGGCTTTGGGATATTTCATTACCTGGTTAACGTGTAAAATGGTTTGTGGGGAGTATGAAGTGTTTCATATCCTTAAAATGAACTGGTTCTCAGCAAGTTATAGTTTGTCAGTCTGTTTCTGTGATGGTTGAGCATCTATCTAAGTGCAATTCTAGTAAAGTATCATTAAATAACCTCTTGTGTTCAACAAGATGTATGAGCAGTAACACGAGAGTGATCTATACTGTGAAACCATCAGTAACATTAAATGGAGTAGCGTCTTCAACCTCTGCTGACAAACAGCTTGGACTCTGCCCTGCAAGGTACTGAGGCCCTTATTCCCCATGGATGAGAGTGGCCTCAGAGGATGCTTAGTACATAACAAGGTGAGAGATGTAGGTCCAGCAAGGAATGGCAGCTCCTTGTCTCCAATCCAGACTCACCATGGTAGGTGATGGTGAGAGCTGTTTGTCCCGTATTGCCAGGTCCAGGTTCTTATGTGACACAATCCTCTTTTAGACTAACCTGTGATCCCAGACTGCTGTTGACCGTATGTACTTACGAATTAAAGCAACAGGAAGACTGACTGAGATGAAAGGTGACAACGTAATTCTCACCTGGAAAGGCATCCAAAAGAAAATAGCTAATTGCAATGAAGATTAATTAGAACTAAATGAGTCACTTATTCAAAATGGCCACTGTAGGCCATACCTATGTTCCTTCCTTCACATCAAAGAGTAGATGCCAAACAGTGTGATTATTTCTGATAATACATGCATCCATAGAGACCTGTTCTTTGGCCCGAGGGAAGAGTTTTAGTTAGGTGTGAAAACCTTGCACGAAGCTTGAGTCACAAGGTAGGTGCACATGTGCCAAATGCCACAGGATTGCTCATGTTCCAGTTCCCTCCTGCACGTCACCATCACACAGGGCTTTTCTTTTGTGCTGCTGGACTCTTCTCTCACCTGGATGAGGCACAAGGACCTACTGTACTCAGGGCCACAAAACTCTGGCTTTTTGTAAGTGTGGGAGCCTTTGTACTTCAGTGAGTTAAAGCATTATGTCTCTCTTTTTTTCCAAATCCTAGGGAAGAAGAATAAGTTGAGGGTCTATTACTTATCATGGCTGAGAAATAAAATTTTGCGCAATGATCCAGAGGTGGAGAAGCGGCAAGGCTGGGTGTCTGTGGGTGACCTGGAAGGCTGCGTACACTACAAAGTCGGTGAGGACTTTTTGTTTTTTCCTTGAAGAGCTGCTTAATCATCCTTTTGCATCTCATAACACCAGAATTTTTCTTCAGCTCTGTTTCAGGATTGTATTGGGCTGAATATCTCCGAGTTCTTTCAAACCTCCTTCTTTTACAATGGCAGATGCTTTACTCCCTGTCATTCCAGGTAGCATCTCTTCTTGCAGCAGTTACCGGATGATGTTATGGCCATTCCCTGTGATGGCTGGAAGAAGGGAGCACCAGCCCTGGTCTGTTGCTCAGTCAGTGGTTTAGAAGTTCTGTAGTTACTTAACGTTTTAATTAGACATGTTTTCCACCTCCATGCTATTCAGCTTCCCTCCTGGCCCTGAGTAACTGCTAAGAAACTGGACTAGTAAAGTGCTAGTAAATCGTATTTGTAGGATGTCCATAGATAGATCAGATTGGATGTGCTACAGCTCATCCCTGTCTCTAGATCATAAAAGAGCTAAATATACCTTTGTTTAAACTTACACACTGGGAATGGTACCGTAGCAGTTGAAAAACCATCTTGCTTTTATTTGGCTTTCAGGCAGTTCATTCTTGAAGATGAACATCAGTATTGTGATAGTTTCTGTCATTTAAACTGTGTGAGGGGGTGTGATGTATAGCGCAAGTTTTGCTTTGGTGAAAGATGGCGCATGAAAGTGGCACTTTTTTCAAAGTCAAATAGAGAAATGATATAGAGGATTGCAGGAGATGGCGAGGTGGCTGGCTCTTGTAAATACTTTGCTTGACTTTTTTTTTGCTTTTATATCTCATGGCTTTAAAAGTGGCAAGGGTTAAATCCAAGAAAGAGTGTGAAACAGATGTACGTTGTTACTTTCCTTGTGATTATAGCTAAGCACCCACGTATTCCACTTCAGTTGCTCATCTTTGGGTTTGGTGTGTTATTTTTTTTTTTTTTAAAAAAAAGTTATCCTAAAATTAGGCAAACATTTGGTAGGAGCTTCTGTGTTTACATATGACAAGCCACTCTTACTTCTTTGACAAAACAGCTGGTCTTGTTTTTCTCTTGGTGAATCTTCTTGTATCTTGACCTTTGGTTTTACAGCCATTTGTCCAAGTAGAAGAGGAAAAGGATGTGCTGTTCTGCATTTTGGTAGAGTTTGGGTTGTTTTTTTTTTTCCTCTGCCTATGTGAGATTTTCCTGACCAGTGTCCATCCTTATCCACTCTTCATGCCTCTGCTATATGTTTTTCCAGTGTGAACTGCTCCTTTTGTAAGCAGCAAGGGCTGATCAGGCCCTCCTCCCACAGAAAACAAACCTTACTTCAGTAGCATAACACCTGCATCTATTAAAAATCCCTGCTAAGCAGACACTGAATATAAAATGAAGGGTGAATGCGTTGGGATGCAATACCCTAATGTTCTGTTTCCAAAGCAAATGCTTGTCTCTGGCAGAGCGAAAACACAATGTACAAAGAAGCCTGCATTTTCAATGCATGATTCTTCATTTATTCTCGATGGGCCAAACATGACCTTAATCAGCTTAGAGAAACGGCTCATCTCTTAAATGCTTACTCATCTCGGAAACGTGGGAGTCCTTCCCCCGCACTAGCACATGAGGATTTAACCCCACACACGAAAGTGAAATGAAAATTCATCCTGCAGGGTGTAACAGAATTGTTCAGCTGACAACCACCATTCCTCCACAAGTAGCTTATTCACAACCAGCAATGTTGGTGTGGGTTCACACTTAAAAAGTAAAGTAGGTTGGCTTAGCTGCAGGGTCAAGACCTTTTTTTCTGACTAAGGTAAGCTATATATGTATTTTTTTTCATAGATATATGAAAAGCAATATATAAATGTTAACAATCATCCGGCTTTACTGAGAATAAATCAGCTATAGGTTTTCAGTCAACGTATTGTCACTGGTGATATTAAACATTGATGTCCAGAATCCATTAGTCTCCCTTACTGGATAATGTCTACCTCTACAAGTAGTCCATTGAAATTATTTCATGTGATGAGATGGTCTTTGATTTAAGTGTCTGTCTGGTACCTAAGGAATTGTTCTTCTTGTATTACAGTAAAATATGAGAGAATCAAATTCCTTGTAATTGCTTTGAAAAACTCAGTGGAGGTTTATGCTTGGGCTCCAAAGCCTTATCACAAATTCATGGCTTTTAAGGTAAGTGAAACTTCACTTTGGTTCACATGTATCACTGTCTCTCTCTGTCCCTCATCTACTCTTTGCTTTTGCCTTTTGTTGCTTTGTATAACATTTATTTCTAGTTAAAGATAAAATGAGTATTCTTTTAAAGAAAATGTAGCTCATTTGACATATGTCGGAGATGGCAGGCATAAAACTGTCACAGTCATGATTCTGTTAGATGTGAATAACTTGTTTCAAAATGTACGTTTGAGTTCACAAAGTTGATGGTGATTTCCCTCAAAAGAGGAGGAAATTGAACATGAATGGTACTCAGCCTAATTTTTGCTTAGTCCGTTTCTAGAATTTGGATTTTTTTCAAAATGCAAGTGAATTATCTAGCTCTCCTTGCAGCTCAGTGGATCATGGATACTTAGCTCCTTAAACATAACTTCCTATTTAACAAAAATAGCTGTCTAACTTCTGAGTTTTGAAAATTCTTAAGATCATATATGTAGATCTGTAAACCAACAGCTTTATTGTGTTATATAGTGTATTTTTCTTTTTTCAGTCCTTTACATCACTTCATCACAAACCACTGTCAGTTGACCTGACCGTTGAAAATGGACAAAGATTAAAAGTCATATATGGCTCACTAGTAGGCTTTCACGCTATTGATGTGGACTCTGGATCTGTGTATGACCTGTACCTTCCAACGCACGTAAGATACTCCAAAAAATTATGTAAATGCCTTTGTTCTTTGGGCTGTATATTGATGATGATCACGTTAAGAGTTGTGCTGTGTTTCAACAGACAGGGTAAGAGAATAATTATTGTATGCCAGCTAATAGAAAACCACTTTTCACATACTTTTATAACACTGAAGTTCTGTTAAAAGGCTTTTATCACATTTAGAATATCAATTTTAATGGTTTAATGTCAGAAAGCCTGTTGTATGGACAGTACTATTTTTAATTGACTTATCCTGGTAATTTAGGACTTCTTAAGCAATCAAAGACACAATAATATCTACATGAATTTAGGTGACTCTTACAGTCTGCCACTGTGCTTTTCAATCTCGCTAACAAACTGATTAAATTATCAGTGAATTGAGCTGAAATTTGGCCTGGATTACAAAGACTGTTGCAACATACTTTAACCTTGATCCACTGCAAGCATGTTACCCTTGCACCAATGAGTACCTGTAGCTAGAGGAGCCAGGTATACATGTGCACCCATGAGTAATCCCCATTTCTGCACCATGGAGCAAAGTTGCATTTGTTTCACATGATTACAGATCCAGGCTCTGTGTGCCAAGTGTGATTTGCCTTTCAGTCATGACTTTGCAGAAACCCAACTGCCAGACTAAGTAAATTTGCTGATCTTACCGTTCAGTTGCCCATGAAATCAGTCCTTAAATTCAAAAGAATTTTTACATTTCCTCAGGATTTTCTCCTTAGATTGTAAAGAAGTTGGCATGAAGCTGTTGATTTCAGGTTGATGTGTACATGTTGCGTTCTGCATCTGTTCATTGAGGTGATGGTGATCACTAAACTCCTGCTTAAACTCGGATAACAGCAGAGTAATTCCCCTGCAGAAGTGACTGACTAGCATGGGGCTGTCCAATATGAAGTCTGTGCTATGGTTTTAATCTTACTTTTTGTTTGTTTGCTTATTTTTTCGCTGTTCTAGAGAGTTCTTTTCAAAGCTGTGAGTCCCAAAAGCCAGAGAAACTTGGGGGCTTAGGTCCAGAAAACTAGCAGGTTCCCACGGCTCCAGTCTGATGGGAGGCTCCTGGCAAGGAAACTTCTGTGCACACCTGAAAACCTCCCTGAAGTCAACAGAGCTCCACAGGGGCAGAGGGCTAGCTCATCCGGGTGCCACGGCCTCCTTGTATCCAAAGGCAATGTGTCCCAAAGTTACGCTCAGGAGGTCTGGAGAAATCTCATCCCAGATCTGCGTGTTGCAGCCTGTGCCTTGAGCCCTTTTATGTTTTAACTTCTTTTTCTCCACTCTCAGCCCCACGTTTTCAAACCAAATGAAAACCCATGCCTCCCATGCAAGCCACTTGATCACTCTGCTGCCCTGACAAGTGGCAGCCTTCAAATTCTGTCAGACCTGTGTTTCTGATGGACACAATGTTCGAGGATGGCTGTTAAGTTTATAAACTTCCCTTAATTAAAAAGTAACATTTCTAGCTGTTCAGAACAAGCTGTTGAATCACCTGCTAAAAGCTTGTACTGTTTATTTCTGTGTTGTTGGTTTTTTTATAAGGGACTTAATATATGTTTTATTAGAGAATTTATTCAGTCTGACAATTAGTAGCTTTCTTAACTATGCAACTATGAAAAATTCACATCAGTTTATAAATCTAAGCATGGTGCCTGCATACCATCCCTGGAAGCTGGTCGCTAAGCAAGGTGAATAATGACTTGTCGAAAAGATTATTAGAATAATTGCCCAAGATAAGAAAGGCAAAGAAAAAAGTGAACCTTCTTAGAGGCTTTATTTTTTCAACAGGCTGCAAATATAATTATGTACCTGATGAGAGAGATTTCCCAGGTGACTGTCCTGAATATGTGGGGCACCTTTAAAGACTGACTCCATTTGTGTGTGCTCTTCAACCAAAAGTTAGCATGTACTAAAAATATATTTTCCCTTTAGAGTCTTAGACCTGAAATAAATCTGCTGCTACAGTGGCTTTATCCGTTTCGGTATTTTGTTATCTTAAAGAGCATCTGCTAGAATTGGATAATTCTCTCAAGGAGCTTTGTGGTGGCAACAGACCAGACTTAACAGGCTGACTTTAGATACTCTTGCTTTCTGGTAGCCTCTTTTCGTGGTTCCCCACCTCTTTCTTCATCTCTTACCTGCTTCGATCGCTCATGCGAGTACCAAGGCAACGCATTAAAATTGCTCTGCGACTCTGGATACCCGTTCTAGTGTTACGGATAGTTGTTGCGGAGGCACGGAGTCAAGTGGTTGGCCTGAGTGTATTCAGTTTGGCAAGTACAGCTTCAGTGCTTCTTTTACTGTTCATTGTGCCCTTACGGTGTGCATAAATGTATGTGCTTGAAGAAAAAAAGATCTGTGTGTTGCTGGTTTGTGAAAATGATGTAGAAACTCCAGTCATATGCTTCCTATAAAAATACTGACTGTAGTGGTTTAATTTACTATTTAACACCCTGTTTTGAGTAGTGCTTTAAACAAGGAAATGCTTTGTTACTGTTTTCTAAGGCTGTCCTCTTTTTCTTTCAAAAACGCTTTCATAAAACCCCACCTTCATGGTTGTATACTTGGACTTTTTTTTCACTTGGGGCATGTTGGCTTCTGGGAGAGATTCTAGTGCATTGAACAGCTGTTAAAATAATTTGTGTGAGTGAAATGCACTGTTCCCGTGGCATGCAGAAAATGTATGCTGAACAGCATTTAAATGGGGAACTATTTTTAGTGAAGAATATGGGAAGGGAAGGACAGAGTGGCTTGTATTTGAAAGCTCCAGGTAACTTTTCAACTTGCTGTAAATATTGTTAAATTTACAGGGTTTAGCTTGTCAGTGGGGATAGGGAAATATCATGGAAAGTGAAAGCACTGATTTCCTGGAATGTGGAAGCTTTTGTCCTTCCTCCATCTTCTGAAATAATTGTGAATTCAAATTTATTTCACCTTTCTTCTATTTATATAATGCAAGTGTTTTGTGAGTGGGTAAGTAAATATTACTGTGTCTCAGTGGCTCCATGGCTTCTTGAAACCAATTAATCCTGGTAAATATAAAGTGAAATATTGAACATTGATTTGTTTGCAAACCTACTGTCGTATTCAAAGGGGGAGGAGGGGAGAAAGCCTGTTTCAGAGGCTAGCTAGCAAACTATCCAGCCTTTCTGAAAACAGGCATTTCTTTCACTTTCCATGAGCCATGAGCTAGTTCTTTCTTTTTATTGCTCTGCCAAGCTAGTTAGATTGATGTAGTCACTAAAATTGCAGTCCATTTTCTGATATAAATCTCAGTAAAATATGATTCTAGATCCAGGGGACTATTCGCCCACATGCCATTATCATCCTCCCAAACACCAGTGGAATGGAGCTTTTACTCACCTACGAAGATGAAGGCATCTACATTGATATATATGGGCATTTCACAAAGGAGACTGTTTTACAGTGGGGAGAAATGCCAGCATCTGTAGGTACGTATGAAAAATAGCACTTTATTAAAGATAAGATTCTCCTGCATGAAGCCTGACTTCTTTATGAGGTTTGTATCCACATGAAAGTGGTTGTATGGCACATAAAGCAACTTCTGAGCAAACCAGATGTGTAAAGAGTAAACAGATTTATGTATGTTTGTGTTAAGACAGCCAATGATTGCAATAGGGTCTTCACATTTGGATCGTAGCGTTTGTATTCTTGTCACACTGTTTATTGCATCATACCTTCACTATACAGCCAAACTTCACTGAGGATGCAGCTTATCACCAAAGAGAATTATGTGAATTACAGAGGGGGAGAAAAGGTGCTCTTGTTTCCTGCTTGGATTGTTCATAGCCCATAGCGTTTTACGTAAGAATTCACAACCATAGAGAAGTCAGGCACTGAAGAGGTCTGTAACTGCTGTCAAATGGCCCCTTAATTTTATCACTTTAAATTCACAGTGCTGCCAGCCCAGGGTATTTCTAATAGATTCTCAATCTCTCCATGCTTGCTGTTGGCTTTGTAGGCGATTCCGATTGTATTGTAGCCAGGACAGCTGTTTTTCACCTTCCCCAGAAGGCTTCAAGTTAACAGTGTGAGGAAAACCAAGAACAACACAGGCAGATTTTTGTTTTTATTATTTGTTGCTTTTAATTTCTTTTCTGGCTCACTCCTGTTCTTCTGCATCTTAAAACAAACATACTAACAAACAAAAAAAGCCCAAGACACTTAGATTGTACAAAAGCATATTATTAGCTTGGCAGAACCTGGATGCCAGTGAAAAATCGAGGATGTTCACTAGCTGGGTAGTTTTAGGACAAGTCCATTAAAATCAGTAGAACAACACCCTTGAGTAAACGCCAGGTTTGACATTTGTAGAGGGTTTTCAACAGTACTGAGGGCAAGAAACCCACCTCTGGAACACAAGTCACTACAAGACAACTTATTTTTTGCACTGTTTCAATAAAATTCAGGAATAAAACTGCTTTAGTTTTAAAAAAACAGGTGTAAGGCTATAAGCTAACAATATAGTGTTTCCTTCCCTTCACTGAATAGCCCTATCCAATTTTCAGCCCACATTCAGAGCTACAGGGCGTAATTAAAATGTATCAAATCTGTTCTCCATTTTTCATAGGAATATCTAATGCTCTTTGATATGTTGAAATTTTACATCCCCTCTGAATTAATGTTAGAAACACCATAAGAAATGATCAATAATTAAAAAGCAATTACTCAGCCAGGGTGAGAAGAGTTCTAATGAGAAATATTGAACATAATTGGAAGCTGCACTGACGAATGCTATCTGAAGGAGACAGAAGCTTTCAAGAAGGATGTCGTTATGGGATGGGCTTCCTTAGGCCTTACTAAAAGTAGCAAGCTTACTTAACATAAACACTTTCTTCAAACTGTAATGTCTTATCCACCTTATGGTGTGCATATGAGAGACATGATTTTCATAAATCTTTAAACTCTCCTTTGTTTTCCCACATGTAGTTCATTGGTTACAACTGCTTTTTCCTGCCTTGGGAAGAAACAATTTTAAAATCAGCTGCATTTATATAAGTGTCCTGCCAGAGATTAACCCTAATCTCATGTTTAATACTTTTTAAACTATGGATGTTATTTGTAACTATTACAGGCTTTTCTAGTTGTATTATTCTTACTATATGCTATGTCCTAAAGAGTCACTGTTACTAGATGGTGTGTTTCAAAGACGGATGATATATAAGGAACAAAGGGCTTTCTTACATCCTGCTTTAGAAAGGGGGGTATTGCAAGAAGGGTTGTGAAGATCTATGACTCTTACTTGGAAATTTGCAGTTTGTGTCACTGGGCACCAATTGCTCTCAAAGCTTTTTCACTTATCTAGATAGAGTTTGCAGGATTGCCTCAGAAGCAGGCCAGAGAGAGCTTAAGTCCTTCTTCCTAATGTTGCTGAAAGTACTGAATCATCAAACCCACAGATAGGAGAGAGAGGTTTGTAAAGCATTCTTGTAGCCTGGAAATCACACTGCCTTAACTTCAGTAAGAATTTCCTTGCACGTAACCAGCTGGCACTGAAGTGGATAAAGCTTCACCACTTTGGACCAGCTGAATATGTGATCTTTTGTGCCAGTTAATTACTCTAATTTAGAACATCCTTTGGTATACATCTGGCTAGGCATGATATTCTCAATTTCTCGAGGTTGATTACATCTTAATAGACAGAATGCCATTTGGACATTCGCCTTTCCACATGCTCATGCAGCTATTTCTCCTGTTCTTCAGCACACCACTATGATAATTATTTGCATGGAAAGCTATCAGTACAAAATTGCCTAATCATTCTTGTTACAGTATTTTAGGGCAGTCAAATAGGAAGAGGATGGAGAAGATGCTTCTGAGGGTGGCATCCTGTCTGATGAATTTTACTATGTAAAACTTAGGAGTCTTGTCTATGTGAATAGTTTAGATTTTCTCTGTAGTCAGCCTAGAGAAATGGGCACCACCAGATGGGAAGGTGGTGCCCATCCAGGGACAGGTAGCTAGGACAGGTGTAATGAAACATCCTGCTGAGGAAGCAGAGGGCGAGTTAGATGAAATGTTTGGGATGGTAAGGTTAGGAGAGCTGAGTAAACAGCTAGCTCTTTGTAGAACTTCTCCCAGGGCTCAGAAAGCAAGACCGTAGGTTTTCTCTGGAAGGAAAGGTGTCTGTCTCCATCCGTCTGTCTCTTTCGTTGTTTGTACTTCTGCAGATTCCACAGCTGAAGGGAGGCAGTCTCCAAACAGCCCCTCTCAGTTGCAATTTGAAAGTTTTCCAGTATGTTAGCTTGAGAACCCTTGCATTGCTGCTGCTGCTGGCACTCAGATACTTCTGGTACCTCAGAAGTGGACTTATTTGGAACAGAAATAGTCAATCTTTGTGATGTGGTACAAGATTAAGTTGACTTCTGACTGGAATCATATTTCCACTAAACAAATTAACCCAACCTATAACTCAACATACAACTCAAACTTTAAACAAAGAGCTCTGTTAACTATTATTTTAATAAATGTTTCCCACTAGCTCCTATTAATTTTCTTGATCCTTCGAAATTCTTGGCTCCAGACAAAAACATTAACTATTATGAGAGAAGTGCGAATAACTGTGTTACTTGCATGGCCAAACTTAGGGGGAACTTGAATGTTTCGTATGAGATCCTGTTTGCCTGGAATTTCCAGACCCATTTCAGACCTCCTAAAGTCTGTATGAGCTTATCTCAAAATTTTCACTCTGTGTTTCAGAGATAGAAGGGTCTTGTGTTAACCTCAAGGTGCTCTCTAGTCATCCTTTGCCCATTTCTTGATTTCTTTAAATGATTATTTTGAAAGAAAACTTTTGTAGTTGGTGAGAATATCTTGACTACAAAAAATAAAAAATAGTTTGTATTATAATTGATGGATTTAGGGCAGGAAATCCAAATATAGCTTACTCTCATAGTCTTTAAGTTGGGACCTCTGTGACCGATCTGTTAATAAGAAATTGGAGAGGGGAAACTCAAATCCTGTGGGAAATTAAAATTGTAAAGTACTCTATCTATGTTTAATCTGAAAGATATTTCACATGTAGGGCTAAATACAAATATAGCTGTAATATTTTCTTTCTAGAAAACAAGATTTAAAAAGGGTTTAAGAAACATCAAGTTAATAAGATTTGGGAGCACTTTTGCCCTTTTGTGTGAGTAATGAATTATTTACAGTATGTAGTCTTAGAGGGTTGGCACAAAACTGGATATTCCCAGAGTGGGGAACCAATGAAAGTCCTTATTGCCTTTGCTGTCTACATATTAGAAGCAAAAAGGATGTTATGTAGAGAAACAGACAGCATTACTCAAAGGTGGTTGAATTACTGCCTCAGTGCTCTATCAACATACTCACCAGTTCTTGAAACAGTTGCTGTCCAGCCCATGCACAGAAAATGCCTGCTCATATCTGAATGATTCTTGGTCAGATCTCCTGCACACTTTTTCCCCAGGAAACAGCAAAAAGCATTCAAACAAGCAAACTGTCACACTTCTGGGTTGGGTTACCAGTTCTACTGGAATAATTACAAAGGAGTGAGCAACAACTGGCAGCAGAGCAGCTTTGGAACAGAGATGCATAGAAACATACGTGTTTAGGAAAAAAAAAATAATTTAGTCATAAACTTATTCCTAGCTGCTTGGGGTGGTTAGGGAACTGTATGTGGTGTTAGCCCTTTGTCCAGTGCAATCTAACCAAAACATACAGCAGAAAAACACCTGCCTTCCATGGGGAGTTTCTTAATTTGTCTATTTGTGACTTTATTCAGCCTTAGTTTATTTTCCTTCTTGATTTTGATGCTCTAGCCTCTCTCATTTAGTAAAAGTGCTCCACAGCTGTGATTGGAGGAAGAAAAATACCCACTTCTATCGAAGTAACATAAATAGTAGCAGTAAAACTATTTAACAGAATTGCACAAGAGAACTTACTGACTCCTTCCTCTTCCCACTCAAAATTGCGTAACTTTGGGGGCACTAAGTTTTAAAGCATGGGCAACAGACAGAAGTACATTCAAGTAGCTAATTGGCAACCAGCAGCATCATTGGAGAGCTCCAGGCTGGGTTTCAGTGGGAACAAGCTTTGCTACATCACAGGACACCGTTGGTATCTCTGTGAGTTATTTCCATTCCCAGTCCTCGACATGTATGCCTCCCTTCCATTTGTCAAAAAATAAATAAACAAACATGTTTTCCCCAAAGAGTGGGGAACCAATAAAAGTTGTGATTTCATGGAGCATCCTGGGTTTGACTGAAGGGCCAAAGAAGGGTTCTGTAGAAGTGTACTCAGTTTTAAGATCTGTATGGTCTCTAATAGCTGGTATCTTTTACTGTCAGCAAAGTCATCACTGGATATTTCCTTTTAATGTTCATGCCCAGCTTCATACTTGCCTGAAGCAATTTTCTCAAACGTATACAAAAGCAAAATTCAGTAGCTTTTTTGCATTGAATTTCACCTATGCACATACTGACTGTCTCCAAAAAGGAGTTCAGGAAAGCAGCATACACTCTCTTTGACACTGAAATGGAGTTTGGTATCATAACTCGGGCATGCAGAAGTGGGTCAGACTCTTTTAATTCATGTTCAGTTTGTTCATTTCAAAAGTCTTGGTTTATCTGGAATCAGTTGCCTGGGGAATTTTTGAAGTCTCCATCACTAGAAGTCTTTAAGGTCAGGTTAGACAAACAACTGCCAGAAGTGATACTGATGTGGCACAGAGATACGGATGGAAGAGAAGGCGCATTAAGGTCCTTTCCTGCCCTATTTCCCTAACACTAATTGGAAAAGCCCCATTTTGATACTTTGCTAAAAGCTGGCCTGATTCTGCTCTCATGCAGAGGTCAATGGGGAATAACTGTTTAGAGCACTGAGCCAAACTCAGTACATGAGATCAGAAAAGGGATTTTTGAAGGGAAAGAGTTTAAAAAAGGAAAGGTTAGGAAGGGAAGTGAGAGTGTTGCAGTGCCTGGGCTCTGTGGTACCAAGTGCGCTTGTCTCATTCAGACTGTGAGTATGCTGCTGGTGTGAGGCTGAGATCATTAGTTCATGTCAGTGACACTTCATAGAAGTTAATGGATCCAATATGGCTCAGTAATTTCCTTCACCTTTCCTATCTCCCTCAACCATTTCCCCTTGAAGCAGTCACTTCCCTGAATGTGGGGGTTCTACTCCATGTTAATACACAGTGTAAACAGGAAATACCAAGTCTTGCCCTAAGTTTAGTGTGGCTGTTTTCACAATGTTAAGAAACTGGTTTTGAGCTCACTTTGCTATACTATAGGCATGTATTCTTTGATGGCAACTTTATGGCATATATTCTTTGATGTCCAGAGAGTAATGCTGGTGTAAATGGTGTAACAAGAACCACAGCTCATGCACAAATGTGGGTCTTTTAAGATACGCAGTTATCTGGGTGAAGCAGGGGAGCTTCAGGTAACTCTGAATAACTTTGTTCCGGTACGTTAAGCAATATTGGCGCATCAGTCCACGTCAGTATATACCTTTTCTGCTGAGCTACCGTCCAAAGGACCAGAGTGGCTGTCTAAGTCTAGAGTTACTAGAAACCAGTACAATCTTGCATTGTGTGTAATAGAAACACCCTTGTATGTTGCCAGCTGGAAGCATAGGATATTTTGATCTAAAGCTTGTTGAGGTGGAAAGTAGACTCAAAATAACTATTCCTAAATTGCTCATGGTATAGGAGCTTTTGTTCCAGATTAAGACTACTTTATTCCGAGTATCTAATCTGCTCTCAATTCATTTCACATGAAACAGTTGTAAGTGCTCCCACATGGGAAGATTATCAAGACTCAGTACTGACCTTTGAATTCACAGCCTGCTATCCTCCAAATAATTTTCCTTGTATAGATAAATCCTTATAACTGGACAACTCCCCAAATGGTGTAATGGGGCCTTTTTGTTGGCATGTTATTCCACAGATGCTATCTGAGAAATAACTTTTTGATTCTGCTACAAATGAGTTTTTGTGCTAGTTGTACTTCAACTGAAATTTGCCATTGTCAGTTGACAAGTTCTCAGTATCTTGGCCGGCCAGCAGAGCATCAGTGGCTGAACTTGGTATATCTGTTTTATGTTCCTGTTGTAATACTGCTTGGAGATCAGGGCTCTTCTGAACACAGCAGTAGTGGTCCAGTCGTCCCGGGCTTTCTATCTTGGATGACCTAGAGGTTGCAACAGAGCCTATTTAAGCTGTTACTGAGAGCTGCAAGGATGTTATCAAATTGAAATCTGCCAAAAGGCATGGATACAGCTGATACAGACATAGCATATTGACAACTTGAGTGCAGATTTCATGTAGTGGAAAAGATAAGGAGACTTATGAGTGGATTAGGTCTTTGTTGCTGGACCTATATGACTTACACTAAACAGCATAGCCGTAGAATGGCACCTGCCTCGCTGTCCCACCCCCCAGAACCATAGTGTGCCTCTGTCTGTTGTGTTCAAAAGCGAAGTTTGAGAAGGTTAATGTGGTGTCAGTTGTTACAAAAAATAGCAAATGTCTGAGTATTGTATCATTTTTATCTTCTTCACTTTATGTGTGGTCTGGGCCTACCTTTTTAGCTACTAACTGCACGTTGCATGGGTGCTGCCCAGGTGCTCATCATGCTACTGCTGCAGTGATTCAGAAATGTTAATGAGTCTTCCTCACAGCCTGCAGCAGTAGTGCCCTGTTGTACAGCCTAGGAACTGAAGCATAAAGAAAAGATTTTAAAATGTATTGATTTCAGGTGTTGGATTTTTTAGAAAATACCTCTCCCCCCCTTCTCTTCTCCCACTTATCCTCCGTTGCTCGCTGCTGTTTTGCTTTTCAAACAGGATGGTTTCTTCCTCTTTCCATATGACGGGGATACTGGGAAAGAATTTCTTGCTCTCAGCTCTAGTGGCAGGGAAGC
This sequence comes from Ciconia boyciana, assembly GCF_034638445.1. Lineage (NCBI taxonomy): Eukaryota > Metazoa > Chordata > Aves > Ciconiiformes > Ciconiidae > Ciconia > Ciconia boyciana. The sequence continues at coordinate 16,292,054 of NC_132945.1, read as the reverse complement.
CTTCAGTGTGCACAAAGAATAACTGAGAGGAAAGTATACTAAACAGATTTAGGGGAAATTCATAGACTTGGAGGGAACTAAAATCACAACATTGTAGCCAAACCACACAGGTTTCCAAGGAGGTATAATTTTCATACACTCGTTCTGACAAGAATTATAAAGCAAGGATTCCAAGTTAATATTAAATCAACAACTGCTAGAAGAAGGATATACAGTCACTCAGGCATATTGCCTTTATTTTCTGCTGTCCTAAAGCAGGATCGCAGGCTGTTGCTTCCTATATCAGTGTGTACGGGAAGTTTAATTTTTAGACAAAAATCTAAATCAACATGGAAGGTTTTAAGGAACAGACATTGCTCGTACTAATAATGTAGGGCAGGCACGCACTGTCCACTGAAGCTAAAAACCAGTCAAATGCACACATTCCCTCTACATCATTTCAGAGCACCCAAATTCTCGGACTAATAAAATAACAGTTCATAGTTGAGCAGGAAGAACAAGTTCTGAGCATTGACTATCAATAGAGCATAACTAATGTGTGTTTACCTTGGAAGCCCATACATGCACTAATCAGAGGGCTTTCATTGAAACTGCCTAATTTGAAATCTGTGGTGTTAACTCCTTCATCACTATGCTAATTTCTCATCTAATTGCCACATTTAAAGGGAGTAACACAGTAAGCTTCCACACTGCTGGAGTATCTTCTTTTGTTTTTGGAGATATTGCATGTAACCAGTGATGGGAAGACAATAGCTAAGGACACCAAATTAATCATGCCATAGTCTCAGATTCAAAAGTATTTAGGTTTCAGACTACGCTGAACTCCGTAGTAAATACAAACGCAGCTTCCTAATGGGAGGGTATAGAGAAGGCAGAGTCAAGACTTTTCTTGGACATGTACAGTGGAAGGACGAGAGGCAAAATGGGTACAAGTTGTGCCAAGAGAAATTCCAATTAGGTATTAGGAAGAAATTTTTAACGTTGAAGGTAGTGATGCATTGCAGCAGGGGCTGAGAGAGGTTGTAAATATCCATCAAAACATGTCTGGACAAGGTCCCGAGTAACCTTGTCTAATTTGGCCCTGATTTGGGGGCGGGGATTAAACAAGATGCCCTTCAGAGTTTTCCTATAACCTTCTGTGATTCTAAAATACACAATAGTAGCATACTTAAGATTTATGTCTAGAGTCCAAAATAAGTTTGAGAGGAGAAACAGAAATTTAGTTACTGTTCCCAAGGCTTTTTGTGTAAACTTAAAATACAAATAATTCAGAATATATTATTATCAAAGAGAAATACTTTAGATCCATATTGACATAAACAAGGCAAGAATCAGTCTTTCAGATGTTAAATAGTATCAAATCTTTATTTTTTTTTTTTTTTTCCTTTTAGCTTACCTTCAATCTAATCAGGTCATGGGCTGGGGAGAGAAGGCGATTGAACTACGCTCTGTGGAAACAGGAAATCTGGAAGGAGTATTTATGCACAAGAAAGCACAGAAGCTAAAATTTCTATGTGAAAGAAATGACAAGGTACAGAGATGACTACAGTGTGGTAATTTAGCAAAAATGAGTAATAGTTGGCTATTACACTAAGGCCATTTAACGTTTGTAACTTTGTTTTTACATTTGTTATTTCTTACCTTAGTATAGCTTCCCCATTCAAAGCAAATGTAGTCGCTGACCCCACAAAGCACTCCCTGTGGATATTCCGCACTTTCACACCGCCCTACTTTAGCCAGCTCTGTTATAACTTCTATTCCACCCAGCCTTAACTGGTATCAGAGGTGATAACAAACACACAGGTATTGCGAACTGGCCAGACTCCAGCACAACAGGTGTAGTGGGGAGGGCTAGTGAGCCAGCCCTGATAATGCCCAACTACAGGACTGCCTCTCCTGGGCTACTGAAATTACAGGCAATTCAGAGCAGCCGTCATGGGGAAAAAAAACTAGTATTTGAGATACTGCAAGCACTACAGTATGGATAATCAAATATTTCTTGCATATAGCAATTCTTGATAAATGTTCTGTGAAATCTGCTTAGTCCCACTGACACATTTAGAAAACTGGGGCCCCCAAACTGTTTAGATTAATTATTTTAAAATGTTCTCTGTGTCTTTCCAAATAGGAAAAGAAATACACCAAAAAATATATCCCAGTTGTACTACAAGCACAGTTTCACTTTTAAAAGTTTCTCACGGGATTAAAATTGAATTGTGATATATATATATATATATCTCCTTGTATTTGGGACTGTGGCATTCTCTCAGATTTCCTGTATGGGTAAAAATATTCTCATAAATGTAAACTGACAGTAGCATATCTTCTTTTTTTTTTTCCCCCTTTCAAGGTGTTCTTTGCATCTGTACAGTCAGGAGGCAGCAGTCAAATATACTTTATGACTCTTGGTCAAAATGTACTATTCAACTGGTAAATCACATCAAAATGAAGGATGCTTTGAAATTCCCTGTAGGTAGCAGTGTAAAATGCTTGGAGGTAATATACACAAATTTGCACTTTTTACCTACAAAAATTTTGTCATTATTATCAAAATTAATATTCTTTCAGTTTGCAAAGAATTCCATTTTCCTGTCAAAGTACTGCAAACATGTTTAGTTTGTCTTCTAAAATATGTTGCAAACCAAGATTGTATTCACAGTGTTAGGAGAGAACAACTTTAATGAAGGATGTAGCTGATGAGCTCCTGTACTCTGAACAGTTTCATTTTCACAGATGATGTAATGTTGTTATCTTGAACTGAAGTCTCTTTCTTCTTTGGACAGCAACAGCTGTAGGTAGATATAAAAACACAAACAAGTTGGGTGACAAATTGGAATCTACTTTATTTTGAATTGGGTTTTGGCTTGTTTTGCATTTTAAGCAAGCCGTTACTGTTTCACCAAGACTCACTTGTCCAAGTCTTATAATTAGTGAAAGAGCAACTGTTCATGATGGGGCCTAAGGCAGATTGGGATGCTTGAGGGATTGTATCCTGTGCTAGGTAGACAGGTGCATTTCACTGCAGAGTTGTAAAAGCAGCTACTTCTAGACACGTGCCCTATCCGGTAGATTTTACAAAATGCAGGGGACAGACTTCATGTTTCTCTCAGGGCTGGATGCCTGAGCCCATAGACACAGTTACTGTAGAATGTATTTGTAAAAATAGTTTAAATAGTAATTTGTCAAAATCATATATGCATAAAGCATTATGGACTTGAACCTGTAACTTTCATTCGAACACGGGACCCACACTCATATGAGTGGATTTAAAGGCACTACCCATGTATATAAGGGCACAGGATCAGGCACCTTCTTTTCTTCCCTTCTTGCTCTTTCAGCATCAAGTCTTCATGTATTTGTGTGTAAATATAATTTTTCCCCAATGGATGTTAAGATTAACAAATGTATTCTTAATATAGTTATGAAAATATCCAAAGAGTTACTCTATTATAAATAGAAAATATAAATAATTTCAGGTGCTTTCTATGCTAATTACATCTAAATAAAGCTGCACCCGGTAGTGTTATTGGTGCCAGTGTTTCTGCATAAACTCTGTTCTCAGGGGCTTGTAACTTGGCCATAAAACTATACAGATATAATATATATATACTATATATAATCATATACTATGATTAAATTGTAGGGTTTAATGCAATCCTCATTTAGCTGATTTTTGGATGTGCTTTGAAAATGTAAAGCATCAAATGTAATACAAAAGAGCTCATTCTAGACATGATACAGTATGGATGATGCTGTAGGCCAAAGTGAAATCACTAGCTACAGTGTTTGAAGAGAGATGTTTTTTACTTGAAATATGTGATACTGAAAGGTGCAGGGAAAGTGTGTTGGAATATCTGGTCATCTACCTCAAGGCTGATGATTCAAAGTTGACTAAGAAGGGGAGAAATAAAGTTGTTAAAACTGGTAGCTGTTTTGTACAGTATGTCAGGTTAAGTTAGCGTTAGCAGTCATGCTGTGACTGACAGCTGCTCAGATTGCAACCATCAGCTCCAGAACTGGTATCCTTGTGTATGTCAGCAGAGAATCAACCTAGGGGCTAATCACCCTTCCCCCCCATCCCTGTGTTGGCACCTCAGCTGCTGCAGGCGGATCAGAGATGCCCACGCTGTTGCTGTCTATGTTCTTTGGCTATGTGGAGGACTTGCACTTTCCAAAGTTATTAACCTAGCACTTTTCACGAGCACTAGCTTATCTCAACATGCATGGTGTTTTTTATGAAGTATTTTTCTTTTAAATGTTTTAACTTACAGAAAAATAAGCCTAAGGCCATACTAAAAAGTATGTGCAGTTAAATACTCAGTGGTTCTTGATGCATGCAAGTAATCAGCTTGTGTGCAGATTTAAAGTCTGAATGGTATACAGTGCCCAGAGCTGTGTGAAAACAGGAGGTCTCTGTCTATTTATAGTAATGTTCCTACCTGTTGCCAACGCTAGGACTGGGGCAAATGAGCAAAACATGGCTTGGCTCCCTATGCTACTGAACACTGGGTTTGTTTTGTTCAACTTTCACCAAAAAAAAAAAAAAAGAAACCAAAACCAAACAAACCCAAACCTGTAACAGAAAGAGAGATGAACGTTACAATTACAGGCAGAAAGCAATTTGCAGACAATCAGAAATACAGTTTACTTGCTTTTGACTTAAAATAGAAAGTCTAAGAGACTGTGAAGAAAGAACAACTTTCATTTTGTACCCAGTAGGTGCACAAAACTTGCTTGCAAAACTGCTCGTGCTATAAGCAATCAGTGATCCAGGCTGCCCTATAATATTTTTTCAATTGTGCTTATCTCAGCAGCCTCTGCATTACATGGCACGCATGTGAATATTTTCCCCCTCCCATTTTGGTGTCAACAGGTAGGAGGCAGATTTTTCCTGATGCTAGGCACTAGTTAAAAAGAATTTAGCAGAGAACAGTGGGAATTTAGAACAACCCATATCAACAGATTAAAGAAGCAAATGTGATCAAATTTGTTTAATGCTATTGTAACAGAAAAGTGTGACAGTGAGTTGACACACTGTAGAGATGTTTAGCTCCATACCAAGAGGGAAAAAATAAAAGCAAGTTCAAGAGAGGGAATGTGCACTATTACATTGAGATTTTAATTCTTCATTCTGTTTCCTTCTATTAGCTCTCTTTTATTTCCAGCAATGATTCAAGGCAGTGGGTTGGATTTTCATCTGTCACTTTGCATGTAAAACCATTGGAATTACTGGGGTTACATCCATGTGTAAATGTGGAAAGAGTGAGGCCCTTAGAGATGAATGCTTTTAAAGGATTTAGAAGTGGTATTGCAAATAGCAATAGCAACTGGATGCAACAAGAAGACTGTGGCATTTTCTCTTTATCAAGAGAAAATCAGAATGGTTGAAGATGAGAAAGAGCCCAGAGATGTTGAGAAGAGTAACAGAAGAGACTGGAAGTAACTGAAGGGGAGGGAGTGGATGTCTGGAACAGTGTATTGCTGTAGGAGGAATAAAAAAAGGTTAAGAGATGTTAAGGGAAAGAAAGTAACCAAAGAAATTGAAAGGTATCTGGAGTGACCAGGTGGTCTGAACACTGAATGAGAGCATGTTCTGAATAAATGTTCAGCTCCAAGCAAAAGTTCAAAGGCTGGAAGAAAAAAAAATTCCAGAGACCCAAGTTTATCCTGACATAACTTTAACTATGCAAAATGCGTATCAGATTTGTAGTTTCATTTTGTGAGGCGTTTCTCTAGCTGTACCCTTTCACTAACTTTTAAAACCAAGGACTGAACTGCTTAACAATGTGTTTTTCTAGTGATGTCACTTTGATGTGAACAAATGCTATAGGGGCAGAAGGGCAGAACGTTAGGGATCCACGTCAGTAATGCTTTGGTACATGCAGTATCCTAATGGCAGGTGGTGCTCCTAATGTTATATTTGCCAAACAAGATTGCGCTAATGCTGCAGCAAGATAGTATTGTATGTGCCTGCTTTCATTTTAGGTATGGTGAACTCTATTCTGCAGCCTGAACCTTGACATATGACTTTAAAACCTGGGAACAACGCAAGCTATGTACTGTACATTATGTATTGTTCCCTACTGTTGAAATTGTACAACTGAAACAGTAATAAAAAATACTCTGAAAATCCAAACTAGTATTGTGCTTGTAAAATTCTGTTATATTGGCATAAGCTATTGTAAAAATCATAGAGAGCTTTGTTATTGTTTTCCAAATCCAGACAGTATCCCAGGGAAACATCTACATCTGCCTACAGAGACATATATATCTGCCTATAGAGACAAAATGAATATATTTCCTTGCAGCGGATAAAGATGTTGAGGTGACAGTGTGAGAGTTCAGCCTAGACAGTGCTAGTAAAGGTGACAGCCTGTGCTGTGCATGCTGCTCATGAGCTTCACAAGTGAATTTCTGTGCTTCCACCTTTCTCTTTACACAAATACCCAGTGGGGTGAGGGCAGTGGAACTAGAGCGAAATGACAGCTTGCAGCCATTGACGCTACAAGAACTGGCTTTTATGCATGTGTATTGGCCTGAATGCCAGGTTAGCCCAATTCACTTTTTCTCAGGTATGCTCATGCAGTCTTTGTTGCCACATATAAAATTCATTGCTATATATAACGTGAGGTATGATAGCACACTGTAGCTGTACCACTTAAGAGTAAGAATTAGGAAATTTGCCATTTATGCCAGTGTTGGGAGCTGGAAAGGGTGAGGGCATGAGGTGAGATTTCTCTTCATTTTTTAAAATGAAGAGTACCTTTCATCAATGTTGTATCTCTTTTAAGCTAACAGAACATGTTGCTTCCAGCATTTGATATATGAAGTGGGATCTGTATTGTAAGTTTAAAGATATCGTGGTTGCTTGATTGGGTAGATAGCTTAGTTTTGGCAGTCATTATTGTTCTTTCCACCAAAAGTTATTGCTAAGTTTCAGTAATACAGTACACCTGGATTATTCCATGCCACTTACTTCAAATGAGTTTCAGTCCCCAGCACAAGAGGAAATGTATCAGGCTTGAGTTCCAGGACAATTCTGTCTGTTGGACAGGAGATTTTTCTCTCCTGTTTATTTGCTTACCTCCTTTAAAATCAGGAATAATTGTAGTAAGTAGAGAAGAACAAGTATTCTGGCTTCCTGCTTCACCTGTGATTCAGTTCTGCACCAATGACTCTGCCATAAAAAAAGTACAGGGATTCATATATGCATTATTAGTGGATTGGGAAATGTCATTAATGTTGTGGAAAAAACTTGTCAAGAAATAAAAAGTCTTGTTCTCCAGAACCAGCATGAAAAATCTTGTACCCAGCCCCATGTATGTGAAAAGAACTGCATGTGGGGATCCGAGGGTTTACTCTTGAGGTGATCCTTTATTGTTTGCTGACTGTAGATGTGTGTTACCTTGCTAAAGGTTAGTAACATGTACAGTGAGAAGTGCTGATCTTCTTAAGACCCTGTTTTTCCCCTTGCTTCTAATATTGTTAGATTTCTCAGAGTGGGCTACAGTTTCCACCTTCTGTATCAACTATTACCAGTTCATTTTTTTTTCACCTTAACTTAGCCAAAATGGTTCTACAGTTTCCAGGAAAAATGCTAGGGACAGTATGTCTTGTCCATGTTTGTTTTTACAAGACAACAGAAACAAACTTCTCCCATCACAAAAACACAGACAGAAAAGCAAACTGGCAGGCTTTTCTATTAAAAAAGAGTTTCAGGAACCGGAACTTGAAAAATGGTCAGTAAACCTGTCTTTGTACATTTTACCATTCCTGTGAAAAGAGAAGCTCATTTGCCATCCCCATTAAGACTTCTCTATTTTCAGCCGAGTTAAAAATGTAAAAATGAATGTTTGCATGTGCTCAATATAACCTCTCACAAAAACGTATCTCCCAGACTCCTAGCAAGCATGCTGCTCCAGCCTGAGTGGCCGGGTCATAAAAATTTTTCCTGCAGTTGCAGTTCTGGGCTCAGACCACATAGCCCACCCAAAAAACAGCACTAAAGGTGGTGTGCAAAAAGGGACTGCAGTTGTTGAAATCTGAACAAGCGACACCTGACAGAAGTCTGCAGGCAAAGTAAAACTGGACAAAATGCCCCGAGATGAGAGCAAATAAAGGCAATTCCAAATCTAACCTGCAATTACTAGGTTTGGGGGTTGATCTACCCATCTAGACTAGTACTGAAACATTATTTGTATTTTTATCCGATACATATAACTAAGCTTGATCCTTATGGCAGGTGCTATAAGGAATGTCAGAGGAAGTGTTGCATGGGCTAGTAACTAAAATCTCCTCCCCCACTCCTCGCTCATTGGCAATGACTGACATGCAGGTAGGCAATACACCCATTTAATCAGTGGTGTGCCAGCAATCAAGAGTAGTCATGTCATCCTACCCTTAAATATAGGAATATTCTGAGGCAAATATTGACTAAACAAAAAGCAAACTGGGCCCAACTATGGCACTCATTTGTGTGACTATTAAGTAAAATTCAACTTATTTACAACAAAATAAAATTAGTCTCTGATCATCCTTGCTCATGATCCTCTCCTGCTCCCAATCCTGAGTTGTTCAATTAAAATACTATTAAGAAAACAGAAGGTTGCAAATTGCTAGAAACTGAACCTATTGGAGACACAGGAGCATCCATCCATATACCGATTCATCTGATACAGCTTCCAGCATACAAGCAAATCACAGAAGAGGTGCATACTGGACTCGAGAACAACTTTCTGACATCAACATATAAGATCAGGCCTCAACTTGTCCTTTCTTAAGGTAGCAGCCAGGATCAAGCTAATACATAATTTACTTAGTCCCCTCCTCCTCCACACACACACACTTCATTCCAGCCCTATATACTTCTAACTCTGCATCTTTTTTGTGTTGTACATTCTGTTAAGGTGCTGCACAAAATCAGCATATCGGTACCAAAAGGCAATAGTGACATGGCCACTAGATTTTACCCAATGTAAGAAAGCAACCTTTTCTTTAGAATCTGAAAGGTAGCAAAAAAGAGAGCCAGGAAGGGGAAGCATGAATTAGCAGGCACTAATAAGGAACATACAGAATTCCCTTCTCCCTGGCAGAAACCCTCCCCCATTAAGAACCCTTCAAACTCACTGTGACTTGACAGTAGAATTCCCCTGATGAAGTTGTATTATCCATGTTGCACCTAAAGGCGTAGATAAAACAGTTTATATCTCACCACCACAAAACACGCTTTTGCCCACAAAACAATGCCAGTTCAAAGTGAAAGCATTTGGGGTTTTGTCTCATTGTGGCGGTGTGCTCCCCCCCTCCCCGTGCAAGCAGTAACCACCAGTGGGAGTCATCCTGATAGCTGCATCCAGGTTATGCTGGACCTTGAGGATGGATGGCAACACAGTAGCCAAGGGCTGCCTGAAGCAGTGATCCACATGTCTTGCTGATATGGAAGTATGACTGTAAGTCAATCATCTCACTCCTTAAATAGGGGACAGCCCGGGGCCCGCTGAGCTCTCGTGCACGGCAGCGGGCTGCACGCCAGGATCTCCCCTTGAGCAGGGACGCCTCTCAAGGGTACTCCTCGAGGTCGAGAGATTCCTCGCCGCAACAGATCCTCGGTAAGTGACTAATAGCATGCTAAACTTTGTAATCTTGGCTAAGTGATATAAAGGATTGATGGCGCATATATAATCCTTTAGACATAAACCGTTGACCAAGTCGGGGACTATGATTAGATCTAGACGCACCTAGACTCCTCTCTGAGAAGTTTAGAAAGCAAGGGGATCCTTTTACAAACCTCATGACCCAAGGGGAGGGTCTCCCTGACGGTTCTGTCTGACCCCATCCTCTACGCAGTAAATAATCAAGTGTACCTTGCCGTCAAATCTCGTTAAATAACTGTCGCACTGAACTTTGTTAACTCCCTATTCTATATCAATAAAGTCTATTTTTGCTTCTCTCTTACGAGTGAAGTGCACTCTCACTCCATCCGCGACACTCATAATAGGAAGAACTAAAATATCTTCTTTTCTTTACAACTATCTGCCAAACAGTAGAGCTAGGCAGTAAGATACAGCTACACACACGCACACACACACACACAAGTTACAGAATATATCAAACAAACTGTAAATAGCTTTGTATTATCTATTGCTATTGGAGCCCAAATGAAATGGTATTTTAATTTTAGCTTTGTTTTACATTTAAAAGTAGTTTGTTTCATGGTACCAAATTGCTCTGGAATGAAATTGTTTCTCCAAAGACCATCATAAAAGCTCTCTTACAAGTTCAGTTCCATGTTTAGACAGCTGTATTTAAGTTAAATGAAACATGAGCAAACCTGCAATCTATATAAGAGACTTCTATAGATTCTAAAACCTGCGCAATAAATCAAGGTTCCACATAATAAAAGTGTAAGAGATCTTCCTGCTGAGAGCCCACCATTTTCTTAAACTGCTCTTCAAAGTGCATAGAGGCACTGATTAAAGGGCAAGAGGATGTTGCTGGGTAATCACCTCCAATGTTATTTTAGCATTATTTAATCGCTTCCTGCTATTTTCTAGGTTGATTTAACAAAAGCACCTAGGAAATAATGGTGAAACGTATTAGAAAGCCTTTTCCATTTTTGTCCTCAAAACACTTTGAGGTGAACAACTGTGTTTCACAGTAAGCTTTATGATCTTGCACAATAGCTAATTTTTTTTTAATCTACAACATCACCTTTTGTACCTTTCATTTCTCCAACATATATTAAACATGATGTTTAACAGAATGTAATAACGTCCTCCTATTCAGCATAGCCCATTCCTCACTGGCATTGCTATAGAGGCTAACTGCTGTTTTTCTTAAGGCGTGTTGTACATAAAAGCTGAGATACTTGGCTGCTAATTATGTCTGAGAATTTGAGACTATGTATTGATTTAACAGAGGTCGACACTGGTATGGTTCAGCACGCTTAGTTGTAGGTATATGAAAAATCACAGTCTTCAATGAGCTTCTTACATGCCCCGATGGAACAGGCTCAGCATAACACACTGAGCTCTTAGTTTTCATGATTCTCATACAGCCATCTGCTGATGGCTCATCACCATTCATTACTGATTCTCCATGTGTTTCTGAACTTCCAGTTTCTAATACAATCACATCCATCCCACTGGTCAGGTATGGCAGGGCAATCACATCTAGAGGAACTCACAGACATTACCAGTCATTAAAACATGCTGTTGACGTGCCATCAGCAGAAGAGATTTTACCCTGTTCCAGTGTTGAAACTGGTATGTTAGCTAGACCTCTGCTGGTGAGAAAGAAGGTAACAGGAGCAAGTTCCTAAGAGAGGGAACTATCTTGTTATCTGAAGCTGCAATGCATACAAATTTATCCAGAATTATCAAGTATTAACTCTACTATCAGTCCATATCAGTCCAGTATCACTCCACAAAAGCTACAGCTTCAGTTTTCATGACTGAAACTACAGTGACTTACAATAATAAAAAATCCTGACGACAGATGTACATGTAACAATTACCTCTGCTATAAATAAAATACCTTTCTTCTGCAAGTCCTATCACGAGCACAGACAAAAGCGGAGAGAAGCTGGGAACAGTCCACAAATTTCCTCATTATATCTACAGATTCATTTAATAGCTGGAAAAAAAGTCTACACCACAGCTCTCTGGGTAAGGCTTGTATGTGATGTGAAATCACATCCTGTGCAACCTCAGTAAAAAGGTGTTTGGGTCGTGTTTGTTTTTTTAAATCATAAATGCCGTTTTATCAGTCCACACAACAGATCTTGTGTTTACTGGGAAAAAGACACCACACTGAAGTTTTACTCAATACCTTGGCTTCAACATATAAACATCAAGAATGACTGATTTGTTTTAAATTTTCTCACTAAGGAGTGCACTGTTCATAAAATCCTTAAACTTATACCACTCCTAGGGCAGACTAAAGGCCAGAAAAGGCTTGGTTTTTATATCCCCTTGTCTAGTTTTTCCCGTCTGTTTTAAATGGTTCGAGCAACAGGTTTTCGATTTTCCCTAAGGCAAATGCTCCACAGTGGCAAAGGTGGTAGACTACAAATACAATCATTCTCAAGCTGTGAGCTTGGAGAACTGCTTCTGGCCCAGCACATGAAGCAGCTCTGCCTAAGCTGCAGCCCCACTTTGGTCTTCTGGATTTCCAAAGGCTATCTGGACCAGTGACACTATAAATACTGGAAACTGCTTCTCTTCTTCCTCTTCCTGCCCCCTTATCTTTACTCCTCTCTCCTCACTCTGTCCTGCTGATCTATAGCCTAATGTTTCCTCTGATAGAAAAAAACCACATATATTAGCAAGTGCTAGTGAAGTATTAAATACAAAGTTCTTAATCCCCAGAAGTTTCATTAATACCGTAAGTGATCATGGCATCATAAAGAAGAATAGGATGATCTTGATAGTAGCAGTGGGATGCGAATCAATAATAAAATAAAAAAGTAAGGTCACACACTTAGGGACCTCTAGTAAGAACTTCTCCTAATAGATGGAAACTCAACCATTGCTGTTGGAAACAACAAAGGAGAAAGACCCAGGAGACTTTGTCAATGGCAGGATGATTATGATTACCAACAAACCACAACTATGAAAAAGGTAAATACAACTTTAGGAGCTAGCACGAGTCACTTCCCTTGCAACTAGGAATGCATGCATGTTGAGGTGGAAGCAATTAATGACTATTATGCATCCAGTTAAATTAAAACGGAATTAGGAACAGGTGCAGCAAAAAGTCCCTAACGGGACGCAGGGCACAAAGAGCCTATTTGTTATGCAGGAGGCTGGCAGGCCCGGCTGCCGTGCCACACCCTACCGACGACGAGCTGGGGACACCCCGCCAGCTCTCCGGCAGCGCGCCACGGCAAGACGAGGGCGGGCAGCAGGTCAGCACCGGAGCAGACTACGAACGGCCCTTCCGTGCGGGAGCCCCCAGGCTCGGCTCCTACCGACCGAGCCGTGCCAGCCTACCGGAGGAACAAGCCCTGAGGTGCCCAGAAGCGGGGGGTGGGGGGGGTGTACCACCCAGCGCCTCGGAAACCCCTTCCCTCCGCCGCTACCCGGCTGTTTCTTGCCGGCGGCCCCGCGGCTGCTCCTCCCACCGCTTCCCCGGGCCTCCGCTTCCTCCTTTACACCCCCGCCCCAGCCAAGCCCGCTCTCCCCGCTGCTGCCGCCGCCTTCCTGTCACCGTGTCCGTCCCCCCCCCCGCCCCGCAACGGTCCGCCGGCTCCACCCCTCCCCCTCCGCGACCGTTGGGAGCTTTGACTGGAGCGCGGCGCGCGCGCGCACCAGCCCCGCCTCCGCGCGCGCCATGGCGGCGCCCTGGCTCAGCCCGTGACAGCAGGAGGCCGAGGCCACCGTCTCCCGCCGCCCTCCCCAGCAGCGGCCCGGGCCCCGGCTTTCGCCCTCGGCGGCGCGGCGCGGGGGGAGGGGCCGCGAGGAAGCTGTCATGCAGGACCCTACCTCCGAACGCGGCGGTAGCGCCCGCCCCGCCGAAGAGAGGCGGGGGCCGGCGAGCGGCGGGGCCTCCTGGCTCCAGAGGGTCTTTGAAGAAGTGCGGGGCTCCTCCCAGCTGAGCGTGGCCCCCGCGGAGCCGCCCCCCGTCACGGTGGTGGCGGTGGAGCGGTACCTGGCCGAGGCGCCGCCGCCGCCCGCCGCTGCCCCGCAGTACTGGTACGACGTGACCCTGGCGGACGGCGCGTGCCAGGAGCGGTGCTACCTGGCGCCGCGCCTCAACGGCCTGGTGCAGCGCGCGCACTTGCGTGCCGGCGCGCGCCTGCGCCTCACGCGCTGCTCCTACCTGTACGACGAGAGGCGCCTCAACTACGGCTTCCTCTGCCTGGAGGAGCTGGAGCGGGTGGGGGGCGCCGGGCCCCCCGCCGAGCCGCCCCGCCACCGCCCGCCGCCCCTCCGCGGGGAGAAGAAGCACTACCTCCCGCTGTGGAACAACGAGGATCCCTACGGAGACATGTGGGTGGCGGACAAGCCCCAGGCGCAGGTGGACGTCGACGGTAAGCGGAGAGGAGGCGGCTTTAGAGGACGGGGATGTAGGTGGAAACCGGCCCAGAGGCAGCCGGGCGCCCTAGGGAGGTCCGTGCTGCTGAAGCCGCCCGCAGAGATGAGAAGGTGCGGTTGCTTGTGCAGCTGGGCCGAGCTCCCTGATCAGAAGTGATCCTCCAGTTGTGTTAGGCACCAATACCAGGCTGCCATACGTATCGCAGTTTACGTGTTCATGTTACTTTGAGAGGGGGTTTTAAACTTTACGGAACGCTGACTGAAAATACATAGCTGTGGTGCTTGCACCCGGTCTTCTGAGGTGTCAATAACATCCGTTTCAGTAGTAGCCTCTCGGCTAGTCTGTGGCACTGGGTGCTCACACCTATACGCTGCCACCCAAAATGTGGTCAGTGCTGAGGGGCTCGGGCCAGTACACGAAGCCTGGTGAGGAGGGAGGTATAAGTGGGACTTCTGCATGAGTGTGATGCCCTTGTAGGCTAACACCTGTGTCTTGTAGTAGCTCTTCTGTTCGTCTGACAGCACTTCTGGGTCATTTTAAATGTGTCATCACTTTCTTTTTCAATTAAAAAAACCCACAAAACTATGCTGTGTGCAAATAGCTCAGAGCGGGATTTAATGGTGAATAGTATCAGCAAATGAGCCTTTTTAAATGTTAGAAACATTAAGAAAATATATGTGACGTCCTGGTCTGTGTGCTTTACTCCTGAAAACTTAAATGTTCAATCATAAATGCTCTTTTTTGGTCTTTTTTTTTTTTTCTTTAACTTTAGTCTCCAAGCTGACTTCTCTTGGTCAGCTGGAAATGACCTGGAGAAGCAGAGTTCACTTCCATCCACTTCTTGTGAGAGTCCTGCACAAATCTAGACTAAGGTACTACGGGAAACCAGAGAAAAAACTGCATATGCCTTATCAGGTAAAGAGGGCTAAATACATAGGTTAGCACTTGAACAAATAGCTGTAGGATATTTGGAAATCATTATTACCACATAGTAAGCACATAAAGTTAAGATTTATGTTGTAGCTACTTTATGTTAAAAATGCTACGTTTACAAAAATGCCGAGCCCTTTAGAGTAGGAAATGGTGAATTTAGTGATCTAACTTGAGTGGATGTGTTTCAGTTACTATAGTTCAGTTGAGCTTTTTGTGAAGAAAAAAAAATATTTGGAGTTTTTAGTAGCATAACAGCCTAAATGTTTCTGGTGTCTATGCTTTGGAAGTTGGAGTTAGTCTGTCTTGTCCAAAAAAAAGCGAACAAATTTTAACAAATTGTATCCCCCAGTTCTCTCACCTGGTGACTTCTAGATAGATTGTTTTACTGTAAAATTCTTAATTATTTTCCTAATATGTTTTACTTGTGATATTTTTGTGTAGAGCTTCTTGGAAATGGAGACAGGAGGTGTGATGGGTTGGTCCTAGACAGCAACTAAGCACTCACCAGCTGGTCGTTTGCTCTCCACTGCCCCCTCCAGAGAGGTGGGGGAGAGAATTGGAAGAGCAAAAGCGAGGAAAAACCCTTGGGTTGAGATAAAGACAGTTAAAGGTGAAGGGGGGAAAAAAGGGCAAACAAGTGATGCGAAAGCAATTGCTCACCACCTCTCACCAGCAGACCGATGCCCAGCCAGTCTCTGAACAATGGGTACTTTGGGAAGACTAGCAGGCCGTTGTACATCTGAGCATGATGTTACATGGCATGGAATATACCCTAGGTCAGTTCAGGTCAGCGATCTCGGCTGTGTCCCCTCCCAGCCTCTTGCTCGCCGCTAGCTTACTCGCTGGGGTGGCAGAGTGAGAAACAGAAAGACGTTGACACTGTGCAAGCACTGTTCAGCAACAGCTAAAGCATTGGTGTGTTATCAACACTATTTTAGTCACAGATCTAAAATGCAGTACCATGCAGGCTGGTACAAAGAAAATAAAGTCTGTCCCAGCCAGACCCCATACAGAAAGACAACACTTTACAAAGAGCTCCAGTAACTCATAGGAATTCTTCCATGGGGAGAGAGAGGTATGAAACGTCTTAATGAAGGGCTGTGGTGTTTTCACATTTCATGTTTCCATTCCCTTTGCACATGAAGGTAAATCTGGGTCTTCTTATTGGAGGTGCTTCTTGGTAGACAGTCTAGATGATACTCCTAACTTTCGTGGCAGTTCATCAGTCGCATTTTCTGGTATTAGTTGTAGAATCAATACCCAGAGCTGATTTAGCTCAATAAGTTAGGAGACAGATTTTACAT
This sequence comes from Ciconia boyciana, assembly GCF_034638445.1. Classification (NCBI taxonomy): domain Eukaryota; kingdom Metazoa; phylum Chordata; class Aves; order Ciconiiformes; family Ciconiidae; genus Ciconia; species Ciconia boyciana. The sequence goes on along the minus strand of NC_132945.1, from coordinate 16,275,780 downwards.
GCTTTTTGCTTTATGCATTCCTTCTTTAGATAGTGTTGAATTATTGTTATTGGATAAAAACCAATGGGATAACAAAAGATTCTATTATATAATGGTTTACTTTCAAGGATGCACGGTTCATGACTAATTAGGAATATTAGAATGAGCTAACAAGTGTTGATTTGTATAATGTCTGTATTGAACTTGGAATAAGGAAAAGAGGATTTTAGAAGCAGCAAGGGCAAAAAACACATAAGGTGTTAGATACGTTCAACAATGGTGATATATTAAAGAGTGGATGGTAGTATGAACAAAAGCAGATGATTGTTTGAAGCTGACAGATGAATGGATAAAATGAAGCATTTTGATAGAGCTGAGATTTTTTTTTTTCAGTGGATTGCTACCTTTTAAGATCATTATAAGACTGTTTAAAAATCTTTTTCACTGCTCAGTTATGGATTCAAAGTTCGCCCAGTTTAAAATTATAATTAGGTAGAAATCTTTGTTGTGAGAAAAACTTCAATGAAAAGATAGTGGTTTGCAATGCAGATTTTCTGCATTTTTTTCTTGAAAATCAGACTTGTATCGTGTTTAGATCAAGAATGTTTAGCAAATGGACCTGTAACATCTCAACTTCCAAAATATGTTTTTCCTTCATGGATATTTTGAAATGTTATTCTAAATACAGCAGTGTCTCTGATAAAGAAGAATCTTTTCAGTATTGTTTCTTGTGCATGGTATTTCCCCAACCTCCTCCAAAAACCATAGCGTGAAACTGGCGTAACCTACCATTACTGAGCACTTGAAAGATAAGAGTTTGGGCTGGGGTAGTTGTGGAAGAATTCTTTTGTGAAAATTAGGGATTTCTTCAACTCTAGTATTCAATACAAGTTTTGGAACATACCCTGTATCCATTTGTGATCATCAGAGGAATTGTTCATGAGTCAAGTAGCTGATGCACTATCCGAAATAAATATGTACCAGAATGATGATAAATAAAAGATGAATGTATTTTGTCTCTTTTTTTCTTTAGGCTTACTTTGAAGTTGCTGATGGTTCAGGCATGATGTCAATGGTTTTGTGGAATTCATTATGTCCTGAATGGTATAACAGTATGAAGGTTGGCACAGTACTACTTCTTGAACAGTATGCTATCAAAACCAGTTACCCATTTAAAACACAGCCAACCCCAGGGGATTCACAGATGAAGAGATTTGCTACAATTGGTTAAGTATTGCAGAAACCTGTTTTGATTCAATGAAATGTAGCTGTAAAAAGGTAGCTCTTCACAGAAATAAAATAGAAAGTGATCTGTTGCTGAGACTAATTGATAAGGTATATATCCTTAAATATAAGCTTTGAAAGGTCTCTTAGCATCCAAGTTCTTATTGGTCCCTGTTTATATTTGGATCATGTCTACAAAGTTTATTGCCACAATTAGTTAAAACCTTTATTTAAAAAATAAATAAAAATCTAATCCCTGGTTTCAAGTATTGGGGTCATAAAGACAGGCCTCTGGTACTGAATTTTAGTCTGATTCTGCTTCCTGATTAATAATACAGATATCGTTTGTGCACTGCTCGCACCTTCTTCTAGGTCATTGAAGCACATTGTCACCTGATCTGACTTCAGATTTTAGTGTATATGGTCAAGGCCCAGAGTATCTGCAAAGCTCCACTGAATAAAAAGTTGCATTGATGACTGCTGTCTGTGCTGAAACGGCAGCACCATGGGAGTGCATATATGAAGAATATTCCTTGGCTATGAGAAAGTATTTTCTTACTTGCGGTTGTTTAGTGGGACAGATATTCAAAGGAGCTATGCTACAGAAATACAAGTGCTGCAATGTAACAATAATAGCCTTTTCAAACTGGATTTGGTCAACATGTTGGGGTTTTTTCTCCTACTTTGCTGAACATGAGTTCTTTCCCCTCTTGTGCTTTTAAACTCAGAACAAAATGTCAGCCAACATTCAGAAAATTCAAATAACTTCCTTGAAACAAGCAACTATGTGTGTTAGTGAAGGATGATGTATGTACAGCTTATTAATGATGACAGTTTCCTAATGTGGTTGCTACAGTGCACAAAAATAAACAGTATTTTCACTGCTAGAAGCAGTGTATTCTCTGCCTAATGTATCTTTGCCTTAAAACCAGATCTTAATGTCTGAAGTGTTTGTGACGAGTTGGCAGGAGAGAGAAATGTTTAGCCAGGAATAGAAGTTTGTGAGGGAAGCTGATGATAATTACAAGCCAGCCCTGAAAACAAGTATAATTGCCACAAAACCTTTCTACGGGAAAAGGACAGAATAAAATACACTGTCTGACGTGACTTTCTCTATGGGCAAATACCACTTCATTTTAATGGCTTCATTCACACTACACTACTGATTTCTGCAAGCATTATTGGGGTAGAAATGTTAACGAAGAGATCAAAATGGAAAATTAGGCCAATGGGCTGTAAATGGTAATAGATGTGTAATGGAAGAATTAAAAGTCAGTCTGTAGCAAAGTGCCATGGTGTATTTTCAGACTGCGGATAAACGGTAGAAATTACTAATCTACAGTTCCTGTTGATGTATGTACAGTATCTTATTTCTTTTCTCAGCACAAAGGTCAGAATTTTGTCTTAATATGAACTTACAAAGCACATAACACCATGCATTGATGGATCCTATGCCCATATATCCTGTAAGAAGAGAGTCTAAAGAGAACAGAATATCCAGAAAAATTTCTAGAGCAGTTATAAAATCAATTTTATGCAACTCCTGGTACATGGCTGGTTTGGTGGGGTTTTTTTTTTGTTCAGATGAAGTGACATTTAATGCCTCACTAATTACTCCATTAATATGAATATCTCTGTATATGCTCAATATGGTGCAATATTTCAGTTCTTTTTAAGCATGCACAATGAGTACTCCAAAAGTTCTTCAGCTAGATAGTTAATCAATTACACTGAATTGCTTAAGTAACAATTCCTTTTTCCATCATCGATTTCCAATTTGTAATTCTATCAAATCCCAACTTTCCAGTGTTTCCTTACAACCATTCACCTGTAAATGTTGTCAGATGTATCTGGAGGGTTAACAAGGCCACAAGGGAAAGGGCTTTCCAAATTAAGAGTTCTTGCAAGACAGTATGCTTCTGGGATATTCCTAGATTTCTGTGAAGCAAGTTCTGCATTGCTTGCTTCTGTTTGCAGCTGCAGCATTGTATGACATGCTGACAGGTGCTGTTTCAGAACCTAAAACCATTGGAGCTTAGTACCAACACCTTGAATTCAACTGCTAGGCAACGTGTGCATTTCACAGATCACTGAAATTATGTGGTACTGATGAAAACTGCTGTTTTGAATAGCCTGGACTGACCTTAGCTTCTGAATCATCCCAGGGTGTAGTCCTGAGTTGAATATATGACTTTTATCTAATCTCAAAATGACAAAACAATTGATAAATAGTTTTGATGCATGGGAAAGTTTTGTTTTCAGGAATTTTCTCTGAGATGCTGTCCTAGAACACCATATGAAAAACCATGCTTGTCCTCCAAATACATGTCTAGAAAGCAGCAGCCAAAAGAAAATTCCTAAGCAGAGGATCTGATGTCAAGTATAACACCTTCCTAATGTTGCACCGCTAGGGTGAGGGGCCGGATATAATTATATAAACAATTGTATACATTATTTCTACCTATTTAATTACTTTTCTGGGTGCATTATTTGAATAATCCCTTACCCAAACCCAAGCATCCTGTAGAAACTTCATCAGAATCTGTCTTTTTCATACCAGCAAGATTTGTCTTCTTATGAGAGAGACAGTAGAGTACCACCTTGTGTATTCTAGATGCTGAAGCCCTTCCTCCTGTATTTATCTGGTTGCAGGACCCCCCACTTCCCCCAGTGCTTCACCATGTTTGGTATTCAGCATCTAAACAGTCTACTTAATAAATTAAATTTTTCAGGTGCTATAGAATAGACATGAGAAGACCTTTTGTTTTCCTCCACGGCCATGATGTGTTTCTATCATATTAATAACTGCCTGAACTGGTATCAGATGTGGAAGTTCTCATCTGATAGTTCTGTCTCCTGTTTTACTTCATTGTCTGCAAGTCAGTTTTAGATCTTAGTGACATTTGAGAATGAAGCTAGCATAAAAAGTGCTTCATATCTAATCAGTATTGTAGTATTAGTTTCTGTTGCTGGTTTTTAAAATATCTGGCTGGATCGGACTAATTGGCTCATGTAGGGAATTGGAAAGTTTTAACATTGCTCACATTATAAAATTGCATTGTTGAATGCTGTACCTGAATTCCTTACTTTATTTTGATGAAAACATAAAGTCATAAGAATTGATTAATAATTTCACAAGCAGTGAGACAAAGTTGGAATACTTTATTTAAGAAACTTTACCCTGGGTTTTTTGTGGGGGTTTTTTTAAAGTTTTTATTATTATTATTATTATTTGTATTTATGCCTTAAAGGTTACTGACTTTTTTTTTTTCTTTGTCAGAAATCAGCCTTAATGTTCGAGACCCTCCTACTAAAATAAGTATTATTCCAGAAGAAATGGTTAAGCCAGAGTGGGGATTACCTGAAGTTAAATATCGGTTTATAACAAGGTAAAATAGAATTTTGTTGGTTGTCAAGCTGGAACTTAAATTTCACTACTTTACACTGAATGTTAATTGGAAATGTTTTTTGAAAAGTTTCTGAGAAAGCTTTATGTTTTGTTATTAACAAATACCCACATTTTTGTTCTGTTTTGGTTTTAGGTCAGAACTGGATGACTTACCAAACAATCATTCCTGTGATGTTATTGGTCTTGTGACATTTGTAGGAAGGGCTGAACGAGCAAGAAAGAGAGGTTTTTCTATAAATATGACTTTCAGAATTTATCAATCAATTTTTAACTTTCTGAATAAATGCTTATACATTTTTCTTAATATTTGTTTATGTAGAACATGGTGAAGACTTCTGGCTCTATCGTTGGGCACATGCCATTGATGGGACCTCAGACCAACCATTCATACTGGAATTATTTGCAACTTCTCAGCCAGATGTGTTTGAGCATATTCACCCAAGTATTCATCTCTCTATAATACTTATTAATAATTATTTATAGTGTTTTTCTAGTTGGTTGCTAATTTCAAATTCTGAGTATAATTGCCACTGAATAAAAAATTGCCATGGTTTATCTCCTCAAACAGAAAATTCTGATCAGAAATTAAAATTTAAAAATAAAAAAAATTAGTTTAAATGTTTGAAACGTTTATCATATCGCAATCTGCCAGTTAGTCTAAACAAATGGATGGGCAGCTGGGCCTGGGGCTCATCTGATCTCATTAATTGCAACAGAAACTTAAGTGAAGCACCTGGGGCAACATCTCTTGTGTCAGAGGCAAATAAAGGCGGCAGCTGGTCAAATCTGTTACTTCTTTTGTCCTGTAAATAAGTATTTTTTAAATAGATGGGAATAGGTTAAGAGGATTGGAGGAAAGGAGAGGTGAAGGTGGAAAAGCTTAATTTCTTTGAATAAATATTTTTTGGCCAAATAGCAGTCATCAGCCAACTGTGTTAGTTATTGCATGTGAGCTAAGAATGATAAATTTCAAACTGGAGAATCCTTGATTAAGGATTTTAAAAGGGCTTTAAATATTTCTTTTTGCCTTCTTTCTCTTCTCCTCCAAGCACTCATCCTTCCATTAACACTGGTTAGTGTCACGTGCATTTTTTATATCATACGATGCAGAACCAGCTGCACAACCCTGTTAAGGTTATGGCTGCATTCATCTTGAGTGTTCTGGGGAAATGGCAAAGAATGACATTCCAGTGTTTAACTGGGATGTTAACAAAAGAGTGAGTTTGTACTCTATGTCGAAGTTTTGCAGTGACATGTCATGATTTCTTGTGCTTTCCACGATTTTATGCTTTTTATCCTTCAGAAACACAGCCATCTAATATCCATATTTTTACTATTTGTTTCATTGATATCCTACCTGATGAAGTATCTCATCTTTTAGTCCTAATATGTATGCTGAAATTTCCTTGCACAGTTATTAAATTGAAAATATAATTACATCTCCATATTGTGATTTGTAACAGAGGCTCAATACATGCTGAAGCATTCGTAGGGTCAAGAACTAAAATGTCTTGTTTAGAGCACTTAATAAAATTAATTCAGTGTGTGTCAGTCTTGACATTCTAAAATCGATGAAGTATCAGGAAAAAAACTGAATGTTTTTTTCTTTCTCCAGTGACATATTTGGTGTGTACACAGATGAGAGTGGTACGGGACCTTACTGAGAATCCTTCCAGCACAATTTACCTTACAACTTCAAATGAAAGTCAAATATTCATTACAGGTAACTTAAACTAGTTTTACTTTTATGTAGTTCTCATCTTACTTCTTTGGAAAGGATATTTTCATTTTACAACAAAATAATCAGTGCATAGTATTAGTTTCCTTGTCAGAAATGACTTTGAGTTGATAATGAAATACCATTGCAAAAAGAAAAGGGCAAATTGCATTCTTGTGAGGCATTAATGGGTGTGTCTTATGAAAAGTACCCAAGTATTATTAGGTTAAGTCATATGTTTACTAATTCTTTCAGACTGTTTTAATCCTTTCATAGTGTAGCAGTGCAGATTATCACTTCCTTAAAAACATTTAAAATCACTTGCAGCTTTTCTGGCTTACAGATTTCCCTATTAGAAAAAAAATGGGTGTAGTTGTCCTAAATTTATCTTAGCTAATCTTTTTCACCAAATATTTGGAGAGCTATTACGTTTCATCTTTCCCAATGTGCAGGGCCTTATGCAGACCACGTGGTCTGGGAAGGGACGTGGTGCTGGGCTGCACTGAAGGAGCATTCCTTCTATATAGTCTTGTTTGAATATTCCCTTCTGCAGTTACAATACTCTTTATGGCCCTGTGATACTGTACACTAGATACCACCAGTCAGTGTGTCACAGGCAGGACCAGGCACAGCTGTTTATAGTATATTTGCTCTTGAAACAGGAGGCAGATTATAGCAGTGTTGCAGGCAAGTGATGTACTGGCCTAATTGCAAGGGAGTGTAAGATGCAATAGGTGTATCTTTCCTGTGTTTGTTTATCCAGCTCATTTCTTCAGTGTTCCTAACGTATCAGTCACCCAGTCTGAATCTTTCCTCTGGCAAGTAAGAATAGAGGAAAATATGTGCTTAAAAGGTACCTGAACATAGTCAGTTCTATACACATGGTCTTTCCTGACAAGCTGGGTAGGGTGTTTTATGCTTAACTGGACTAGCAAAGCAAGCTAGTCTTTTTGTTAGTAGGTTTCTAATGATTTAATTTGCTCCTAAATGAAGGGTTTGAGAGGTTGGTTTTTTCCTTTGCTTTCCTTTCGTATATTTTGTGCTTAATTTTCTAATTAAATACTTAAGCTTTCCCCCACCCTAGCTTTAGTTCATTTTATGTCTGTTTGGGTCCTAAGTAAGAACTACAGCTGGAGATTGCAAACCATTGGGTGAAATCTATTTCAGTTCACAGCTTAGACGTAGACCTGGTCAGATTACAATTTATTTGATAAAACTGGTATTTAGTCCATATTTTGGTTTTAAACCAGCCAACAGTGAATACATACCTTGCCAATTACCTGTCAGTAACAATTTTTGCTGAACCCTATGAAGATGATTTATCTGCTCTTTCCTGATAATAAAACAATTTCTGATCATTTCATTATTTTGTATGCTCCTGTGAGAAAGTATTCTGGTAGCATTTTTGCTAGTTGTTTTCTTTCTTTCTATTACTTCACATTTGTCTAACTTTCAGTGTCAAATGCAAGTGTTAGTCAAGGAATTCGAGATACTCATTTCATAAAACACTGTTGACTAGTGGAAGGATGTGTTTTGTATTCTCTAGCCCAGTTTTTCTTAATTCATTTTTTCTATGTAGTGTTCAGAATAGTTTCAAGACAAGAACGGATTACAGTAACCTGCTTTGGTTTTGATACCAGATTGTTTTTGTTTTGAAAGGGTGGCACAAAGGTCAGCCATACACCAAGGATACCAAAGTGAAAAACTTCATTCAGTGGACTAAAACACAAAGTGAAGCTGATCAAATGAAGAAAACTGTCATTGGTGGCTATTATCCTTTTCCACGACCTCCAAATAATTTTTTGAAATATTGTAAAAATAATAAAGGTATCATACCATCAAATATCTTTAAGATTTGTAGCCTTTTTCAGTTCAGTCTTACTCCAAGGATTTAAAGCATTGGTTAAAAAGCAACACAGTTACTATTAGTGATTACACAAATTTGTAATGTCTTTTAAGAAAAACTCCCTTTCATGACTAGAAGTATCATAGGCTAAATCCTCATCTTACAAAAAGTGTCATGGCACCATTAGCTGCAGGAGAACTGTACCAGCTTACGTGAGCTACGGATCTGCCCAGAAGTTTTACTCTGAATATTCTGCTAAATCAGAATTAAAGACAGTTATACTGAAGAATACAGTGAATTAGAAATTTCACCTGAAACAGAAATTGTGATATCTGATAATGCATATTAAAAGTTGCTTGTGAGCTAAAAAGGTTTATTGTTTAAATTTTTTTCCATGTGATGTGAACAACAAAAAGATTTAAAATTCTTCAAAAATGTAATTTTACATAAATTTAATATTTAATAACAAATTATCTTTTATTTTGAGTCTTGCATTCAGACATTTTGATATTGTATTTCTTTAAAACTTGTTTATGGAAATTTCATTTTTGCAGTTGAATCGGTTTTGAAAGCCATAGGTGAAACGGGGAAAGAGATTGAAGACTTGCACTACAGAGAACACAAGCGCATTGCTGTTCAGGGAATAATTAGTGCCATAAGATACGTCAGCTGTAGCGATGCAGCTGAAGAAGCCCCAGGAGTGGAACTTGTTCAGGTACAGTGTTTGAGAATTAATGGTATAGCACTTAAGCAACTACAATTGTAAATAGAATGGAGAATTTTGCATTTGAGTTCAGAACCTAGCTATGTTGTCTCTTGATTAACTTCATTTGCTATTTTGAGAGCAAAATTTTTGAAAGTCATAATTTAGCACTTTTTAAAAAGCAATGATTCAGTGCTTTTCTGAAAGTGTTAGGACATTCCTACATAAAACTACATAACTGTTTAGAAGTTACTAGTTTGACTGACTGGATAACCTAATGTAAATTCGAATGTGGGAGAGGCAACTACTGCAACATGCTCAGTGTCACTTCCTAGACAGAATTTATCTTATTAATATGATTAGAAAATAATTTCTGCTAGGCATAATGTGACTTTCAGAAGGTAGGGTAAATTGTTCTGTTCCTTTAAAAGTTACTTTAAAACTTGCAGGTTTTTGAGTTGGAAGCAATAACTTTAAGTGCTTTGAAACTCTTAAACAATTAACTGTTGTTGCAGAAAGATACTTCTCAGTCTCTTGAAAGTTCTGCTGTGTCCAAGGAAGACTGTGTTCACAAGGGAAAAAACACCAACCCTCACAATAAAGAACTTAAGTCTTTTCTGGGGCCACATTGCACTCCCGGGGAACAACATCAGCACCAAGCTCTACTGTCAAAAAAGAGTTCAGTCAAGAGAAAGATACCACGCAGATTAAATACAGATGCAGAACAGTAAGCTCTCTTCATAAATGTGTAGTGGATGTTCTAACAAGTGTTTTTGGAAATTAATTCAGAGCCCAGGCCATAGAAATTACATAAGAAAGCTTTAAAAGCATCTATAGTTTAATCTTTAAAAGGTAGTTAGGTACTTTTCCTAGCATCAGGTGATGACAATTGTACTGTTCAGACTAATGAAAGATTGATTAAAGCAGGTGTCTGGTTTGCAATGCTCTCTTCTGATTAATATTTATGCTACTTTGTTGTTAGCCTCACAGATTTGAAATAAAAGTAGTTAATACACGAACCATATATAGTTTAGTGACATAGCCGTGGAACAAGCAACAGTTTCAGTGCTGTGAAGAAATAAGATTTCTTAATTTCCTGTTCCTTAATTTCAAACACACCTTATTTTTTTCTTTCTGGTTAATGGAATGTCCTGCATGTAGCTGTAACTTGCTGTCAGAAAGGCAAGTAGATGGTGGTCCCATGCTGACCTAAAGGCTCAAAATAACTTGTAGTACTATGGCTCTGCTTGTGATGGGATTTCATGAAATTGTATTGCATCTAGTCAGACACAGAAAGGATACCAGTCTGATATAAGGAAATGGAATAGGACAAAATAATTTGTCTGATACAACTGTATTAGGTTAAAGAGTAAAATATCTGCTTGTATAAGATTGCCCTTTGTTGCAATGCTTGTGCAAAATCTGATGTACCCATACTTAGTATGAAAAGCCTGGTGTATACATTGACAGATTTAATGTTGCAAAAATCTAGCCAGTCACGTCTTTTTTTTTTGTAGTGGATTTCTCATGCTGTAAAGGGCATTTTTTTCTTCTCAACTTTTCACATCCAAAAGTCATTTTGTGGGTAGAGGGTGGGAATTCAGAATATTTGGAGGGAAAATGAGATTAAATATAATTAGGATTAAAAGAAAACTTAAGAAAACCCTGGTGAATAGAAGTTCTGTCTTGGCAAGTGTTACAGCAGACTTGTTAGTGGATTTCTGTTCCGTAAGGAAAATTCCACCATTTGAGTGTCTTAGGTTCGTTCTGAAAGAAAAACAGGCATGTTCTTTGCTTTGTGTATTTCCATTTAACTAAATACTTGGAAGTAATGGTGAATTTCCTACTTTAAGGGGAAGTGCATCTGTTATTCCTGTATCATCTTACCCCTATTTCACACGGTCTGCAAGAAGAAAATTTGGGTAAGTCATGTGAAGTTAATTATGTTAGTAATTGCAATGATGAAATAAAGATATTTGAAGTGAAACTTTTACAGGTCAAGAATCTGCATGGAAGTTAAATGAAAGAACAGATCAGGGTAAAGTTTAACATTTTCTTTTTGTTTCCTCTGCACTGATTCTAGTTCAAATATATTGGATTATTTTATTCTGAAACATAATTTTGAGTGTGTTATTAAACATATTTTTATATCATTACTAGTGCTACTGAAGGAATATATAGTAACGGGTCCATCATGGTAAGCAGAGTAAGATATGTAGTCTTTGTTTCAGAGAGATTACGGTTTAAGTAGGAAATTCAAAGGTAGGAGGGAGGGATGCTTGATTAGCAAGCAGAGTGAACAATGTAATAGCATTATGGATTTGCTAGTGGTGGTTGAGCTATATATCATCCTTGGTGCTACAGAGATGTAAGTATAGTTGTCCCTGTGAAGCCACTTGGCTCCTTCCACTACCTAACACTCAGTCTTTATTGAACTTGGTTTGGATCCAGAGAAGCATTTTTTTTAAAAAATCCAGGTAGGAATTTCAAATCCAGAGCCCTGACAAGTCTGGAACCTAATGAAGTAACTACAAATGGGAAATTATTAAGAAAACTGAATGAATGTTGTTATTTGGGGTAAAAAGCTACTTTCCTTCATGCATTTTGTTTAAGGGCCATAAATTCTTGTCATTTGTTCCAAACACAGCTCAGGTAACTTGAATGTTTGAACTCTTTGGTGTCAGTAACTTCAGATGTTTGAGGTTTTTGGCAGTGGTGATTTGGGCTTGTGTCATGAGTACGTATGCCTTCTTCATTTACTTTCAGCACCTCTTCCCTCCCCACTAAAACAAAGAATCATGGTGCTAGGGATATAGCAACAATAGTAATGATGGAGTTGATCATAAGTTGTTGACGATTCTGCCAGTATTACTGCCCTGCAAGCATGCCTATTTTCTTGAAAAACATTTCTTGGAAGCTAATTTGCAAAAGCTTTTTCTGTGGGATAAACAAGGCTCTTTTGAGCCCACATGTCTGTTGTTCGCTCTGGTCCTCTTCGTAGATGCTGCATTTTATAGGGGAAATGGTTGCCTGACTCTGCAACCCATTCTTTAAAAGCATGACACCTGCCTTAGTCACATCTCTGCAGGTGGTGCAGGAGTTTGCAGGGACTTGTGGCACAAATCCATAGGAAGATCAGGAGGTTTTTTGGAATGTGAGGAATCCTGTTTTCTTTCGCTTGCTGAGAAATGTTCCATTTTTTCTTGGGGGTGGAGGGTGGGAAGGATGTTTTCTCCCCGTTTCTTAAAAGTGAAGCAATAAGTTAAGGCGTGTTTACTTTGTTCTCTGCTTTTCTCAATCTGCTACTCTCCTCGCTACCTGTGTGTCCACTCTATGCCATTAGTGCTAGAACCCCAACTAAAGGAGGAGAAAGTCTGTGTTGGATTATGGAAAGCTGTTTCACTCTATATAATTAAAAGGTAACTTGTGTATTTCTGTAATTAACTATGAAGTTGCGCTGAATTCTCCAAATTGCAGGAGAAAAATAGAAAGTTAGCCTGACATACCTTAAAATTGCATTGTTTTTTGTTCTGTTGCTTAGAAGTAGCAGAATGTTGGCTCTCACTGAAATATTTTAATACATTGATGAAATAACAACAGTAGAGATATATTTTGAAGTACGTGTTCTAGCTTAGATTATTTTGCATCAAGTATTTTGTGTAGTTTTTCAGCATGTGGTTGCATTTTTTAAGTTTTTTTTGTTTTTAAACAGTAAAAGCTTATTTTAAGGCTCTTTATTGACAGCCTCAGTTCCTACATTTCTGAGGTAACTTATTTATCTGATTATTAAGGGTTTCAGAAAAAACAAGGTAAGAGGAAACTGGTTAATTTAATATTATTGTTGACATATATCCTTGCTAGTAGAGACATTAAACATAAATGTACTTTTAAGCATTTAATATACCCCAAAGTAGTTTAATTTATAGTTTATTGTGAATGGGAAAAGATCAGGAATTTCAGAAAGGCTTATTTTTATGTGGAAGTGAAAAAAAAACATAGTAGTTTTCTTAGCATTTTAATCTTTGTCAGTTTAGCACTGCAGTTACCATGGAGTTGCTGGTGCACTACATGCTCACACTCTACACTGCTTGAAAGTAACTTGTTCGTATGCTTCTATCCTTGCAGTTTCACTTCTAAATGTTTATGTAACGTAGACTCTTTTCTCCTTTTTCCCTCCCCTCTGATGACAGCTAAGGGGTGGGGATTCTATAATATGGGGAAATTCAGCTTGAGGTTTGCATGACTGAAAGTTTCCCAGAATTTGATGTTTCCTTCAGACCCCTTTTTCACATAAATCAGAATTTTTCAGGGAGAAATTGGTAGATATCAACAATCAATTTGTGTAGACCTGTCAAATTATTGTAGAAGGCTGTTTGGTTTCTCTGTTACTTGCCACGGTAGATGCATATACCATAATGGTGTCATGACATTTAAGTTGATTTCAAACCAGTCTATAAAATAAGGCTTTTACCAGTTATATCAGTAGGTGAGGTGTTTTGGTTTGTTGTTTTGACACACTTCAATCCCTTGCATCATTTGGGCATAGCTACAAATTCTAACTATTTTCTTTCTTAATTTTTTTTATCCCATGTAGTCCCAGTGCTTAGGAAGTAGGTGTGAAGCCCAAGACATGCTTATTTTCCCAATATTTTCTAAAAGTATTCATCTGCCATCTATTTTGATTAACGTTATTTTCATTGACGATACTTTAAAGTGAAATGACTGAAAAGGTGAATACCAGTGCATCTGGAAATACTGAATAAAGGCTCACAGATGCAAGTGGGCATCTGTGGAAAGGGGAGTCTGCAGAAGGCAGGCTGAGAATAGCAAATTTGGCATGGCACAAGTTCTCATGAAGCTGGCATGGGCAAAATAGGAATGTGGGTGTTTTGGTGTACAACAGCCACAGCATGTTGTAGTAAATGGAAGGATTTGGGTTAATATCAGGAGGCTTGCAGACATACTGGCTGGCAAAGACGCATATAAACTGTGTGTATAGACAAGTAGGTTTCCCTTACGAACCTATCTCAAGTTACACCGTACACACATCCAGCACAAAGCAGTCCTGCAGGAATAACGTGTCAGGCAGGTAGGAGAAGTCATCCCAGCTACAGATCTGTGAAAGAAGTTGGGAAAAATTGTGACAAGTTATTTTTCATATTTTTCAGAGGCTTTACTAGCTCTAAATCGGAGCCTGTTCACCTCCACAACTAGACAATTTTAAAAGAAAAATAAACCATTTCCATAATATCAATCTGTCAGCAGTATGACTTGGTTTAATCCTCTGCTTTAATGAAGAGGGAAGTTGGCATGTATCTTAACTTGACACATTGATTTCTGAGCAAGCCTGTCCTAACATTGTGCTAGATTTTCATGTCTCTTGTTGAGAAGTCCGAGTCTTGAAAGTGAGAATTAGTTTTGTGGGCGTTAATTTTTAATTAGACTACTTTTGTTAATACTTTTGAAAATGTCTTCTAGTAGCTTGAAAATGTATTAACATAGCTGGTATGTAAATGTTTAATTTATTGTTATGCATACACAGTAATTACTTTCCATGATGGTTCTTGTAAAAGGAATTAATTCTTCATAAGATACTATTTTCCTGGAAACATTCTTTCATCTAGAAATAATACCATAGGAAGTACAATGTAGTTACTGAATTATCGTTTTAGAAAGAGACAAACTTTCCCGCTACCTTTCATCAGAAAACATAAAAATACCACTGCATAAACTTAGATCTGACATCTTGCATGTATCTTTCTGAGGTTGCCATGGACCTCAAAATTTGAAAAATACTTTGGACTACAAAGTCACGTAGAAACACATACAAATTTTCAATTACTAACATTTTCAACACAACTCTGCTCAGAAGCTTGGATGAGTGGTGGGAAGCAAGTAGGGTCATGCTGTTTTAAAGTTCTCTATGTGGCAGCTTTTTTTGTTTGCAAAATTATGTGGCTGAAAACTCAGTTGCACAGTTTGTGCTGCTTAAGTGAGAATTCTTTTGTGCCTAGCGCTGGAGATCACAAGAAGGTCACTGCAGTACTTAGCCCACACCATGATGATAGTGCATTTCATAAAATGTACTTTCATACTCAAAATTACACACAATGTATTTCCTTTTATCTTTTCACTAGATTTTCGGTATTTTCCATTTGTTATGAAACATTGACATGAAATTTTCAAGATATATCCTAGTATGAAATGGCAAAAATTGAAAAAGAAGCTGTAAATCCTTATGACTGAAATACAGAATGTCCCACTAAACAGCATGTTTGACTTTGATTCCTTTTTCACTGTCTATATATTGTCCCTGTGTATTTACAGTTACAATATTTTATTAGTAATTACTTTGGTAGTCTCAAATTTTAATGGTACCTTAACAAAGTCTTGCCTATGTCTCAGTTGCTTGCAATGCAAGATAATCAAGATAGTCTTTTTCTAAGTTTATTCAGACATCATGGTGAGTTTATAATAAGAGGAATGGAGCAAAGAAGAAAGGAATAAATGGGACTAAGAGCTTATTTTACCATGTTGTGGCTGCAGAGCATCTGTTATATTTTTCTGCTGCATAATATCATGGGTAATTCATTAGAGATTGTTAGAGAACAGTTACTTACCGTTAATTCAAAATTTCATGGTTAAAAATGAAAGTATAACAAAAATCTAGTTTGCGTGATTGGACTGATTGTTACAACAGAGTAGTATGTCCAAAGGATTATATATATTTGGAATTTCTCTATCATTTTGGATTCTGGAGTGCTTACGCGGCTCCATTCATGCTTTGGTTTTGACTGCTGAAGGGTGCTAATATGAAAGTGTGGCAGCATGCTGTGCAACCGTTTTTTAGAATCACGTCATAAACCTGTTGGCCATCTGTGATGTTCAGCTTTTAGTCACACATGCTATTTCCAGTAGGTGCCCAGTAGAGGGCAACAAATGCTGGGGTTTGAGTGTAAAATACTTTCCTATCTACTTCATAAAGCAAAGAAATACAGCAGTTCTTGTCCTAAGCTCTGAGCGTAGTAGGTCTCGTTATGTCAAGCTGCTATATTACAATTCTCATGATATGAAACCAGGTACTAGTGCTCACTCATTCGAGCTTGTATCATTTATCGCTAGAAATCTGTCAAGGCTTGAACTTCTGCTGCATAGTGTTTGAGGTTAAATAGGTTTTAAATATATATATACTATAACTTTCTTTTTATAGCTTGAATGAATTTCAACATGAAGATTTTGTGCAAGATAAAAATGGACAGGCTGTATCAGACAGTTTACAGTACTGCACAGGTACGTTGCAAATAGTTGTTACATTAACCTTAGGAGGTTTAAGCCTACTTCTCATCAGGTCCAAAACAGGCAACAAAGATATCCTTATAACCCTTGTTTGTCAAGACAGCTCTTCTGTACCTCTGGCTGCATCAACCTCTAGGGAGCCACTGTAGCAAGTTATTGTTAATGCCATTCTGCTCAGTCATGTCCCTGATGTGTTCTAAAGGATGGCTGGAAGGACTGTGTTGGGCTGTTTCCCAGTATGGGGAATAAATGCTCAGTGTTGCTTTATACAAATTTTAAGTTGGTTTTGTACCTCAGAAGCACTTAGTAGCATAAGACCTCACATTTTCTTTTGGCAGTTTTCTTGCTAGAGTGATCTGCATGTGATAAAATTGTCCCTCTCCAGGAAGGTAGCCCCAAAGCTGTGTGAGTACCTAATGAAAAAGACAAATACAAGATGTGGGAGGAAATGGATGAAACATACAAGCCAGTAATAAGAATGATGTTTGGTTTAGGGATTTTTCTAAGTTAATATTATTAATTTTTTTCTTCTTTGTCTGCAATTGAAAAATAAGCTCGTGTTCCATGCAGTTTGTTTCCTGATATCTGTTTTTGGATGAAGGAAGAAGTCTAATTTGTCAGTTGTCATTATATGCAGTTTGGTCTGTTTTTTATTTCATGCAAATATTTTTACATGTTTCCCTCTTCTCAAAGCTGACCGAATATATTTTGAGTCATGTAATTTTATCTAAAAGTTCGTCTACTACTAGCATTTGTCCCAATATTAACATCTGCCAATTTACGTGTATGTATAACTGTATTATGTATAATGTTGTCCATCCTTTTTATTTTTGCAAGGCAGCAGTTCATCTTAATTTAGTAATGACCTTGATAGGTTTTCTTTGTAGCCTATTGATGATGATCTACTCCATTATGCTGCTTTAAAGCAATAAAAATTACAGTGACTTTTCCCAAATGTTTAATATATTAAGAGACTGAAATGACAAGGAAACTTTTTGGAGAATTGGTAATTATAATATTTGTAATATATTGGTAATTATAATACCAATTGGAAATTGGAGAAAAATTTGTACAGGTAGCTGTTTAAAGTGAAGTTTTATTCCAGAGAAAGAGCAGCTTCAGGTACTATGTAGAGATCTGTTCTTCAAAAGTAAGAAAACATATCTGTAAGCAAGTTTGATAATTAATAACTTTATTGGTTGTTAGTGTTCAGTGAAATTTCTCGTTGCCTTTAAAAATGAGACATCAAATTGAGTGTTCTCACTTGAAATTATTTTTACGGGAATTTCTGGTAGCTGTAGTGTTTATTGTGCTATGCTGTTACTCTCTCTAGAATTGTTGGGATATCGTGTAGATCTCATAAAATGAATGCATGTATGCGGTTTCAATGAGTATCATTTACACTCATATTTCCTCACTGCACATGAAACCCTATTTAACTTCAGTTGGCTGATATTTTGAGTGTAGTCCAAAATAAATGAATCAGTCTCTCATCTAATGTAAGTATGCAATAATTCTGTGAAAATGTTAGTAAATGTAGCTACTAAACATATGCACATATTTTCTCACATAACATCAGTCCTACTGGCAATATTATTAGTCTTATATAAAATACTAATTGTTTAGCTGATGCTAGTTTTATCTAAATAACAGCATGCTTATATTTTGCTTAACAAGCCTACTAATTATGGTGTATGTATCAAAGTGAACACTTGTCTATGCTGTGTTCCTTCAGATTTTGAAGATACCTTTTTTTGTCAGTATTCTGAGATTGTATATCAATTACTTACATATCATATACTTATTTTTCCATTTACTGCTATGCAGGTCATAGGTACCATATAAAATAGAAGAGTGTTACTCGGAGCTTCATAGTGTTGTTACCATGGTCCTAGGTAGAGCTTTTTTTAAAAAAAAAAAAATACCAGCAAGGGAAACTGCCTTTAGCTGCCTTTAGAAGCTATTTATGGGAACGTGAAATTTTTTCCCCCTCCCTTTATAACTATCTATTAGTGGTGCTGACACTTCTGTGTCTTAGCAGCTCTATATCATAGCAGCCTGCATCAAAGTAACACTTTTTGAGTAGTCGTTGGGTAGATGTACAAAAAGAGCCGACAGAGATAGCCAAAACAAAACAAATTATTAAAGTGTATATTTTAAATGTTAAAATATTGGGGGTGGGGAGCAGTACCGGGATAAGCTTCACTCACTGGAATTTCATTTACTCCAGGTACTATTTTTTGCAAGGGGTACAAAGGAGGAGTAAAAGATTGCAGTCTGTGCTGTAAGATAACAGGAAACGTAACTGTAAAGCAGAAATGCACTGACTCAGATTTACTAACAAAAGTGTTTGCAAGAAAGAAACTTTATAGTAACAGTATAGGCTGATGACCAAATTAAATTCTAATTTTTTTACAAGAAAAAAAATCTGCTGTATACTGTAATTATACAGTAGGTTTAAAAAAAAAAATCCTTTTGCTAACTGAACTCAAAATAGGGTTCATCTCAGTTGCTTTTTGTGGGAAATCATGTGTTTAAATGTTCACCGTAGCCATTTTAATATTTTTGATTGGTTTAAAGAAGAAAGTAGTTTTTGCTGCCAAGAGGCTCTCTGTAGCTAGAGCAGTTCAAACATTTGCTTTATTTTTCTTCTAAAGTGCAGTCAGATTGTTAAAGATTTCAGCATCTTGTTTAAATAACCAGTGGTGGCTGTTTCTACTATGCTGTCCTAATTACACATGTGTTTATGCTAAGTTAATAATGAGTGTACAAGTAGGACACACAAATTACAGCACCAATGATATATTGAGGGAGAAAAGTAAAGTCATGATTGAAGTTTTAGAAAGAGAAAGGGTTTTTTTTAATCCACTACTTATATTCTGAAACTTTTTTGTACTTTATTTGCCTAATGTATAGTACTAAGTCTTCATGCTTGTAGAGAATACTCTAATTCTCCAAGTAAATGGTGAGGAAAAATGTTTCTTCATGTAGCAGCTTTCATGTGCCCCTTTACTTTATATGATGAATTCTAGTTCTGTGAGGAAAATACTGCAGACTGCTTTATGCAATCTAGAGTGCACTTTCCATTTCAGTATTAGTGTCAATTTGCTTTAAATTCACTGTCCTTTGTTGTCTAATTCAGTGCAGCAAGAGTCTTATTTCCCTTGTTGAATGTTCTCGCCTAAGTTGTATCAAGCTTGTCTGCGTACATTCTGGTTTCTTCATATTTGAACATCCTGATACTCCATCATAGCAATTATGACACTAAAAAGAAGTAAAGTAAAAAAAGCGTATGTTCATAGAGAAATGTTGGGGTCGATTGTATACCCAGTTCAGAAGGCTACTTGACGAGAAGTTGTTTCACAGGAGATGGAGGAGGTACAAGCTATACTGGGAATATTTTGAAATGAGCTTTCTAATAAGCTCAAAAGGTAGGGTTTAACACTTGCCTTCAAAATCGGAAGTGATGGTTATATAAGCTTTTACCATTACCAATCCTCAAGTTACGTGTAATAGCAAAGAATGGAGCTATCATTGACTGTATAGCAAGAAATTTTAAATGTAGCATAGTCCTTAATGTAAACATAGTTATTGCGCAAGAGATGGAAAAGTTTACCTTCACTTGTACACATTTTAAACTTGTTTTCATGGTTTCTGGCTGTTCATTAAACAAGTTACACACTCTCCAAAAACAAGCCATGATGATGCTCTTCATGTGGTGAAATAAGTCTTTTAACTACAAGTCTAGCCTCTAAGGTTACCAGTTCACTCATGTTCCAACCCTAGTTTAATTGATTGTGTTGTATGTTTTGAACATTCTGCCATATCTTCATAATTGAAATGTTCTACTGAAAATATTTCTCATCTAGCAGAGAAGTGATGTGATTCTATGAGCATATAAGCAACTAAGTATTTTCTGTGTTTATAATAGACCGAGAAGGAATGAGTGATATACCTGAAACTGAAGAGACTGGAAGAACTTGTGATTCATGGCAGAGTGACTTGTGGGCACAAGTGAAAGACAAGTTAATGAAATATTTGCATCACAGCACAATTTTCCCAGAAAGCATCCCACGTAAATTTGATTATGTGCACAAAGACTTACTTATGCAACAGTACAACCTTCATGCAGCAGTGCACCAGCCAAAAGAAACCAGAACAGATAAGAATATCAATGAGTTTAAAAGTGCTAGTGGCCTTGGGTATTATGAAGTGACAGTTCTGGGTAAGTATTTGGTAGCTCGACTTCTAAAAAAAGGTTAAACAAGAGCAGTATAAGATCTTAGCTGTTTGCTGTGTTAACTTGAGAATAAGATCTTAGCTCTTTGCTGCATTAACTTGAGAATGACTTGAAGGTTCGTCAGAAACTGAATGGATTTCTCTAAATTAATCAGTTGATTCTGAGTATTTCTAGAAGTTTAACAAATGACTGACATTTTAGATTTTTGTTAGAGTCATGATTTAGGATAGTTTTTTACTGGAAAGCTGTAATTCTCATTAAAAATACCTTTAAAGGAAATGACTGAATATCTTGTTTCTACTATCACTTTTCATATAATTGCAATTTTGTGTATAGGTTTATGTGTATCATTTGAAGAATGTGTGTAGTCATTAAGCTATTGATTATTACAATTAGAGGTAGGTCCTGTTCACTAATTCCACCAGTCTGACATAATCAGGTAAATTATTCAATTACATTTGATTGTCAGCTCACTTTCCTGCTGGAGTGGTGTTTATCAGAAACAAGTTAATGTTCTTAAAGGGAAAAGGACAACTACAAATGCTTCTTTTGAGCTTTATTTTCATCGAGTTGTTTTTTGAGTACTGTTGCTCCTGAAGTGCCTTTCTTCTGTGCTAGAAAGTTAAGGGCTGTATTTGAGCCCTGCTCATCAACTGCTCTCTGCTGCTCCTGGTTAGCACAAAGCGTCAGTTGATTGATCTTTATTTGTTAAAATATAAATAATAATAAATATAAATAAATATAAAATAAATATAAATATTTGTTAAAATATAAATATGCAAGTTGATGTGTATCTGTTTCTTAGCATTACTGTGGGATATTAACCTGTTTGATTTTGTTTTCCCATCAAAAGAAGGAAATTGCCTAGCTTAACGATGCTCATGTTAAGTTCCCGTAATTTAAAAGTTTCCATTATTTGCTAACAGGGATTTGCAGAGAAGGTGTTTAAATATTTACAGTCATTAGAATCCTGGGACTTACAATATAATAATCCAGACAAAAGTAGCGCAAGTACTGCACCACATACTGCACAGATACAGTGGTTGTAAAATGAATTTCTCTGCCCTTGTAGCAGCAATAAAGTTAAAAAGGAGTGTGAAATGGCTTCCAATGTTGGTTTAGTATTTTCTGAGCTAACAGCATTGTTAGCCTTAAATCGTACTATGTTATAACATCATATCAATTTGAATGTGCTTATGTATAAATATATATATATACATATATATATTGGAATGTGGTTTTAGATGTCAGTTATTAATTAATGGACAAAGCAAGTAAATAAAAATCAGTGTTCAGCCTGCAATAGTTTGGTTTTTTTAAAAAAAAAGAAGAAATCATTCATGAAGTTGCTAATGGGCTGAAGATGAAGTTCTCTGCTAACTTAAATATTTTTTTTCAACAGGTATAAACCACGACGTAGCAATAGATGTTGCATTTCTTCCACTGTTTTGTCCTGAAGATCCTCACCTATTTCAACTAGAAGACATTCAAAATGATACATTATTGTCTTGTATGAGTTGCATCTCTGCATGTCAGCAGAAGGCCACTAGCAATGGGAGGCTTCGTGACATGTTTCCACTTTCAAGTGAGACTAGCTTTCACTGATGTTGCTCATTTATCATTCTTGTTTTATCTGTCAATGCAAGAGTTAATCCTCTATAGAATTCTCTGTTGTGGGTCAGTCATTGTTCACCTCTTCAGTGAAAGACACGTGAATTCTATTTGACCACCTTTAGTAAATAGATGTAACACTGAACTTTCAAGGCAGTTTTTACTGGAGCTGTTCTCATACTCTGAAGATAGTATTTTAATATCCAAACCACAAACTCCTAAGTGACCTAGATAGTATTTGCAGTTATTTGTTGATGCAAAATTATACTGACATAGAAGTCAGTATGTGTGGCTAAGCATGTGAATATTTGGCTTGATCTGCTTTGAAATAGAGTGGAATAACTGTCAATCAGTCAATCCATTTCATTGATGTCACTTTGAACAGCTGCTTTAACGCAACCTACAGTGCCTATAAACTGAAGTATTTGCCTGCTATTGGATTCTTTTCCTTCAGATTATGCTTCTAATTACTGGCACCTCACAACAAATATGGTGAACACTATCAATGTGTATCATACTGCAAAGTGCTATCTAACCATCGTGTTTCCCTGCATGCTTATGTAGGCAGACCTGATCTTATTTAAATACATTTTTACTTTTCCTTGAATAATACTATGAAAACTGAGAATCACTAATGCTTAAGTAATGCATATTTCAGCTTTTGCATATCTAAGTTTTCATGCTGTCATTTCTAGTGATTGAATTTACTAATAAAATTCCACCAAAAAAAAAAAAAATCCCAGTAGGCCAGCATTTAATAGTTAGAGTGAGGTTTTTCACTGAAAGAAGGTTGAACATGTACACATTACTGCATGGAAAACGATGTCAATTCAGTATACCTTTTTACTGTATGTATATTAAAACACCTTTTCTTAACTTCTAGATGAAATTGTAAAAGCAGCGATGGATCTAGACGGCAAACATGTTGTCTGCATCTTGGACATCTGTCACTTGGGTGATGATAAGGTGGAAGTCTTTCTGAGCAAAATCTACAAGACAGTGGAACCTGGTGTGCTGGACCCAGTGTAATTTAATAACTTATTTTTCAAATTTATATCACTCAAAAGTAGGTAAATAAAATTGCTGTAACTTGAATACACCCTCTACACATTGCACTTTTCTAGAAAACTAGCAGACACAAACATAAAATTATGATTCTTAGAGCAATTGTAATGGTCATCCACGTAACTGAGAAGGACGATTGTTTCCTTTATTTTTCGGCAGTCTTGAAACAGATTACACAATGTCTTGGTCACTTATGTTCAAGAAGGATGAATAGGCAATACCGTGAGCTTATCTTTTGATAGGATACCAAGGAGTATCAGTATGATTGTCATCTCTCTTTCTCTGCCTGTGCTCATACGTACCCAGGAAATGTATATATCAGGGTGAGACTGAGAAGAGAGGCAGGCTTTCCCAATATTAAAGGCAATGTTGGCAAAAGATAGAAATTTAGGCTGGAAATGAGAATAATTTTTAGGATTAGAGCTGTTATGTTCTATAGTGATCTTTTAGTGGGAGGTTCTAGGGGCAGCCTAACTGCTCTTTAGGCTTGAAGCTTAACTGTCTTTGTGAAAGGGATTAAATACCATGGTGCCTTTAGTACTGGGGACTGGACTCAGTGATCCAAGAAGCGACTTCCAGTTCTTTTTACCTGAGCAAGGTCAACTGCTGTGTTTTTATATGTCTGCTTTTGTATATACAGTGTTGGGTGAGTGTAGCACCCACAGGTTTTAAACATATTTTATTTATTAATTAAAAAAAAAAGGAATATTTAAAAAAATAAACTTTGTTAGTGGAACTTGCTTCTAGCTTTGCAAGAGAAATACTGTCTTTAAGGAGTGCTTAGCATGGCAGGATACACAGTTTGT
Source organism: Ciconia boyciana (assembly GCF_034638445.1). NCBI lineage: Eukaryota > Metazoa > Chordata > Aves > Ciconiiformes > Ciconiidae > Ciconia > Ciconia boyciana. The sequence goes on along the minus strand of NC_132945.1, from coordinate 16,251,884 downwards.
CACAGCATTAGGTTTTTTTCTGTTGATCACCACTGTCCTCTTTCTTTTTAGCAATAGCTGTATTCTGGGTACATGAAGGAGCTCAGCAGCTGCAAGAAGCTGCTACTTCCACAGTAGCAAGAGCAAGAGACTCTGTAAAATTCTGTCAACTTCTTGCCTGTATACTAAGTAGCAGCTGGCTCGTGCTGAGTTCAGAACCAAGTCCCACTTTTTCCTTCCATGTCAAAAAGCCTCAGATCATTTATACAGCTGGATCTGTAGGAAATCATTCTCAAGCAGGAGCTAAAACACATTGCTATTTGACAACTTGTCCATGTGAAATGCTGGTCTCAGTTCAATTCTTTGAGAAGAAATTATTGCATTATGGAAGCTTGCCGATTAAATTGTACCATTATTGACCAAAGCCCACAAAGTTAATTTATAGGAACAGATTTATGCTTTTGTGGAAAACTTCTAGGCACGTTTTAGCAGCCTGTTGGTAATTGGAGAGTATCTCTTTCAGCTAGTAGCTCACTCGTCTGCCCTGGGACAGTGGATTTTGTCTTCAGGTACTTAAATTCTGTATCCTAACTTCAGTTAATGGTAATTGAAGGAGAAACATAACTGTCCATTATCGTACAAGTTCATAGGCAACTTCAGATAGAAAGTAAAAGCCTTAACATTCGAAAGAAATGGATAAAATTATTCTCTCTAGTGTGGTTTACAGTTTAAAAATGTATTAATGAGAAAAGTTTATCTTAAATTGCACAGGGACTAAAAGTTAATTAAATGTGACTGTGTATTGTATGTTTATATTTTGTATGGATCCTATAGTATTAGCTCTAGAGCAATGTTTGCCAACCCATGCCTTTCAGAGGACATTGTAACTTTGCCACAGAAGGCAAAATGAAAACATACCAACCTGAGAAGAGCACGGTGTTGCTTGCAGTGTGTTATTTGTGTAATTTTGTCACTTATGGGTATGTGAAGATTAGAGGCCATTGCTCTAGAGCGAGAGAGATTAGCACCAGCACTTCGTGTACCAAACTGAGCCATGCTGACTGTGTCAGCCAGTATTTTTTATTTAGATATACTTCAGGTCGAAGTCTAATTTTAATGAAACGATTATTTCTAGAAGCAATTTTTAAAGTAATTATCTTTGTACAAAAGGAGTGATGTGGCTAACGCTGTCACAGAGCCGCTCTATTCAGTTGTTCTAGCCACTCCATCCATCCCATGCAGCAGAAATGCAGCAAAGGCTGTTTGCCGCATTGCACTGCTTACTACACTTTAAACACATAGCATTAATAAATTCATCCTCCCTGTTAGGACGTCCTAACTCTAAAAGAAATGGTGTGGAATATGTATAATATGCGCTCGAGACTTTAAAGGATATAATTTTATTTTACAGAAGCGTTGTTTGAAATTTTTCATGGCAAAAGCTGGGAAGGAGAGATATTTACTCTCACAGAACGAAGTGCTTCTAACGAATGTTAGAAGCACACACTCTCTGTGTGTAGCTAGAGAACATTCAATGCCTGTAGTCGACTTGGAATTTCAATACTCTGGGTCATTCTGTAGAGGCACTTACCCTAGCCCCATAAGCTACGCTGAACTTAATATGCCAACTTCAGTTGCTGGAGTGTTGCAGCGTTAATATATGGTTCCACCACTCTGTCTCTCTCCTCCCTGCCAAACCAGCACTGTAGCACTGGGGTGAAGGACCTCTCTGCAAAGAAACGACTTGCTGTTTTATTTCACTTGGTGTTTATTGAAACAAGTATAAAACCAAAGTATTTTTGATCCTGAATCGTGTCAAAACGTGTTGATTTTGCCATGTTAAACCAAGAGATGGAATCTTTACTCCTGCAAAATGTCATAGGAATGGTCTTTCTTGCTGCTGTGTATTGCCACTGCTGAGGGTAAAATACTATCAGGCCACATTCCCTAACTGTAAAATTCATACCCAACCAAAGAACTGTACTCTAAAATCTTACATTTGCATGTTTCTTATGTTTCCAGCATTAATTTCAAAGAAAACCACAGGGAAGTAAACTACGTTGCTAATGGTACTTTTGAGTGGATAAAACTTGCTAAGTCATAGATCTTAGAGGTGAGACCAGTTTTGAATTAATGTGATGTAGAACTAGTTTAACATTGAAAACATATATAAATAAATGAATTAATATATGTAAACGTCTTGGATTATTTCTTTCAATTTCTTTCCATTTTCTTTTCACTTCTGAAAGCTGTTTCAGTTTTCCAAGAATCTTCTCCACAGTCATGTTTACTCTTTTAAAGAATCTTTACAGGAGAACTAGGTCGAGCTTCTGTCAAAGAATATGCCACCAATTGCAGCTTCTCTTGGCTTTCAACACTGTGTGCCGCATGACTTTTGCAGAAAAATGGGGAAAAAGGTCTTGACAACTTTACAAGTTGTCAAGTTTACAAGTTGTCAACTTTACAAGTTGTCAAGTCTGTATTTTCCTGTATTTGTATTTTCCTGTATTGTCCTGTATTTTCATTATGGACTACAGAGTTCTGACATTAGTAAGGTTTTCATTTTTCTGTTCGAATTTAAGAAAACAAGAGTTGATACTAGTAATTGTTATGGAATACAACACTGACTGAATTCAGAGAAAGAATCTATAGAGCCTACATCCAGAAATGGAGAGTCGTGTGATAATCATTCAAACATCTCAGTATAAATCTTGAAAGTGAGCAAGAGTGTGAAAATGGGCTGAAAGAGGTAGTTTGCTCCTGTGATCAGTTTAGGTGGTTCTACATCTCCTGCATATAAATCAATATTAAAATCAGTTCACTGTAAACACCAGAACAAGCTGGACCTGGCAGAGTAGGTGACTGAAAGAATCCAAAAGCAGAATTGCGGGGAATGACTTGGTTATCTCAGTCCATAAGATGGGTACATTTTTTTAATATTTCCCTCCCTCCACTTCTGCCCTTTTTGATGAGGTCATTACATCACAGATTGCATTGTGAAATGAGAACCCTGAACTTGCATCACTCAGCGAAAGATGACCTGGTCCTCTGAAGTGACATTCCGGTTGAAACAGGAGCGGGGGGCTTGAGCGATCTCTTAAGAAGCGCCATCAGAGCTAGAATTTGTGCAGTAATGGGAGAGGCGGAGGGGGAGAATGGTGCTTTGTGAAAAAGGAGCAGAAAGTTAGGGCTGAGGGTTACGTGCAGGTCCCCCAGCCTGTAGCTGTGTTTCGCAATAGGCAGGTGTGTCACTTGTGTGCTGTCCCAGCCCCCACGCCGGATAAGCTCAATGACACCTCGAGGACTTACCTGGGTGGTGTCAGGTTCCTGTTAGAACTGAAATTTCAAACTCACCGGCACACTGCGGGCTAACAACAACCGCCGCCAGCCGAAAATATCTGTAGACATCGACATTTTGTGCTTATATGAATAAGCAATGAAGCAAGTGGATAAGTTCGTTTTTTTCTGGCTCCTGGTGGTTGTTAGTATTTTATTCAAGATTACAGAGGCATTTTCTGTGAGTGCCTCTGTAAGTTTATTCTATTTCAACAGCACTAGCAACAGTTCTGTGTCCGAGCAGTGCGAATGTGGTCTGTATGGATTAAATTCTCCTCTGCTTAGTGCCCAGGGGCTTGTGGGCATTCCTAAATCTGCTAATCTTCAAGCCTGCGACGCAAATACCCAGTTCACCATCACAAAACCACCATGGATAGCACTGATTGAAAGAGGCAATTGCAGTTTTGCTGAAAAAATTAGGGTGGCAGCCAGAAGGGGTGCAACAGCAGCTGTGATCTACAACGTGCTGGACAAAGGCAAGGACACCGTCCTGATGTCGCATCTTGGTGAGTATGGCAGCGCGAAGCGCTGAAACCTGATCATTTCTCTGAGGTTTGGTCCAGGACAGCGCAGCCGGGCTCTAAGGAAACAGTTGTGTTTGTGGATGGTTGTTGCTTTGAGCAAGAAATTCAATGGGAAAAAAAGGTATTATGCAATTTGAGCCTTGGCTTCGGTGCTTAGTAAGAAATACTCTGCTGTTACGTTCTGAGCTTGGTACAGTGTAGCCAAACTGGTCTCTGAAGTTAGTACCATTTTTTACTTGTACAGCATGCAAATTATTTTAGGCAGTGACGTAGCGAAACCCTTAGTGTCTGCTTTGAAGGCACTAGTTTATTTTTCGAGGTTAGAGGGGATAAATGAACCTACAAGTGTCTGCAGCATAGGTGTATGCTTTGCAGATTGCAAGCCAGATCTTTTTGTTATTTTTTCCTAAATTGTTCTAATCCTTTTTGGATAGTGGCTGATCTCCGCCTCTTCTGGGATTCCCTAATTCCTTAATGAAAGGTTAGACAAAATTATTGTAATCGCCCATTCTGGCTCTAATAGCTATGGATCTGTCATTAGGGAAGAACTGAGAAGCTAACTGTGAAGCTTTATTGTTTGGCTTTCATTTCTGCATGTGTTCCTCTAGGTCAAGCTGTGTAGTAAGCATTGTAGCACAAAGCACACATATACGTAGCTAATTCCGTGAAATATGCTTTGGTGGAGCTGCGCTAGGAATCCTTTGGCTTAAGTCTTGCTAGTCTGATTTTGTGAGCAAACTGAATGATTTTTAATCCGGAGATGAGCCAGCATTTTACCGATCGCCACCCCGTGCTGGTTGGGGTTGCCACTTCAGGAAGTTTCTAGCTGTGGAGCCCACACCTGGGCAGTTGACAGGAGCCGGCCCGCACCAGCCCTTCAGCAGGCTGGCTCAGGGTCTCAGTTACGCACCTGTAGGAGCATCGCAGGTGCTTCATGAACCCAGCCATCGCGTGAGGCTCCGCTCCAAAAACCCCCATCCTAAACAAGGGGTTGCACAACACAGTAAGAAATGTGCTGTACGGCACTGAAAGTGCAGTGGCTCGTTGTACCGCACAGCCAGCTTTGACTCTCCTGATCTCATGATCGAGCTAGTTTTGCAAATGGAGCTTAAATATTTTACTGGAAACGTGTAGCCAATAAACCAAAGCTTTTGTTAGTGCTTTGGCACTATTTGCCAAGAGTGCTTGGCGATGATTTATTTTTTTACACTAGAATTGTTTAGGGGCTGGGGAAGGAAATCTCCTATTTGGCTGGAACCTGCCAATGGTGGCATCGCCCAGAGAGGTCTGAGGAGGCTTGGGGATTAATCCTCTCTGCCATTTGGGTCGGGGACCTTTGGAGATGAGACGCCCTGCTGGCAGAGCAGCGAGAGAAAAATCCGCCCTGCTGCTGCCAGCGATCTGCGAGCTCCCGATTAAACGAGGAGCAGCAGCCTCCGGGGTTATCGGCCGGCTCTCGGCTGGGGCCAGCCCTGACGTCTCCAGTCATCCGCCTGTATTGCTCTGCGACTGTGCAGGGCTGTAGGAACCCCATCTCCTTGGTTATTTATTAGGCCTTGGGGCCTTGGCCACAGTTTCCCACCATCCTCCTCCCTTTCCGCCAACTTTAACATAAAATCAGCAGAGCTTTCTAGCCAACCGTATTTTCTGTTACAGCAGTACAGTATTATGTCTGTATTTCACGTCGTAAAACACCCGCTCCGTCTTACAGCAATGAAATAGTTTGTTCTGGGCAAAGTCCAGGGGTGCAGGGAAAGTTGGTAATTTAAAGCTGCTGGGAAGGAACACAGAGAAAAAAACTCCCTTCTTGGTGATTCCTTCCTCATCCTTTAACGCAGTTCCTTTTACCTGTCAATAGTTTTACCTGTTACTGGGTATTGGTTTGTCATTACACACACACGTAAGATAACACTGATACATTAGTGGCTTTTACTATGGAAAATTTTAGAGGTCAAGATATCAGTAACAACTTCCCCATTCCTCTCTGATTACATGAATCACTGGTGGGGAAATGCTCTACTTTAATCTGAAAGATTTTCTGTAGGTGTTTGTGTCTTCTTTGCATGAAGTTAGATTGATCCAACAGTACAGAGACTAAGCTTTTGCTAGAAGAAAAATGTCTCTTTTTAGTAGTTCCAGCACTTACTTGATTTTCTCTGGAAAGGAAATGGAATATGCATCTGTAACAACATTTTTCCGGCACCGCTCCTTGAAACTTAAGTGAAAATTCCAGGAATTATCAAGTTTTCAAAACACAGCCAAATTTAAATAAGGCATTTTGGGGTTCCTTTTTTAGTAACAAATGCCAGACCACGGACAGAGTAACTGTGCTCTGCAAAGTCACGAAGCAGCTGGTTTGGGCCCATGCTTAGTAAGCAGTGCTGGCACGGGCTGGTAGAGGACTCTATCCTCTTGTCACTATGACTTTTTTCCTTTTTTTCTGTTTGTTTACAAGAGAAAATAGGAGACTGGAGATAGGAGTATAAAAAAAAAAAATTAAAACACCATTATTGCTGCCATTGGGATACTCGTCCAATATAGCAGCTAAGCTAAAATATCAAGTGTGTTCTGAAAGGTTTTCTCCAAGGGATTTACTAAAAGCCAGTGAAAGGGAACTCTCTTACTGGTTAAAGCCTCCAAGACCCATGAAGAACGGTACCCTGGCAGAACTGTTGTACAACAGGAGCAAGCAGATATCTCAGTTTGTCTGTACAATAGAAATAATTGGCCATCCTGACAATAATAGAAAAAAATTGTTGTGGATTTGCATTTCCTTCTAACTTGTTTCCAGGATATTCTGTAGCCTCAAAGTCTACCTTTTGTTATCTCAGTATTTTGAGATAGGATCTTGTTAGCTGTTGGTGCAATACCTGTTATAAACTTGTGGGCTAAATGCCTGGCAGTGGAGTTTGGTTTTATCTTTTGTTTTGAAAGCTGGTATAAAGTCTTACTCAGGTTCCCCATCTTGACTCCCTAAAATATCATTGCTTATTTATTCTTCAGAGTCATTTCTGTTCCACAACACATTTTGAGTCACCTCCTCTGTTTACTACAGAAAAAGCCGGGCTCTCTGTCCTAGCTTTGACCAGCCTGGGGGACCTGCATGTGAAAACAAATGAACTTCCAAGCGCGTCCGTGCAAAGGAGGTGCTGTGAACTTGCCTTTTCATTTATTCCTTGTGAAGTAAGTGGCTCTGCTAACAGCAGTCCAGATGCCACCGTGAAGTCAATGTTCTCATAGCGTAGATTAAATTCCTCCACTTATTGTCCGAGAAAATTGAAGTGGCTTCATGTCTTTGATGCAGGGGGAGGTGCAGATGCCGGGAGGGCAGCGACAGGAAGGGTGAAGCTCAGCCCTTCGCCAGTGGGAGCCGTCACTGCAAGGAGAGGCTGGGAGAGCTGGGGTGGGTCCGTCTGGAGAAGGCTTGAGGGATTCTCATCCATGTGTACAAATTCCTGATGGGGCCAGGGGGGGTAAATATGATGGAGCCAGACTCCTCTCAGTGGTGCCCAGTGAAAGAAATAGAGGCAATGGGAACAAACAAGAAATCACGTAAGAAAAAACTTCTTCACTGTGAGGGTGGCAGGTTGCCCAGAGAGGTTGTGCAGTCTCCATCCCTGGAGATACTCCAAACCCCACCAGGCACGGCCCTGGGCAGCTGTCTCAGGCTGCCCTGCTCAGAGCTGGGTTGGACTGTCCGATCTCCAGAGCGGATAGCTTTTTCCTTCCAGAAAGGCTCCCGAGCAGCCATAAAAATGCCTGCGGGCTGTGCTCACCTCTGCAGCGCGCAGGCTGTCAGAGAGCTGCGTTCAGGTCTGGGATTTTCCAGAGCCCCCAGAACATGGAGCCAGCAAAGTCCAGGACCTCACCACGCTGGCATTTAGCACTGTTTCTTTAGCTTCCAAGGTAATCAATGTGATGAGCACTGGGTTTATTTCAGGTGACTACATACTGCGACCCACTCGTTCATCCATAAACTTGGTGGTGAACATATACCAGATTCTGGTATACCAGAATATACCAGCCCAGATTCTGCTTCTGTGGAAAAGCAGCAGAAGGTTTGTCCTGGGACCACATGAAAGAAAGATGGAAAACATATCTTCATGAAATTGCAAGTATCTTTGACGGGAGGAAGAGTGCATGCACATGCAGACTGTGGTCAGTGTGCGAGCATCCCTCCCTTCGTACCTTCTGCCTCTGCTGACAGTGACCCGTGTTCTCCGGGGTAGCAGAGGGCACATGTAGCGCTGCCACAGTTGGTCCCGCTGTGCCAGAAATACGGAGAAACAATGTTTGCTTCCCTGGCACCGGGGACTCTTGCGCACATCTGGCTAGCCGAGGGAAAGTGTTCGGTGCCAGTGCACAGGGCGACCTGACGCACTTTTTTTTTCCAGATCCAGTGAACAGAGAGTGTAGGCTGGAGCTTCCAGGTTGTGTCAGAGCCAAACAAGTTCCCAGATTCAGAGTGAAACTTAGCTGGAACTGGCAACCTCTGTGTGTCTTCTGCATCTAGTCACAAGGACCACCTCAGATTCTCCTGGAAGCTCCGAAGCCCTGCAGGCAGGAGGAGGGAGGTTTCCAGCCCCTACACCTCCTCCAGCCTGAGCCTGTCCTCCTTGTAAAGCAGCGAAGGACCACAAGCTCCATTCTCATGCCTTAATTTTTTTTTCAGCTAGCTTAAAAACTTGCGATGCTGTAGCCCACACCGTTGCCTACTCTGGAGCAAGTCACCTGCCCAAGCCCCTTCTGTTGCTGGTCATGGACGTGAGCTAGTTTTGGATAAGGAAATGCAACATCTGTTGTCTTTACCTTGTGATTCAGGGTAACGTTTGCTCAGGGATTTTTTTGTCCCTTGACATTCAGTCCTGGGTTTCATTTTAGGGCGCTCCTTTTGATTGCTTTTTCCATTTTTATAAGGGCTTCTCCTTTCCACTTCGTTGTTCAGTGGAGAAGGCCCACAGACACGGTTCAGATCTATACGCAGCGCTTGGAGGGTTCGCTGCCGGCGCCTGTAATGCTTTGTCCTAACAGATTTCTTGTGTCCTTGTGAGCTTTCCTCCAAAGAGAGAGATCCGGAGCTGGGTACTTGAATAAGAAAGAAATGCAGTTTTGAAGGACGTGAACGTACAGGTCTCTCATCAGCAAGATGACCTGAGTGATCTGGCTTGACATTAAAAAGCAATATTTAGCATACACTTTTTTTAATCTTGAAAAAAGATGTTTAAATATTTACTCAAATAAGATAAAGCTCCAGATAATGATAGGGTCCATCCCTGTAGAAGGCAGTGACAGCATTCCCAGGGTTTCACTTTGTTTGTCTGAAAGTCATGCCCTACTTTCTGAGCTTCTCAGAGCCTCCACCAGTAGCCACGGGGAAAAAATGAAAAGCAAAATTATACAGCATAAGTTTTTAAATAATAAAAGTCTTTTAAGGTTAAAAAAATCAGGTCTGTGCCAGAAATGCCTTCATGCTGTACCTATTTTAGATATAATTCTGCCTCTGATTTTGTGGGAGCCCATTAATGCTGCTTACCCTATCATTCTCACATCTGTAGTCATCATGGGCTACAGTGCTTTTCATTTCAGAAACTTTTAGAAAGCTCTTGCAAACAAATGTAGCAGAAGTAAGTTGCACTGCTTGTTAATACGTTGTACTACATGTCACAGCCTCTTTCTCACAATGTCTGGCCTCTTTCTCCAAAACAAAATGTGCTTTCTCCAAACTACAAAATCCCAGCTTTTTATGTAAAGGAAGAAAAAAAAAAAAAAACCAGAAAAAAAACCAACCAGCAAAAAAACCCTATCAGCCCTCCTTGCCTGGTCCCTCCAGGCTTCCGGGTAGCAGTGACTATTTTTAATTGCTACCCAAACACACCTTCTCTGTTGTGAATTACAGGTAATTGAGCTGAAAGCCATCAAACCAACCATAGTTTTCAAACACGAGTAAAGGATACGCTTCAGTAAGGCTGCAGATCTGTTTATTAATTATCATCCTGGAAGAAGATGTAATGAATGAGAGCCCAGAAAGTTATCAATGTGAGATATGCAGCTTAAAATAGGTATAACTGGCATGCTGGTTTTAAAACACACTGGTTTAGCTCTGCTGTGGCGTCCCTCTGTGCCCTGACACTGTCCCAGCCACCTCACCCGGCTCCTCTCGGCCATGGTGGCCCAGAGGAGCCGCTAACCGTGCCGGGACGCACAGGGACCGTTGGCCTCTTGCAAGTGGCTCCCCTGCCAAGCCAAGCAAGGCTGGTGTCTTCCAGTGTTCACTCGGAAGCACTGACCACCGTCAGCACAAGCGTCCGCTCTTTTGCCCCAGTACAAACGCCGAGCTTCCTCTGCTCTGCTAGCCTGAGAAATTCCTCAGCCACGGTGAACGAGCTTTCTGTTTGTACCTGCCGTTTGCTTACTCGGTTATTCTCAAGTGAGTGGAAACATTGCCTGAGCAAGGAGTCAGAAACTTGGTACCAAGATAATGCCACGGCAGCGAAATGCCCGCAATCGCATTTTGAGCAATTTTGTTTCTTGTTATCGTTCTCTGCGCTGCATGGTGAGAAGTTCAAGTTTAGGCTCCGTGTTCATTTTGGTGAGACTACCAAATGTGTGGTGGACATTTTGCCAGCAGGCAGTAGCCTGGACAGCGTGCACATTTCCCAAGATTGGCCGAAGAGCAGTGAAGTTAGTGACTACCACCCAAAGCCAGGCTGGAGCCGATGAGCAGCCGTGCCCCAGCACGGCGCGGGCGCGATGCCCTGCGGGGCTGCTCCCCGGCAGCCTGCCTGCCGCAGAAATGCCTTCGCACCCGCGTGCAGCCGCAGCTGCAACATCTGCACCCATGCTGTGGCTTTATTATAGTCGTGTTACAAACTGTGATGTATGGAAGTGTAAGAGACTCTGGCTAAGCCTCATACTCAAAATCGCCAGGACTATAGGAAGTTTTGTATCCCGAGGAGGTTCCAATCTTTGTGTTTGGTCCAGTTTTGTCTCAGTGTAAATGCCAGAGCTTAAACATCCCTAAAGCTTTGGAGGCATTTGAAGCTGAGTGGTTTGACTGCTGTCCATTGCACAAAGCTTGGTTATCTTTTCAGAGTGTTGTTAAGTTGTTCCCTGCACCTACATGCAACAGGTTTCAAAACAAAATCACGTCTGATATCGCTTACAGATATACTCCTTATAGCTGGAGATGTTACTGTTGTCTACTTAGATGTGGAATGAGAAAATGGGAGGTTTGTTTAGGTTAGGACAAAAGGGTTTGCTTAGTAAGCTTTGTGTGTTTAGCAATATTGATCTTTAGCAAATTGCTTCATCTGCTCTTCATTACCTGCTCTGCACGCTGCTATTTCAGCAGCAAAACCAAACGCTAATCTCCCTGTGCTACCGAGCTACAAACACCTGTAGATGCCGTGCTGGCAGGGGTGGATGCCAGTGGAGCGGGTTGGTTTCGAAGCCCCTGCCCCCAGGTAGTCATTCAAACCCGAGTCGGGTTTGACTGCGTAACGCTCGTCATCCGGCATTTAGCACACGTGCAAGTGAAGGAAAATGTGCGCCATAGATCGAAGCCGAGTTAGTGGTTATCAGCCACACGCATTCAGAATCAGCCAAAAGCCTGCGTTAAAAACTAAGCGGTGCCAACTCATATCAGAAAGGGTTTAACTCTGTTTTTACACTGATTTTGTTGGCGATTGCATAGGCAGAAGCTGATCTTGTGCCATGTAATCACCGCACAGGAATAATTGTTTCTAAATGACGGGCTCCCATCCAGAGACCCAGCCTGCACGTAGTGACACGTGGCCGTTTGGGGATGCGTTTGAGTGGCTCCCGGAGCTGGGGGCAATTCCTGCGGAGCAGCTGACAGGAGCAGGGCCTCTCAATCAGAAGAGCGGCTCTGCGGAGAAGAGGAGCTCGAAATGTTCTTGTTTCTCCTGTTATCTTCCTTTCTTGCCTCAAATTCCCTGGCGGGTCTCTACAGCATGTCAGGCTCATGTTTGCAGCGATTCTGCAAGCGCTCTGACCGCGCTGCCTGATGCGGGACAAGCTAGCACAAATGTTGTCCTATGCACCGGAGCAAGGAACTTTTGAATGCAGACTGGCTGCCCAAAAAGTAACTGCAGAGCCCTGAAGAAATGGGACTTTTCATTGCGAGTTACATAGATCAAATAATAATTAACTATGCAAACACAACTAATACATAAATGGAAAAAGGCGTTTTTGGTTCAAGTGGCAGGTTTATAGCGTACGTCTAATGGCACGGAGAACAATGGCCAGTGAGTTAACCCAGCTAAGCCAGTACTCTATAAACCAATTTCAGGCAGGACTGATACCGCATGTCGCTGAGTGTTCAGCAAATATTAACTCAACGGTGTGAAGCGGGCTGGGTCACGGCTGGGCACCGGGCGCTGGTGCTGCCGTGCTTCGGGGCTGCTGTGGGGTCGGCCCCTTCTGGGGGTCGGCCCCTTCAGGGGGTCCCCACAGGCCCGTGGGACCCCTGGTGCTCCGCCCGCTGCGGGCCCTGGGATGGCTGCGGGGGAGGCGGTCTGGCGGAGGCTCACCCCCTGTGCCGGGAGGGGATGGAGGGGGGGGATCCACCCCTCCTGGGAGCGATCCGGGGGGCCACCCATCGCCCCCGAGAGGCGATGGCAGGAGGAGCCATCGCTTCCGAGACGAGGTCCGGGTGGGCGACCCACCGCATCCCCCCCCCGGGAAGCACCCTGGGGCGGGAGCCCACTGCCCTGGGCGGCGATCCGCCGACGGGGACCCCCCGCGCTGCCCCCCCACCGCCCTCGGGGCGCCCGTGGCTGCAGCGCTCGGCGCCCCCGCGGGGTCCCCGCTCCCTCTCCGCCTGCGGGGGCTGCGGCGGGGCCGGGGACTCCCGGCGGGGCTGCCGCGGCGAGGGCGGGGGGGGGGGGCATGCCGGGGCGGGGGCGGCCCCGCTCCTCCCCCGTGGGCGGCGGCGGGGCCGCGGCCGGCTTTAGGCGGCGGCGGCGGCGGGGCCGGGCCGTGCCGGGATGCTGTCGGGGGTCGCGCTGCTGGCGCTGGCCGCGCTGCTCTGCGCCGGCCCGCCGCCCGGTCCCCGTGGGGGGGCGGCGGCGGCGGCGTTGTGGACCGCCTGGCTGAACGTGTCGTGGGAGGACAGCGCGGACCACAACCGGAGCGGCTGGGAGGCGAGCGAGAGCGGCCTGTACGGGCAGGACTCGCCGCTGCAGGCGGCCGCGGGGGTGCTGGTGCTGCCCGACGGCCGCGACTCCTTCAACGCCTGCAGCGCCCACACCAACTTCAGCGGGGCCCCCCCGCCCGCCGGCGGCGGCAGCTCCCCGGGCTGGCTCGCCCTCATCCAGCGCGGCGGCGGCTGCTCCTTCGCCGACAAGATCCGTCTGGCCGCCGAGCGCGGCGCCGCCGCCGCCGTCATCTACAACTACCGCGGCACCGGCAACGACGTGCTGCCCATGTCCCACCACGGTGAGCCGCCGCGGGGCCCGGCAGCCGCCGGCTGCTGGGAGCGGGGAGCCCCAGAAAGAGAAGGGTCCCTGCGCTGGGAGCTGCCCCTTCCCCCTCCGCGGCGGGGTGCGAGAACAGGGCACGTCTGGGGTCAGCCCCCAGCGCATTCGGCCCCGGCTGAGCGTAGCCGGCTCTGGCGCTCTGCGAGAGGCTGGAATTTCTTCCCGGCTCTCCTGCACCAGAAGAGTTTCTGCCTGGACTAGCCGGTCCCCTTCAAGGCGCCGCTGTTGTTGCATTTTCTGCGATTAATGAGTAACGATGTCCGATAGCTGAGGCTGCTGTTGCGGGCCGAGGGCGAGCAGGCAGCTGCCTGAGCCTTCTGGCCTGGGTGGGCCGGGCGCTGGCTGCAGGTGTGCGTGGGGTGAAGGTGGGAACGGCGTCTCCAGTTTGTTCGGGTTTCTAGCGAGACCAGGTAGCTGCCCAGAGTTGATGGATGCTGGGTTTTTTTAAGCCCGTAAAGTCTGTGCAGTAGATTTGGGCCCTGAAATAGGCTGGGTTTCCACACTCGGACACGGTTTGTCTCCATGTCCTGCACGCTAACCAGCTCAGAAACAGTCAGAGTATGAGACTCTTCCATAGGTAACTTTTCACCAGCAAAATGGAACTTCCGATGCAAGTGGCTATAGCCCTTTAAGGCTGTTTCCATTTTGCAGAGGCTGATGACAGAGCCTTTCTTCTCTCACTATAAGAAAGCCTCCTACTTGCCAGCAGTGGTGTTTGGTTGTTTTTGTCAGCCCCCCCTTCCCCCCCCAACTGCCCATCCTTCAAATGAAGAATGAGATTTGGCCGTATTTCAGGCTGGTGCTTCCTGAGAAACAGCCCTGGGCTGAAGGCTGTGTAACTGCCTTCTGGTAGCAGCGTGAGCAGGTGCCCTGGCTGTGGTGGGGCAGGGCGCGCTGGCTTTGGTGGCTCTGTCCAGCCCTCGGCTGTTGGATTGATGCGCGCGCACCTCACGGGTACGTTGGTATTCTGCTAAGTGGCACTGCTTTGGGAAAGCACACCTTCTGGAGAGAAATACAACAGTGAAAATGAATAGCAAGTCTTAAAGCTTTGACTGGTTCGAAAAATAATTATATCCTTGCAGCACCCCTCTGACAAGGGGTGGAGAGGATTTCTGTCTGTTAGCGGTGGAGTTAAGTGTTCTGGTGAGACAAGGAAACAGTAGCTGCCTCTGGAGGTTCCTTGAATGCAATCTTAATGAGCTGTGTGACTGTCTGTACTCTGCTTTAAGAATTTAAAGCATACAATCTGGATGGGCTCTGGCCTTTCTGCAGCAGAGCTTTCGTATGTAATCAAATCATCCGCTGGCAAACGCTATCGGGATCTGGCTATCGCTGGGCAAGTTCCTCCTGCTGAACTGACAGTAGCATCCCTGCCCTGAGCCCTGTTCACTGTGTGCTTGCGTAATCCTGCTGCTCTCAGAGGAGCTGCTTTTGGCACTGCTGACCTGGGTAGGTCACTGCTGAACCTGTGCTTGAGGGGTATACGTGCTCCTGCTCCCTCCTCCATCCTGGCCGCCGGGAGACCTACAGCATCGTAATCTTGCTTGAGCTGCCTCTTGAAGTGAGCCATCTGCTCTCTGCAGGGTCTGCTCCAAGAGGAGCTCCCTCCTTTCCCATGCTGTCTCTAAGCTTTCCGCTGAGGGATTTATGTCAGAGTGGCTCTAGCTGTCCTGATTACCCTGCATGATGGGTTACGGGCTCGAGGGCATGTTGAAACTTCCTAGCTGAACTGTAGACAAACAGGACAGGGGCTTCTTGGAGGAGACAGCTTCTGTCAAACCACTTATTTCATCTGCGTGACTCCTCCTTGCCTTGTCCTAGCACAATTACTGGGCCAAGCTTGTTGCTGCTGTTGCTTTTATTCCTTGTCCTTGTTTTAGTCCCTCACTTTCCCTCCTGTTTCACCCTCCTTTTTCTTCCTCTCTGGACTTGAGTTATCTTTTTCTATTGTCACAGTTGTCTGTGAGTCCCTCTTCTCCCCTCTTCCTACAGGGATGCTCTTCCTTCTGCTCACGGGGCTTTGGTGGCACACTGTGCTTGGGCCACCCCTGCCCTGTGCCCCTGCTGGGAGCCAGCGCTCTCCAGTCAAACTTGACAAACGTTGCAGGCTTTCAACACGGCGTGGTCAAGAAGAAGCAATTCACAAGTAATCAGCCTCATTCGTTTTGCCAAGTGCAGGATATTCCTTGTATAATGCTGATGAGGTGTAGTGCTGTAGGCTGAGCTCAAACTTAAGAGGTACGAGCTGGTCATATTGCCCTTTGAACTGTGCTTTGGGATGGGTCTCCTCTTCTGGCCTCCAGTGGTGGCACTGGATGCTCTAGTTCCTGTGGAGACAGTGGTGAAGGTAGCCCTGATCATTAAAAACAGTTTTTGTGCAACTCCAACTTCTGCTGTTGCTGTAACGGCTGTAGCTGTGCTAACGGTGACTTCACAATCTGGGTTTCCTAACTGGCTTCATTTCTGCTTTAACTGGGCCATCATGTGCTGTCAAGTGAAACCAAACAAGGCCGAGCACTTCCTCCAAGCTGAGGCAGTGGGAAAGAGCGGGAGGTGGCTTTGCTGGGGCGAGGGGGAGCTAAGCCTCAGGGCTTTCCCATCTGCGGATGTGCCTGGGGTAGCATCTCCTCCTGCGCGCTGCAGCGTGCCGAGGGCTCTCCTCTCTGCAGCGGCGCAGGGGAGCTGTCATCTGCCTGGCAGAGAAGGAAGATGCCTTTGGGTGGGCTTTGATAAAATGTATGGCACAACATGCTTTTCTTTGTGTTCTGTTGCCACCAAAGTTCTGCAGAGTTATTAACAGAAGCTATCTAAAAGTACAGTGTGCCTTTTTCTGGGGCTGTCAAGCTCGGCTTTTGAAGCAACTTTCTTGTTTAGAGACTTAAATGTGCCTGTACTTGACAGCAGTGTTTGTCCTGGTCATCCTGCTTTCAGATACTTCTTTTCTTATAATCATCATGTTTACTCTGAATACTTTATTGTTTATATCAGTGCTCTGTGTGGAAACTTTTTGGTGTGCCAACTTAAAAAAAAAAAAAGGCCAAACAAAACATCACCCTGGCAATAAAAAAACCAGAATGCAATGAATAGCCAAATCAGATATGATCAAACCCTGCCTAATCCTCTCTAACACATAGAATGTCAAAGATTGAATGGAATCCAAAGTAATATTTACTTTGTACTTTTATAAGCACAAAACCATATCAATTAGCAAACTTGAGTTTTAATTGTGCTCATTTTAAGAAGATAGTACTGCTCTGTGGCAGGCTGAGCAGGGTTTCAAAGTACAGTTCTGTGTGCTTATAATTGCACCTCTCTGTAATCTATATTGACCTTCTGAAAAAGACATTTGATTGGAGAAAAACAGCAGCATGTGGGGAAAAAGTGCATGACGAGTTGGTTTGTTTTAAAGGTGGACCTTGACTTAAGATAGAACCAGGCTGTTGGGTGGCTTTGGTGTCAGGGTATGGTGTAACCATGGAAAGTGTTCTTTGGTGTTGAGTATTCCCCTGCAGCTGGTAAAGAAGGATTCTTTGCAGGTCAGAAAGCTATTGTGATAGTTTTCTTCGGTTTCTCTCTTGTCATGTAACTGTAGCCTTGAGAAGCACATCACCTGATCTGCAGAGGGCTTATCCTGGGGGAACATAGCTAAATAATTCTGGCTAGAACAGTAACAGCATGTTTCAGGCTAACAAGATCTGGTTCAAGTGTAAACTTGCATCAGTGGGTGGAAGGGGAAGGAAAGGTTAAATATGTAGCGCTGCCACTTAACTTGTTCTGCAGGAATTTCACTAAGGTGAAGGCTAATCTCCATATGCTTAGAGGAAATAGTATATGGCAAACGTGCAGAATTGTGCTCTGCTCCAACTTTGTGTGAGGCATGATCTTTAGAAACAAGCTAAAACTTTGCCATGATATTAAAAGGCTGATGTGACCTGTAAAACTGTTTGTGTTAAAGACTGAGACAGAATAGCAATGCCAAGGCAGGCTGTGCTGACTGGGATTTGTCAGCATTTGTAACGTGGTGTAAACAAATAGTGCACCTCTCCTTTGCAGTGAGTGAGGAGTTGTGCCGAGCACATTCGAGGTAATGAATGAGGATGCAAGGTCTCATTAAGGACCCTTGCTCTCCCGTGTTCCCTGGCCATGGCCAGGTGAGCCTGTACAGATTATTCAGCCCTTCCTACCAGCAGCTCGTTATTGAGAAGGATCCACTGTGCCTGGATCATCTTTGCAGTCTGTAGTGCCTGGAGCTTGTAGCTCTTTGAATCTGAGAATAGCTATTTGATGTGTATGTGCTGCAACTTTGTCTTTATGTGCTCAATTCAGTTCTCCTGGCTGCCTGGTTCAGAGTAAATCAATGTCACAGCTATAGTGGCATTCAGACAACTAACCGTGGTACACGGAGCCTGGCTGATGACCCTGATCTCCCACCTGCAGGGTATGGTGGGGGTGCGATAGTGTGTTGGGGTTGCCCACAGCACAGAGGTCTGTGAGCAAGCGTGAGAGGCACTGTGAAGCAGGATAGACTAATTAGTGCCACTGGCAACTTCTGATCCCTGCCCTTGCTCTTTTTGGTCTAATTTAGGTACCTCTGTGCCATGGAAAACTGCAGGGTAGGCACTAACCCTTGAATAGCCTGGAACAGGTCTGTGAAGTGCCCTTGCTCTTTGGGTTTACTGGGCTGCTGAAATGTAAAAGGATGAATTAAAATCCTAAGTGACAGCTGTGGTAGCAGAGGCTTCATTGTGTGGGACATATGGCCCTAAAACAATCACAGTGCTTGTTTGCCTCCAGTCGTGCATGTGCCAGTGAGCAAACAGCGGTCGGGCTCAGCACTGTTCCCCGCTGTATCAAGTGCAACCTGCCATCTTTCTGCAGACAGATGTCTTCTGGCTTACACCGTGCTGACTTCCATTACTTTATCATTAGCTTTCTCAAACTTTCTTGTTTCCAGTGAGCACTTAGCTGCTACCAGTATGTTGACAGCAAGGGATATTAGCTGTGAGCTCCATCTCATTTGAAGAGGGTGAGCAATGTATTTACTAAATCAAAACTGCTGAAAGCTGCTGAGTAAATTCACCAAAGAATTTTCATTAGGGAATGTCGATCGCTGCTTCTCCAGAAGGTTTTAAATGCTGTTTGCTAGATTGAAAGATGATACTTTACTCTTGCCAGTGCCACTGACCAAACAGTATGTGAGGAGAGCTGTCCTACAGATCTCATTCATCTCGGTGCCCTTAATAAGCGTACTGTCTTGGCTGCCATTTTAAAGGATGATTTCATATTCTAAGATTTAGGGCCTGGCAGCATTTACATAAGTCTTAAAGGCTCCGGGGGTGGGGAGGGGGAGAAATAAAGGCTGGTAATTGTTGGATTCACTTGGCAAATAATAACTTTTAATGCTATTTAAACTAAATAGAGCGCAGGTTGGTTTCTACCTCCAGTATCCCCCGAGGACCTATACAAACTCATGTGATGTAAAACTACATTGGGTCTTGATGTGCTCCTTTAGACACCCAGCCTGTTTGGTAGAAGTTTCCCCACACTTCCTAGTGTGGAAATCTTCCTTATGCACGGTAACTGTTGGGTGACTGATCTGGAGGCCAACCTCACCAAGGAGTCTCCCTAGACGAACATGGGTGATAGTTCCCAATCAGTGTAGTCCCATTAATAAATGTAGTGTGGGTGAGGAGCACATGGTGGTAGGTATTTCCAGGCAAAGACTGCAGTGGGCATGAATTTTCCAAAACAGGTATTTCTTTAGTGCAACACAACCACCAGTTAGCAGGGCATTTCTCTTCTTCCCTCTCTGCTGTCCTCACCATGCTTAGGATCTTCTAAGGCTCTCTTTCATCTTTAAATGTCTCTGTAATGCTCCTTCCTCCCCCCCCGCCCCCCTTTTTAAATTTTCTTTTTAAAGCTCTGGCGATTGTTTCCTGCTCCTGAGTACTCCTGCCAACTTTTGCAACTTTTTCAAGTGCCTTGCTGTTGAATGTTTACCTCTGTAGTTTGAAAGACTTGTATGTTGAGGAGGAAGAGATAAGGCATAGTGCCAGCTGCCAAGTAAAGCAAGCTGAAAGTAGATTTCATTAAGCTTAGGTGATAGTGTGAGCAAGAAGACAGTTCAGTCAAAAAGCTGGGCTCATAAATTATTTTAAGCTGTTGCTTTAAGTAACTGCAAAGTGGCCTGACAGTGAGCAATTCTTTTATCTTGGTGCCAGGTAATGTTTGGGGTGGAGAGCATGCAGAGCAGGAGAAGGGGGAGGGACGAGCCTACCTACATGTCAGCTTATCCCGGCTTAAATTGCTCCTGGAACTATGAGTTCAGTCACCCTCCCCTCCTGCAGAGGGGAGAGCTTATCACAGGGCAATAAAGGCATTTTCTGTGACAGTGGCTGTGATGGAGGATGAGTGCTGGGGTAGGTGCTGCTCGGTCAGATCTGCATTGCTGATAAGACTTGGCCTTGTGCATGTGGATGAGTGCAACCATTACTTTTTTGTCAACACTGTACCATTGATGAGAGCAGAGGTAGTGTGTGGGCGTCTGCTTTCATAGTACTTCTCTGAGGCTGCGTATGGCCCTCGCGTCTGTAGCGCGGTGCCGAGGCACAATGGCTTTTGTGCACAACGCCGGCCTTTCATCTGAGGTGGATTACATCATGTCCATAATATCAGCTCAGTCTGTGTACACTGTTAGTTTATTTTCCCTTCTACTGTAACAGGTAACCGTAAACTTGCACCAGCCTGTTCGATAACCACCAGAATTCCCCTGTTTCTTGTTATTTCAATAGTGAGATAAGCAATATTCAAAATGTTGTATCTTACATTTTTTTTTTAAACCTGAAAGACAGTATATTAAATATTCAGAAGAACACGTGCCTGAAGAGCCAGGTGTGCTAATCTGGTAGGAAATTGTTGGAGAGTCAGCTGGCAGTGTCTTTCATGTTGAAGTACAGGAGATGGCTTCATCTCCTCATGGCTTTTTGCTGATGTTGGGGGTTGGAGGGATGCCAGGGGAATACTACTAGCGCCTTTGACTAAGGCTGAAGGCACAGCCAGTGCTGATCTTCCGTGCCCCAAGCACCATATCATGTAGATAAAAGCAAAGACCCAGCCGCCATCTGACCAAGACCAGGGTTTGTATTTCATCTCCCTAAAGAGTCTTCAGATAGCGATTCTGCTGTGGTTAAGGAGAACCTGTCCTTTCCTTGAGAATTCAAACTCTGAAGTCTGCTTTTTGCTCTTTTTGTATGTGAAGCAATCAAAAGTAATTTCTTCCATTCTGCTTTTTCTGAGCATGTGGCTTATGTGGTAGTCAGCTGGGGCTTTCTATAGCTGCGGAAAGTGGGTGTGATGGGTTATTGCTGTGGTACTTTGAACGGTTCTTGTGTGACTGCATTATCTGAAGACTTCTCTGCAAGATCATGCAAGCTCTTTAAAAATAAAATCCTTCATCCTGTAGTAGTTCTCTGGCAGAACTTACTCAGCTGTAGCAGAATGCCTGCAGCCTTTAATCTGTTAAAAATTGCATCCTTAATTTCTCAGTCCTCTTAAAGCATTCAGAGAAAACATTTTGTTGTTTGTCTGCTGAATTGCTGTTTAATTCCTTTGTAAAACAAAAAAAGGTGATCTTTTTTTTTAAAAAAAATTTCTTAGTTAATCTGGACTCACTCTACTACTGTGATATTAAACAACTTCCAATCAGCTAGCCATGGCTAGCCTGTCAGAAAACCCCTTCTACACAGGGAAAGATAATGTTTAACTTCCAGATAGAATTACTGTACTGTTTCCTTTCCTTCCCCTTCCAGTGACTTCTGTGAAACTGTTTCTCTTCAATATTAAAAACCCAGTTGAATCCTAAGGAAAATTTAGTGTTGGTTGGATATTAGGTTCAAATATTGTTGAAATGGATTGCCGATACCACCAAAACCAAGGACTGTTTGCAGGTATACTCGAGTGAAGCGTTAGGCAAGCCGCAGGGCGAGCTGTGGTGGTGCCCGGGGAGAGGAAGCCGCGGCTGTGCCACCGCAGATGCGTTGGTTGCACAAGGCACTCGCTGGACAAAGTGAAATAATTCTGCAAAACTCTGGGTGCTTGATTTCACTCTACTTAAAGATGATGCAAAACTTCAGACTTTCAGAAAGGGGGGGGTGGAAATGAGGGACTCTGAAACGTTGGAGCTTTTGTGCAGCATGCTAGCTTTTTCCTTGTTTGGAAATAACTTGCCTACTTATGTTTTATACCGTCTTTCTTAAAAATGCCTACAAAAGTATTGCCTTCCTCAAATACTATGAAAACATAGTTTTCACCAAACTATGTTGTAGCTAGGTCTGCTCCCAAAGGGGAAGGGGTCCTGTCAGGCTGTTTTACAGGCCATTCTTGGTAAACGGTGATAGAGACATTAGAGGAGTTTGGCTTTTGCTATCTGAGAAAATAAAGATCTACAGAACTTTCCCCAGGTTACACTGAGGCCTTTAAATGGAAATGAAAGGGTCTTTCATGACTTAATTGAAGCTGAATTTGTTTGGTTTAAAGCAAGTTTAAACAATGCAAAACAGTTCCAATGCCTGAATGAGCTGAGAAACCAATTTTAAGTGAGACTAGAGGAGCTGACTTGAAGGTGGAGTTCTTGAGTTGGCTTCCATGACGTGCAAAGCTGTCAAACAGCTGGAAGTTAATTATTCACTGTAAAAAGCTTTGCCAGAGCCTCACAAGAGTCGGAAAAACATACACGGCATTTGTCAGTGCCACCTCAGAGTATTGCACAGAGAAAATGTTAAATAGTTCTCTTAGACTGAATTAACATTCTCTGTGGTGTTAGGTGGGGTTATGGGAAGGCAGTGGTAGAGGAGGCGAAAGTGTGCAGAGATGGCAAGTTTCATAATGGAATTAAGTTTTGAAGGCACATGATGTTTTCTGTTAGGTACTAGTATATTAGACCTTAAAATGGGCTGCACCAGAAAGTAGCGTACAGTTGTAAAGCTGGCGTTGTGGTTAGCAGTCTGAGCCAGTTCGGTTTTCTTGGTTATGAAACTCAAGTGGTGAATAAGAAACATGGTTTTACAATAAAGATTCCTTAAATTTAAACACTGAAAAAGGTTTCCTTAAAACTAAACACGTTTTCTGGCAGTTAATTAGCTGGGGAACTTAAATATGGCCTTCATAACTTGAGGGGGTTTTGCTAACACAGCAGGGATTTAAATTACTGGAGGTGCTCTCTTTCCTCCCCTTCCCAGGTTGTGCTTTGGTTTTATTAAATGCACAATGCAAAAGCTACATTAAGATTAACACGGGGTAAAGTTTTCTGTTTTTCTAACATCTGGAAGAAAAGGCAAAGATCTGCAAGTGCAACAGCAAAGTTTGACTTCAAAGTGGCTGGAGCTCTGAGGAGGAGCAGCAAGCACAAAAAGGCCAGTTTCTTCCTCTTGAGCTGGCTGCTGCACGTGGAGTGGTTTCAACTTGTAGGAGCCTGCACCGGAGCATCCAGGAGGCAGGATTTTACTCTGGAAAACACACTGCTATAGCAACACCCTGCTCTCCTTAGGGGAAGATTTGCTTACCAAAGCTGTCTCGAAGGGATGGTTGCTGTGAAAGCAGCAGTGGGTGAAGCTTAGGCAGCGCCCTGTGCGTGTTCTGATGTTCTCATGCAGTGAGTGGCTCGACTGCAAAGCTGGAGATGCAGGACACTAGGGATAAATTTTAATTATGGTTAAGGTAGCATTCAACTTTCATCGCAGGTGAGGAAATGTGCCTGTTACATTTACACATATGGCTAGCAGCTGTGCTCTTGGAGGGCTGATGGGGCCTTCCCATGCTCCCCAGTAGTACAGACTTCAAGTCAAGACCATGAGCAAGCTCAGTGTCACCACTGCAGTCTCATGTGGGCAGAACTTTCCTATAAGTCTGCATGCTGTGGCTGTAGTCTCCGGGCTTTCAAGTCTTACTCTGCTGTATTTATTCCACCTGGAGTGCTAGTGTAGCTCCCTTCTAAAGTTTTATTTTCTCTTTCTGTATTATAGAAAGGCTTTAACAGCAGTGAGTTTTGGGGGCTGTGCAGAAAGTCTTCAGTCATGTAGCCTCTAATTACTGCAAAACCTGTTGGATTCCTTAATCTCTGAATCTCCTTGACACTTTGTGAACTCCAGACCACCTGGAAGCGGTATTATAACTACCTGAAAGGGTGGACAACTTCAACAGGTTCCAACAGAGAACTGAGAAAGGAATACTCATTACTGGATATTAATAATAAATACCTATGGAAAACCAGTTCCCTTTTCATTTAAAAAAAAAAATTCACTGTAACACCCAGAGAAACCCGCTCGTAGTGTTTTTAGAAGTTGTAATTGTACTTGTAATATGCCTGGGAAGGAGGTAGTTCCCCTAAGCTGCTAGGGCGTCTCATTCCTTCACTTGCGTGGGGGAGGAAGGAAAAAAAATTAGGCAAGTCTGAAAAATCCTACCTCCTGTGGGAATCGGCTTGCACACCGAACACACTGTGACAGCTCTTCCAAGCTGCTTCTGTGGGGAGAGGTTTTATGATGATAGATAGCTGTGCAAGATATGGAGACCGTGGAGGCATCAACGCTGTGCTCTAGCATGGATCTGCAATGCAAGTGTTGCCCTGAGGTATGCCATGGAGTCCCACCATACTTGGCAGTGGCACAATGGGACTTAGTCATATGCAGTGGCTCAAAGAGCTAAAGTTCTGGTTATCCTGTACATTGTGTATTCTTAATCTGAATCAGGTAAGCAATGCTTTGCCATACCTTGTTTTGAAGCAGGGGATTTGGTTGGCCCCAAGATCTAATCCTTGCCTCGATGTGCTTTAATGCATGAACAGATCGTGATTTTTAGCTAAAAATGACTGCTATTAAGGCATTGATTAGGTTGCATTGCAGCCTGCTAAATAGTGTGGGGTGACTGTTCTCCAGGACCTACAATTTGCTTGGTTTAAAATAGATTTATCTGTAGCACACTGTCCTGGTTTTGGCTGGGATAGAGTTGATTTCCTTCCCAGTGGCTGGTGTAGTGCTGTTTTGGGTTTTAGTATGAGAATAATATTGATAACACACTGATGTTTTGGCTGTTGCTAAGCGGTATTTACACTGGTCAAGGACTTTTTTCAGCTCCCCATGCTCTGCCAGGTGCTCAAGAAGCTGGGAGGGGACACAGCCAGGATTGTTGATCCAAACTGACCAAAAAGCTGTTCCACACCATATGGCATCATACTCAGTATATAAAGCTGGGGAAGCAGAAGGAAGGGGGGGGACATTCAGAGTGATGGCATTTGTCTTCCCAAGTCACCATTATGCATGATGGAGCCCTGCTTTCCTGGAGATGGCTGAACACCTGCCTGCCCATGGGAAGTAGCGAATGAATTCCTTGCTTCGCTTTGCTCGCGCGTGCGGCTTTTGCTTTACCTGTTAAACTGTCCTTATCTCAACCCACGAGTGTTCTCACTTTTACTCTTCCGATTCTCTTCCCCATCCCACCGTGGGGGGCGGGGGGGAGGGGGAGTGAGCAAGCGGCTGCATGGTGCTTAGTTGCTGTCTGGGGCTAAACCATGACACACACACAAGAGTAGCACTGGATTACAATAATCCCCTTAATGTGGAAAAGCAGGTGTTTAGTGTGCAAAAGTTAATACTCCCAGTTCTGTGCACCTCTTGCACATTGCATTTCTCTACTGAATTGCCAAACCTTTAAGTTCACGTTTACAGGGAGCAGAGGTGTAATGGCAGAACAAGTGAAGTCTTTGCAGGGCAGAGTTTAATATAGGTATTTATATTGGTATAAATAGATGCAACTCCACTCTGCATGTAAGTAAACCTGATACAGGAAGGTAAAACTTTGATCCCAGTCATGCACTCTCCTTGTATGCCAAATGTGCTTGTGTCCCAGCTCTTCCCCCGCCCCAACAAACCATTTAAGTTCTTGTGCTTCATCTGTGCCAACCCGTATCTGCAAAACAGCATCCTTCAGATTTTGGCCGGCGTGCTGCCTTATGATTTGGGAGGTACCTTCTGCAAAACTCCACATCCACAGAGGCAGATTGTCATTGTCTGAAGACTTGAATGACTTTCCCTCTCCAATTTCACAGGAGATGAGAAACGAGAGAGAGGCTGGGAAATGTTTAACTAAGCAGGTCTTGCTTCTGTTTAGCAATGAGCCCATTATTAGCTAAACAGGTAGCAGCTTAATCTTGCCTTCTAATGTCCCTTAAAAACTGTTACAGAAAGCTTTACCTGAATCACAAAAGCTGACGCCTAGGCAAGGAACTTGGGTTTCTGTGAGGTTTTTGCTATGCACAACTAATTGACTTTCCTCTTGCTTTCAAGTCTGGGGAGGGAAAGCTGACAGTTCAGGGCAGCTGCTATGCTTGAGACACCTCTGCAGATGTCCACTCAAATCGCTTGTTTCCATTAAGATGCCCAAGCACTGTCAGGAGCCTCTGTCTAGGTTGGTGGTTTCCAGGCCACAGTAACATGTTTCAGTATCTGTCATGATGGGACCCATCTAGCAGCTCAGGAAGAGTTGGGTGGCGGGTGATCCTAGCTGGTTTTATTCTAGAAGCACAGCAGTAGTCCTAAACATGGATTCTGGGCTTCTGTCTTAGCTTCAGGCTAATAGGGCATCATTGAATCCCTTCTTGGCAGGTGAAGGAGGCTTTGCTTTCTGCCAGGTAAGGATGATGCCCCTGTGACAGGCCCTGCATGATGGTGCCAGAGCCTTGTTTAGTCCCTGTCCAAAAGGAGCTTCTGAAGTGACTAAACTCCTGTGCTACTGATAGCCAGAAATTAGGTGCAGTTTCTGGATTCCTTTCCCCTGTTGTTGGCACAAGGCATTTGGTTAACTTCATGTGGTGTCAGGTTAGATCACCTGTAATTGCCTTTAGAAATTAATTGTTGGTCCTAAGAGTTTGCATTACAAAATATTGAAGATGGATGCTGATGTATGTCAGTGGGGGTTTGCTCCAAGGGGGAGGGGGAGTAGTGCAGGTGCTGATGGAAATGACCACCCTCTCACTTCTGCCCTTGTTGCTCCAGTGTCAAAGCTACCAGCTGACCACTTGCATGTGTTTATCTAAAGCAGAGCTGAAATTGTGAGAGAAATCTCTGGGGGAAAAAGTGTCAGGAAGACTTAAAACTGTCATCTAATGACATCCTGGCAAACTGATTAGCCTGAAACTTAAACAGAAGGTTTTGTTTTTCTTTAAGGGTAAAACTTGTTCACAACTGATGGCTTAGTAGCCAAAGTGGTTTTGCAGGCTGATGGTGACATTTCATTAACAGGAATCCCTACACTACGTCTTGTATTGCGCATAACCACAAGCTGTACTTGACTAGTGAGACACGCAGAAGCAAAAGGGAATAAGACAGAACAAGCTTTTCTGCTTTTTTTTGGCAGGCGTTTTATTTTTGTGTTGCCACAGCCTGCTGTTCTACACTTTCTTCCATGCTTATGAAAGTAAGTCTCGGCTTCTGACTTGACCCATGTGTAATTCTTTACTTGCTCCTGACGCCCAACTCCAGCTCATTTTATAACTGACATATAAGCCCTAGTTCATCAGAAAGGACAGTAGTTGCAGATTATGTGAACAAGCTCGAAAACTAATAAGCACTTTCTCAAATGACAGCCTTTGTGGTTTAACACCAATTCTAGGTTTTTTGATAGCAGAAAGTTGGATAAGGTTTCTCTTAATGAAGGGAAAAAAAAATTGGTCTCCCCATTTAAGTGTTTGGCTGGGAGGTTAGCTAAAAAGAACACTTCTGTAACGGCCTTTATTCCTTCACCATGCAATATCTATTATGAATGTTGTGCAGCTGATGCCTTAATGCAGTGAGACTCCTGACCAGCTAGTCTTCAAATCCACTTTTCTTGTATTTAGTTTAGAGAGAGGCCAGTGACAATTTACTTGTCTCCTGTCTCCCCTTTTTTTTCTTAAGAGCCTCTCTGTTATATTGGGACTGCCCGAAGTTCCTGCAAATAGTATCAAGTGTCCTCAAGCACTTGCTTGTCACCGAAATGAAAGCAGCTTTTGTCCTGGTCTGTGCTTGGTGACCAGAATTGCTTGAAATTTCTTCCTACCATAAAACCCTTGTTTCCTCTGATGGCTTGTCATGATGTTCAACTGAGTAAATGAAATCTGTTGTTAAAATCTGGATGGAGTTTGCCATCTGCCACTGTTTAAAAGCTGAGTACACCTCAATATTTGCTTCCCTCTGAATTTGCACTAGAAACCCACAACAACATTTATAGTTCACAACCAAATTTAACTCAAACATTTCTCAATTGCTTCTGAAAGTACAGAAGCAAAGGCTGACCTATGGCTTTGCTCAGTGTCTGGGGAAGTACTCAACAGTACTGTCAAATTTAGAAGAGAGGTGTTAAGAAGTAGCAGCGGAGCAGGGAGGGAGTCAGATCCATTACAGGAAGGGTCCCTAAGCCACCAGCTGCGTACCTGGCATCCCTGAGCTCCTGGAGGTACCGCAATCCCTAGTGACCTCACTTTGTATCGGTTTTATTTTTAACTTCATATTGTTCAAAGGCATGTTAAAATGGAAATCACCAAAGTGTTGAGTCTAAAATAATGCTAGTGCATGTCCTATATGGGAGTGAGGAATGCTACGGAGAGGAATGAATTCTAAATATGGTTCACTTATGCAGCTCATAGGTAATCAGACATACCTGTCAGCTGAACAAGCACATGGAGATGACACTTATTCCATCAGCTTGTGTTGAATCTGCAAATGCTAGTCAGAAACTTTCCAGTCTGTTCTTTAGCACTTGAACTGGAACATCTATGACAATGACTTTTACACAACACCTGGGAACTGAGCATGGATTCCCCTTCTCCTTTGCAGGTGCTGAAAGCATCGTTGCAATTATGATTGGCAACCTGAAAGGCATGGAGATCTTACACCGGATTGAGAGTGGCATGAAAGTGACTATGGTTATTGAAGTGGGGAAAAAGCATGGTCCTTGGATGAATCAGTACTCCATCTTCTTCATCTCGGTGTCGTTTTTCATTGTCACAGCAGCAACCATGGGCTACTTTATTTTTTATTCTGCTCGGAGACTCAGGATCGCAAGGGCCCAGTCCAGGAATCAGGTGAGTTTGTGCCATTGCTTTTTTTTTTAAATACCTCTGAGCCTCCATGCTGTGGTTCTTGAGGGCAAAATACTGGTTGAGCACCAAAATTACTGAATTTGTTAATTCCACAGGAAGGAGTGTGATCTTTAAAATGCTAAGAGATATATCTTTAAACAGCTTAAAACTTTCTGAAGAAACAGCAAAAAGTAAACTGTCCGGAGAAAGCAACTGATCGTGTTTAGCTAACTTTCTCCTACAAATTTTACTCCCTGAACTGCAGTGCAGCCGTAATGCTGATGTATTGGAGGC
Source organism: Ciconia boyciana (assembly GCF_034638445.1). NCBI lineage: Eukaryota > Metazoa > Chordata > Aves > Ciconiiformes > Ciconiidae > Ciconia > Ciconia boyciana. Next base: position 16,223,142 of record NC_132945.1, on the reverse strand, counting down.
GGTGAGAGAGCTAAACTGCTTTTAGCTGACCCTCACACTTCCCACGTAGCACTGCCTATGTGCTAGCTGTAATGTGAGACACGACTGCAAATGTGTCTGCAAAATGGTGCATGACTTTGGCCGCCTTTCTGTAGACCACAAGTTGGGAAACTGCTGCTTGTTGAAAGCTGCTTTCTGACTGAAAGCTTTCTGAGAATTGCAGTGACAGCCTCAATTAGGATTTGAAAAAAAGCACTGTTAAATTGTGTTCTTTTTAAACCCCTGGCAGGGAGTTGCTAATGAGTTAAGTTTCCAAGTAACTCTCTTCTGTGCAATAATCTGATCAGCTGATAGGACTACCGCTTAAGCTTTGTCTTCAGTCTGATCAGACCCACCTTATACCTGCTACTTTAGGGCTTAAGCAAAAGCCTTAGAAGTGAGAATAAAGTCCTGGCATGACATCTGTCAAAGGTGATGGGCAGCAGCAGGAACAGGATATGGGTGGCTCAGATGTGAGTACTTACTTCACCCTTGCCCTTACAGCTGTGTTGCGAAGGAGACCATTGGTATTTGCAGTGCTTCTTGCAGGAGCTACCTGAACTCTGAAAGAAGAGTTGTTAGAGTCCTCTCCTACAGACAGCAATAGCACAAACATCTCACTCCAGCTGGGCTCAGAGTATGTGAATTATCTCTGGATCAGTGGTTAGATAGTTAAAGAAGTGACAGACTTCTCTGCCATTGCAGAAGACCTGCCCTACTGAGCTTCTCTGCTGTCCTGGATTTCAGGCCCCTTGAGCAAGATCTTTCTGAAATAAGATGATGAAGCTGGAAGTTGGACACAGGTGTTGAAATTCAGGCCAGTTTCAGGCTTCTGTAACACTTTAGGACTGGCTTCTTTAAAATGCTAACATGCAGAACCATTGTTCTTGGCAGGCAGAGAGACTAGCCAGGGTGAATGACAGCAATATTCCCCAGAGTTGAATGTTGGGTTGAAATATTGGCCAGAGTTGAATGCTGGGTTCTCTCTAGTAATCACAGAACCTAACTCCAGTCCAGAACACAGTCCAATTTGTGTTCTGAAATCCTGTTGTTTAAGTGTAATCTTGTGGATGATGGTCAGCTGGCTATATCCTTACTGAGACTAGAGATCTAACAGTGATCTGAAACTATTTGTGCCTCGTCTAAGCTGTGTCTGCCTCAACTTCTGGACTAGGCCTCCTCTAGGTGCTTTGTTTGAGGCCGTTTGTGTGTTCTGATGTTATGCCACACCTGGAAGTGGTGTGAGGAAGCAATAAGGAAATAAGGATACAATAAGGGAATAGTTGAAAGAGTGGTATTGGAAGTTGTCACCTGCCTGTGAGATGTAGCATTGCCACTCCTGGATGTCATATGGAGTTGTCTCTGTAGAACCTTTCATGAGGGATGGCACGGAGCTCTAACTTGATGCTGTCTTCTTGCTGACATCTGTGGACAGAGATGCACACTGTCTCCTGCTGATGAATTCCCTTTTTCATTCCCTGCCATCTACCCTAGTATAAGAACTCTGTTCAATGCTACACAAACCCGGGCAGGAAGAACTGGGCGCCCTAGAAGCTGGTCTGCAAAAGACACTGTTTATCAATTCACATGAAAATTTTTCTTCCTTTGAAGGTATTTAACAGAGCAGTTGTGGAAGTCCAGCTCTACTCGGAGCTATTGGGCTTTCAACAGGCTACAAATGTTATTAATGCCTCAGTGGTAGATGGTACTGGGAAAATCCAGTCTGCTTGGCTAGCACCTTCACAAACTATTTCTATCTTGGGCTCTGTGTGCCTGAGGAGTTTACTGTAGATTGAAAAAATAACATTGATAAATGATATGTCAGTTCCACATGATTTCAGCGGAACTGAAATTAAGGAGCCTTAAAAAGTGCTTTATAAAGTGTAAGAATAGAAGAAAGCTGCTCTGCTATCAGGGAGTGAAAATGTACTGTTTTGTAAACGTGAAACTCAAGACAATCCAGAATTGTTTTCAATTGTTTTTTATACCATGGCATCTAAAAACTGACCTCACAATGGTTAGATAAGCAAAGAATAACAAGAAAGTTCTTGTTGGTGAAGGTGAACTACTGAAAGGTGATGCTACAGTGTCCCCTGTTAGCCAGCTGATTGGATTTTCAGTGTATATCCGAAGTCTGAGACTTCTAACTGCTTTGGCTCCATGAAGTATTTAATTATTAGTCAAACAACTTATCAGCTTGTATTAGTCAAACAACTTACCAGCTTGCATGCTACGTGGGGAGCTTTCCTGCCATCATTCAGCCCTTTGGAAACTTGGATTGCCTGGACTTCAGTCTGTTGTTTGGTGGGGTAAAGGTGTGTGTTTTGTCTCCTTTATTGCACAGATATCGAAGGGTTATACATTCATTTGGGAGGTGTCTTTAGGAAACAGTCAAATGTGTTGATAAGTATTACAAATTTTCCCTCTTTCGGAAGTGAACTGCTGTTCTGAATGCATCCCTTTACCCAGTGTTACTACTGTTCAAAGTATCTGTCTGCTTTTTTGACCTTCCCTGTGAGATTATATTGCTATTGTGTGAGGAGTCTTTTAAAGTGTCAGTCTACCACTTGAACCAAAACGAACACTTTTGAATTGCTCTACAGAGTGCTATGATGAGCTAATGGTGATATGTGATAATGATGCTCTGCAGCTTGTCTCTTGTATGTTCAGGTTCCTGAATATTTGGCTTGTTCTTGTGAACTGAGCCACAGCCCCAGGAGAGCTCTTGCCCTGGACTGAAAAGGGTAATGAAGCTTGAGTCCCACTTGCTTACTATAATGCGTAGAACAGAAACAGGGGAGACCATTTTCTAGATGCTTGGTCTCTTCTGCAAAGGCTTCTTGAAAACAAGAGCCTGGCTAGATGCGTGTTTCATTCATGCATGGGACTAGTAGGAACCCCTGCTTGAATTGGATGGCTTCCAGGTGTTACCATATTGGCAATATGTTTCTCCCTTTCTTTTGGCTTGAGAAAAATCTTCAGACTTCAGTGCTTTCTGAAGCAATCTTTTGTTTTATAGACAGTCAGGCTGTTGAGTTCCTTTAAACTTTGTCGTTTGCTAATACAGTTTCTGTACTTCTTGGTATACCAAGACTTGGTATGACTAGCTTCTTCCGGTGAAGGCACTTTTTCTGGATGGTTTGATCACATATAACCCAGGTTTTAAACATGTTCTCCTCTGCAGACTTTTCTTGAAGGCAGCAGCTGTCTCTCACTCAGATTCAGCAGGAATTGCATACAAGTCAGTAATGTAAAACTGCAAAGGGTTTATTTAATTAAAGTTGAGTGGCTATTGAGAACAGCCAGTCATGTTGTCTTGAGGTCCAAGCAAAAATGTAAGTTTAGTAGCACATCTGTCCTGAGTTAAAATAGAGTAGCTTTTTCCTCATGAGCCAGCTAGCTAAACTGTTTATAACCTGCTAGTTCTTATCTGAATGCATATTTTCTTCTGGGCTTGAAATTCAAGTCCCCATCTCTGCGATATCTTCTTGCTCACAGACCTCATGTTGCAATAAGGTGGAAAAACAAGGCAAGTGTGGTAGGTGGCTTGGTACCTTTCTAGTCAGCAGACTACTAGCAAATTCAGTTCCTCTATATATAAACCTTTCTTAATAATGCAAAATGGCCAGTGATGTTATCTGTGGCCTGGTTTCTAAGCTTAAGTCTTCACTTCCATTGATTTCATAAAGATTAGATGCTGCAGCTGAGAAATGACCTACTTAATGGCTTTGGAGGAGGTGAGTTGCTCAACTTTCCACAATTCAGAACTGTTTTCATGGAGTAGCTACCTGTGGGAAAGAACTTCCTTAGCTCACAGGAGAAAAGCAGGAGTTCCTGACCTCCTTAGAGCTTGCTGGTCTGCATTGCCATGACCATGCTCACAGGGTGCCTTATGCAGAAAGGGCTGGAGAGAAAATCTGCAGCATTGGACTAGGGAAGACTGAAGACTAAGCAACAGCAAATCTAACTTTCCCAGTTAGGTACCTCTCTACTTCAACATGCCAGAGCCAGGACCTGACCTGTTTTGTAATATCTTGATTTTTTTTTTTTTCCCCCCTGCCTCAACTTAGCTGTTTTTTCTAGAGTTGCTGGGTTGGGGCTTTTAGACTTTTAATGTCATGAACATTTAATGTTTGCTTGAAAAACTTGGCTTCACAAAATGCTTTGACATTCCAACCTTGAGTATCCTGGATCTCCTGGTAGGCTATTCAATAAAAAGCTTCCTGTTGCAACCTTTCTCCATCCCCCTGGAGGGGTGTTCTGCTGTACTTACCAAAATCAATGTTAAAGGTGACTTTGCCATTGGTGCATTTCATGAAGAGCAATTAAACTTGTGCCCAGGCAAAAGTTAAAATATTGTTTCAGTAAATTATTAACGATACAGCCAGTTGGGTCCTGTCTAATATGCTTGGCCTGACATTAGATGTGTAGATTAGATACTGTATGAGGGAGTACATTCCTAGAGAGTTTAGTTTTCACTTAGTAACAAGTAGTAGTGACAGATAGTTCTGGCTGCATATGAGAGATACTAACATTGCTGCATTCCTGCTCTGTAGATGTTACCACATTTGCTGCTGAAACTTCTGGGGGCCTCAGTGTTTACTGAGGTGAATATGTGGCTGCTTCTCTTTGGCTTCAGTCTGAAACACTGACAAGGGAAACATCATTCTAAAGTTAACCTTAAGTGACATACAGAAACATATTGATGTCTTCAGCAGAAGAAGCTTCAAAGAAAACTTGACTAGTTCCTGTTCCTAAAAAATATACCTGAAAACTTGTTTGCATCCTTCACCTCTGCATTGTGTGTATCTCTTCCTTGATAGTTGTTAATAGCTATCAACTATTAAACTCCTAAAAGCATGCACATTGATGCTATATCTTAGGACCCCAAAACAATGCCAATATACAAATAGGTCATTTTGCACCAAAACTGTTTGACAGGGTCCCAGCAGACCATATAAATCAACTTGTTTGCCATTGACTGCTTCAGCACGGGGATTCTTATGCAGACTTGAATTACTAATTCTCACTGAGTTTGTTAGGTGTCAGCAGCAGCCCTCCACCCACTCGCTCCTTCTGTACTTGTACCACCAGCACTGCGCCTTCATCCCAGGAAAGATTCTTGTAACTGAACTAAAATGCATAAGGGGAAGTAATGCTGGAAAGCTTACAGTGTGGGCTTCCTGCACAGAGCAGCTGAATTGGGAAGAGGATTTTTGATTAGCTGCAAAACTTGAGTCTAGTCTGTCCCTAAGATAAGTGCCGTGTTGGGATGGCACTGCCAGAGCTGCCTGATACGCTGCCATGTCCTGAGGCCAGTGCACTGGGGAGGGAGGGGACAGTCATATTCTTGGTGTTGGTGGAACAGCACTGACCCGTGACCTTTAAACAGAGACATTGGCTCCTGTGCTAATTACATGCTTTGCAGTGACAGCTGGACAGCAACAGTTGCCAGGCAAGCTGGGCTTCTGCTGCCTGCTCATCTCTGCCCTGGTATCCTGACAGCAGCAAGCAAATTAGTGCATGAAGAGGAATGCTTCCTCCTCTGCTTTCATTAAAGCTGCCTTGTAAGCCACCTGGGACTGGTCATTTGATTTGTTTCACACCTTGTGTCATGGGGAGGGGGAGAAATAGCTCTGAGCCCTTTTTTTTTAATTTTTTTTTTCCTTTGTGTGTTACTTTGAACCAATGTTGAGATAAAACTGCATTCTTCCACTTGACAGGAGCGGTGGGTGCTAGGAGGCTCCTGAGCTGTTTGCATGCTCTGTAAAGTAGTTGTGCCAGAGGACTAGTTCAGGGTGGGTTGGTGGAGGCTGAGCTGATTGGTAAAGAATCTCACCTTTCAGCAGGATGTGAGTTTGTGGCAGGAAGCTGTCATAAAGTGAGTAGTTAAAACTATTGATTGTCAGACTCAATGTTTGGTCTTCTGTACTGAGTCAATTTGAAGGCTTCTGTTCTGCAGGCTAGGTCTAATCTGATCAAGGTATTATCTTACATCTTCTCAAAGAAGAAACCCTTGACATTCCTGTGCTTTGTGAAAAGGTTAGGTAAAAACAAAGCATATGCAAATGCCTTGTTGGTGTGTCATCCCGAGTCAATAACCACATCAGTATGTCCTGCAACTCTGTTTCGTGTTGTCTGTAAATAGCATGGTCATGCTTACTTGGCTTGTTTTGATAACAGCTGGGTTATAAAACTGGTGCCTGCTTGCAGTAGGGACCTTGGTAAGTATTAGTAACCACCACTTAAGAGAAAAATGATTGTTTAACCCGCTTTCTGTTACAGCGACAACTAAAGGCCAGGGCTAAGAAGGCCATTGAACAGTTACAGCTGCGCACACTGAAGCAAGGGGACAAGGTATGACTGATCCTATAATTTCCCGAGTGTTATGGCACACCCTTTGCAAGGAACCCAGAGAGCGGTCCTTAGTACTGGAGCAGGATGCCGAAGTTTCTCTGAACCCATAACTGTCTGCTGCAGAGATGGTTCCTCTTTCAGACCAGGTCATTTTCTGGGGTGCAAGACTTTCCAATTTGCACACTCTTGTAAATCAGATTTTTTTTTAGCTGCTTGCTTGTAGTCTTGATGAGGTGAGAGTTCCTAAATTGCTGGCATGGATGCTTAAAGGTAAACTAGTATATCTAATCAGCTTCCCTGGCTAAAACTGGAGGTAACAGTTTCTAAATCTCCACAGTAGTGCCTCAAATAATCCAATGATGGTTTGCAGCTGGACTTCTAAACCATGAGATTAAACTTTCAGTGCTTCTGTTAAAGTGTCAGCTTGACTAGGAGTAATCCACACAATGTGTTTATATAAGATTATGTACGGGAGCTGTCTTAGATTACTTTAGCTAGACCCCTTTGTCTGCAGTAAATCTGACTGTAGTTCAAAGGAAGCTTTCAAAGTCTGTTAACGCTGTAAATTTATTTCACCGCTTTAGGAAACTGGTCCTGACGGAGACAGCTGTGTTGTGTGCATCGAGCAGTACAAGCCGAACGAAGTAGTGCGTATTCTGACTTGCAAGTAAGTTGTCTTCCAAACTGCTCCTTAATCCAAAATCTGGAAGCATGCCTCTTACTGATTGTTCCTTCTGCTATTGTTAACAAAGCTGATCAAACTTTAATCAAGCTGTTGCACAGCAAGAATTCTTGAATCTCTGTCAAACAGTGTTTTGAACAACAGGAGCTGTGTAAATACACACTTGTAGTGTGCCCCAATGGCCTGTGTTCATAACTTCCCCAGTAAGTGGATTGACAAGCATAACTTGGCAGACCACAGTGCCTCTCCAGGGGATGCCAGGGCTTTTTAAAGATTTCTTCCTTTGCTGGTGTATAAGAATGTTACCTCTAAAATGCAGATAACTGGCAAAACTATACCCATTTCTTGTCACTTAGTTTACTGGTTACTAAGAGGGTCGTGCTCCTGCTAAACTTGTTAAACCATGCTAACTTTTGTAGTTTAAAAGAAAGCATTTCTATTCTTGTATGCATCATCTGAAATAGAGACCAAAATAGAGGTATAGCAGTTTATTTTTATAGAATTCTCTACTGTTGTATCTCATTGCTGTGCTATTGTGGAAGCCTGGTATGGTAGCACTAAGACTTCAATTTGATTGCTCCTAAAATGAGCAATGAAGCCTTTTCAGGGCTTAAGGAAACTTGTTCTGTGGGACCTCCCCCCCTGTGCCTGCTGAATGGGACTGCTCTGGCAAAGCTTCTAACATCAGAGGGCTGCCATGTGAACTGCACAAATTTCATATAGGAAGAGGTTTTGTAACCCTTGGAGGGTTACAAAAAAGCACTTGGAAAAATTTTGACGTAGGAAAAACGAAATTCTGAAGAATGGAAAAATCTGTAGCTGCTGTTGTGTGCTGAGCAGTGTTATTTGTCAAACACTATCAAATCTGAGCTGGGGTTACCTTTGCACCAGGTTAGTTTTGCAAAAGCTTTCTCTGCTCCCAAGCAGTAAGACTTCTAAGCTGTTTTGATATCAAGAAGTTAGCCTGTTAAGGTGTTATCAACAAACTTCCTTGATCTAATGCTTAATAGTTTAGAAAAAACCAAATCAGAATAAGCTTTCAGGCATATGTATTAATGATTATTCAGTTGTCTTGTCAGGTTTATGCTCGTGGGTAGTTTAGTAATGTTTTTTAGTAACTGTTTAGTAATGAAGTAAGTCCTATGAGTACGGAAGTGTTTAGACAGGCTCTAGATGCTTGTGGCTGATAGGAGACCTGACTTCTCATTATTTCCCTATAAACCCTGCTAATCATGATATGAGCTTGCAAACAAAGCAATGACTTATTGGGTTAAGACAGGAGTAACTTCTTTTGAATGTATTCTTTATACACAAATTTGCTGCATTATGCTTTCTCTGAGACTGCTTTTACATAAATTTGTGATGTTTCATTCCTCTTTGGCCCAAATGTAGCTCTAAGAGGCGTAGCTCAAGATCACTGCATTTACTTGATAATCTTCACCAGTGGTGATCTCTACCAGTATCAACCATATTAAATTCTCTCTCACATGAGTGTTAAACCGATATTTACTGCAAGAACGTAGTTGATGTTGGTGGTTGACCTCAACACTGAGACCCTACTTGTTGAAAGCATTTAACTATATGAAAGAAACAAGCAATCGAATTCTCCTGTGAGTCCCATCAGTGGTATCTAAGTATCTGGGGTGTGTGAATTTGCAGAAAGCATTCTTGTCCAGATAGTCAAACTGAAGGCATTTATAGTAGCAGAGGTACACAAGACCAGTATTAAGTCCAAGCACTTAAAATAGTCACGCATCAAGGAAGTTTCAGGTTGTACTCTAGACATTATGTTGGTGCAGCTGGATGGAGATGCTGGTTACGTGGGCTGAATTGGAGAATCCTGGTATCCTGCTGGGGTGTAGGATACTGAGCACTGGATGTGGTGATCTCTGCACTTGTCTCATAATGGAGTTCTGATTAATATAGAGCAGTGCCTGTCTGCCTTGCTATTTCTATTCAGGTTGAGGGAACAGGCAGATTACAGGATTTCAAGTCATCCTCCTAAATCTGTGGCCTAATTCAGACCTATTGTGGAATTGAGTGTCTTCATAGAAGCACACATTTGCATATGTAATGGCTGAACTATATTTACTTTCTTGAGTACACAGCCTGCCAAATATCCACTTGGAATACACAGTGACTGCATAGACAAAGTAAATGTGTGGGAGTATAGTTTATCTTGAGGGCATAACTGTGAGATTACTTTTCTCTGTAGTTTTAATAGAAACAAGTGCTATTTAGTCATCTGCATCTGCATGACAGAAGTTAACCTTAAAGCTAAGCCTGAGATGTCAATATTTGTATTAGTTAAATTATCAGCTGGAAATGTATTGTACACAGATTTAAAAAAAAAAGCTTAAGACTGATGTAGCAAAGATTATGATAACGCTGAATTCTAGCAAGTTGTTTAAAGATACTAATAAGCATAAACCAGCTACAGGTTGAGAGATCAACTATCCATAACTTTCAACTGAAACTTGTGGCAAAATAAGGTAATCCATTCTAGAATGAATACTCAGTGTTTGAGTGGTTCTTCATAGCTGCCACATGAACAGTTTTCCTGGTGTGAAACCTAACTGTTGGTTACTTTCTTCCACCAGCCATCTCTTCCACAAGAACTGTATTGACCCCTGGCTTCTGGAACATAGGACATGCCCGATGTGCAAATGTGACATACTCAAAGTTTTGGGTGTTGAGGTAAGCCAGTAGTCTTTCTTAGTGGCAGATGCCATTATCAGTGTTAACGCTAGTGTAGTAACGACATATTGAGCTAGTTCATGCTCTAGAGCATAGGTGATAAGCACAGGTACTGCCATGTCAGTGGTGAGATGCTACAGGACTAATTGCCATGTCCCCTTCAGCAAAGCCTGCAGCTGACCTGGTTCGAGTTGGTATCATCTAAGGCCTCGGGCAGAATGTCAACCAAAATTGATTGTAATGAATGACTGAAGAATTGCTCTTAGCTCTTGCACTTGCAGCTAAGGGTGTTTCTCAAAGCTTTAGGCAGACTTTGACAACTCGTACTGTCCCTGAAACCAGCTTCTATTCAGTTACTAAGTACCTGGAGTCCTTAAAGTGAATGTGTTAGCATGTATGGCTTTCCTGGAGCTATGACTTCCTAGGATACCTAAGGAATTTCTGATGTGTTCTGCAACTGCTCATTGTGGCAAGTGGCAGGGGAAGTTGCTGTTGCCAATGCCTGACACTGCCTGGACCAGCTAAAATGTATGCCAGAGTTTGCCTGGGGGAGGGAGATCTGCACTGAGTGGAAGGAAGAATCTATTTGCCTGGTACTGGGCAGTAAAAGGGAAGAGCTGGCTGAAGAATGCGGAAGCTGCATCTCAACTTCCCACTCAGTAACTGGTTTTCACCTATGATGCTGGAGGTTAATAGCAGAGCTTTTTTTTTCACTTTTAATTATTTTTTTTCTCGGTAAAAGTTCACTAGGCTCCAGTCCTTGCATGTTTCCAGGAGACCAATGCCTGCAACCTCCCACAAAGTTGTAACTTAACTGGTTTCTCTTTTTTCACAAAGGTGGATGTAGAAGAAGGGGCCGAGTCTGTGCGAGCCACAGTATCCAGTGGGACATCAAATGTCTCTACAGTTAATGAAGAGGATAATCATAGTGAAACAGCATCATCTGGATATGCTTCTGTACAAGGAGCGGATGAATCTATTCTGGAGGAACATGCACCATCAGAAAGTGTGTCTACTGTTTCATCTGTCTTGCTAGATTGCATTGCACTTCATTGCTTATACTGTGAATTAGGGGGGTTTGCCTTAACATATCAGAGTGCTTGAATACCTTGTTTTTCAGGGTCATCTTAATCTTCCCTTTTGTTTTAGTACTTGGCTCTGACACTTGGTCTTTGTCTTCAAATGAAACACAGCCTAAATGTGAATTAAAAACTGAAGTCTATGAAAAGAATAGTTGAAAATTAGAGGCTTACTACTTAAAGGCCAAAGAGATTTTTCTGAAGATGTCCCTCATCTTGTTGTCTCTTTGGAGATTTCATTTAGATGAGCAAGTGTTGCTTTGCCACCAGATCTGTCTGCTTTAAGTAGTTAATTACTTACAGAAAACTTCTGGGGAGTAAGTCCTGCTCTAGCTTAGATGATGCAAAATGGAGATGACAAATACTTAATTGAATTTCAGATTTTGCCAAGGCTGAGTCATCCTTGAACACTTTCAGAGAATTTTAATTGGAAAAGACTATCAGCTTTTCCAAATACCTTATCTTTTTGAACAAGACATTGAAAGTGTCTTTTTAGTGCTCAACTTTGCCCACACACTCTCAGTGTTCCTGCTGATCTTAAAAATGGAAAGGTTCCAGGTAAAAAAATGAAAGTAACTATCCCCTGGATTGTGGAATGGCCTTGCAAAGAGGAGTAAGTGGGGAAGTGTTCAGAGGCAAAAGGGATGCTCTGGCTGTGTCTGCTTAGATTTCCTGTGGGAAACCTAGCTGATAGGAAAGTGTGGGATTTGCTGCGTGCCACGTGTGGAACATGTTGCTCTAGCAAGTGATTGTGTTTGTGAGTGTGTTCGTGAGTGCCCTGTTTAGGCACCCCAGTAGAGCAGAGGGCACTTCCTATAAGCTGAACATCAGAAGTGGAAATGGCATCCCTATAAGCAACCAAAGTGATGCTGGATTAGTTACAGGGCTCAGGCCCTTGTGTATTCTCACTTTGAGTGGCAAGGACACACACTAACATCAGCCTAACAAGGTTAGTCTGTAGGGAGAAGGCCTTCCCCTCTGAATCAGCCTGGGTCCCACAGTTTATCCTGAACCTAGTCTCTAGAAGTTGCTCCTGATGCCTGTCTTCAGCAGCCCTAAAGTTATATGAGAATTGCCAATCTCCTTATAGTTGGATTTCATAGCCTCACATGGCCTTCTGCCACTTGAGCACACAACCTAGGCTTACTCAGCACGAGTGAGAAGTGAACTTCAGAGCTGAGTAGATACCTTTAGAAATGACAAGTAGTGTCAAGAATGGTCTCACAAACTAACGAGGGGCAGCAGAAGAGTGGTAGTTGGAGCACGGCCTTGGATTTCCCACTCTGCAGGAAAAGTGCTGGGAAAAGACCGCTGCAGTGGGCTTGTGGAAATAAAGCAAGTGTGGTTTGCTTTAAGGTAATAAAGCTTGCCTGTGACACTTCTTAACTTGTCTTTTCTTGGTTTTGTTCTGGACAGATGACAACATGCATCTTGTAAACAATGAATCCCAGCCCTCAGCTGTGAATGTCCTTCCACACGTTGACAACCCAAGTTTTGAGGCAGATGAAACACAAGTTTGTGAAGTCAGGTCCTAAGAACAAGCCCATCAACATGATGTAAGCCTTCTGCAAGGAGCTGCCTACTGCCGTCACATGAATACCAAACCTTGCAAGACTGTAGCAGAAAAATATTGCCTTGGCAATGCTGAGATCAAATAGACTTGTTCAAATCATAATTGTATGGTTTGCCATTCTTAAAACTGCATCTCCCATGTGGAATTTAGTTTTAGCACTCTTCAGATAAAGCTGTCTTAAAGAAAAACATCAGATTTTAACACTAAAACAAAAGTTCCATCTTCAGCAAAGCTTCTCTTCAGTGTTTAGAGTCTCTCTTCAATGTTCAGAGTCATTTAAATAAGGAGAAGATTCTTTGTTGTAGCTGTCTCTACTGGGAATTGTTTTGACTTGGGTTTTTTGTTGTTTTAATTCAAGTGGATTTTCATTGTAAACAAATTGATTTTGATCTGGTCTAATACTTCTTTAACAGACACAGTTCAGTTTAAAGCAACACTGTATTTAATATTTCAGTGCACTAATTTGATAGGAGAAAGTACAAACTAATGCCTGTCGAACTGGATTTTGCCCAGTGTCTTTGGTTCTCTAGTAAACAGATTGATTCTCTACCTCTCAACTCCAGCCCGCCAACCACACATTCCTAAAGGGAAAAAAGAGAGCTTCAAGCTGACAGGCCAAATCTGACTTGCACAATACTGTAAAGGGAACAATTGCAGGAACTTTTCAAACCTGTTAATATTAGACAGTTAGAAAGATCCTCCATGATTTCTGGAGTTATAACCATCTCTAGCACCAGCAATATGCCAGAGTCCTGGCTTTGAGAGTCTGGGATGACTTCAGGAAGATTGAACTAAAGATGGAAAGAGAGATTCTTCCCAAAGGATCTGCTGTGTTTTGTTCAGAAAATGATCCAGCCTCTGAAAAATGCTGGACTGTTGCTGTGCATTGTTTTGCCTGTGTGCTAAAGCTGCAGGGAGAGCTGACGTCCTGGAAATGTAACAGATGATTGGAGAAGTTGTCTGCCATCTGTGGGGAGTTGAACTGGGGTCAAGGAGGAACACTGGGTACCTCAGTAGTAAGTGTAGGGCCTTGCCCAGTGAAGGTAATTAAGGACATCTTACAGATGCACTTTATTATTTTTTTTAATCTCTGTATGTATGGCTTGTTTCTGATGTTAGCAGAACTTTGTCTTAAAGCCCACAATAAAGTACTATTGAATCTGGAGGGGAAAAGCAATGCATTTTCTTATCTATCGTACAATTAAAATTTTGTAAATATTTCATGATTTGTATTGAATTTGAATATGAAAATGTAAATAAAACTATATTTTGATGACCCTGGCTGACATTAAATGTTGATTACCAGGTCTTACATAGAAACGGATGCTGAATTTGCCCTGTCCCACAACCCCGAAACTCATTCAGTTTTGGGAGGCCAAAAAGAGCAGTGCTTGCTCAAACTAATTGGAATAAGGACTGCTAATTATGTGCAGGGTGCTACTGTTATGTGGATTGAAATTGTGTTGAGAGGCTTAAGACTAGGAGCTGTACTCTATATAAAAGAAAAACCAAGGATGTGTTCAGTGAGCTGCTTGATATACCTTTGAACTGTTCTTCTAGGCATGTTCGGCACAAGGCAGTCTTACGTGAACTCTTCAGATCAGGCACGTTGCATCTCGCTTTCCCCTGTCAGGTTCTCAGCATCCCTCCCTTACTCAAAAGTTTATGCTTGCTTTGTAAGACAAAGCATTTTAAAAACAATTAAATGCCCTTTGTTCTGTACTATACTATTAGATACAGTAAAAACTCATCACTCCCCTGGCCAATTTGGTAACCGTTAGTCTTGTGCTTCTTTTCAGCTCAGTTCCAAGTCTAGTCCAGGAAGCACTGGTTGGTTATGGGATCAAATTGCAAAGCTGAGTATAATTGGACTTCACTCCAAAGCTGTATTTTGCTGTGATGACCTTTCCATTCTACAGCTGAAGTGCAGAGCAGAGAAAGGAACAGCCAAGCATGTAAATATACAATCCTGTACACTCTCATGAAATAATCTGCCAGTCTTCTGTGTTTAATAGGAACAAGATTTGACCTCCAAAAAAAAAAAAAGGAGGGGGGATTCAGATCAATTCAATACATTGAAAGGTGTTCAGCTTTTTTTTTTGTTGTTGTTCCAATCTATACATTTGGGTTGCTTTGTTTTATAGGATTCAAGCCTTTCTATTTACTGTCTTTTAAGAGCAATAAACCTGCCTTTTTTCCAGTACTGATATTTCTAAGGGTAAGGTGGATGCACAGCATTTTCTCAAGGAATGCACTAGTGGAGTACTGGGGGATGCAGCAGCTCATGTCAGTGAACTCATACTACTGTAGGATCAGATCATGTGTATGTGTTCTGTCAAGATGTGGACTTGCTTGGAGCTCAAGGCACTTATACTAATTTTCAGGAAGGTTTTGAAGATTCTTGTATCAAGTGTGAAGTACTGCTAAAGGAATAAATGCAGCTTTTGTACCTGAACAGTATTTGAGCTACTGCTAGGCAGAAGAATTTAATGCTTTTCTGGTTTTGCAGCTTACCCTGTGAGTCTGCCATGTTCTTGCGTGTGCAGATTTATTTGTAAATATTAGCTATGCAAGGGTTTTTGTTTAAAAATGAAAGTGTGCAAATTTCATGCACACAGTCTATGATACTGAACTTGGATCTGTTGCTGTCCGACTTTGAAAAAACCATTTTCTTATTTCATTGAACTCTGCAGAGGTGTTTTCCCCTTTGAGAACATTGATACAGTTCTACCTGCTTCAAAGAAATTTCAAAGCTCTACTCTCACTCTGTATTTTCAAGTTTCCATGGATAGCAGCTGTCTTTAGCTGACCCTGCTTAGAGCACTGTGCAGCAGATTTATTTTTTTTTTTGGTGACGCTACGGGCGTGAATGGCTCTGTGTTACGTATACATATATATATGTGCACTATGGCATGACAGACTCTTTTCTCTAAGCAAGAGGCAAACAGGAATGTACCTTGGGGATAGGGTTGTTCCTGAAATGTGATGCAAGCTTGCTGTTATTGTGCAATAGTTTTGGGGTTTGCTATATATACACTAACGTTCGCACGTAAGATGCTGGAAATTATGTGCCCACGAGTGGTAACGGTTGCTAAAATGTGTGCCTCTTGACTCTGTTAATATTCCCATTGAGTCACAAAGACATGTCAATTATTCTGCCCCCAAAGAGAAAGAAGAAGAGGTTCCAGCATTGTCTCCAAGTGTTTACTCACTGCTGTCATTTATCTCTCCCCCAGGAAAGCTCTGATCTAGACACTTCACTCAAATGGTTGCATGCTCTTGAAGGGGGACTGGGAAAGGTTTTTTTTATCCCTGCAGGAGAGGAAGCCTTGTCACCTGGTGCTGGATTACTGTGCTTCCTTGTAAACCAGGCTTTACAGCAGCGGGATTTTATTTTAAATCCCAAACCAAAATAACATAATTTTCTCACGTTGAGGAAAATTTTCAGGTTTCCCTATAGAAATGTAGTTATAGCTGAGATTTTTGTTTAAGGGAAAAGCAGGACTTGTGATGGGGGGCTGCATACATATAAAAGCAGTTTGAGTCAAAAGGGCAGTTGTACTCTTCCCATAAAATGGAGAGACTTAGTCTTTAGATGGAAAGATCTGCACTTGTCAAATGACCTAACAGTTGGACAGAATAAATATACACATCTGCCTCGGCTGTGTGATTTAATGTAATTTCATTCCATGTTTAACATACACCACCTCAGCAGGTAGCCTTGCCTTTTCACCCACATTTAGACTGACATTTTTCCTGTGCAGATTTGAACAGAGTTCCACTCCCGCAGGGGTGTAATGGCTGGCATTTTGGAATAGATGAAAGAAAATCTACTGGCTTTGGCAATTTAATTTTGGCTCTAAGGGAAACTTGAAACCAAACTGCAATGTTCACCCACTGTGAATTAACAACTATGTAATTCTCTGCACTGGTAGTTCCACTGTTGGTTATACAGACTGAAGCCAAAATTTATTTATATAGCTATTTATCTATTTATATAATCTTGGCTATGGTTATTTGAGGGAAGTAATTTACCATTTCTAGGAGGTCTTTAACACAGTGAAAGAAAAAATCTGCAGCACTAAATGGATCTCTGTTGCTGCAGAATGCATTGATTAGACTATAGGATGATTGCGCACTGATTAAGAAAGAATTTAAGTGCCTATAAATAAATTCCTCCAAGCCAACAGAGGAGCACTCTTTGCATCTTAACAGTATTTGGTTAAGAATCCAGTGCCTGAGAGAACTGGAAAAAAGAAAGACATTCAAGACCTTGAACCAAGGGAGAGGAAACCAAACAGACATTTTCCAAGCAGTAGCATTTTACTGTTAAATTTTTATCCAGTTAAGAAAGTTTGAATCTTACATAAGCAAGCAACATGTGTCCTAACATGTCCAGTGTGTGTGAGATGCCAAAAGCCAAGCTCTGGATTGGAAATGCCAAGGGCGTCTCTCCTTACAATTAGCATCAGAATGAGAAGACCTGTGTTAGATCCTTAAGAGGTATTTCCTATCCAAGGGCTTGGCTAATTGGGGAAAATTAAATGGTAAACACTCTCTCTGGGAATGCAAGAGCAGCATCCATGCAGGAGTCACTCTGTCAGTTCAGCTGGTAAATCTCCAGGAACCTGCTAATGTCTGTTACTCTCAGTCACTTCAGGTGGGGGGATTGAAGAAACTGCCTCATGAAGAACAATGTGCTAGTATATCTAGGAGTTGTTTGCCTTGTCTCATTAATGTTTTACCTGTGTTAGTTACCACATGCTGGCTAATGACTTTTAATTCATTTTTCCTTTCTAGTAAAGGTAAAGCACCAGAAATTTGTTGCTTCCTACTCTGTTATAAAAACAGGTAAAAAGAATAGCAGTATTAGTTAAATCTATATTCAGTGCCAAAGGGAAACCCTTTTAATACTACAGCTTCTCTTGCTGTGGTGCAATGAGTGAATGGAAGAAAAGGAAAAAAGTCTCATACCAGTGCAATTCACCCAGTTTTGAAGCCTTCCAGTGAGTTAAATGGGATTGCACACTTGGTTCTTCTTTCACACTGGTGCCTTTGGGTAGGTGGTTACTTACGCAGCTGGAACTGGATGAGCATTGCCAAACACCTTTCTGTGAGCGCTTGGCAAAATCTCGCTGTGCCTGTGCTCGCAAATAGACCAGTGTTGGCAGAAGCATTTTTGGTAGTGAAGTACATTTGGGACTGTTGGAAGGGATGAAAGGAAGGCAGGATAAAGCAAAAGTGACAAGTTTGCAACCTATGGTTAGTGCATGATGTGCATAATTTTTTTTAGAAGGAGCTCAAAGTAGAGGCTGAGTTTAAACAACTGTGTGCTGAATTTTTTGTATGATACACAATCAATAACGCATTATTCTTGAAAATCTTAGGAAGGTCAATTATGCTGGAAAAAAGAGTGCTAAGGGAAGGGTCCGACAGGACAGCAAACTGCAGAGTTCCTGGGAAATGGGAATGTCCTACTCGCTCCATTTGTATGGAATAACAGATCGTGTCAGGACCAGGAGTGAACCTTGCACGGAGGTGGGAAAAGACAGTAACTCTGAGAAGTCCCCAGCACCAGCGACCTGGAGCAGAGGAGGCAGTGGGGCTTCCACTCCTGGAAGGTTTTTGTTTGTGGTTTTGGTCAGCACCAAAAGATACCATTTAGGAAGCAGAGTGTTATCAAATGCAAGGCCTCAGGGAGAGATTTGGAGCTCTTTGGGATGTAGCGAAGAGATTGGAGAAGAACTAGCAAGAGAGGGGGCTCAATAGTGGGTGGACTGAGCAGCTGGGTGGCCGCGATCGTGACTTCAGGGGAGCTGGGAATTACGCTGTGCTGACCAGTGCTCACGGAAAGCAAGTCTCAAGGTCATCCCAGAGGGAAATCCTCGTCTGCCAGGTATGGTGGAATAGTTCCAGCACCTGATTTTTTTTGAAACCTGGCTGTGAGAGAACTGCTCTTTACATCAGGAGGAGACAGCAACAGAAGACAGTAGTAAATGCAGATACTCACGTGCAGTCCCTACGAGTATGAAAGCCGCTGTCTTGTTCCTTAACAGGATAGATTGATTTATTCTAGCACAGAACAACTGGTAAAGTCAGTCTGCAAATAATCTGAAGAGCCAGTCATTGAGGACAAGTACCAAAGGTCTTGCAGACAAATCATGAAAATTCTGAGTCCACAAGTCAAGCTGTTGTTAAGGCAACCAAAACGTCTACTCTACTCCAAATTAGCACTGAATCGTGTTGGGTGATAGAAGCAATGAGGCAGATTGTCTTTTTATAACGTGAAATGTAAATAGGCAATGTTGACCATATGTCTGCTTCTGCAGCTGGTGGGGCCGCTCCTCCGCTCCCGGTGTGGCCTGCGACCGGGAAGGGGACATGCACGGGCACTGTCACTGGGGTGCTGTCGTCGGTGGGAGTGGTGGTCATGGCTCCCTTCCTTGTGTGGCAGGTTTTTCCTGTGGTTTGTTCCATACCCCAGTCTCCCGCTGCAGCGTAAGGCTTAGTGCTGACAGGAAAACAAACGTAAAAGCCAAGCCAAGTCTCTGGTGACATCTGTCTTCTGGGCTGAAAATGGAGTAACATTTGGCCAAAATTGAAAATGGGACTTCTCTCATTGACAGAGATGACAAAAAAATATCCAACGCGCTTTATGAAGGCATTTTAGGGACACGCTGGAGGCCCGTCGGGGAGGTCCGAGCCTGCTGCGGCCCTGCCTGACAGGAGCGAGGTTGGGGCCGGACAGCTCCCGGCTAGGGGCAGGGGAGGTGCCGTGTGCGGGAGCGGAAGGAAGAGTCTCTCCCCGAGCCTGTGGGACAGGAGCCATAACTCTCGGGCCGCCTCCCCGCGCAGGGACGAGCCTCGGGGGCTGTAAGCGGCGTCTCCCCGACCTCCCTCCAATGCCCCTGACGGCCAGGCAGGCTGCTGCCACACGGCCCCGGCGGCGGGCGGCCGCGCAAGGCCCGACGGGAGCTGTAGTCCTGAGCCAGCGGCGCTGCGCGACCAGCCCGCCGCGAGGACTACAGTTCCCAGCATGCCTCGGGGCAGCCCTCCCGTCCCCCCCGTTCCCCCCCCCCCCCCGGCGGCGGCGCTTGGCCGTTGGGCTGTGTACGTGGGAGCGGGAGGCCGGGCGGCGCGGCGGGCATGGGCGGCGGCGGCGGCGGGGAGTGAGGGGGCCGCCACGATGTGGCTGAAGCCCGAGGAGGTGCTGCTGAAAAATGCCCTCAAGCTGTGGGTGCAGGAGCGCTCCAACCAGTACTTCGTGCTGCAGAGGCGGCGGGGCTACGGCGAGGAGGGCGGAGGCGGGCTGGCAGGTACTGCCCCCCCGGGGGCCGGGGCAGGGTCTCCCCTCGGCTCGGCTGCGGGGCGGGGCCGCCTCAGGCCCGGGCCCTCACGGGCCGGCGGGAGAAGGGGCCGGCGGAAGGGCTGGGCGGGGGAGGATGGCCGTTTGCCGGACCTGGGACCCCCCGCTCCAGAGGGGCAGGGAGGAGGGGAGGCCTGGGCGAGTTTTGGAGCCCTTGACCTTCATGGGGTTTCTCATATGGTTCTTTTTTTTCCTCTTCCCCCCCGCCCCCTTTTCCTTGCATGAGAGAGGCATTTCAAAAGTCATCCCACTGGGAACAGGAAGGTTTGGTGAAGTTTCCGGCACACTCCGTGTGGGATGGGGCCTGCTGGTGCCCATGGTGGCACTGCACCCAGGTGGGGATGTGCGTCCCGGCAGGGCTGGGGGCAGCTCTGGGCCAGCTGCCACCCGTGGGGTGGTGCGTAGAGCTGAGGTCAGCGTAGCCCATGCTTGGTACTAGCTTAACAGCCCTTTGCTCCCACAGACACCCTGGCAGAGTTAGATTTGCAGCTTGTTGGAAGAGGAGACGTCAGAAGAAATGACGATCTGTCTCGCTTGTTTCCAAATCCCTTTTCCTGCGTGCATCTGAAGCTGCTTGAAATGAGCTCCTGCTCAGGCATTTCTGATCACTTATGTTAAAAACAAGCATATGATTTGATGGAGCTTGTCAGGAGGGGTGGGTCAGGAGGTGATAGGGCATTGACCACCATATAATAAACTTTACCTCATGAGACCTTCAAGGTATGGAGCTGAGTTTCTATTTTTAATTCTTGTCTGCTTGTATCATTACACACTGCAGGGACCCCAGCTACTGCTGAGACCTCTGTTGTGGTGGTAGCTATTCAGAGTGGAACTGACTCCTTCATAGTCTGGTGGCATCTGTCATTGACCACGTCAAGGTGAAATGCTACAGGGAAGCAGAATAAAGTTGTTCCTGGGTGGGATATGGTTCTTGGGTGTTTTGCATGAGTTGCATCTCTATGGGTTTTCTAGGTTCTCTCTAATTGTGTCATTGTAAAGCAAGCTATATTAAACATGAGGCATAATTGTCTTGTTGAAACATTTATTCATTCTACCGGACAAAACCACAAAGTCCAAACTTTGGGCTGATGAATTTCAGATGTAGAAGTAGCCCTCCCAGCTGGAGGCGGGGCATTCTTCATTGGCATCTGAACGACTTGCAGGGTGCAAGGGAAGTGTAAAAAAGAAAGCATCACAAAATCCAAGATTCTCTTCTAGGGATATCATTATATTATAGACAGATAGATAATGTTAGGCTTCGGCTTAGAACCAAGGGTGATATTTTGCAACCTTGGAAGTCTTGTGGTCATCAGGCTAGATAGGCCATTCTCTGCCCTGGTATCTTTGGAAGCCAAGGAAGCTCAGTTGGAATGAAGGTAGTCTTTCTGTGTGATAAAATTCATTTAAGAACTGACTGAAGTGAAATAATAAGAACTAGAATTAGGTGTTCATTTAAAAACATCCTCATAGGCTTACAGCTGGACAGACAGCTGGGGCCTCCTAATGCCCTTCGGTTTTTGTTGAAGGTGAGGCTTCTGTCACGAGTTCTGTCCTTGATGGTATTTGACGGTGTGGAAGAACACTTGAATGGAATAGTTCCTGTAGTATGCTTTTTTTTCTGTGGCACTGCACATTTAATTTCTGTAGCTTTTCTCCTAATGTTAGCTTCATACAGATTCAATCTGTGTAAGTTATGTTTTTCACTGGACAGAAACAAAAAGTGAGATGTTATTGAATTAAAATTGTGATTAAGAAAGATTAACAAGAAAATTGGAAAAATGCAGTTAAGTTTGTGTTTGCAGGTTTGAAAATATTCAAACCTCCTAGGTATAAGCTAGCATAATTTGCTATGCCTAATTTTAATTTTATATTGCTGTCTGTCACTCAAGAAAATTAGTGCTTACTTTAGAAAAAAACCAATGAACAGCTATTATCTTATGAGGTCATCGCAAATGTGCCAAGTAAAATCTTGTTCTCCTGAACAGCAATTTTCAGCTGGTGAGACAAGGCTGGAGGTGACTGGCAGCACTGAGGGACTGGGGAGTTACGAGTGAAAGAGGCAGGCAGCAGTACAAGACTAAGTCTTGAGGGAAGAGAGGGGCAATGCCTCAAGGCAGGACTGGGAAGAAAGATGAACAGTGCTGCAGGGTTTGGATAGCAGTAATGCTGAGGAGGCAGTAGCAAAGGATTCCCAAGAATACAGGAGTACACTTGGTAAGACAGACTTTAAGGAGGGGAGATGTGAGTTTTGAGGAAGTGGCCAATAGCTGGAGAAGGTACAGACCAAGGAGAAAAAAGATAGATGACAGCAGAGGCACTTACCTGAAGGAAGGCTGGGAGTTCTGGTGCTGGCCTAGGTTTAGAATGAAGGCTGCAGTTGGATTTGTTTGTGTGGCACTGCTGGACTGACTGTTACAGCAGCACCAATTTGTAATCTGTAGATGATACAGTTAGCTCTTATGGCTTATAGCTCTTATGTCCACACACAGCATAGTTCTGAGTTGGCTAGTGTGGATATAAATGGACAGAAATGTCTTGTGCTGGTTTTGCTTAGCCTTGGCTCTCTTCCTGCAGGTATGCACCTGCTTAGCTTTGTATTTCATTCTCTTTCCTTACTTGGACCTCACCTAAGGATACAGATACTGTAACCTGTTTGACTGGTTCCACTTCCTGGTAATCCCAGCGTGCAATAGACTGTCCCAAGCATGTTGCTGTACATCTGGCAGTGCAGCTGTGTGACCATGTCCTCTGGTTGTTCTGCCTTTGGCAGAGCTGCTATGGGAGAGCTACTTTTCTAGGTTTTCTAGAGTGTATTGGTAAGAATATAGTTAGGCAAAATGGCCCATGTGCTGAAGCACAGTTATGATGACACAAAACCTGTGTTGTGAATGCACGTGCCATAACCAAGGTCTAGTGAGATTAAGCATGTTGGTCACAAAGATGTTGCTTTGGTTATAGCTTAGACAGGACCTTAATCAGGAGATGAGTATTCCTGGAGTAGTTACACAAATGAGTATTTGGTGTCATAAAATACTGATCTTTCACTGAAATGTCAGAAAACAAATTATTTGTTTTCTGCTTCCATTTTTCAATTTGCCTCTTTCCACTTGAGAAATTGAAGTAAAATGCAACTGTGAGAGGAGAAAAACTTATCAATGAAATACATGGTTGGAACTAGTCTTCCCTGCTTGTTGTATGTGCCGTGCTTGGAAAAGTAGGGAAACACTCTGACTCTTCAAGTCCTGGATTTCCTGCGACAGTTAGTGCCATCCTGAATCTGTAGAAGGCCCCCGCTGATATTTCTGGTTTTTAAAAGATGTAGCTTGTTGTCTGCATCATTGCTAACTAGCTCGCAGGCATACAAGTTTGGAGGAAGGGGAGACAGAGGTAGGCTTGTATGTGTGTTCTGGGGAAATTTTCCTTATCTGGTATCTGTCAAAAGGAATAATGTTAAAGTATTATCAAGTAGTGGACGTCAATGGCAAAGACCTTGTCTCTAACAGAATTTCCTGGTGGACCAATTAAAAAAAGTACTTGGTGATCTTTGTACAAACTTAACGAAATGTATTTTGGTAGGAGCTGCAGGACAGGAGAGGAAACTTGCGCTGTAGCTAGACTCAGTATGCAGCAGGGAAGATGCTTGCTTTTCAAAACTTAAAGGGCTGTGCTGTGACATCACTAAATGTACAGTAGTAGAATAAATGGCAGAAATCATTTATACCTGCCGGTGTTTTAGCACACTGAGCTTTTGGTGTGGCTTGCTTGCTGCAGGTCCTCACTGTGATAGGAATCAAAAGGAAAACTCGCTAGATTAATAAAGATCTGAAATTATCTACGCTGCATATTTTTTTCAGCAGCTGTAGCAAAGATTATTTTGCAATGCATATATTTGTGAGACAAATAACACCACTCTGTTAAGAAGCATATTTACATTTGGGGATGACAGGCGGGAAAATGACCAGCACACGCTTCCCAATTCATGTTATACAGCTTTTTAGCTGTATGGAAGCAAAGATAAGGAGGAGCTGTGATCTTTGTGATACTTTTCTCTGTACCTACCAAGGAGACTAATACTTACCTTTTTTCAGAGTTGTGCTTCTAATTTTCCCTTCTTTCAAGGATATCTTTATTGCCATAGATAGGCAAGAAAGATTGCCACACAAGGGCTTGGATACACACCTGAGTTTAATGAGTTACCATTGTCCTACCTGAGTCATAACCACTGACCATAATGTACTTGAGTTATTATAAATGGAGATGAAATCTTTTTTCACTGAAGGCTTAAACTAACTTGTTTTACACCTCAATTGACTAAGAACATTTGCATCTCAGCCCATGCTCAGTATTTCATTAAGCTGAGGTTTCTTAGTCATGAGATCAAGTTCACTTGGGAAATAAAATTAAGCAAAAAAAAGAGTTCTGTGCTTAATTTGAGGAAATAGGAAAAAGGGTCTTATTCACAAGTTGGCATTCATGGGTTTTAAATCAAATACACAGAGATGATGGCTTTTCATGGTTTATACAGTATGTATTTGTATCTTAGTTTATCGAGTGAAAACTGGGGCCTCAGTCTTTATTTTTTTAAAAAAACTGAACCAAAATGCTCTGTAAAGCTGTTTGCTATTACAGAATGAAGCTTTATCCTGTCTCTGTAAATAAATATTTACTGTAGTAGGGATTTACAGTTTGGGTCTCCTGCATTGTAATTTGGCTACAGTTCACTCTGGATGTATGTTTCTCCCCTGAGGTTATATCCTGCACCAGAGAAGCCTTTGTGGAAGTTACATAGCATCTGCTATGTTACTCTGGTAGTTTTGGTTTCAGTGAACCTGCATCTTCTGATTTTTTTAAAAAAGTTTTGCTGAAAAATACAGTTCATTTAAATTGTAGTTGGGATACCTGAATTTGTCTTTGCTTACTTATGCAATGGATTTCAGTTTTGTAGTAAATCTGTATATTTCACATACTGTTCCTATTGATTTTATTCCTTGTAGTTGTATCTAGGTATTACATGGCTTTCAAGATTTATTTTTATTTTTAATTCGCAATTTATTAACAGGTTGACTTTATAGTACAAAAACAACTAAAAAGATAGATTTGAAGTTCATTATTTTTATTCTTCACATTTATACTTCTTCAAACCTAGAAATGTTAGTTGTCAGGACATAGCTATTTAAAACCTCTCTTAAGGTTGCTCTAGGCTTTCTTACTTTGAGGTATCTTCTGTAGGATTCTATGGAGTCTCTTCGTGTATCTAAGAATCGTATGCTGAAAACTTAGGAGAATGCCTGTAAATGGTTTTAGCTCTTGAAGTATGACAGATATCTGACCAAAATAAAGGATGTTTGCTATTGTACTGGGTTTGCGTGGCAACGTTTTGGTAGTGGGGGGGCTACAGGGGTGGCTTCTATGAGAAGATGCCAGAAGCTTCCCCCATGTCCGATGGAGCCAACGCCAGCTGGCTCCAAGACAGACCTGCTGCTGCCCAAGGCTGAGCCCATCAGCGACGGTGGTAGCGCCTCTGGGATAATGTATTTAAGAAGGGGAAAAAACTGCTGCACAACTGCAGCCGGAGAGAGGAGTGAGAATATGTGAGAGGAACAGCTCTGCAGACACCAAGGTCAGTGAAGAAGGAGGAGGAGGAGGTGCTCCAGGCGCCGGAGCAGAGATTCCCCTGCAGCCCGTGGTGAAGACCATGGTGAGGCAGGCTGTCCCCTGCAGCCCATGGAGGTCCATGGTGGAGGAGATATCCACCCGCAGCCCCTGGAGGACCCACACTGGAGCAGGTGGATGTGCCTGAAGGAGGCTGGGACCGCATGTAGAGCCTGTGCTGGAGCAGGGTCCTGGCAGGACCTGTGGCCCCATGGAGAGAGGAGCCCACGCTGGAGCAGGTTTGCTGGCAGGACTTGTGACCCCACGGGGGACCCATGCTGGAGCAGTCTGTTCCTGAAGGACTGCAGCCATGGAAAGGACCCATGCTGAAGCAGTTGATGAAGAACTGCAGCCTGTGGGAAGGACTCGTGTTGGAGAAGTTCATGGAGGACTGTCTCCTGTGGGAGGGACCCCATGCTGGAGCAGGGGAAGAGCGTGAGGAGGAAGGAGCAGCAGAGACAACGTGTGATGAACTGACCGCAACCCCCATTCCCCGTCCCCCCGCACTGCTGAGGGTGAGGAAATCGGGAGTGAAGTTGAGCCCAGGAAGAAGGGAAGGGTGGGGGGAAGGTGTTTTAAGATTTAGTTTTTATTTCTCATTACCCTACTGTGATATGATTGGTAATAAATTAAATTAATTTCCCCAAGTTGAGTCTGTTTTGCCCGTGATGGTGATTGGCGAGTGATCTCCCTGTCCCTATCTCGACCCATGAGCCTTTTGTTGTATTTTCTCTCCCCTGTCCAGCTGAGGAGGGGAGTGATAGAGCGGCTTGGTGGGCACCTGGTATCCAGCCAGGGTCATCCCACCACAGCAATCTATCACAAATTTACTTGTTTGACAGGATTTTTTTCCCCTTTGGTTCTGCTGTGATTAGCCTTTGAATTCTTCAGATTGTAGAAGTGAGCACCTATTGCCAAAATGAAGCTGGCTGTAGCTGCAGAATATCACTTTCTGCAGTTGTTGCCACTCAAGGAAAGCTTTTACAGTATTTTCAAACAGCTCCTTTTTATGGTGATGTAAATAATCTGAGAACTCAATTGTACATCAAAGTGTCTACTTTTCAAAATCCTTAGTATAATGGGGCTGACCAGTGTTGTGCTAATAGAACGTTTCTGTTTGTATGGAACTCTTACAGTCTTATAAATATTTTATGTCCCTTAACACTTCTAATGTGGCAAATCAGGAGGCTGTCTGATCCAGTTTTAATATAGTTAATTATTGACCTCACAGGTACTGTTATGTATCAGAGGAGAGAACAGGCTTGCTTCAGAACAATAGTGCTCTTTTTTTAAAAGACAACAGCATGTTTTCCTTTGCTTCTGATTCTTCATCGGTAAAATGGAACTTACATTATTCTGCTTGCATTACACTAGTCCCACAAAGGATAGGAAGTTTGCTGGGTATGATATGCATATTTAAAATAAAGAAGATTGTCAGCAGTAAAAAAGATGTAACTGACAGTTATTCTGGAGGAAAAAAAATATCTTTGAGATTGTGGGTTGAAAAGGAACAAAAAAACCCCCCAAATATTAGTACTCTCTTGATGTACTCGGTGAAATATAGAAGAACAAAGTAGTGTTGCCTCAAAATGGCAAAATGTTGGCAGTTATTTTCATGTGACATATTGGCTTTGTTGCCATAAATTGGTACAACTGAGCAAAACTCATTGCTGATATGTTTTGGCGCATGTCTCTGCAGCTAATGTTGATATTTTGTTAACCAAGGGTTTTAGAGATTTTTGGGAAGAACACATCCTTATTTCAAAGCTATTCTGGATTCCTTGCCCTTTATTTTATTTCCTAGGGTATTTTACCCTATTTATTTAAGTGTCTGGGGTATTTCCCAGTAGTCTTACTCAAGTAGCTGTGAAACTGGAAATGTTTTCTGAAAGCAGAGCCCTTTCTCTGTAAATGTGCATCACCTGCCATATCTACAGCTGAAGTAATTTCCCGAGTGAGGCAAGAGGATGATTTCGGTGGAATCCCCAGCAGAAGCTGTGTGGTCTAGCTTTGAGCAGAGATGAGAGTAGATGACCTGTAGGTTGTCCCTAAAACTGGTTCTTTGAGAGCAACATGTACCGCATTTCATTAGTGAGGGATTGGCAAGTATGGCCTGAGCTGCTTTTTCCCCTTGCCTCCCTTATGGAGATAATGCTAGTGTCTACTCCTTTATTTTACAATTAATATCGTTGTCATTATACAGGTGAATTTTAAATCTCTGCAACCCTGGAAGTGAATCATTCTTCAGTAGGCTGGTGTGAATGGAGTTAGCAGGGTGCCAGCAAACCGCTCAGCAGTGGTCTTACTTGCCTGGGTGAACATGGTTCTTGATTTCCCATTGGGAAATCGCAATAAAAGGGAGTGCTTGCTGAGAAGCACCCAACAACTTGTGGTTATGGAAACCCTGACTGATAATACAGTATTCAAAAAATTCACAGCTCATAGAGCACTTTCAGGACTAGGGTATGAAGGTGAGACTCTGCTGATTCCTCGCAATTATGGCAGTGGCCATAGCCATGGAATGAGTTCATAATGTACTGAGTACTTAGCAGCTTAAGCGCAAACCTGTAGTCTATATCACATTCGTGGACAAAGCAGTATTGACTAGTGGGACTGTTGAAGTGAGTGATACTAACCTGATGCAGTTTATTGTGTCTAAAATCGAATGGCCTTCCACGTAGACAGAAACTGTTATGGCATTTTGGGGAGTGCTGCTTTCTAGTGCAGTGTTGTAATTGCTCTCTCAAGCTGAGCAGTTGCATTAACCTGATAAATGGTGAGTAATGTCCTTGTACTGTATATCATAACAGAAAATGATATTAGGAGAATTGTGAATGAAATAATAAAACATTTGCTGAAGCAAAGCCAACTTTGAGATCAGCTCAGCGTTATGACTCATTCAGTAAGCTGAAGCTCTTTAAACTGACATAATTGTTGTTATCTATTCAATGTCTGACTTCAGTTAGAAACTACAAAAAAATTCTACTTTCCAACAGTAACTTACAATCTATGAATTACAGAGAAGACAAGACAGTATTTTTTATTGATGTAATATACTGGTCTTTGGGGTTTTTTTGTGTTTTTCATTATTATTCACTTCATTTTTTTTTGAAGAAAAGCAAAGCATTCTGAAACTTAAATAGCCACATAAGGTAGTCACACAGGCTCTATGCTGAAAGTGTATTCTTAGGAAAACCATGTTCTGAGGATGACTGTCTAGACTTCCCAATTTTGTCTTACTTTGCTTTCTTGTATTCTCTCACAATTGTTATTTTTCAGAATTTGAGAGGGGGTTAATGGAAAGAAAGTGGAAGAAAAAGTACCAGAGGCCAACCTAAAATTTCTGAAATAACTTTTGAGAGATGCATTTGAAATAATCTAAATCTAATGCTTCTACGGAATATTAAAAACCTGAATCAAAAGGTCATTTTCCATTAATCATGGAAGGGTACTTATAGGTGCTATAAGGGATATATTAACTTAGCATACAAGCTCTCTACCCTAATAGCATTTTTTTGGGAATGCCCTGCATCCATGATCTCAGCAGGTTTGTGGAACAGACTTTACAGCATCTCTTTGGGTAATTGCATCTCTCATATTTTGGGGGGTAATCTCATCTCTTATTTTGCAGTTCTTGTGTAGGAGAATAAAGGCTCTGTGTGATTGCTTTGGTAGCTTTGCTTTAGTTGAACTTTCTGTTTATGTGGCCATGCTAGAAGGATGGCAAGCATAGGAAATGAAGGAAGCATAAGATATTGTTCCTTGTATTTTTGTTTCTGTTGTAACAAGAAGGAAAAGTTTTACTTGTGCATCAGGATCCAAAAGCTTGTATTTTTTCTGTATGGATTTTTCTTCTTTTAGAATTCCCTGATTCTCAGATTTGAAAGGAACTTTTAAGATATCTGGGCTAATATTTTTATTACTGTGCAGAAAGAATTATTTTGGCAGCCAAGATAAAATGCATATTCATTTTCTCAGGAAACTTTTTGCTCCCAGTTATGGAGAGATGAAGTGTGTCTCATTAATGAAATTAGTTTATTTTGATCCGAACTCTGTTTAATAGGAGCTAATTCAATATCTAGTGGCAGGGAGGTGACATGGCCATTGTATCTTGGGTGTATAATCTGTATAACGCACTTTATGTAATATACTTATGCATGTGATGGTAGGATGAAATATTAGTGTTCCATACTTTATGTAGGAGTCATCTGATAGACTGTTTATGAAGAGTGGCAGGCATTTTCTAGCTATAGTGTGGTATGAGCAGCAAAACTTTTGTATGTATGGAAAGTATGATATGGTATTCTCAGGTGAAAATGGTGGGATTTTCATAGAAATCAGACATAATGGAATTACAGTCTCCTAAGACCTGTTTCCTGTGACTGGAAAACAGAACAACAGTAAATGACTAATTAAGAGGTAGTTCAATTACTGCTTGTGCTCATTGAAGGCTGGAAACTACCATGTTACTTTTCAGGTTGTCCTCTGGTTTACCATACTACATGGCTATCGCTTCCAAGGCGGTCATCTCAAAAAAACTTGTTCACCCTCATTTTGTGTTTATAATGGCTTTTACTGGATCAAAATATCATTACCTCCCAAAGAGGTTCCTCTGGGAGCCCTTTTTGCTTTGCTCATTTGTGCTTCTTATTTTCTCGGAGTTCGTTAGTCCTTGCTTGGGTAGTATTCCTATCCGCTAAGAAAGGAATCAGAAGTGAGTGTGCATTTCTAAACCTTAGTTTCACTATGCTGTATACATTTTCTTGAACGCAACAGGTCTTCTTGTGGGAACATTAGATGCGGTGTTGGATTCTACATCGAAAGTCGCCCCATTTCGCATCCTGCATCAGACACCAGACTCTCAAGTCTACTGGTCCATTGCATGCGGTATGTACTACGATTTAGAAGCTAACTGAGTTCATAAAGTGAAAAATGAGGGTACAAAGTACGGGATCCATTTTTGGGTTAATCGTCTCATATCATTATTCATTCCTGTGACCTCTAAATGGCTTAAAATTATTTGCAAACCTGTGATTGACAGTAGTGTGTGGTTCCAGTTTTTCAGAATATTTCTATGGACTCTTCCTATTACAACTTCTGATTGTCTGCTTTCTGCAGTAGTCCATCAGGTACTAAAGCCTTGGTGTTCTCTTAGAATAACAGAGGCACCATCTTTTCTTCTGTAAGCTGCAAGTGTAACTTGGCACAGTTCAGGATGATAGGGATAAGTTGACCCTTGGGAGTACTAAGTGTGCTGTAGGTAGGAATAACAGGACCTGCTTATCCTCATGGTTTTTTTCTACTTTATTTTTGCTTGTTAAAATGAGCCAGGTTCCCAGCCATGGTCAGAGCTGAATTATTCCTCCTATCTGTTGCTCTTGTAGTGTAAGTTCTTTCTCTTTCTCATGTTGTGTTATTAATCAGTAGGAAATGGAAAAGAAAATTGACCTTGAGAGTGGAGTATGTGATTTTTCCTAGAGCATGCTCTTTGATAGCGTGCATGGGTTTATTTTGTTGTGGGTTTTTTTTTTATTATTTTAAGTTTTGCAACTTCTGCTGAAAATAAAGTCTTAATTCCTTTATACAGGTTGCTTAAGTACTGGGCCTTAACTACTGGGCTTAACTACAAAGAGGCCTCCATTCTGAAAGTTGAGAGGACTCTTTTATTCTTTACATGCATCATTGTTTTTTCTTCTGAGGCATGGTTTGTCTTTATGTTGAAATTAATTAATATTGGCATGTGGTCTGATGCTAAAAAGTCACTGTTGTGGAATTAATCTATTTCTTAGGCTTATTGGAAACTCTGAAACCATCTATAATTACAGTGAAAAAGAACCATATATTTTAGTTCATTTTTCCATGCCTTAATTTTTTTAATTAGTTAGTAGTGTTCTTTAAAGAAACAAGACTCCATCTAGACTTCTCCGGGCTCTACGCCTTCCTTTTAGTTGCCTGTAGCAAAAGATGAGCTTTGCAGGAAATCTACCATTCTGCAAACACTTACATGCCTGAGTAATTCCGCTAGTACGTGCTATGCTGTTGTTACATTGGATTTCACTGTTATCGCTTTATTATGAATCTTCATGGCTTCACCTTAAATGAAAAATTGTGCCTCTTGCTGTCTTTTCTATACAGTTAGCTGCTTTCAAAATACAGATTTGTTCTTTTAGGTGAATAGTTTACACATTTCATGCTGTAATGCTAATCTGCTCCTGTTCACGTTCTGCAAGGACTTTTCTGAAGGGCAGTAGTCAGTGAAAGAACTGTTTAATAATGATTTCATGTAATTCATTACATGGGCAGCCTTATAAAGTTTATAGAGTTTGAACAGTTTGTGATTGGCAGTAAATAAAATTTTCGGACTATTTCTGAAGAAGTCAGAACTGATGGTGACAGGCTATCAAAAAGGTACTTTGATAAGTATGTTGGAAATATACTCTGGGGAATTCTAATGCCATCAGGTCAGCCCTTGGGAAAACACGAAGGGTAATCTTCAACTTAGGACTGAATTGATATCAATTCTGTGCTGCATAAGTGTACTTTACAACAAAAGGCTACATAGTGTAGCTGTACTTTGTGTTAGAAAACAGTGTTCCTTCTGTGAAGTGAAGAAATTGAAGAGACTACCTTTTGTTCCTGCTATTACATTTTAAGGATCTGAAACAGTGCTCCTAAATCATTTAAATATTTATTTAAAAGTTTCATCTTTACTGTGTCACATCTGTGCCTCTGATTCATACTGTGACTCAAATAATTGGTCTACATATGTAGTCTGAGAAAAATAATTATTTTGCTATTTAATTGCTATGTTAATTACTCTTCATATAATTTTTTAAAGTGTTGTTGCAAATCTGCCCTGTGTAATGCAGTCTAACTATCCATATTTAGAACAATTTCTATTCATTCTCAAGGCAACTTTAACTAATTCTGTGGAGTCCATTGAAAGTTGTTTAATTAGTCTTTACAATGTAAATTGAGAAAAAAGAAATTGTTAATGGCGTGTTCTTGCTTAGGGGTGTTGATAGTATGTGGCTGAACTGACTGATTTTATTTGTGAGCATTCCTGTGGAGGATGAAACTGCCAATTAATTTATATTCTAGAATCCCTTTATTCAAACCTACGTAAATTCTTTCCCTCTCTTTCCCTCTCCCTGTCTCCCACCATCTGATGGGGAGCCACCTGTCTTTAAAGAACTGACTCAGTATTGCATTTGCTGGACCTCTACTGTTGTTCCACTCGTATCATCTCTGCTTCTTACCTATTACCACTTGCATAATTTGTAATTGAGTATGTCAAAAGAATAAGATGAATTATCAAAAGCATTTTGAAGTTGGCCTACAGCATTTCTCTAATTATAAAAGTAGCTAGTGGGTAAGAGTGTTCCTTTGTATTTTAAGTAAACCGGTAATCTAATTTCTGGGAAGTTCAGGTGAGATAGGTTTTTTTTTACTATAAAGTTGCAGTGACATTCACCATATAGTAGGTGATAGCTGTCTGAAACCTAGATTAAAAAGCAGTGTAAAGTAAATAAAGTAACAAGGTTGGCTTCTCTCTAAAGTGTTTGAAAATGCAGTATTTATATTTTTGGAACATTGAATTTTATCTTGGCTCTATGGTTTTTACATTCCTTATGGTTATTGATAACAGGTTTTTTTAAGTTACTCTTCCTCTTGCACATATGTAATGAAAGAAAACAGTCCTTATTCCTGTGTGTTGGAGTCCCAGAGGGTCCAGAAGAAAAAAATACTAATTCTGGTGATGCCAAACATTGTTTCAAGAATTGTTCAGCTTGTATGAATCAGTGAGCCTTTTTTCCTGCATCAGGAGTTGGTTCTGGTATATGTTTTCCATATGGGGGGCAGCTGTGCTTCTGTCCTCTTGTAGAACGTGAAAACAATGTGTTGTTTGGAATTACAGCCTAAGCAGAACTTTATTGTAGGTAGAATGACATTGTTTCCTGAACGGTGGTTGTCTAAGCTTTAGTGTGGTTAGAAATATAGTTAAAATGTGACTTGATAGAGAATGAGATAAAACCATGACTTATACTGAGCACAAGTAAGTAGCAACTGATTGTTTGTTGTAAGCAGCATAAATGGTTGTTTCAAGTATCCAAAGAGAAATCTTTGCTACCTTCCTTGTTAAGGTGATGTATTCTTTACATCCTTACACATGTTAGAAGGGAATTTGCACAGCAGGTCTGAGTCTTGGAGTTCTACTCTGGAAACTCTTGTGGGCCAGTGATCAAAGCCAAGAATATCAAAGGCCCAGATTTCATTTTCTTCTTAGTCTCATGAATTTGATCTCACATTTCCCACCTTCTAGACTGGGAATGTTCTAGCGGTGCTCTGCCATCCGTGTTGGGGACGTACTGCTGAGCTGAAGGAACTGTCAGTCCAAGTCCGGCTTCAGTGCTAAGCCACACATTGTTGACAAAGCTGAGATGCTTCTGGGTGTAAAGGCTAGAAATATAGCTGCATAAAGGGCTTGAAAGATAAAAACACAGCAGTGCACATTTTTAATGTACACCAAATACATTT
This sequence comes from Ciconia boyciana, assembly GCF_034638445.1. Classification (NCBI taxonomy): domain Eukaryota; kingdom Metazoa; phylum Chordata; class Aves; order Ciconiiformes; family Ciconiidae; genus Ciconia; species Ciconia boyciana. The sequence goes on along the minus strand of NC_132945.1, from coordinate 16,189,180 downwards.
TTAGTGTACACAAGAGCTGGACAATAAATTTGGGACTTGTGATTTGGACTCGTGTATCTAAATTACTCTGTGAATCGGGAATTTGCTAAGTATTCTCTTGATTAATATTTTTAGTGAAATGATTAAAGTGTGTTCTAATTTAAAGTAATACTAACTTTCTCTTTCAATCAGGATCCAGCAGAGAAGAAATAACAGAACACTGGAACTGGTTAGAACACAATGTTATGAAGACTTTATCAGTATTTGATTCAAATGAAGATATTACGAGCTTTGTGCAGGGAAAGATAAGAGTAAGTAACAGGCACATGACATAATTGGGAAAGGCTAAGTATTTTTTTCCTCTAAATGTACACAAATAATATGTCCTCTTGAGAATATCAAAGGACAGCATCGTAATGCTACATACTTCTGATTGAGTAGTATGTGGCTGTTAATTTCAACACACTCCATTGTTCCTGTTTACCTGCCCCACAGTTAAGGAAGGTTGTTTGACATAAACTCTTCTTGGTAAATGATACACCAGATACCTTTAGATAGTGGTCTAAAACTGTTGATAAGTTATTTCACAATAATTTTAATAATGCCTGGGACGTATGTGGTATATTTTTGTGAAGGTGCAACAGTTCACTTTATATATGCTAAATATTTAGCCCAGGAATTCCTCACTTGATTAAGTGAGGAAAATATATCTATTTCAGAAGAGGAGACCTGGGAATGTGTGTCTTGCCTAAGTTGTGTGGGAAACTTGGTGCATGAGTCTGAAACAGCACATTTGATTTGTGACCTGTGTTTTGATCCTCAGACTATTCTTCCTGTTCTAAAACTTACTGTCCTGTTAGGAGAGTGCTGCGCTGTATGTATGCAGGTGCGTATATGACACCCACCCACATGGATGCATATAAAGTAACTGGTTATTTTGTTTTAGGGTTTGATTGCTGAAGAGGGAAAAGGTTCTTTTGTAAAAGAAGATGATCCTGAGAAGTTTCGTGAAGGTCTTATGAAGTTTGAAAAGTGTTTTGGATTACCGGAGCAGGAGAAGTTGGTTACCTATTACTCATGCAGTTATTGGAAGGGCAGAGTGCCCTGTCAAGGATGGCTTTATCTTAGTACCAACTTCCTTAGCTTTTACTCATTTTTGCTGGGAGCAGAAAGTAAGTAAGCCTCGATACTAAGTCTAGTCCCTTCACATTTTACTGTTTATCTTTCAGCTTTGGAAGAATTCTTCCTACGTCCTAAGGGAGCTATTTTGCCATGTGAACAGATGTCAATACAGAATAGAAAAAAGTGCAAACATAAAATACTTCATTGAAATGAATACATTTGTGTAACTTACTACACAATGTCCATTAGTTTTCTTCCTCTCTATAAGCTTCAGAGAGAAGGCAGACCTATTGCAGTTGACTGTAACTAAAAGTTGTCCATCATCTTTAGTTCATGCTGCATATTAATTCAGTCTGTGAGGATTACAGTTATTTCTTCACACACAGACTTAATATTTCACATGGGTGCACTATGCACTGGTGATGATTGCACATATCTTTTTTTTCCTGTGTAACATTAGTTTGAAATGCCCAAACAAATGCCTCTAATAGTGTGAGCTCTAGCTGTGTTTATGTGAAAACTAGAAAGCATAAAGAAAGTAGGATCCTTTCTAAGCTAATTTTCATTTGTATTGGGAAATGTCATAGCTAATGGGCACGGTTCCTCTAAATGCCAATACATTATTTATTGATTTACTTTAAGAAGCCCTATTGGTAAACTGTTAAAGTGGTGTAGCTTATATGACAGTGTTTGTTTGCAATTTGCAGTTTCACATGAGAGCGAAGAAAAGGTGATGTAAGCTTGTATTTTCATACATGGTGTGTCTTTAATGTTTTTCTTGCTATAAAATTCTTTCTAATGGAATTACTTTATAGGAATTGTGAAGAGAGTGGTTTTTGTGCTTATGAGTTTGTAGCCCTTTCCAAGTGTACTATCTTTTAACTATATTGCTTAATTATATTTCATGAGTGCTGTTTACTACTTTTCTTTTTTTAATACGAGGGTAGCAGCTAACGAGAAGTTACTCACATCTGCTTATATTTGTATTTTCAGTAAAACTTATTATCTCCTGGGATGAAATATCAAAACTTGAGAAGAATTCCAATGTGATTCTGACAGAGAGCATTCATGTGTGCTCCCGTGGGGAAGATCACTATTTTTCCATGTTTTTGCACATTAGTGAAACGTTCCTTCTCATGGAGCAGCTGGCAAACTATGCTGTTAGGAGACTTTTTGACAAGGAGACATTTGAAAATGACCTAGTCCTTCATGACCCCCTGCAGATCACCAAGAGGTAATATATTACTTACAGTCTATCTGCTCTGGGCCCAGTACTTTTTTAGGCAAAGGGGAAGAGAATCCTTGTCTCAAGGAGACACGTAAATGTCAGCAAAGCTGGTGTTCTCTTAAACAAGTGTCTCATTAAAATTTGGGATCAAAGCAATGTGAGGCATTGTAATTTGTTGCTACTTGGTAACAAACAGTATCAAAAGTCTATTTGAAGGCAGGAAGTGATCAAACCTTCAGAGCTGGTCTTCAAACTATGGGTTTTGTAGTAGTTTGTGTTTTTAAAAGGTGTTCTAGCAGCATTTACAATTAGAAAATCAAGAACGAAGCTGCAGTGTCTCCAAAGAGACCTGATGAGGAAGGAGAAGGTGGAGAATAAATCATTTAACCCACATGTGTAAATAATAACTGGATGGCTTTTCTGCCACTGGAGATGGGTGATAAAATCAATGGGTTGCAGATGGGTGCATGGCTTTCCTTATTTACGGCAGTATTTTAGGCAGTGGGAAAGATGTGTATGTAAGTAACCTGATGGTTAGGGTCCTTCCTTCTCAAGGAAGGTGTGTGATTATTCCTTGTAGTAATTTTAAGGTTTCTCTTCAGTTCTGATTTCTGTTGAAGCAAATGTTGCCTTTTCCTCAGAGAGCTGTCCAAATTCTCAATCAAATGTTCAGATGTTGATCTCTGGACCACAGCTATTTACTGTGAAAAGTAACCACGAAAAGCAAGTCTGTTGTTATGTAATTTCAATTCACATAAAGGGACTAAATCTTTGTTGGAAAATGTTACCTATCTGAAAATCAGAAATTAAGATAAAGCATTTTGCTAATAATTGTCCCTACGTAAAGCTCCATACACCTGTGATTTAAGAAAAAAAAAAAAGGCAAGTTAGTTTTATAGTACACTGATAATAAAATCTATTTTAGGTTGTATTTCCTGGGTAATTGATACCTCAGTTTGGTAGCAATGCTGGAGAGGGATGTTGCTCTACAACCAAAATATTGCTCATGGCTGCAGTTATCTGTGAAGAATTGGCCCATGGCGGATGTTACAACATGTGCTCCATTTCTAGCTAAATAACCCTTTGTCAAGCCAAAACTTGCTTTAGGTTTAAATGGACTATTCTGATGGGTGGGGCAACAGAGCGGATTAGGCTATTAGTATGTTTTTCTGCGCTACCTGTAGGCCCCGATTCAGCAAAGTGCTTTACTGTGTAAGAACATGCTTGAATCTATTCCTGTTCAGTGAAGTATTTTCAGTATTTTGTTAAGTGGGTGTATATAGATAGGTGTGGTCCTGCCCTTTGTTGCCTCTTCAAGCAAAACATTGAACCCTCCAGATCAACCCCACGGATTATGGGAGAGCATATTGTTTTACTGTCTTTTCCCAATGTATTTTTAACTTTTGTATTTTTAAAGACATTTTAAACTTATTTAATTTTTCTTTTCTCTCTCCTACCCTGTTTTTTGTTTTGTTTTCAATCTAGAGGCCTAGAGAGCCGTGCCCACAGTGAGCAGTTTAGTGCATTCTTCAGGCTACCCAAAGAAGAGACCTTGAAGGAAGTTCATGAGTGCTTCTTATGGGTTCCTTTCAGTCATTACAACACCCACGGGAAAATGTGCATTTCAGAAAACTACATCTGCTTTGCTAGCCAGGATGGCAGCCTGTGCAGTGTAATCATTCCATTAAGAGAGGTAATGCAAGCTATGAGTCAGAGCCAGCTATACCAGAAGTTTTGCACTTGTGTAGTTTAATGCCAGTTTCGCAGATTTACATTAGAATCTGCTTTCTTTATGTGATGTCATACATTTCCCCCTACCTTGGTGTCGTGCTTTAGCCCCAGCCAGGAACTAAGCACCACGCAGCCACTTGCTCACTCCCCCCCGGTGGGATGGGGGAGAGAATTGGAAGAGCAAAAGTAAGAAAACTCAAGGGTTGAGATAAAGACAGTTTAATAGGTAAAGCAAAAGCCACGCACACAAGCAAAGCAAAGCAAAGCAAGGAATTCATTCACCACTTCCCACGGGCAGGCAGGTGTTCAGCCATCTCCAGGAAAGCAGGGCTCCATCACATGTAATGGTTACTTGGGAAGACAAATGCCATCACTCCAAATGTCCCCCCCTTCCTTCTTCTTCCCAGCTTTATATACTGAGCATGACACCATATGGTATGGAGTAGCCCTTTGGTCAGTTTGGATCAACTGTCCTGGCTGTGTCCCCTCCCAGCTTCTTCTGCACCTGGCAGAGCACGGGAAGCTGAAAAATCCTTGACTAGTGCAGCAACAACTAAAACATCTCTGTATTATCAACACTGTTCTCAGCACAAATCCAAAACATAGCCCCATACCAGCCACTATAAAGAAAATTAACTCTATCTCAGCTGAAACCAGGACACTTGGATACTGCATGTAGGAATTCTGTTTATAAGTTTATAGAGCTGCTTTCATGTTTCAGCTTTCTTCCTTGTATTCTCTTTCCCTTTTCTATTTACTCTGATTTCTCTAGCTGGGTACAGAATCCAAAATTTTTAATACTTTTTTTGTTTTTTAAATGCAAAAGCTTATGCTTAATTCTTGAAGTTGAGTTCATAAGAGATTCTCAAGATAAAAAGGAAAGATTGGAGAGGCTGGAGGATCTTGAAGATTAGTAATCACTCTGCCATGTTTCTTTCTCAGCTCAGTAGTGCAATTTTTTTTGCAGCGGTTAGGCAGTGCTATCTGTTCAAAAGTCTATAGGAAAATCCATTGACAGTTGTCAGTGAACAAGTATCAATGCCATTACAGCTGATAGTCTCAACAGACTGAATAAGGACCATATTGTAAAGGACACAGCATTCATATTTCTATAGAGTACTATAGCTAGACTGTGGAATAACTTCTGGAAGAAAAAAACCTTCTCCATCCATTTGTTGACTTCATGTGATCTGGGACATCGCTACATTTCAGTCTTCCAGTGTTCAAAGCTTTTCATCAGCACACAGACATATTTTACAATAGCCTATGAATTAACCAGGTTCTGCAATTGCTCTACATACTCTGTGTGCATACTGCCTGACACAAGACACCTGACATAGGGGGGTGAGCTGAGCTAATTTCAGCAATAAACTTGATTTTCCCCGCCCAGATAAAGCAATTTATTTGATCGTCTATAAGTAGTCCTGCAAACAATAGAGGCTTCCGTAACCTGTGAAAAACAAGAAGAGGCAGTGTTAAAGGAGCTGACTCTAAATGTATTCTTCTGGATTGTCAGGCCCTCACTATTTGTTCTACAGTATTGCAGAGTTATTTTATTTCACTGGTCTTTCATTCTTTGCCTCTAACAATGTAAAAGCATCAGCAATGGCAGTCAGTCTAGCTATTCCTGATTGCCTCACTTGTACTTGCATTATTAAAGTGTATTAACTGCTCTAATCTGTAACTGTTCCATCATGGCAATTAAAATGAGCTCCAGCTGTCATGTGTTATGACAGCTGTCTTTGAAAGGGTATTCTCAGTGGAAATTCATTCTTGTGAAACTTGTTTCATTTGATTACTTGCAAAAGCCATGTTTTGTCTGCTTTCGGATGGTAAGAAAAAAAGTAACAGCTTCAGCAGGTAGAAGGAGGCAAGATTTTCAAATAAGCTCAGCACTCACAGCTGGGAAAACCTTTTCAAAGATTTTTGGTACTCTGTTGAAAATCTATCATGTAATACTTATTACCTTGTGCTAAAATAGCTCCAGACCACTGAGCTTTAAAAGTAGTGAGTTTGTTACTTGCATTACTAATTCTGCTTGTGTGGTGCTTCATACTACTGTTCCATGTACATCTGTATTTTTAACAGTCTTTCTCTTTTAGAAGTAAGCTGGTAAAATTTCTTGTCTAATTTATGTATCCTTGCTTCCATAGGTCACAGGGGTGGATAAGGCAGATGCAGCCAACAGAGGAGTCAGCATTAGTACCAAAGGAAAAACAGCTTTTCGTTTCACGGAGGTTAGAGATTTCGAACAGCTTGTGGCAAAGCTCAGAATGAAATGCAATGCAACTTCAAGTCCACAACACATCATAAATACAGAGGTAACTGCTCTGCTAATTCTAATCTCTTAGTACCTGTTCCTAGGAATAAGGTTGTGTAGTCTTAGTAAGAGTTCACGTATCGTTGTCAGTGTTTTGCTGTGTAATGGAATACATTTATATTTAAGCCTGAATCTAGACACAAGATGGGTAACAATGTCTGCCGTACCTCTAGATTTCAAGTTGTCTGAATCTTTTTTTTTCTCTTTAAAAAATCATGTTCTCATCTGTTGCCTTCAGACCCTTCACATTAAAACAAAAGTCCACTAGTCTGATGTAAAATGTGTAGCTGTGTCAGTTTTTGCCAGCTGAATATTTGACTCGGGAAGTTGATGGAATGATTTTAAGGTTGTTTCTAGATGTGAAGAAATCTGTATGTGTAGCTTCATGCATGAGAAATAAGAAAGTGATGACAAAACATCCCTAACAAGCATTACTTATTATAGTTGCTGTATCTCTTCCCTGAAGATTTTCCCCTGAAAAAAAAATTAAATAGAATCACTTTAGAGTAGCCTCTAAAGTGACAGTTGTAAGAGTGGAGTAGTGTACAAATAAATGCCTTTTGGTAGAAAATAATCAGCGTATCGGCAAAATCTCTACCTTGCGATTTCGATTCTTAAGGGTTAAAAGGCAAAAATGAGTAATAAAAGCAAGATAGTTTGATATCAGCAGACATGCTCAGCTGATAAGGGTACAGCACAGCCCTGGGAGACCTGAGTGGTAAGGTCTGCTGCTCAGGGGCATTCCATTTTAGAGTACCTTATTTTGGGTTATATCTGCATTATATTGACGTGCCATGCTAAGTCATGTACCTCTGATTTCAAGGTGTGGGAAAATAACTCACTCTCTGCCCGTATGAAAGAGAATGTGTTAAACAATGGTGCTACTGTGAATGCATTCTATTCTAGGTTCTTTTACTTTGTTTTCCATCAGGTTTTGAAAAACAATCCAGGTTCTAATGCTGGTTTTTAAATGTTCTCAGCATTTCTGTATAGTTCAGTATATGGTTCCATTTAAATTAATGTTTTTCTTTTGACTTCAGTGGTGATGGATGGTCAGGCCTCCCTATCTATTACTGTTCTCATTATGAATATTTGTCCTTTCATTATTAAGGTTTTGGCTGTAGAGATGGATTTTTTTTTCAAGTGCAGCCTCCTGAAAGCCCAGCTGTGCAGAGCAGGGATTGCTGTTTTTCATTTATTTTGGAAGTTTGTATCTAGTACCTGTAACTTCATATCATAAACAACGATGGTCTAGAAGCAAAATGATTTCTGGTATCAGTGCTACTTCTTGAAGGATTGTTTGGCATTTATAACTACCGCTGTTAAATTTTTTTTCAAGGTTGCAGCTAGTTCTGCCTCTGACAGTCCAAAGGATTTTGATGCGGGACCGTCAACGATGGGTCAGAGGGATAACAGCAAAACTGTCAATACAGAAGCCCTAATGACTGTCTACCATCCTCAGGATGCTGAGAATCTAGACTCTAAAATGGTAAGGATAAAATGGCCAACAGTTTTTGGAATCTAATTGTAAAGGACTGAAGTATATTCAGAATGTATTCCAGCAAGGCTGCTGATTTCCTCTGGGGCTTTGCCAATCTTCTTTCATCTGCATTTTCTGTATTTGGAGTCCACAGGGTGCTTCTTCATGGCTCCATTCAATTTTCTGCTCATCTTGTTTAATAATGATATGCCTTATCTTCATGGAGCTAATTCCTCCTGCTCTTCCACCCCTCAGGGAAGAGTTGGCTGTTTGTTTTATGATAGTGAACATGTTTCCTATCTATCTGAATTGTCAAGTACAAAGTCACTACAAACTCTTTGGGAGAAAGGAGAATGTTATCAAGAAATTGACTTAATTTCTTCCTTGCTTCATTCTTTTGGACTTCTGTCTAACAAAGTTATGCTCTGGAGAATGTTTCTTTAGAATCGTTTTTGCAGTAGGACATCCTATTTTTGCTTCTCCATAGTGTGTGCAAGAAGACAGAAAGGTTTTGTTTTAAAATTAAGTCTTTCAGTAAATTAAGATATGGGATTTTTGATATCAGAAATATCAGAAAATAAGCACCCTTTGGGCAGGAGAAAAGGGAATCCAGATTTTTAAGTTCTGCTTTTTATAGTATGTTGAACAAAAGTGGACAAAATCTACTTTTCATTTCAGCACCTTTAATTGCTTTAACAATGTTCAATCTTACTGCTGCATGCACAGAAAATGTAGTGGCAGTGTTCACCCTGTCTCAGCCCTGGAGCCTTGCATGAGTTGGAGCACCTGATCATCAGTTGCTTTGCTTCAGAGAAATTGAATTGCATTTTAGGTGCATAATCAATAGTTTATTAGTAATCTTGTACTTTACAAAGGATCTATTTCACTGTTTCTACTATCTCCGCCTCCTTCTACTCTGCAGGTAAAAAGCCTGTGACTTCAATTTTGTCTGAATGGGGAATTTTTGCCAGTTTTCATTCTGTGAAGCAGGTTTTACTTACATGGCTGGTCCTACTGAAGGTCAGATGCATACAGTGTTGTCTTCTAGGTTGACAGAAATTGCTACTTTGTAAAAACGTTCTATCTGATGGATAAATATTTGATTAAATGTAAAACCTATACAGGCATAAGTGTTTTCAGCTATTAGTTCCCCTCCTTAATCCAACTAGACTTCGTTCTCCTGCAAATTTTCCTGATTATTGATTCTCTCCTAGTGCTATTTGGAGCTCATGTAAATAAACTGATGAAAGATTGAGAAAATGTGGGAAAATAATGACACTGTGCTCATGCCATCCCTCTGTGTGCTTTCCAGATACATTTGTAGCCATTCTGTTCCAAATCTGTCAACTAATATAATGCAACAAAGCATGATGAATCAAAAGTGGAAGCAGGCTGTTTTGCCTGTTGAGTTTCTGTGGGATATTATTTCATCTGTAACAGAGTTAGTACATTTTTATTGCTGTTAGCAAAGAACAGTTCATAGATATGTTGAAATTGAAGTATGTTAATTTATCAGAATAATTAAGCAGGTATCTGTGATGGGTGTGTTGACTTTGCAAATAATCACTTGCTCGATTCCATTGCACCATCATGGCCAAATACTTTTTCTCATAGTTTGTTTGTTAGAGCTCTCAAATTAGCACAGAGAAACCTGCCACCACACATAAGCAATCTGAACCTTCTCTTCACCCTGTCTTTCCTGGTTGTCTTTTTTACTGCTTTCATTCAATTTCATCTTTTTTCCTTCTTCTATTGATTTACCCTTTACCAAGAAAATGTTACGCTGTTTATCACAAAGCAGCAACAAAAAATGGGATATTTTAAAATTGGCCCAAGTTACAATAAGCAGATTTGTTTGTATGTATGTATCATACAAACATATATATATTATTTTTTTTTCTACATGGAAATAGCTGAAAAAGATCTTACAAGAGGAAGTTTTAATGTACCTCTAATTTTTTGCCATAGGAATGATATCAACTGTTGAATTTTCTTATCCACTATGCTGGAAGTGCATTTTTGGAACGCCTCAGGAGAACTATGATGGCAGAATTTGTCTGCACAGTTGCACCTTGCACTGGCTAGCTGTCTTACTGCTTTATCACTGTGCATTCACTCCCTTTAAATCCCTAGCGCTTCGTGGTCCTTTGATAATGTAGTTTTTGCTGATGTGGTGTCAAAGTTGCAAATGGTTCAATCTAGAGGTAACAAGTAGGGCTCTCTACCTATCGACTTTAAAAAAAAAAAAAGTTTAGCAGAATAGTGAACAATAAAACATAACAAATAGATGGTGATGATGTAATTTAAAAGGAAAATCCAGCTTGCATACAGTTATTGCTGTTTACAGGTTGGAATCATGCTCAAGTGGGAAGTAAGGAAAAAGCTGAACTTAGGAGTGGCTTGAAAAAGGTGAAAGGGAGTGATTGTTTGCTGTCTTAATACAGCAACAAGAGGGCTTCAAGTGAAGTTAGAAGGTGGCAGGCTTGTCTGGGTTCAGAAAACAATTTGCAGGGAAAAATCTGCTGTGTGGTGTTAAATTCAGAGAGATTGCCGCCGCTGAGGAGGTAGGTGCCTGTGCTTCTATTTGCTGGAGGATGGAGGAGGATTTTGCAGATGTTTGCCTGACCTTACTGTCCTGTGGCACTTACTGTTGGTTTCTGTCAGATGGAATACTGGATTGGGTTTACCTTTTGTCTGATCTGGAATAAACATTCTTGTAATAATATACTTTAAAGAATAGTAGGTCATGTAGGAGATTGCATCGTATGCCAAACTTATACTATGCACAGGTTAGATTTTGCTCTGATTTACATCAGCATTCATTTCACATATCAATATGGATGCCAATGCTGTCATTTCCAGTTTATATATCAATATAACTGAGAGCAAAATTTGGGTCTGTTCTCTGAAACATGAGGAAAGTTTTCCAGTTGCCTTAATGCTTGTTGTCTTCTGCTTTTCATAGTTGAAAGAAAAAATGAAAGAACAGTCCTGGAACATCCTCTTTGTCGAACGTGGACATGGTGTCAGTATGTTTCGAACAAAGAAGACTCGCGACCTAGTTGTAAGAGGGATCCCAGAGGCATTAAGAGGAGAGCTCTGGCTACTCTTTTCAGGTATTGCATAGCAAGTATAACCGATTCATTTTGTGAACTCTACTATATGGATGTTCTAGTTACTGACTGAATGTAGTCTGACAAAAAAATACTCTTACCTCTGGTAATTTTTCCAAATCTTTCTGAAGAAAGACACTTCAGAATGATGAACAGGATAATCGTTTTGCATTGATTCAAACTAAACCTGCACCGCTTCTTTGACAACAAACTCGATTGGAAAATAACAATAAGAATACATGCTGTTCCAGGGGACAATCAGTTTCAGCAAAGCCTCTTTACTTGCTAAAAAGAGAAGCGTGTTTGTGGGACTGTGTTTCAATTGTTTTGATTTAAGCTTTCTGAGAAGATAGCGTTACCAGACACAAAAAAAAAAAATTTTCCTGGCAGAGAATTTGGCCCCAGTTATCGGCAGCTCTTTGCTGTACACTCTTGCTTGGTTTAAAGAGTGAGATGTACAGGAATTGTGGACTTTCTTACACATATGGGATCTCTTGCCAAAGCTCTGAATGTGCTTTTGTGGCTTTCTTCTGTAGAGCACACCTGTGTCAGAGCATTTAACTTGAGGAAATGGAGGTCCCGGGAATTAAGACACTGCTTGACAACACCTCTGTGCACTTTCTATTCCTGTTCACTGAAACACTTAGAAAAGCAGCAGCCACTGACTTGATGAGGGTCATACAGGAAACCTGTGTCAGATTCAGAAAACGAGCTGCAGATTTTGAGGAGCCACCCAGGACCTTATCAGCTAGCTGTACTCATGGTGTTCCCCTGGGCAGAGCTTTCTGCTGTTCCAGAGGATCTGTTTATCTTAACAAATGCATTTTATACTCTTCATTCAGCCTACTGTATGGTAGTTCCTTTTGAGGACATGTGAACATGGATTTATCTTTGCTAGTGTTCTTTGAGCATTTACATAGGCATTTATGCTTCTGTTACCAGACCAATATCTCTGTCTTGGAAGGTGTTGACATAAAAGTTATGGAATTAATTGGGTAAATATCAGTCCTTTGCCTAGTTTTTCTAATCTGTTTCCAGCTCTGCAAATGGAAAGGTATTGTGTTTGCCAGAAAACTTGGGTAAAATTGTAGGTGAAAGGAAGCTTCCCCCCACCCCCATGAAACAAAAAAGTAAGTAAAAATCAACTTTATAATGGAAAGTGACTTAGAATTCTTCCAAGCCTTATTTTATTTCGCTTTTCTGTTTTCATTTCAGAGTAATTCCATTAATTTCAGTAGAATTACTCTGATACATTACTGCAGTAACATCTGGAGATTCATGAAGTACCTCAGTAGTCACCAAAAATTTTTATATAAATTGCAGACAATCATGTAGATACTTTATTGTTGTTCTCTAATACTGTGCAAAACCATGTATTGGCAGGTGCTGTAAATGATATGGCATCCAACCCTGGTTATTACACTGAGTTGGTGGAAAAGTCCTTAGGAACGTGCACTTTAGCTACTGATGAAATTGAACGAGATTTGCGTCGCTCCTTACCTGAGCATCCTGCTTTTCAAAGCGACACAGGAATTTCTGCACTCAGGAGAGTTCTTACAGCTTATGCATACAGGAATCCCCAAATTGGATATTGTCAGGTACAGCAGTTTTGAGACTCTTAGTGTTGGTTGTCTAAATATTAGCTCATGATGGCAGTATAGTGGCACCTCATAAATTCAATCACATAAATATGTAATGGTTTCTTGAGCAAAGTACGTGAACCACTGCGCATTTCATCCTACTGTGTAACATGAGTTTTTACATTGTACTTGAATTTGTGGATAAATGCTGTCATGTCCACTTCATATATGCCTTTGCATTCTTACTAGACTTTTAGCAATTAAAAGTATTTTTATGTAGTTTAAATACTATGCTCTCTATTTAATAATATAGATGTAGAAGTCTTATACTGGGTATGGCTGTAAAGTGCTTTCAGAAGTATAAATTTTAGCAAATGACAACAGTTGTGTTTTCACCATCTTTCCTTGTAAATGCTTCCTTTCCTGTTTAAACGTTACAGGCGATGAATATTTTGACATCGGTACTTCTGCTGTATGCTAAAGAGGAGGAAGCATTCTGGCTTTTGGTTGCTGTGTGTGAAAGAATGCTACCTGATTATTTCAATCGTCGAATAATTGGTAACATCTGTCTGTCTTTTTATCTATTTAGAATTGAATGTATAGAATCACAGAATGCTTTGGATTGGAAGGGACCTTTACAGGTCATCTAGTCCAACCCCCCTGCAATGAACAGGGACATCTTTAACTAGATCAGGGTGCTCAGAGCCCCGTCCAACCTGACCTTGAATGTTTCCAGGGATGGGGCATCAACCACCTCTCTGGGCAACCTGTTCCAGTGTTTCACCACCCTCATTGTAAAAAATTCCTTCCTTATAACTAGTCTGAATCTACCCTCTTTAGTTTAAAACCATTGCTCCTTGTCCTGTCACAACAGGCCTTGCTAAAAATTCTGTCCCCATCTTTCCTATAGGCCACCTTTAAGTACTGGAAAGCTGCTATAAGGTCTCCCCGCAGCCTTCTCTTCTCCAGGCTGAACAACCCCAACTCTCTCAGCCTGTCCTCGTAGGAGAGGTGTCCCAGCCCTCAGATCATTTTCGTGGCCCTCCAAAATGATCATTCTTTAAGAATAAATGTAAGGAATGAGCAGAAGGCTGAACAGGGGAGAGAAACTGTTGCATTTGGTTCAGTATTGTGAAGTAGAAAATGGAAGTTACAGAGAAAGTCCCAAGACTTCTCCTTAAGCAGGATTGGATATGATTTTCAGATATTGTCATTAGTCTAGGCATAACTACTCAGAAAGTAGTCAATTAGACTATTATACTGTTCTTTTGGAATTATAACTGCAATTCATACTATTTATTTGAAACTTAGTCAGCTTAAATAAAGGAAAAAGAGTTACTCCAGGTCCAGACGTACTCTTCGATCTTATACTCAGTACTTGCAGGTGTGTATGCTAGAAGAAAATTGGACACGAAGTTTCTCTCTAATTGCAGAGAGGGTGTATTGGCTGTCAGGAGAATCATTGGAAGTAGCCACGCACCCACAAAAGCGCTAACACACTTTACAGCATGCAGCAAGGCTCTGGACCCATGCACAGAGTGCATAGCTCCCGGCATAGGGAGCAAAGCCGGTGGTTCCATGCAGCTAGGCCTGTGTTTGCTTTTACAACAAAGTTGCGTTAGGACAGGGGCTTGATTTCTGGCCGGTGTTCTGAGAAAAGTATGCTTCTCTGTATTAAGATTTGGGTGGTGGTTTTGTTATCCTTTCCCTGCAGGTGCCTTGGTAGATCAGGCAGTGTTTGAGGAGCTCATCAGGGTTCATCTGCCTCAGTTGACAGACCACATGACGGACATGACTTTTTTCTCCTCGGTCTCTCTCTCCTGGTTCCTTACCCTTTTTATCAGTGTGCTGCCTATTGAAAGTGCAGTCAATGTGGTGGACTGTTTCTTCTATGATGGGATAAAGGCAATCTTGCAGCTGGGTCTCGCAGTGCTGGAATACAACATGGAGAAGTTGCTAACTTGTAAGGATGATGCAGAAGCAGTCACTGTTCTCAACAGGTATCAGTGTAACTGTTATTCTTATGGGTTGCGTAGCAGCTGCTATAATTGCAAATAGATAAGTCATTCTGGGGCAGCTGAGAAGGCATCTGGCCAAGACTTCCAAAGGCTTCAAAGGAATTAAGTGTTCATCTCGGGCCGAAATTCTGGAAGGGGTGGCTGGAAAGTGTGCCTGGATCCTCTGAACCCATCCTCCATTAAAGTTCTTCTAAAACCATTGCCATTTTGTGTATTTTAAAGTAAAAGCAATGTGTCTTTTGCCTGGAATGTATATCACTTATAGAAGGTGGCTTTCCTTAATGATGAGGTAATCTAGAGCACACTAAGACCGTTCCAAACAGGTCCTCAACTTAATGACAACAAATTCTACAGCTCAGTTCTTGTAGTTTAGGCTACTGGCTCCTCTGCTGCTAATGGCTTAAAATAGAAATAAGACAAAAAAATTGCAATGAGGACAATCATGACCAGATGTTTGTTTTAGACTAGCATTTGAAGAATAAATTCAAATATGCAACATAAAGTGCATTTTAAACTGATGTATTGCAAGCAAAACTTGCACAGTGTTTGCTTCACTACCTACCTAAATTCTGTTGTTGCTGCTGTGATTGTGTATCATGGAGTATTAAAACAGCAAAATGACTGTGCTATAGGAGTCGCCAAGTTATGACTGTTAAGAACTGATAATAAGAATTTCCTTTTAGTGAGACTTCTAAATGTTGCATGTTTGAGTAGAGTAGGAGCTACAGAATTAATGAGGAGAATGTAATTTTTATTATAAGAGACCATGCAGCCTGGTATTTATTGTAAACCCTAGCTGTACTCTATAAACTGTACTTATTTAAATATTTAACACTTACAAAAACTAACAGTAAGAGCACATTCACCCACTTTAAATATATTAAAATTTAAAATCTGGAAGTGTGGTGAAATTTTAATTTTCACTTGAACCAAACAAGCTGCTGTTTCCCAAGATTTTGATGATTATTACAAACTCCTTTTGAACCCTTGCTTTCAACATTTTATCTGGCTGTAACGCTTACCTTGCACAGTTAATCCAGCCTGCAGCATGCTGGTATATTTAAAAAATGATTACAGTAGTTTGCCTCTCCTCAACAAAAAGGAAGCTATCAGTCTGTAGATATGTGTTCCTCGATGTTGACAACGGAATTGGGCAGCGTCCATAATGGATCTATTTAGGCTGGTTATGTAGGTATGATGAATAAGTGCAGATCAGGCATGGCTTGGCTTATGTATCTGAGGGAATTAAGACTGCCTCAGTCACAGGACAAGCCTCTTTTCCTCTCTCCCAGTTGTGTAGTACAACCTTGCTAGATGGATTAGAGAACCAGGGGAATGTGGAGTGGAAGGGACCTTGGCAAGTCTCTAGTCTTAACTTCCCAGTCAAAAGAGGATTACTGCTAGCACTAGATCAGACCAGCCATGTTATTGTCTAGCTGGGTCTTAAAAACTCCAAGGCTAGAAGCTCTACAACCTTCTCTGGGTAGCTGGTTCCCATGGTTTTTATATCTTTGCTACTATTACAAGCATATTTGTGCTACTCATGCTGATATTCTTTGCTATTTCCCATTCTCTGCGCACTTTTTCTTCAGTAGATGCTGATGTTATCGTTTTGTTGTGATAAACTGGTTCCTGCTGATTTCTCGTGTGTTTGTTTGTGCAGATTTTTTGACAGTGTCACTAACAAAGACAGTCCTTTGCCTCCAGCTGTGCAGCAGGGCTCCAGCCTCAGCGATACAAAGAGCGACCATCCAAAAGTGGACATTACTGATTTGATCCGAGAGTCAAATGAAGTATGTGTTCTTGTGGGTATGTTTTCGCATCCCATGCAGTGTTTACGTTGCATGGGCTACGTTAAAAATAGTGCAGCTGCACTGTACAAACTAGAGTAGAAAATCTCTCTAGCTTGGTAGAAACTGGGCTCTGTGTTTTGTTGAGCCTCACTGAAAACCTTATAGGCTATGGGATAGGTTTGTTTTTGTATTGTTTTGGTTTTTTAACTGCCTGGAATGTGCTTGCTAGGCTGTCCTGAGTGGAGTTCCCTAGGTTCATCACAAGTCATGTATTGCCATCCCTCATTCACTTTATTAGTATGTCAACTAAATGACAAAGTACAGCAGAAACAGCCCTTGCATTTACTAATTTGAGAGTGATTACTGCACATGGCAGATAGTGGTAACCTTTGACATAACCACCAGTGCAGGAAACTGTGTACTTGAGTAGTTTCTTGTATGGGTTAAATGAATGTTTAGAGATGTGCTGGGTGAGGAAGACCTGTTATGATCTTTTAGCACTTTCTTTCAATTTGCAAGTTTGATTTCTGCAGTGTCTAGCTTTGCAGCTCTGCATTGGGGAGGAAATAGGTCTGACTTCTCCTTCTCCTTTTGTCCGCAGATTTTCATGAGGCGTTTCCTTCTTTGGCATGATTTTTGTCAGGGTATTAATCCACTTGTAGATAGGTCTCTGCTCAGCCCACCTGAAGTGAAAGGCAAGCTGAGAGAAAAGATTTGTTCACATTTTGTTTTTTCTATTAGCTGGTTTCTTTTATCTATATGATAAATTTTTTTTATTTTCTGATTCTCAGTCATATGTTTCTAGTGAAAGATCCACAATACATCTCTCTTGGAAAAATGTCCTGGCCTTGACTGAGAAAAGATTAATTAACTGTAATTTTTATAATTTAGGAACTGTCTCTTTTGATTTTTATGGAAAAGAGGGCTTTGCCTTTAGTGGGGTGAACAAAGACAAGAATCAGAAATTCAAGTTCTCTTGAAGTGTCTTTATAGCATTGGGCTAATCATATAAAAAGTCTGTGCTTCTGCTATCAGTATTGTTTCACAAGAATGTTATACTGAAGACTCATATTTGTAAAACGCTTTAAGATTCTTGTAAGAAGAGTTGCAAAGTATTATGGGTCTTTCTTGTCATGGTGCGATCTCATAGTGAGGATGAATACTTGCAGAATAAAGAACAGGGATGGTAGATAATGAAGTGCTGTATATTGCATTCTGAAGTGTAAGCTGAAGCTTTCACAGAGGTGGAATCAGTACTGAAAGACAAAGCAAAAGAAACTCCCTTTCTTCTTCCCCTGCCTTCACAGGCAGACCAAAGCAATAGCCTCTGATTTGGTATGGCTTTTGAACATCGGTTCGGGCAGATCCTTGAATCTGAATCTCCCACTTCCAAGTTGACAGCCCTGTTCCTAGGCCCGTATCCCCATTTCTATCTCATAGCCCCATTTTTGGATGCAAATTTTTATCTTCAGTTGAAACTGAATTTCTTCAACACTGGTAAGTGTCACAACCCTTTGTTTGAGAACTGCTGATACAAAGTGAGAGTCAATTTCCTTCTTCTCATTTTGACCAGACAGTTAATTTCAACACAGTTCTGTTCGCGTGAAGGGTTTTCTTTTCATATCACTGTGGAAGTAAAATAAAACAAATTTTGAAATGGGAAGATTGCTGCAATGGAGAGTTGTCATTCTGCAGATAGGTCTAGTTACAAATCATGAATAAGTGAACAGAGATGTTCTTTGTGATACTGTTGCTTTGCATGGGTGTTCACAAGATAAATGAGATTAAGTGAAAAGATATGGAGTTGAATTTTAAAATGATGTCCAGTTTCATGCCTTTATGACTCAGGTGCAAATGCAAGACTCATTCTTTGGCAGTCTAATCAGATATGAAGAAGTCATGTTTAACTAGTGTATGGAAGAACGTGTAACATTTTATCACATCACACTAATTCAGAATTAGATTATACATCTTGTTTGTATTCTTACTGAGGCCATTGCACAATATCAGTGCCCAGAAGCCAGACCAGTGAATGAGTTATGATTCAGAGATGCAATTTCTCTCTGCTTCCTCTTTGTTCCAAGTGAGAAGTATGCTGGTAGTTGTCTTCACAGGAACATAGAAATACAGTTCTGGAAGAGAACTCCACAGGTCATCCAGTTCAGCTCCCTGTCCAGCATACACCCAGATCATCCTTAAAAAATGTCTAACGTTGTTAAAACTCTTCAACAAAAGAGAATCTGCAAAAACTTTAGCCCATTGTAGGGTTTCCCTGCCCTTGTCAGAAAATATCCTAATATCCAGTATATTTCCTCTTGGATGCTCAAAAAGTGCTATTGAGGATAGTCAATTGCAGTTTTCTCCGCAGGTTGTTGTTCATCACTTACCCTTTCAACTCTGGTCTTTTCTTTTTCTAGATTCAACACAACCAGTTCCTCTAACCTTTCCTCAAAGCTTATGTGCTCAGACTCTTTATGACTGTGTTCCAGTTTTTCATATCTTGTTTAAAGTGCATTGCCGAAAATGGGAACAAAACACACTGTGGAAAAACTTCTGAAAGTCCTGCCTAGTTTGGTGTTTTATCACTCATTTGTTCGCAAAGTTTGTTATTAGGACCAGTTGTGCGCGTGGTGATCGTGGTTAGGCCATGTCTTCCTGGTTGCGTGTGTTGCTGAAGGGTGTCAAAAACCTTACAGAAGTAAAGATGTATCCTATCTGCTGCTTCAGTTCTACACACTAGACTGAATTTCCTCATGTGAGGAAATTAAATTGATTTCACATGATCTTGATAAAGAATGTTGGCCCATTTTGATTTCTCTTATCTGTTTCTTTTTATATTTTAATTGTTTAATAATTTGTTCCATGATTTCTCTGGGACTTTGTTTCTAGTTTTTGCCTACTATCCCACTTTTCTGTAAAGGTAAATGTATTTATTCTACTCCAATGCTCAGACACCTTCCCTGTCCTTCAGAAATTCCAGAGGTAGCTAGGAATGGTTCAGAAATTACTTTAGCTAATTTCTAAAGTTCACTAGAGTGAACTTCAAGCCCTGACAACGTACACATCTTAGACTTTGCTACCCTGCAACAGTAGTCACCATGTGATAGCAGAGTTGGATATAGAGCCGACACATGGTAAAATCCCTTCCTTTGTCTTCCCACACATTGAACTACTCCAGTTTCTTCTTTCTCCACCACTTTTTGAAACACCTTGCCCTTTTAAAAGTTACACTTTTTAGGGAGAATGTTAGTGCTCTAATAAATGATTTTTTGCTCAGAGTTTCTGGGATCTTCCTTTGTGTCCATACCTGTATTGTACTTAGATGCAAGAAAGACAAAAATATCTGCTTGATGTGTCTAGCAATAGTTGATTTCATGGAACAATGCTTTTCTTCTTAGCGATATGGCGATATTCGCTATGAGGATGTTCAGAGCATGCGCTGCAGGAACAGGCTTTATGTGATCCAGACGTTAGAAGCTACGACCAAGCAGAATGTGGTGAGTGACTTGGAAGAGCTAAACCCTTCCCTCTGATAAAATTTGTTCTCTGTTGGAAAATTCTAAGAAGAGCTACATTTTCCAGGGCCAAATATATAATTTTATACGCTGAAATCCTTCTTGTCTGCAGGGTGTCTGTTAACTGAGGTTTGGCCTGTGATGTTTTCAGTCTGTGAATCACAGCATGGCCTTCTGGTCTCGTTACAAGTAACACCATCACAGACAACTTCTAAAGGCTGGCATATCTCTGACCCTTTGCATTGATTGGAACAGGCTGACCTATATTTCTATCTGCTGTTGTTAAATTGTTAGTGCATTTCTCTTAGAGGCATAGAGCACTGTAAAATGTCCACAGTGCTACAGTAAAACAATCACTTCCATTTTTACTCTGGGAAGCAATCCCAAATGTCACTATTGTACTGCATTTAGCAAGAGTTGCTTTTTGTCTGTGGTGTGTGTGGATGTCCGGTAATGCCTGTGTGGTGTGGTAGCTCTTCAGCTGCCAATATCATCCTTTAAGTTCAGACTCCTGAATGAAGGTGGAGGTTGCGAGGTGCTTCCTTTGTTTGCCTTTTTTCTTCAGTGGCTCCTTTCCAATAACTGATGATAATACTAGTCTATTTAACAAGCAGTGCTTCTTTCTGTAGTAAGTGTGGCTTGTAGCAACTGATACTAAATGCTGTTGGTTGTGCTAAGTTCATAACTGTTGTATTTCATTTTACAAAACATACATATTGTGAAGATGGAACCTGGTCTTGTAGCTAACTTTGTTTTAAAAACCTGTGAACAATTTTTTTTTTTTAAGTTTAAAAAATGAGGATTCAGCTTCACTGTTGAGAGCTGAACATGCATTTGCCCATTATAAAGAAAGCTGTATGTTGTATCATTATAAATAATTGAGTTTTATCTCCTGGGTTTCATAGTGTAGGCTCCATGTATGCAAGTAATGTGAGGTCCCATTTTTTGGGAGAAATTATTTCTTTCAGTCTATAATCTTCTGATTGCTTTTAAAAAGAAGTTCTATTCTAACTCCTAATTGTAACGTGCCAAAACCTGGAATATTCAAACAGTGTCTTTTAATGTAAGGTTAAGTATCCCATAACTTTATTCTACAGGCTTATTCCAAAGAGGGAAGACTCATTAATTAATTTTGTCTTAATTTTGTTTCAGCTACGTGTTGTGTCCCAGGATGTAAAATTCAGTCCTAGTGATCTTGAAGAGCTTTATGAATTATTCAAGGTAATGTGCCATTTTCCTCACTTACCAAACATCCATCTTAATGGTGGACTGTGTAATGGGTGTGAAACAGTTTTAACAAATTGAGGTAAAAGCTAGATTCTACATATGTTTTACATGTCAGCTTTAAATCAAATTACACAGTTAACTTCCAACATCTTTCACCCAGAGAGAGTTGTTGTTTCAGAAAAATCTAAAATCTATTTTATCCTTCTTTTGCAGAAGGAGCACTTTCTTTCCTGTTATTGGAATGTAAATAGTCCTGCCTTGCAACATCATGATGCCAGTCTGCCGTATCTCGACCAGTATCGGATTGATTGCCAGCAATTCAGGGTTCTCTGTCATCTCTTGAGCCCTTGGTCACACTGTGCAAACAGAGACTCACTTGCATTGTGGACGTTCAGACTGATAGATGAGAGCTCCAATTGCCTTATAAACTTCAAACAATTTGCCTGTGTTCTTGGTATGAGAACAACACATATAAGTAGCACATTCACAAGGGAACTCCATCTTGGCAGTAGTCCTGGACTGTATCACCTTCCATACACTATATAAAGAGCCTAAGGAGACTAGTCTCTTAACTTAGGTCAAATAGCCCGATTTTTATAATGTGACATTAAATGTGAAGACTGTTCAAACGGCAAGCCAAATGCTCAAAGTGTATTTATAAACTTGAGAGTGGGAGCTACACTATTTAGGTGAATGATAAAGGCTTTAAGTTATGGAACTGTGCTCTCATTTTCTTGTCTGTATTTCACCATGAAATAGCTAACACAAGGCTTTACAAACTAGTAACTTTTCTGAGACATTAATCCCCTGGAGAGTAATGTCCTATTTGAGATTAAATTTAAATATGGCTTTACCATGAAAATATCAGAAAATTAGGAAACGGTATGATCTCATTGCCCAGCCTGTTTGGTTGATGATAAATGCTTCCTCATACTAAGCCATCTCATACACAGATCGTGCAAGACGAGCAATGCCTTATATCTCTGGGGAACTGAAAGTTTTCTTGACTTACTACTCTGTTCCTTTCATCTTGTTCTCAAAGTGGTATTGTTCAGGAAATAAAAATTTAAGGGAAAACGCTGAGAAGACATCAGTGCTATATTTCTTTGGTGCTGTGGCTTCATTTTAGCAAGTCATAGACATTATTAGTGTTCTTTCCTCAGTGTAGGCAAACCCCAGGCTCAGCTGCAGCTCAGCTGCCTTCCTTAAGCTTCGTCTCTAATTATACTCCATGTAAGATAGGACACATGTCCAGTTCCAATCTCCCTGGGTTGTATTTGTTTAGGTTAAGGGGGCGTTTTAAAGTTTGGTCCAGTTGAACAGACTGTCTTGCCTCTTTCCTCTAACAGATACCATGTATAATGGAAGTTTCACTGAGAAACTCAAGCTTCTTTTTAAGTTGCACATCCCTCCAGGTAAGTGAAAGGTGGTGGCATTTGGGGAGGGCTGTTCCTGGCTTTTATCATCTTTGCATGTTTTTTTTTCTTAGCGTTACTTTTCTTCCTGTTGTCACCAATCCTGGCTACAGTACAGTCTGATAGCTGTAATACAGATGTGTATTTCTCCCAGAGTGATGTATTCTTTGGGAAGGACTTAATCTGCTCCGACACCATTTCTCTTCATAGGGACCATTTGTCTGTACAAAGCTTTTGCTTTTTATCACTGCTTTGGTAATGCTTGGGAGCCCCCAAAACACTTTATTCATTTATATATTGCAGCTTTTACTGAAGTAGAATCTCTAAGCCCTTCCAAAGGTGGTGATCTTTCAAAAGAAGAACTGATCCACTTCAGCCAACTCAGTGGTAAGTTGCAGAGTGTGATGCTTTGCCTGCAGAATATTAGAAGGAATCTATTAATTATCTCGTGGTGAAAAATGGGGAGCTCTCTTCTGAAAATGAATAAATCCAGTAAATCCTATCACTGTTAACAAGAATCCTCTGTGAAGATCTTCTGTAGATAGTTACATTTTCATGAAGTAGTGTAGAACTTGTGGATAGCTGGCCTGCTGATTGAATTCAAAGGCTATGGGTGTTTACATGGAGACAGGCGAGTGTATTTGGTCAGCATTTTTCAGCATAGTAGGCAACCTGTTGCAGTGGTTGTTGAAGTGATGGCCATTTCACTTTTGCATTCAAGGCATAAAGGGAACATATCTCCTACCTCAAAGAATAAAATATCCAAATCCATAATTATTTTGAGGCACATAAACAAGCGTTTCAAAACCCTTTGCTTCCATTTTAAACCAAGTAAGCTGAAAAAAGTTCTGTAGTGTCTAAATTTATGGAGTTGATAAAATATTCTGTTTGGAAAGCTGTGTGGTTTTACTACTTTGGAAGACAGATCCTTTTTGGTTTTTAAAAACTATCCAAAAGTACCTTATCTGTAATATGTGGGTACTGTTCTCACCACTGTTCAAGACACGGGCCATGAACATTATGAAGATTATTTGCTTGATATAACTGATTGCAGTTTCTTTTGTGATCTCCAGCCTCATGATGGCTTCTATTTTTATAGAAGGTATACAAATCTTACCATGTGGTTTCTTCTCAGCCTAATCTGTCTTGAGAGCATAGGGATCGGTGAGGGTCTAGCGCCTTAAGGAAGGAATTTTTGATAAAAGGAAATGAACCATTGGTCCTCCTTTCTCAAATAAATAACTCTTTCTTATTTTTCTCCTCCTAAACTGTAGTTTCATCTGTTGGGGATAGTCTTGAAAGTGATTCTTTGAAGAGCAGCCCAGAAAAAGGTAAAGAATCCTGGAGACACATTGGGTAATTGTGTGTCTTTTGAGGGAGCAGAGCTGGGGAAGCGTGTGGTGACAAAGTATACTGAGTAACGTCATCTCTCGCGTAGTGCTAACATTCTATCCACTTTTATAAGTATAGTCCTGAGGGCGAGAGGGTAATGAAACTCTGATCCTGTTTAGTCCTTGGCCCCACCACTCTATTGCGAAGGAATGACATTGAGGATGCCAGTTCTTTTGCTCATCATCCCTCATGGGAAGCTCTTCATTCTTGTTTATTAACCTTTTTTTTTTCTTTTTTTTGTCTCTCTTTGTCAAGTAGGGAAGGGGAAGGTTGATATTCAGGCATATCTGAAGCAATGGCAAGATGAACTTCTTAAAAAAGAAGAAAACATTAAGGATTTGCCAAGAATGAATCAGGTAAACTGTCTGTCTGAGTCTTATTTAAGTCTGGTTTTGACTGCTGTTTATCCTTTAAGTCCTGTTAGTAGTTTTCTAAAGGATTTGTAGGATCCCTTAAATTTCAGACCTTCACATTAATCATTAGACTGTGGTTTTTTTTAGACTGCTGTAACTGTAAGCTTATGAAGAGAGGGACTTTCAGACACACTTAGGTTTATCAGGGCTGGTCCGCGCCCATATTGTCATTAGAGCAGTTGTTGTACCAGGTGCCTAGCAGCAGCAGGCACTGGATTGGAATCACAGTGTGTAGTGAAAGAGGACAGTTGTGTTGCTGTTCTCTGAATAGTCTCCTCTATATCTCTCTGTAGTCTCAGTTCATCCAGTTCTCAAAAACTCTGTACAATCTGTTCCATGGGGATCCTGAGGAGGAACTGTTATATCGAGCTATAGCGGTGGTTACCAGCCTCCTGCTGAAAATGGAAGAAGTTGGGCGAAGACTGCAGAGTCCCACATCACCAGTCGAAAGTCCAGTTGCTGTTACGGAGGTGCCTGCTGAAATCCCCAGAAAAGGGCAGGAGGAAAGCAGCTCTGAGCAGACTGAAGGCAGTAGAGCACAGAGTTTGAGAGGGAACCATGAATGGTCTTTTGCCTTTGAACAGATTCTGGCATCCTTATTAAATGAGCCAGCCTTTGTGAGATTTTTTGAGAAACCTCGTGACATAAAAGTTAAAATAGAGAGTGCTAAAAATTTACAACTTAAAGCAAGAACCAGAGTGTAATTTTCTTTACCTTTGACTCTGAATTAACCACATAAAGCGCTTACAAATTAAGGTTGTTACTATGGAAATTGAGTCTGGTGTTTACATAGGGAATGGCATTTGAAGAGTTAGCTTTAAATATCAGATCACTGGTATGTAATGTAAATAAAAATAGTTTGAAGCACAATCACTTTCTTGCATTGTTCATAAGTCTCACTCCAAAAAAAGGACTGAATAATAAACTGTCTTTACCATGTTATTAAAATATGCAACATTGCTTGGAAATACTGGATGTGACCTATTGCAAACCTATCTGAATGACAGCTGTTACAGTGTGTGCTCTCCAGGTTCATTTCTATTACTGTGACAAAAGGAATGACTTCCAGCCATTTTCACTTAAAAGGAGTATCGACAGCTTAGAGGTGATCTTCCAGGTTAGTTTAATTAGTTATTTCCAAACTTGCATGTGGACTGGGATCAAAGCAGGATGAAGACTAAGAATAGAGGCTATGGTAGGCACAAGAGCATGAGGTTAGAGGAGAAAGTTGCCCTGCTCTCAGTTCCTCTGCTTTAGTGTTACCAATGGTTCTGGACTCTTGCAGATTCCAGCCCCTCGTCAGCAGTTTGCAGACTGCATTCTCCCAGCCCACGTCTCAGTTTTTGCAATAAACAACTGGTTTCCGGCTTTTCTAGCTCAGCCTATCTGTGAGTTCTCTTTCCTATTTTCAATCCTCCTACAATACAGGTGAAAAGGATGGAAGCTTGTTTGGGCATCCAGGCTGCACACAGATGCAAGAGCTAGTATAGATTGTTGAAATCAAGGGAAAGCAGTGGCTAAATCTGTCTGACCACGTGGTGGTTGTCGTTCATCTTGCAAGAGGAGCCATTGTTGGCTTCTTAGGAGCATGTTGATGAAATCTATAGTTTTGCTTGCATTTGGAAAGCCCAAGCACGGACCGTGTCTAGCTGCTTCATAGTTAGGTGAACGCTGACTATTGAACTGCTAGGGACAGATTGCAGTTGCTCCTTTGACTACTCTGAGTCCACACCTCAACCTAGGAATTATTCTTTCTTTTCTATAGCTCTCTGGATTATTGCTGCTGTACTGTTTTCTGTCTGCCAGGATTCATGGTAACAAGAAAATCCTGTGGAATCTGACTTGAAATTTTTAATACATAGAAAAAGATAGAGTAAAGATCCTGTGGAGGCAAGCTCTGCCAGCGTTAATGCTGATAAATGTTGACCTTGAACCTTCAGTAGCTGGTGCTAGGATGGGTTTAGAGAAGGAAGGGAAGAGCTTGTATTTTAACAACAAAGTAGACTGGGACTCTCTGCTAGACTAGTTAAAAATGGCTGTTTCTAAAGCCTGTATGACAATCTTTCTCTGCAGAGCAGCATTATTTTTATACTGTGCATGTTTTTTGTAAAGAAGCAGAATGGGAATGGTATAATTCACTGAGGCTTTTCTTGCAATACTAATATGAATGAAGAATAAAATGAAATTCTGACTTGTGTTACAAGCACTTGGTGAAATATCATCATTGCAATTGGTGTTAAAGTTCCCATGCTGCTTCTAAAGAATACAGTTTTGATCGGGAGCAATGAATTTATGAATTATTTCTTCTACTCTCCCCCATACTCTCAGGTATTAATGTAAAATAAGCTTTACTGAATGAACAGTAACTCCAAAAACTATATCATATATGTGAGAAATGAGGAAGCTTTTTTCAGAAGCCTTCACAAAGTAATTACACTTGATACAATATAATACTGATTTGTATTTTTATGCATAAAATAAAAAAACTAATTTATTCATTCATATGGATATGTTTCTGAGGCAAAGTAGGGCAACACAGTGTTACTTTTAAAATGTATTTACTCACTGTTTTCCTAATGTTGTTTTAGAAATACAAAGCAGATGATATTGCTGTTCTAGTCCAGGACGTACTCAGATAAGGTTTGCTCAGTGAGTAATTCTTCTGCAAATAGCTGTGCTGAAATTAATGGAGCCCCATGAAAATAGATGCAGCTGCCCATCCAAAAAGCTTTTGTAGGTTTATGATGGATATTGTTAATTTCAAGAAGTAGTCAAAGCTATGAAGTATTTGCTAAGCAAGGTAGCACAGAGATATGAAAGTCTTAATGACATTTTTTGGTTGAGAGCCAAGATGTTAAGATCTAAGTCCAGGAGACTGTGCTGAAGCAACCTGCAAAATACAATAGCCTTGTGACATTACTTGGTTTGGTTATGCAAAACTGAGCACCTTTTTAAAATACCATGTTCCATTAGTGTCAATCCTGAGACTGTAGAGCCGTTACCAATTATGTAGTAGCTTGTCAGCTATCATATCTATGTATAAAGAGAGATTACCAGCATATATATATATATATAAAAAAAAGTAGATTTAAGGTGAGACGTTAGGGTGTGTAGGGGAACGCAAACTTTTATTAACTGCATGGATTTTCTGTTCAGTTTGTTTATATTTTTTCCCAAAAAGGGTAATGTCTTTAAATCGTTCCTGTAATACGCCTGCAGGTTGATCCAGCAAGACTAGTCAGAGTGGCCAGGCGTCCGGCCTCAGCAGGACGGAGGGTGGGGCAAGGTCGCTTCCAGCAGGCTGGCAGCACTCGGGCCACTGCCTAACTGGCAGCTTCTTCCTTTTGCAGCCTGCGGATCACAGGCTGATCCTTAGGGGAGATCTACAAGTAGCAAATGCCAGCAGTTTCCAAGGAGCGTGACCCAGAGGTGCGTTTGCTGGGCTGCTTCCACAGTGTGCCATAGCATTGAGGGACACCTGTGCTTTGCTTGAGACAGAGCAACTCTGGCGTTAGTGTCTAGCTCCTTTCCTTCCCTTTCCTGCTGTGGAGATGGGCTGGCTAACAAATATGTGCAGGCTTAGCTGGGATTGGGGGAGCTAGAGCGATAGAAGCCCTTTCCCTCTCTTCAGTCCCTTCCCTGTAAAGCTCTGCATAGTCGGGGACAGAGATCCCCATGCGATCCAGCTTTTTGGCCATCTGAAGTTCTTGGTGATGCAAAGATGAACCCAGATTCACATCACATTGCATTAGGACGCTGCGGGCGTGCACACTTCTGTTGCAGGAGGTCAGCTGCCACATGCAGCTGGGAATTAAGCAGAAGTGCTAGCAAGGAGTCTGGTGGTTGCAGAGAGTCTGACCCAGAATTACTCAGCTCCTTCCCAAGGGGGGGACTTTCCATTCAAATTGTAACTTGGAAGTTCTTAGAAGTGTTTTTGAACTTTGAACTGTTCATTCACCAACAGGAAGCAGCGCGGTTAAGTGAGTACTGATGTGTCATTTCACGTACCTTATGTTATTCCTTTTCTGTAACAGTTTTCATAAAGTTATCTTTTAATTTTTTCGGTTCAGTCATAGGAAATAAATGAATGTGCATCATTCAGTACAAAAATAGACAGTCATCGGTAGGATACAGATTGCTAAAACTAGTGACACTGTTTATGCAGTTTTAAAATTGCACTACCTGCTGCAGTGTCACCAGTGTGACTTGGCAGCTATGCCATGGTTATTTACCCTGAAACGCTCTCAGTGGCTGTTAGCGTACGCCGCACAGTCCTTTCTAGTGGCTGGGCCATTATTATTGTTGCTATGCACATAAAATGCCTTTTGTCAAACATAATCGTTAGCCCGGGGGATGGCCAGCAGGGCTGCGACGTTCCCCCGGTCTTGCACTACGGAGCGTGCTGCTCGGGGAGCCTGTCGCCGTTCCCTGTGGCAGCCCTGACCACCACGAGGAGCTGGCTGCGCGACTGCTTTGTGCGCCGAGTTCAGGGCTTGAACGCACGAGGTGAGGGAATAGCTTAGCTAATAGTAATAAAAATACGAGCCCTTTCTGCCATGGAGGAGAACTGCTTGTAATTCAATCGGTAGCCTTTCCTGGGACATGGAAATGGTCGCTGCCATGTGATTCAGAGAAAGCACTCTGTGTTTCCGTCCATTCCTAAAACAAGCCACTGGTTCATCACTCTAATGGTTAGATAATAATGTATTTTTAGAAGAGTTTGCTACCACAGTGACTAAGAAATAGCTGTGTGTTGATTTTACTAGAAGTTTCTCATCCAGTTGTACCATACAAGGTTCTTGATTGCAATTGCAGTTGTTATCTGGACTAAAACAAAAAGAAATATTCCAATTTGTTTCCAGAAAAATAGGCTATTTTGTCTTTCTTTTGCTATAGCTTTGTCACTTTACCAAGAAGGCAACACATTTGTGTTGGCAGGTTGGCTTTTTATACAATGTATTGTATGCAGAAGTACTGTAAGACAAATGGGATGTTAAATAAAAATTTGTTTCGCCTAAGAAAAAATAAAAATATCTGTGTTTGAGGCACTGTTATTTCTCATGATGGACTGTTTCAGCAGTTCCTTCAAGAGCATTGGTCATGTTAAAGCCAGGTTTAGTCAGTGCTTTCCAAAGCAAGGACCAAGCCAAAAACCATGCTAGGACACCAGCCTCCCCAGAGGTGGAGGAAAAATGAAGAGGAGACCCAGAATTTGAAGCCTGGGACTAGTTTAGCCTTGCATACAGCCTGAGCTTGCTTCACTGCCAATACAGCAAGTGAGTTAGCCCAGGAAGAGTACTGTTACTTGTTTAGTAAAGCATTTACAGTGTGCAGACATGTCTGCACTGACTCAGATGCCTTGTTCTTTCTAATTTATGCATTGCCCCTATTGCTTCTGGCCCTGGTCATGGAAATCCCAGTCTCCATCTTGAGCCCCATCCCTTCAGCTGTTTATACGCATGTATACGCGATGCTGCTGCTCTTGTGCCTCCTGGAGGGCGAGGAGCAGGTTCTGAGCCCCAACAGACCCATACTACCCAGGGAATAACAACAGCACATACTGTGTAAGAGGTCTTACAAGTATTATTTTATTTCTTCCTTTTTTTTTTTTTTTAAAATACTATGTACAATCTGTTTAAAGCTTGTCAAAATGCACAGGCTCCCATTCAATGGAGCTGTGCAGGGACATAGATTCAAGACAAGAATAAAATCTTTACTGTTCATCTTCATAAGACACTTCCTTTTTCCCATTACAAAATACTTTTAAGAATAGCAACATTTATAAATGTATCTATATTCAACATCATATAAAATAAACCAAGATCTATACTCAATTCTAAGATTTTTTCTTATTTACTTTTTTTTTTTTTTTACACGGAGTATATACAATATATACAGGAACTTTTCACTGTGTTTGTCAAACCAGCCTGATTATACCCACCAGGCTTTAGCTTATATGTACAAATATGCTAAAAGTGCAAGACTTAATTAAAGCTGCCTGTGTTTTCAGAGGTCTGGAATTGTGTGGCCTATATATATATATTTATGTATAGATATACACATACATACATATATATGTATATTAAAAATACATGTATTTGTATATCTATATATATATAGAGAGAGATAGTATGTAGGTGCTTGTGTACTAGAAAGCCTCAGAACGTTAATGACTAATAGGTTGACACTGACACTGGAGCCCAACCCCGACGCAGGCGGCATCGGTCACGTTCCTACCCTCTGCTTGTCACCAACAAGTCACGCTTGTGTTTTCTTGTAAGCACCTGGGGGTGTGTGAACCAAACCCACCAGCAACCCTCAATTCCAAATGGGTCCTAAAAACACAGGTCAGAGCTAACACCAAGGTAAACAAATACAAATCAACCTGAATAAAGAGATTTATTTATTCATAATTTTTTTGAGAGTGAGTGACAATATAAGGCAAAAATCCCATGGCCCTGACTCAGCCTTCCCCCAGCCTGGAGGCAGCCTGAGCAGGGACCAAGCAAGCCCCAAAAAAGGGACTGTGGGATTTTGTCCTTTGGAGCATGTCTGGAAAACACGGCTCTACCCGTGAGGCAGCGCCGGGGACCAGGCAGCCACCCACCGCCCGCCAGCAGCTAGGCTGGCGGCTGGGGTGCACACTGGGAATGGGGGGCGCATGGTAAAGTGCGTTTTAGGTCTCTTGTTTTAGCAAGGCCAATCTAACGTGTAAACATCCTTGCAAACCTCCTGTGCTCCTCGCCGAGAGGCTGCGAGCAGGGGCAGCGGTGCCACATCCCACCCCCAGCCCTCCCTGTCTGTGCAGCCATCATTGGAAGGGCTGTGTCCATGGCACAGCCCCCGCTGGCACACCCACCGCCCCCTCCCCAAACCCCTTCCCAGCCGCCTTTTGTTGGACTTGCTTTCAAAGCCACAGCAATGCCAGAAAACTCCTCTGCCTTGGCTACCTCCCTACCAAGCCCTGTTAAAAACACCCCACCCCCTAAGCCCCTGACCCCAACCACCACCACCTCCGAGATACATTTGATTGACACCTGCCATGTCTGGGCTCATGGTCGGTGATGGGACGCTGCAGAGCAGCCATGGTGGTGTGTTGGGGCGATGCAGGTTTAACGGGCAAGACCGGGAAATGCACGGCCTTTCCCTCCTGCCAGCCACACTGGGCCACAAACCGTGTACAGTAGTGGCTCCCTAACATGAATGCGTGTGTGTCTGCCTCCCTGCTAACATTATATGCCAAGCTTAGGGGGGAAAAAACCCCACAAACCAACCCCAAAAATAGAGCAACCCCTCCTGCCCCAACCTCATGAGCAACCCTATTGTCTTGAGATGGGCAGGGGGGACCCTAAAAGTAATAGTGCTTTAAAGAAAAAAAAAAAATTTCCTAAATGAAAGGCTCCATGCTGGCGCTTGCTTCAGCCCCACGTGACGCTGCAGCACAAACCGCCTGGGGCAGGAAAGACCCCCACGCTCTCCCTGGGACTCGGGCTCTGAGAGCCAAGTGTTGAGGCTGTGACTAGTCCAGCTCCAGATTGTACCCAGGGGCAGGCGCTCCACGCCCCACAGCACGGCCGGGCCCATGGACCTGCTGTAGCCACGGTTACTGGTAGGGGTTTGACATGGGGCAGTTCAGGCTGTGCCCCAGAGCCGCTGCTCAGCCACCGCGGTGCCCGGGGCTGTGTGTGCCAGCTGGGCTGGGTCCCAGCCAGGGGCTGCACTCGCAAGGCTCTAGCCCCGATATTGTAACCCCAGGGGTAAGGGCTGCTGGGCACCTCCTCGGCTCTGTGCTATGGCCCGCTGTGCTCCCCAAAACACTGCTCATGGCCAGGAGGCTGCACCTCCCCTCCGCCGGCTCTGCAACCCATCACTGCTGGCATCCCTGGGAGGTGCGCGCCCAAGCGCCCCAGCCAAAGCCAACCCATGCCGATGCTTTTGCCAAGGGAGGGGGCCTGTGGAAAGCCAGGGGCTCGCACAGCTTTTGTTTGCATGGCCACCCCTGCCCCGGCCAAAACACCACAGCAGCCCAGTGCCTTGCACCGGCCCCACAAAAGCTGCCGGCTGCCGCGGGTGCACCCTGCTCCAGCAGCCTGTCTCCCACCACCGCCCCGGGCAATGCGACACAGCAAAACCCCGTCCCCTTCCCCTGGAAAACCCCGTGGGTGGGAAAGAGCCCCTTGTGCAATGGGCTGGGGCACGGCCAGGACAGGCGGTGAGTCACGGTGCAACCGTCCGGGCAGCAGGAAGGCTGCAGCCAAAACCACGTCTGGGCAGCTCTGTCGCGCTCCTGTTTGGGAAACTCGGGCTGCCGCAATCTGTTTCAGGCAGGCTGACACAGTCAGGTTTTTCTGCCCCCACGCTACCGAGCCCATGCGCTCATGCCTGGCCCCAAAGCTAACGAAATCCTCCCAGTGCTGCAGTGCAGAAAAACTGGGAGGGGAAAGTGAGCTGTGGGGGAAAGGGGCTGGTGGGGGAAAGTGAGCTAGCTAGCTAGCTATATCTCTGTAGCTATATCTACAGTGTTAGGTATCTCTAGCTATAGATATATGTACCCTTAACTATACCCAGTTTTTTTGCATGCGAACTTTCCCACTTCCCCCCTTTTCTGGAAACACGGGGCTGCTTGTGCCAAAGGCTGCTCCGTCAGTAAGCACCAGCGTCCAGCTGCTGCGGTGCTGCAAAGAGCCGAGAAAGCAGCTTGCACAAGAAAAAAGCAAACAAATGCCCAAAAAAAAAAGGCAAAAAAAAAAAAGCGCCCTTTGCTTGGATTCGACAGAGGTTATGAACTAACCCATCCCTAAACCTTGCTCTGACTGCCAGATGGAGCTTTGCTGCTGGATGGACCTGGTCCTAACCATTTTCTTGCAAAGCTTATAGTAATGGCCTAACCCATCTCCTACGTTTGGGCTCTAACAGCGCCCAAAGTTAGTACTCAGCTACTAATGCCTCAAAAATGTACATTTTTCATTTTTCCTTTGGAAAGACACAAACAGTAGGGACACTTAATTATACACCCACTGAAGAATAAACTGGTTTTTCAATTCATAAATATAAACTTATAGTTAAAAAGTGACATTTTACAAAAATACAATTTATTGCTGACCCTACGGGCTTGTAACATCGCTTGTGTCATTGTGATCATACGGTTCAGGTTCACCAAATTGAAACATGACCTAGCAAAACCACAAAGTTTGCTGTCATACGCTGTTCTACGCCTGTTTGTTTGTTTTCATGTATAGAAACATATACAACTACATCACTTGAAACAAAACAACCAAAAAAAGAACGAGTAAGGATTCTTTGTCTGTAACCTGAAAAATATTTGGCTACAGGGAGTAAAAACCATATAAATTTATCTGCACTTGATAACCAAAATAAAACATGATGCGATGTGAGCTGGTATAACAACAGTAAGAAATTCAGGCAAAAGTGGTGTTATGTAAATTAGCAGCATTATCCAATCTCCTGGAAAACAAAAAATTGCGGGAGTGAGGTATAGAAAAAAGGAAAAAAATCCACAATGGACCTACTACAGCCAAACGAGTTATGTACATGGAATCCAATGGTGTCCTGCGGACCGGCACAGTCTGTGTGCTCCAAACGCTGGGCTTAAATTCACAGTGACTTTCAGCGTTGAAGTCCTGAATGGAAAAGGGTTTTCTCCATTGCAATGCAATCATCGTGGCGACCTGACAAATAACCTCCCTGCAGCCAGAAAGCCATCGCCTTCCAGTTGTACCGCTGTGCTGCAACCGAGCTGGGCTGCCGGAGCAGCATCACGGACCGGCTGCGTGGAAATCCCAACCGACGAGGTGCCCCCGGAGCCGTCCGTCCCCAGCGGGGACCGTCCCTCCAGCCACCACCTTCCCCGTGGGGCCCGACCTCACTTGTCCTGTGCTCTGACGTCGTCGTCCTCCCTGCCGCGCGTGCCCAGGGCACCGAGCGGCTGCAGCCAAGGTGGTCCCTGCCTCCCGGACCCGGCGTTCAGGGCAGCTGCATCTCGGGCAGGTCCGGCAGGTTGCAGGCCTGGCCCTGCGCATGGTGGCTCTGCTGCTGTGGGTGGAGGAAGTAGCTGAGGGGGTTCTGCTGCGGGGTGTGGGGGGGCTGGAAAATGCGCTGTGTCGGACCCCCAGGCACTGGCTCAGGACCTTGCATCTGTCGGGAGACACAAATCCAACAAGTCAGACCTGCCCTATTGCCCATCCGCTCCCTCTCTTGACGCAGGGCTGATGCTGAGGCTCGTAACCAGGAGTGCGAGTACCAAGTCCTAAAAGCAACCCCTACCCATCGAGGGTACGAGTTGTGGACAAGCAGCTTGGGGTGCTGGTGCTATCAGCACGACTAACAATGCCTGGAGAGTATGGAGGGGAAGCAGGACCTGCCTGTCCTACCAGCCCCATGGGGAGCCCAGCAGGAATGGAGACCTTCAAAAGCTACGTGGATGTGAGGTAAAATCTGCAGGACGTGCAACTTCCTTCTTCCATGGGAAGGATCTTCAGGATCTTCAACGAAGAGGTTGTAGAGCAACCTTGTCCATGTACCACCCTGTGGCTGGTACAACAAAGACCTGGACTTGCTGGTTCACCCCTGTTAAAGGCACTGTGGCACCAAAGCCTGGTTTTCTGTTGCCCTGGAGCTATTTATCTCCCCCAGCATCATCATTCTGCTGTCCACATTGCTAGCCCTCAGGACCTCAGTGCAGCCCGTGAGCACACGTACCCAAAGTGGGGACAGCTCATGTCCACATTTGCTGACAACAATGATTCATTTCTTACTCTAAATCCAGTCCTGCTGCATGGCTACTTTCAGCTGTACCTACTCCTCCTGCTTTGTTTTCTACCACCTTTGCCTGGGGGACCGTAACTTACCTCTGCCAACCAGGCAAGTCTTGGAGAGTGTGTTACTAATTAATTATTAGTTTCAACAACCCCTCTCCTTGGCAGCATCATTGGTTTGGCATGCACTGATGAAGCTGTGCTTTGAAAAACCAAAATCACCTTCTCCAGAGATTTGTGTTGTGAAACACCCATTTATTAAAAGCAAGCAGTGACGGCAGCTGATAATAAACCTTGCTATGCTGAGACATAACCGCAGGAGGCATGTTTTCAGAAGCGCTTATCCCTTATCATGTTTCACGTCTACAGCAAGATTCCCACCAGAGCTCCTCTTGATGACAAGCTCTGTTTGAAAAACTGGTTATTTCTTCTGGACACTAAGTAAGTGATAGCTGAGTTAGTTTGTTGGAAAATATGGCCTTGACCAGGTGTAGAGCCAGCCTGGAAAGGCTGAGCACTTGGGTACGCGCAGATGCAATGGGCATGGAGGATGTGCGAGTGCACTGACCAGGTTTGATTAGCCAGGTAAGCCCCATTTCTTCAAAAAAACCAACCGAGCCCCAAAGCCATCCCTGTGCATCCTCACAAACCTGTTCCAGCTCCCTTACCTGAAGGTAGAGACGGTGCTGCTGAACCTGTTGCTGTGGCCACTGGTGGAGATGAACTGGTGTGTTTGCCTGGTGGGATGTGAAGCTGGCGTGTGGGATCATCAGAGACGGGGAGAAAACGGGCGACGGGGCTGGAGGTCGGACGGTGCTACAGGTGATCGGTTGCATCTGTATTGGGGGAGGCAAGATCTGCTGCTCTGCAACGAATCTGCCACGAGGAGGAAAATAAGGCGTGAGAACCCAAACCCAGAGCCACCACCGGAGCAGGCCCTGGGGAGCCCAAGTGCTGCAGGAACCAGACTGGAGCAAGGTTTGTTTTGACAAAAACATGCAGAGCCTGGCGAAAGCAGGCCCCAGGTTTACCTCTCCCCATCAAGCATGGACTGGAACTGCAGACGATTAAGGTTTTTAAGGCTGAACATCTCCTCCATGACTTGATTAGGCATTTTAAGATTTGCAAAAGCCAGAAAACAGTTTTAAAAATATTTTTTCAAAGCATTTTAGTTATCATAAAGTTCTTTGTAATTAAAAAATAGTCTCATTACTTTTTCTCCTAACTAGCTGAGCTTTCATTTCTTTTAAGACTGAGACTGGTTGTGTTTGTGATCACGTACAAGTTTTTCAAAGTAATTGTCAGCACCATAAAGTGCCCTGCTAAAACTCTGCATGCAAATAAGGGCCAGCAAAGACTCACTTTCCTTGCTGCCTGCCGGCACTGCTCTGCGTGGACTGGCCACTGCTGTTGGCGGCGGGCATCACGGCTTGGATAGACTGATCCAACAGCATCCTGCGGTGGAGGAAAAACAGAGGACGGTCAGGGAAGGGAGAGGTCCAAACTCCCGACTGTCAGTCTCTAGAAACAAATCCCTGAAAATCCTCCCTGAAAGCATGCAAACCATCACCCTGAAAAAAGCTAGGGAAATAGGATGCTTATTATCACCTTCTCTAATGCACTCGCAGACGTGAGCTGAAACTCGCTAAATCCTTCATGTAAGAAATATGTTTTATAGATGGTGAGACCTCTAGGGTTTATCTTGTTTCCTTACACAATATTTCAAAACGGCTGGATCCTGGAGGTAGTGTCTGCAGACACCTCCCTGAAAGGTGGTTGAATAGTTTGGGGCTGTTGTATATGTTTTATACGTTTCCAGTGTTGTATAAAAGAAAAATGTCTTTGCCATGGCACTTGTCCTTGCTGGAGAAAAGACACTCTGGAGCTTCAGAGCAAGCAGACACAGGTCTGGGAAAGGCTGTCCCTGCTAGTTTTTCCTGTTCACTCCCTCTGACAGCAGCAGATGTCCAAAGGTTACTGAGCTACATGGACAATTTATGGAAATATGGAGAGAAAAGGATTTCAGGCCCCTGAGGGCACGGCATGGCGTGCACAGCACCCTGCTCGCACGCACTCCGGGCTCACGCTAAGCCAGGCCTCTGCAGGAGGGACCATCCCGACGCCGCTGCTGTGGCACCCAGACAGCATCGGCCCCCTGAGCCCAGATGTGCCTGCCCTCCCCGCCGCCCAGGTATTGCTATTTTCTATCAATCACGGCTGTGCTCGTACCTGAGGCTCCTGTCCTGGCTGTAGTCAGACTGTGGTTGCCTGTCGCTGCCGTCAGTCGGCATCTGTGCAGCCACTGTAATGGGATGCGTTTGTGAAAACACCACGGGGTTGTTGTAGAGGGGCACTGAAATGCTCGTCTGCCCCGGCAGACACGTTTGCTGGGCTTGGTTTCCTCTCATTAGGTGCTGCTGCTGCTGCTGTACCTGAAATGAAGACATAGATACCCACGTAAGTTTTTAAAGCTCCCTAATAGAAGGCTAAAATAACTACTTCCAGTATGCAGATGGGAAAAGAAGGAACAGAAGGATATTCTCCCTGAACACAGCAGTAGGAACAGTAGGAGCAGTAGGAACAGCACAACCAGCCTGTTTGTATTTATTGCCCCTGCATGGCAGGTGCTGGCATCCCCAGCGGTAGGAGCAGATGGTCTCTTGAGAAATCAGAATACAAGGGTAAGGGCATGCAAGGCTCAAGGGAGAAGAGACCAGCTTAAGAGGGGAGGAGGAGTGCAAATCTGATGTCCCCAAGGAAAGAGTCTCATCTGTCCTTTAAAGCAGTAGTTTTGGTCTTTTTTGCTTTTGGACACCTTAACTCTTTCCCAAAGAGATGTGACCACCTATATAGCAGATTTAGGTCTAGTGATGACAAACTTGTTTTTCAAAGCTGCCTTCCAAGACTTCTCAGGCAGAAGAAAATTAATGTTTTAAAATTATGCCTACTTCCCCATGTTACAAAGTCACAACTCTCACTGGCTACGAACGAGCGTCATGTTGCAATCGCAAACAGAAGCGAATGAGAGCCCAAACCTCCCACTCAGTTCCTCTCTGGTCACCAGGATGGCTCCAGCAGTCCTCAGGTTTTAGTGCTTTTAGGCTACCTGGCTTTTATTTTACAGTTGCAGTTTTTACCGCTTTTACAGTTTTTACAGTTTTTACAGTTTGCAACTGACTCTCAACACAAATTTTGTAATGCCAGTTACGGAGTAAAACCAGCACGGAGGAGATGCGCGGGACCGCGGGGAGGGGGGACATGGCAGACAAGTATTGAAAAAGCCAGGAAAGGGGACGATGAAGACAAGGAAGCAGCCAGCGACCTGGGCGGCCGTGCCACGGGGGTCCCTGAGGAATTGGCGCGGTGGTGGCAGGTGGGTGCCACAGTAGTGCTTCGTCTCCATAAGGCCTTGCTGCTGTGACTTCTTGGCTGTGGTCTGCCTGGGCGTCCCCGGCGGCGGCAGCCTCCTGGGGCTCGGGTGCTGCACGTTGTTAAAGACGATGGGGATCGGCTGCTGCATCAGCATCTTTAAGAAAAAGAGATACGTGAGTTGTTGCAGCTCATACGGTGGTTGTACTGCCTGAGAGAGAACGTCTCCGGCTCCCAGGCTGTCTCTATCAACATATATAACACCGCAGCAGCAACATCTCTAAATCCAGGGGCAAAGTGAACCATGAATAATAGAAAATCAAGTGTTAGCTTTTGCCCAAGTATTTATTCAGAGCCACGACTGTTCCAGCTCCATTACACCTGTTGCATTTTGCAGGAATGGCCCTGGGGATCCAGCAGCACTAACCAGCCACCGAACCACCAAGCTTTTTGTGCAGGCGGGACTTCGGATTAGTTTGGGATTGATTTTTTCTAAATCATGAAAATTACTGATTCAATACTTAAGCAGATAGTGACGCCACTCATCTCTCGGGAGACGGTACTTCCACATCTGAGACC
This sequence comes from Ciconia boyciana, assembly GCF_034638445.1. NCBI lineage: Eukaryota > Metazoa > Chordata > Aves > Ciconiiformes > Ciconiidae > Ciconia > Ciconia boyciana. The sequence goes on along the minus strand of NC_132945.1, from coordinate 16,150,131 downwards.
AAACTACCGATTTATCCAGAGCTCATTTCTAAATGCTTTTGCCACTGACAATTTTGTTGCCGATCTGCGTGCTCAAAGGAAAAGCAAATGGTTTGTGGGTTTGGGAACCCCGGGGGCAGGGGGTACCTGCAGGTTGGAGTCCTGCACGAGCTGGAGCTGCTCCTTGATGACGTGGAGCTCTTCTTGCTGCGTCTTGATGTCAGCTTGCAGTATGCGTGTCCTCTCCTCCAGCTGCTCTTTCAGCTGATGCATCATCCCCAGCTGGGTTGGGAAATGGTACACTGGCTGCGGAGAACAGAGAACAAGATCATGGGGTAGGACCAGTCCTGCTACTCACATTCATAGTGATGCTGGCTTCAGAAAAACGACTGCTTTCCAGCTTTTGCCATAGAAAATATGATGCTGAGAAAAAATGGCAATTGCATATTTAATGAAAGTACCCCTGTACTTGCAGAGCAGCAGCACAACTGGCTCATACTCAGTGCCTCACTCCAGATCTTGGTCCGTTAAATTTTTGCGCAGATGTGGTGTCTGTGCACAGGGCTCCTCTGGCCCTTTAGTGTGACACCCTGCTGATTTTGGACCACCTGTGCTTTGTGGCAGCCCCCACATGCTAACCCTTGCCACACCTCCAGGCTGGGCTTTCAGTTGTGCTGCTGATTATATTTGCCAAAGGCCCAGGTTAGGTTGTAATCCCACCCTGGGACCCATCCTTCACACCTACCTTGGCCGTCTTCAATCCCTGTATTATAGCCTGAATGTTTACTACACTGACCTCAAAGCTCTGTGGGGATGGGCCTCATAGTTACAGTTTATGACTCCCACATTTTTCTTGTGGTGTTTTTCTTTTTCTGGCCTAACTCAAACCTTCCATGACATCCCCTTCCTCTACCAGGGCAATAAAGCTCTTCAGCACCGTATCAGCCTGCAGTTAGTTGCTAGCAATTCAAAGATGAGCCTTTAGCAGCCCCCAATGGTTGTCACAAGTGTAAACCTTCTTCTAAGCTATTTCCTTGGGTGTCCTACCTGCTCTGTCTCCTTGCTGAAGTAAGTGGTTGCAATAATTTGGTTGCAGGTATCTCTCAGTAACAGCAACAGAAAGGGCACTGAAACCTTGCCTCCACACTGGGACCAGCCAGCAAGGAGGTAAGAGCAGTGAACCAGAGCCACCGAGTCTGCCCCGCTGACTGGCCATGCCAGTGCATTTAATAAAAATAAACCACGTACCATCACAGCGTGCTGAGAGGGGACTGCTGGCTGAGCCACGGGATGCTGAGTGAGGTGTTCAGCAGGGGCTTGAGGAGTTGCTATGGCCTAGAAATGAAAACTTTGCCTTACTGTAGGTCCATAGCACCTCTGGTGCAGAGTTGGTGCGATACCGGCTCATGCCAGTGATGAACAAGTGCAGGGAATTAGACAACTCCACGTGGAGATCCGAGGATGAGTCTGAAGGGAGAATTTAAGCTCCTGCATGCCCCCTGCTAATTGCAAATCCTCGGTGTCAGCATCCATTTTTGGATAAAGGCCATTTCATGGCCCAAGAAAAGCGGGCTCACAGTGTGAGAAGGCATTTGGCCTGGAGGGGCAAACTGAATCCTGAAAGGAGGCAGCAGAGGAGCCTCTAGCAGCTCTCTAGCAGCTCTCCACCGGCTCTGCCGGCCAGCAGCATTCCCCCCGGCTGAGGGAAATCCCATGCTCAGGCCCAGCACACTCAGAGGTGGGGATCCAGCCTCTCTGAGGGCGACATCAAGGTTTGTCAAGCTCATTTCTTTACGGCATCAGAAAGGCTTTTGCTCACAGGAACCACTGACCTGAGCGCTCCCAGCAGATGCCAGCCGTAGGGCTGCCTTCTCCGTCTGCCCCCCTGGCACCGACGGCTGGGTGGGCGTGCTGGTGTCCGTGTGTCGCATGGACGACGTGGCTGGAAAAGAGATGGTTTACTGTGATATGGCGGACCCGTGCCTGGGTACCCTGGCTAAGCCTGATCTCTGCGTACGCAGATGAGCAGCGACCCAAACGCTGCCAAACTGGGTCCCCAAACTGCCCCTCCGTGGTCCCTCTGGCTCTCCGCCTGACCCGCGGGGTTCCCTTCTGACGCTAACACCCTGTTTCAGCCTTCCCTCCATGCGTGTCTAGATTAGCTCTCCCACGCTCCCCTGGCAAGTATTTCAAGAAAAGCCCCGAGCTGGCTCCTACCCACGGCCCCACACGGGCACTGCGGTCACCCCGCTACTGTGCCCAGGGCAGGGGGGACACTCGTGGCAGCTGGCACGAAGCTGCCAGCAAGGCAGGCAGCCTTCTGCGCTCCTTCTGCAGGGGTTTATCATCAGGGACCAAACTACCCCATAATAAAAGTTTTGTCAGTGAGGTTCGGGGCTCAATCAAATTGCTTCGGCTTAGCGAGTCACCTTCTGTCCCCTGAGCCACAGCAAACAACCACAGCCCTTAGGTGGTAGCAAATGGGGGGAAAGCTGCTCTCGCCTTGGCAGCGGGCTAAGAGGGAGAAGACAGCACGTGGCCGCGGCTCTGCTGCCCTACCATAACTTGTTACAGCACAGTACGTCGGTCCTGGTGCTGAGCACCCCCCTCCCACCCTGACTCGGTCACTCCCAGCTGAACCCCAGGATTTTGGAGGCTGCTCTGCCCTCCAGCCCGCTCCTCGCCCCCGCGCTGGGCTGTCCCCGGCCGCGCTGGCACCTACACGCGGAGTCGGAGAGGGCGGTGTGCGAGGAGCGCCGGGAGCTGTGGGATGACAGTGACACTCCCTCCCGGCTGGCGTCCTGGCTGCTGCCGCACTGTCCCACGTCCAGGTAGCTGCTGTGGCTCTGCGGGGAGCGAAGCACAAGCGGTGAGACCGTCAGCAGGAGAGGACGGTGCTAGAGGGGACCTCCACCTCCCTGACCGCTTATTGGCAGAGAAAACTAACAGACTGGGTGCGTAGAGGGCCGGCACTGCAGCACCACACCGCCAAACCCTGGTTCAGTATTTGGTCTGCCCCTCAATGTCCACCCTGACGCCTTTGGGTATCCCCGTGGAGACAGGACCCTCAGGATCGCACCCCAGCCGCTGCTGGCTTTGGGGTGATGCCACGCATTTCTGTCCCAGCACACCCGTCTGACGGCAGCGAGCGGCAGTGGGGGACACGCGCCGCGCGTCGGGTGAATGCCATGGGGATTGCTGCCCGTGCCCCATGCTCTGGCGTGCTACCCTCCCGCTCTCCTGCCCACGGAGTTGTGTGCAAATGGAAATATGCTTTTATATTAGGTTCCTTCTGCCTGATTTCTTCAGGGATGTCACAGTTTGTTGGCCGTGGCACTCTGGGGAGTGCTGGCAGAGGTAACGAATGAAGGTGGCAGGCGGGGCTGGCTGGGGAATGGTTTTATCCATTGCAGAGATGGAGAGAGATGGCTGGGAAGGGACATGGAGCAGTGGCACGGGGACATCAGCTGCAGCCCTAGGAGAACCTACAGCGGGGGACAGGTACCGGAGCGATGCCGAGAGCTGCAACCCCGCTTGCCGCTCCCTGGGGAGCAGTCGCTCCCAGCAGGCTGTTCTAGGCAGGAACCTGGCAGCACATCCGCAGAGGGGAACAGCCTAAGCTAGTGAATATTAACGGCTTTGGAGCTGTCACACCAAAATGACAGATGCCACCTGGCAGATGGTTTGTGGCAAACAGCCCATAAGCATTGGGTAGTAGGAGACCATTTCACCTGCAGGACGTGGGTGACGACGTGGGCTGTGCCACCACCCTCCCCACGCCTCCCAGGGAGCTCCCCAGCTTCCCACTCCCCTCCAGAAGATCAAGCAATGGGAGTGATCCCTCTGCCTCTCCTCCAGCTGCCTTACACCAACAGACGCAGCTTAAGGTCTGCAGAAAAATATCTCAGCTATCATGTAGAAAGGGGAAAAAGACACAGAAGTGTGCTGTGGTGACAGAGGACCACCTGTTTGCAGAGGACCGTCTTGGTCCTTGCTCAAGTGCAAAAGGTCTCTGGGACAGCTTCCCCTATACATCCCATAAATGGTTTCTATAAAATAATGTCTGAAGAGCAATGAGGCTAATGGAATGATAATTACACAACAATCCATTTGCAATTACTTTGATTACTGGTCTTATTTGTAAACGACTGAGAGGAAGAACTTAAAAGTAATTAAAATGACCTTGTTAATTGGGCAGGTGTGCTGGGATGCCAGACTGATTCAAGCCATGGAAGTTATTGCTCTGGTCACAATCCTACACTTGATGCGATCCTGCCCAATGGCATAAACAGAGCTGAAATCTGGAATAAGAGTAAGTGTTTTCCCTTCACTTCCAATCTTCCTCTGAGTATCAGTGACGAGCTGGCATTAACAAAACAGGTACCATGTGGTACTGCCCTGCGCTCGGATCCTCTGCGCCTTACTAATGGCAACAGGTACAGCAATCTAGCCTCTAGCTCCAGCTCTACTTTTCTGCTTCTGAACTGAGGTGGTTTAACCTATCATTTGAGTAATGGTCTTAGAAAGAAAATGAATAGCAGAACAGCAGCAATGCAACTGCTGAATTTGCAGTTATATGCCTGAATCAAGATGGGCAGTTTAGAGCCACGCAGTGGAAAACTTCTCAGGGTCTGCCTGAGCCATAACGCAGCTGAAGGCTTGGAAGGAGATGGGAGTAAAGGAGAGGGAGAGGAGAGAACAGATATTTTCCTAAGACTGGTAAGCAATTACTCAGTTTGGTTTAAACACCTACTCATTCAACTGCGAAGGGACATGGTACCTTTAGAGAAGAGGATGCCAGTTCAATTGATGACTCTTCAAGGCCAAGATCTCGCCTTCTTTCAGCTCGAACTTCCGCATAACTAAAAAAAAATAAAAATTAAAATCCAGTTTTTCAGTCTGGATATTGTTTACTGTATGGTAACTATCCTCCCATACAGGTCACTATGGAGTTTTCATGTTGAGTCTCAAGCTTTGCACAGCACACGCGCACACACACACACACATTATCATATACAAGGTGCTTAGAGGAACATCATCGTACAGCCTTGCAATCTGTGACTAACTGCACTTGCTGAATATCCCCGGATTAGAAACAACAGGGCTGTCCCAGTCCCGCTGCACCCAGGACTGCAGAGCCTACATGATTAATTGCACTAATAATTCCAAGCACAAACGTAGACACTCCTTTGCAAATTTTGGCCCTGGATGCCTTCAAGCAAAACTAATCTGAAAGCAAAGTTATTGAAGACAAAATGGGTGTATTTGTCCTCAGTACAATTTTCCTAACAAAGGAGATTCCCATTTTCCATAATCAGGCAGAAAAATGATCCTACAGCTGCTGTGCAGATAAACTGCCATAGCAAATGTACACTCATTTTCTAACCTGCTGATGATCAAGAATCAATTTTTTGCATGTTGTGCGGTAGCTCAGTGAGCCCTAAGCCCGTGCCTTGGGGAGGAGGAGGTCAGGTCCCCTCTTTCTGAGGGCGCACGCAGTGCCGTGCAGCGAGCCACACCAGAGTTAACATCCCTCACTCCGGTGGCAGCTCTGAATGCAAACCGACGGCTGCCCAGGAGCGATGCGAGGTGCAGGAATCCCTAGGAATGTGCCTCTAAAGGTGTATATTTGCTTTCCTTACTGTTTTTTCTCTTAAATAATAAAATATTTACAGTAAACAATGCCACATGATTCACCACTGGGATAAACTGGAGAGGATGTTTTAAAGACTCTCTGAGTGCTTGTGGATTGTGGGCACTTAAAGGTGCCAGAATTTATGGTGCTGTAATATTAATGGGCCATAACCTTTGTGGGAGGCAAGAGAAGTTGCTGAACTGAACTCACTTATATCATTGTAGGCAATGAATTTTCCTGAAATCACTTTTTAACTTGTGTGTTTCAATAATACATTCTAAACCTTAACTATATGAGACAGAATTGACTTTCAAAATCTATTTAGGACTATATCACTAGGTTTAAGAGGCACTGGAAGCAGAAAGAAGAAACAAGTTCATGCCCAATAAAGTCAGAGCTTAAAGTGAAGCCGAATTCCCTGGAGGATGGCAGAAGCAACACAGCTCAGAAGCAATCCCTCTGTCTAACATTTGCTTACGATAACACTTGACAGGTACTTTCTATCAGCACACACAGCTCACATCACTTACACCCGTTGAGTGGTGTAAGGTGTTCCCAGCCTGTGTTTCAGAATATCCCAGTTTACTAGCGTTAGTTCCTCCAGATGTTTGACAAGAAAAAGGGGGACCAGAACAAACCCTCACAAATTGATTCCTGACAGTAAAGAAAGACGCAGCGAGCAATATGTTTACTCAAGTTAAGAGAGCAAACCAGTACACCACTATTTTTCAGGCCCTTCAGTAAATATATTCTCAGTCTTAACACGATCTTTTTTGAGATGACAGCGGTAATCAAGCAGATTCCCCTCCGGAAGGTGCGTATCGCAGAGCATCCCACCCTCGCACCGCCTTCCAGCGCGGGTTTGCAGCCCAGCAGAAGCAGCTTCCCACTAGGGGGGGATCCTGGGCTGAATTTCAGGTGAGGAATAAGGCTAGCAGGACAGCAGCTAACTTCAAGTCAGAAATATTTAAAGCTCTGATCAAAAGGTTTTGTAGGAGACGTATGATCCCATTCATGCCCATAAAGCCGTCTGATTCTTAACACTTTAATTCTTCCTATGGCCATGTCATCCCTAGGGATAAAAGGGGAATGTAACACACTGATAGACTTGGCCAAGGGTGGCTTCCAGGCATTTGGCCCGGTTGCCAAAAGAAAAAAGAGTAATGAAAACACATTATGCTTTTCCCCATGTTCCCTGTCATAATAGTTTTATAGAATTACATACATACCATCTTAGCGTGGCAATACCCACAGCAAATATTTGGCTAACACAAAACAGAACTAGAAAAAATAACGGATGAGCACATGGGACATACATTATGAAGTGTTTGGTGCTTGCTCCTACCTAACTACTAGGTGCGTGCAAACGATGAACTCGGGTTTGGAATTCCACTGGTGGTAGGTGATGTAGTAGTGTGTCTGCAGCCATATCCACTGCTGGCCTTTGGTCAGGAACCGATAGTAACAGGACTTTCCTTTTCCAAACTGCATCACTGTTAAACAAAAAAGAAAGCAATTTATAGCAAACAGAAATTTCATGGTGCAAAGGCGATTCGAAAAACCACTTGGTCCTATACCCCTCTTGCAGTCTGCTACTGCACTAAAATGGCTCTTGCGGCTTTACAAACACGACAGATGATATGCAACCACGTACTGACCTTTTATTTGGGTTATTTTCTGCTACTGATTTTCAAGAGTGCACTTTGCTATTTTGAGATTGTTCTTATAACTAATAATTGGCATAACTATGTAACTAGTTATAAGAATATAACTTATTCGTGGGCTCCTCTGAAACAAGCATAAATAACATTAATTAAACAAAGTATTGGCCTTTCACAAGTACATGGGAATGCATTTCAAAGACTAGGGGGTTAAAGTCAGGATCCTAATAATGGCACAAAACAATAAGATAGTGGAGTTTTAGCAATTTAACTGAGAATTTTCTTCCAAGAGCTGACCTAAATACACCAGACCTGGGATGTATTATCAGGGTATGTCCAGAAAAATCTCAAGTGGTGTAATACAACTGGAACATAATGAGGGGCACTACATTAAATAACCACATTAATTGTTCCTGGACTGCTGGGAGTACAAAGTGAGACATGCTCACTTAAAATACCCATAATTAATGCAAAGTAAAATACAAATGTGGTTTAAGCAAACCCATTTCACTTCACAGTAGGCAAGATGCCTGCCCAGAGAGGTCAACCTGAGGAACAGGAACTTACCAAGCCACACTAACCCAAGTATTTTTACTCACCTGCACACCTCTACTTTGGTAAATATCAGGACTAACTTCTTTAGGAATCCCATTAACAGTGATGGGCTTTAGATGAAGCACTTAGCGAAGGTCTTCTGGCTAACACGCCATGCTGGGGATCACTCAGCTCCTAGTCCTGGCAGAGATTTCCTGAAGCAACTTCTATAAGTCACTTTACCAGCACCTGACTTTGCCCCCCTGCACAGTAAGATTAAAAGATCCTTTCCTTCAGGTGTGTTGTGCAAATATTCTTTTAATATGTCAGAGGGGATCCGTGGCTAGTAGAGATGTAGAACATAAATCACTAAATACATTCTCTGCTGAATGATCTGACCCCACTCTCAATATAGTTAGCGTCTACGTCAAACTGCACACACATATTACCAAAAGGACAGCGTCTGGTTAAGTAGCTCACTTCTGTCTGAACAGTCTTTCAAGCAAACAGCACTAAAAAATACTGTACTTGAGAGCAATTAAAATATTCCTTTAATATTCCCATCTACATGCTTGCTGCACTTGACACAGCTTGCATCCAGCCCCTTTCACAGCTTCCTTCGCGTGCTCAGCTGGGCACTTTCCCACTTTCTCCACTCTCTGGGGTGTCCTTGTTTCCTTTTGACAAAACACTCTCCTTTCAAACAGAGATAGCAGAGAGACAAACGGATAGAGAGTTTGCCCAACAGGAAGCCTATAACTAATATTTCTTGGCAAAATATCTGATTACCTCGATGCATTTTACAAAGTGCGCAGTTACTTTTCGTTACAGTGCTTGGCAATGCAAACCAGCTGGAGGACGGACCTAATTCCGGCTCAGTGTCTCAGTCTGAAGTGCATGTAACAAAATGGAAAAATACAGTCTCAGGGATAAAACATCTCACATGCTCATCTGGTAGGAACAGCACACTGATTAATAGTAGACCACGTCTGCTGCCACCTTTTGCCCTTCCTCAGGTCAGCTCCAGCCTTCAGCAGGACATGGTGCTTCAGCAGCGGGCTGCACTGCCGCGGTACTCGGGCTACGTGCTCCTTCTGACCCGGCTCCTCTTGTGCTCTTGCAGGTCACAGTATTTCACCTTGCATGAAGATGAACTTCATGGACATTCTCTGGTGTTGACACATCAGCCCAAACTGGACTTTTCTGCTTTTCTGCCTTACTTTCAGGTCGACCAAAAATGAGCCATCTTCACCCACAGGGAAGCTGCATTCGGTACTTTTGTATTTAAAAAAGAGTCTGAATCTCCAGAAGCATTTTACTAATAGTAAGTGAGGTTCACAACATCTAATTGCACAGGCAGGCGATCCAAATGCTGCTTTCAGAAAGCATTTTGGTGAGCTGAGCCTGCTGGCTGACTCTGGAGCCCAGGGGAAGAGCAAGACCCCATGAACTGTGACAATCAACAAAACTCACAGGGTTTGGGGCTGCCCTCACAAACTGGGGACAGAGGGTGTAAAGTTCTGACTTCCCATCTATTAATCTCATTTCACTCTCAGACAACCTGTGCTCAAACAGGGTATCTATCTGCCAATTTGGGAAACCTGCACAAAGAGTTCCTGATCTGAGTGAATTCTGCAGGGATTCAACCTCCAGGTAAGTGTCAACTATGACAGTCTGTCACGGGAAGAGAGAATTCCCTCATGCCCCAGGTAAAGTTGCCTTTTGCGACGACAATAAAAGGTTTTGCACAAGTGACAAACGAGATCAAAGACAGGCACGCTGCAGAGGGACAGGAACTTACGGTGTTCATGGCATCTAGCAAGAAGCTCCAGGTCATCTGCGTGGTAGTAATCATACCCTGATGTTCCCAGAACCTCAAAGGGTAAATATCCTATAATAGGTGGAGCCCTAGAAGGGAAGCAAAGGGCAGGGAGTGAGCACAAAACCTGACACTTTGACATCCTGGCAGACACACTGCAATACTAGTGACCAAAACCATCTCCTATGTTCATTTGGCGGTCCCTGATTTCCAATCAGGAGTGGATTTTCATATACACAACAATGTATTTTCATATACAAGCAAAAAACAAAAAAAATGCAAGGGAGAGGTAAAAATTGAGAAAATGAAAAGGTGTGTGTTTACTGTTTCATAGCCTATTCATTATGTGGGTGTAGAGAAAGGCATGTACGTATGCAAGTGACTCAATTAATTAAGTAAGTACGCTTGTGAGACACACGGCTTGAGAAACGCTATGGCTGTTCATGTGCATAATAACTTGGAGCTCGAGTAAAATTATCCAGTAGGTTGGATGTAAATGTCATCTGGGTAGTAACTGTAGAAGACAGAGTAAGTGGGAAGCTATGTGTGTCAGGACCAGCTTGGGTAAAAGAAAAAGTAATTGTTCCCATGGAAAAGCTTGGGAAATTATAACCAGCAAAAAATTTTTCTATGCTGGTAGTAAAAATAAGAATAGGCGTGGGGCTGAATTTAAGGACTGTTATTTCTATGGCAGGTGGAGAAGGAATCAAGGAAGTATTTAGATGGGCACATTGCAATGACTCACCTGACTATTCTGCTGTCAATTCTAGATTTTCCATTTTCTAGGCAAAATATGAGATTTTTTTTTTAACGAGGTGTCCTAACAACACTGAGCTTATGCACAGCCTTCACCGGAGCCTGCTAGCTTATGATTATGAAACAACACTGAAATGTGAGGAGACAACCACTATTTTTGCTTCTACTCCCTATATCAGCATGCCACCTTCTGTCCTCTAGCGCCCAAGTACACTCCTGCTTGCACCCATTCAAGCACTGCACATACTTTGTGAGGCAGGACTTGTGCTAATTTGGCTCCACCTATTTGTTTTGGCTGCTGGATGTGCTGATGGCATGAGGCTCACCTGCCAAGTTCAGCATGTTCCTCAGGAATAAGGCGGCGGTGTGTTAGTGAAATGGTTAACGTCTCAAAACTGGGGCAGTCTGAAGGTGTCACTGCCTATCAAACGTGCCTCTCCCGCTGGCTTTCTCTTGGTGTGTCGAGTGACCCTCTTAAGGAAGATGAATGCCATAAAGTGGCCAAGAATATGAGCAAAGAATTATTTAAGTGTAAGTACATTTGGGTTTGGACGGATCAATCCTGAGTCTTCTGAATATTAATATGGGAACTTCTGCCATGGCTGAGCAACCCAGCTCCACACTTGTACTCCTGAGAGACACGGCAGGCATAGATTATTCAACTAAAGAGAGCCCAGACAGGTCTATAACTTCTCTCTTCCCCACAACCACAAGCAGTTTGGCACCAAATGGGAAATGGGAAAAGGAAGGACAGCCAGGCACGGCCAGTTCAACAGCAGCCCCAGGAGGATCAAGGTCTCAGCAGGAGCTCCCGAGTCCCAGCACAAGGGGTTGGCTGGAAGAGCCAGTCCTCCACACTCTCTGATGGCCCATCTCTCGAAACAGAGCGCGCTTAGTACACAGTGGTCCCCACCACAATGCAGCCTTATTTATTCAAATAACTTTTCATAGAGCACTGTGTTCCTTTTCCTCATATGACCCAGATTTCTGTTAATGATAATAATATGTGTATTTATTAAAGTGCCCTTCCTTGCCGTCTCTTTGGCAGAACGGTCAGTGTCTCTCCTATCTTTAATGACATGCTTATATTCAAGACAATAATGTCTTTCACATGCACATCAGATAAACATTTAAGCTGATCAGGAATGTATTGTGCTTTCCTGACTTTCACCAGAATTCTTTAAATGAGACAGCAACCACAAAATGCTTCTCATCTGTCATTTGACAAGGAGCTGCCTTGCTTGTGGAACAATTTAAAAGTGTCTTGTTAGCTTAAGTTCCAGCCTTGAGGCCTGCAACTTGCTGTGCAAATGGAAACGCGCAGTCTTCAGAGAGCCTTTTGAGTGCAGTCTGTTAATAAATGAAGGGAAAATAAGGAGAGGACCACAGTGCAGAAGAGAAATAGATCATTATCAAAGTTGACAGGTTTTCTTCCTCTACACATATTTACCTGTAGACCCAGAATACAGACTTTTCCTAGTTTTCTAATGTTTATGCAGATCTATGGAGTGCTTGCTGCATTATCCACCTTTGCTCCAATTTATGTTGTCATCACGATAGCAAAGGTCCTGATTCCGATAGCAAAGGTACCAGCTTGTGCTGGGTACCCTCTGCCCCTACTGACGGCACACCTCAGCATCAGGTGGTGTGAGCCGACACAAATAAGCAAGAAACAGCAAAATACCCAACAACATTTCACAGCATCCTGCGGACTCTACGGGAGAGAGGCTTGAACTGGTGATTAAATGAGACAACCCACACGATCCCCCGCTCATTCTTGGGTCTGGGCTCACCGCTCGCATCCGGGGCTGTCACAGCCTCAGCATCTGCATCAGCTTAATTTACTCTCAGTAACAATGGTTTCCTCACTGGGGATATCAGCGGGACCAGAGTGGCTGCAAGCACCCGGCGCAGAGATTCCTCTCTGAGTCACAACCCAGATTCATCAAAAGACTCTTTGATAGGTTTCAAAGCAGCTCCTGTTCGCCTTATTCACAGGAGCTGCTGGGACACAGCCCTTTGGAAAACCTGCTCACTTCGTCAGACAGTGAAATGAGGGGCTTAGGGCTCTTTTACGAACCTTAACATTAATCACCTGATTCTGAAAATGTGCATTACTGGACAGGCCAATTAAAGTCTAACAAAGTCACTCCAGCAAGGTCTCCACAACATGAACAGTAAGCCGACTGTCCCAAACCACACAGCATTAACTGTAGGGCCGTCGCACGGTCAGTTCCTCCATGCTTCAAGGTGAGATGCGTGAGGTACACATCAAGTTTAGTATATAAATGCAGGTTACTATTACTTTATATTTGCTCTCTCTCTTTCTTGCTCTAAATGTGCAGATGATATTTAGGCTTTTTTCCTCCCAAATATTTTTTTCCCCTACAGCCTTATTTACTAGTCTTCTATTTCTACTAATGACTACCTTTGCACAGCTTGCAAACGGAGGGATAATGGAAAGGGTAGGATTTTGCAATGTGCTTATGCATACGTGTCAAATACAGAGAAGTAAAAGAGTGAACAAAAACCTCCAGCTTCTTTTGAAGAAAATGAATCTTATATTAATCAGCTTAATAAAGTGGTTCCAGTCTGTTTCATTCACCAAGCTGAATCCTAGCCCACCGTATGGCATTGTCAAAAACAAATCTGCAATTAAATCATCTAATCCACTGCTTTTTCTTTTATTTTTATAAATTCCATCATTTCTCAAGGTGAAAATCAAAAGTTTATTGACACAGCAAAAGATTTAGAAGGAGTCCTGGGAGCCGTGGCTGGAAAACAGAGGAGCTAAACCAATACAGGGAACAGGACCCACACTGCTTGGTTTTAATGACCTAATATCTTGGTGAAGTTAGACATTTTTCTAGACATTTTCCCACCATTTTATATGGTTTCTTACCTGCCTAAAATATGGAAAAGAGCAAAGCATTTAAAGATGCCTAAGAAGTAAATTCAGAGTATTATTACTTACTCAGCATTTAATTAGAGCTATTCTACTTGGGATCTCAAGCAATAGCTACACAAAGTTTTCTATTTTTAAACTACAGTTTGTTTATTCTTCAGTGACTAAAACCAAATCTCTTACCTGTGGTCCAAGAATAAAAACTTCCATTCCAAACTATGCCTCGATGTAAATTCTTCACATGGCTCTTCAACATTGCAGAGCTCCTGCAAAACAGTTGGCACATTCAGACATTTAATTCTATGAAATGCCAAAAGGAGCCCTCTAGCAAGACCAAGGATGCATCTTCTTGGTATAACAAACCCTAGCAAAATACACGGCTTTTAAAGCACTTGACTTATTTTCCTCTAAGTAATGTATAAGCCTTGTTTTATAGATGCATAAACTGATGACAAGTGGCTAAATAATTTACCCTGGGCTGAATTTCAGAGCTAGGACAAATAGTCCAAGGGCCTCATCTTGCAGTCTGTAGGCAAAATTCCCCAGCTTTTTGTAAATATTGGTATCTGAAGGTGGATGACAGCACCAGGTCCAGTCTCAAACTGAGCTGGCTAATGCTCTCGAGCAAGAAGCACCTACAATCGTTATGCCTGTCATCACTGCACCGTGCCACAGCACACTTACAGACCAGCAGAAAGAGCTCATGAAACACGGTGTTCACAGTGTTTCAAGATGCAGGTGGCCTTCTTACACAAAGGAGCGGTGGGATGTATTTCTTTAAAGGCTGCAGCTTCTCAAGCGGTTTAGCTGGTCACCTTGTACTGGTGCTTCCTGGGCTGACTGCTCGAGACACCCCATCACACGACCGCCTCTTCTCAAAAGCAACTCCCACTTTTTATCTCGTCATTCCAAAATACATACTTATGTCATCTCCCACTCACAAACACAGCGGTGTCCTCTCTCATTTACTCTGCACAAACAATCTGTGCTGCTGAAGATACTCTTTGAGAGGCTGCTGCAACATGGCTCCCTTCGCGACAGCCAAGCACGCAGCTCGTGGTCCCAGCAGCAGCTCTGCCGCTGAGCACCGGCCGATCCCCGCACAAAAGGGAAGATGCAGTCACAGAGCTCTCACCTTTAAGAACTGTGGTGTGACAAGACGAACAGTTGCTACGAGGCAAATCTGCTCCTCCGTGGCTGACCTGAAAGCTCGTGCAATAGCTGACTCAAAGCCATTACAGGAGGGTGTAGGCACTAGACACAACCAGACAATTTATTTAAGAAGAAGAGGAAGGAGAGCTTTCTTTTCATGTTAAGACAGGTACAATGACTGACGAAACCCAAGCAACAAACTCCTCCTACCCACAAGACGATGCCACACTGATACATGCTGATGTTATCTAAAGCATGACCCTTTAGGCTCCGAGCTACACAGCTGTAACCACCTACCCCTGGCTTGCAGGGAAGCTTCGTAAGACAGCTCTGAGCAGCTCACAGTGTGCAGCTAGAGTCTCCTGAGCCTTTCTCCAGCTCAACATTTGCAAGATTCAAGATTTTACAGGTTTCTCAAACTATTTAATCTTTAAAAAGTGTCATTTGATTGCCACAAGTGAAACAGAAGAGCATATTTTACTGGTTATTTGAATAAGTAGGCTGCTTTACAATTGGCAGTGGATCAAATGGAGGTAGGATCAGTCTGGTATCACTTCTTTGAGCACAGCATGCAGAAGAGTGCACTCTTCTGACCAACACCTCCCCACCACTTTTATATGAAAAATATCTCCAACATATCCACAGCTCATTCCATCCCTGCCGATTACGGGGTATTTTCACCTGAAACAAGGCCTTTAGGATCAACACACAATTTAAAGGAGAGAGGTAGAGAGGTAAAGGTACGCTGGAGCAGTAACTTACCATGAGTAAAATACTTAACATCCACTACAAATTTCACATATTCATACATCAGGGGTTCATTTGGATCTAAGCTGCCTCTTGCTAAATGGCAGCAAAACTCTATTTGTTTTTCCGCTGAAATGAGAGAAAGAGAGCGAGACATACACAATGTTACCAGAAGTCTGCACTTGAGCACACTCCATATATCGCATCTATCTAGGTGCTTATACCAACTCTGCTGCTGTGGTATCTGAGCACACCCTGCTGGGATGCTCTTGATACCCATAGGTAAATATATAACTACTAGGAGCAATGATCAGCTGGTGCTGCTTAAGGAAATGTATTCTGACCCTTTCTCCCATGGCTTTACAGCCACCCCGCTGCACTGGGCGTGAAGCCCTGGCAATATCGGTCAGCAGTACTTTCCCCTGACTTCAGGCATGCACGATTTCATGCAAAGCTGTTAAGTGATATTGCAGTACTCTGCTCTGGCACTGCTCAGTAGGACCCAGATCCAAAGGGCACTGAAGTCACCCTAAGCCCTTCCATTAATGGCAGAGGGCACTGTGCCAAGCTCTTATTCAGTTTTCTGCCCGAGGTCTGAACTCCATGGATTAGGCCACGCGATCTTCTGTGGAGGGAAACCAACCCCGGGGCAGAGCACCAGGACGAGGGCTGCCTGGCTCCCACTGACGCTTGCGGGGCAGCAGAGAGGGGAGGCTGGCACTGCCCGGCCATGGCAAACCCGCCGGGAAAGGGGGCTCCCAGCACGGGCTTGGTGAAACGTGGCTGTTAGGAAGACGCTGCTGCCCGCTCTGGTGCTGGGGATGTTTTCTGGGGGAAAGGGACATTTTGGGGGTGGGACAGCAGCCCGCAGTAGAGATCTGGATGGACTGTTCAGGTAGGAAGGCTGCGCTTAAATTACATGCAGGGTTTCCCAGATGTCCTGAGACATACAAGCTTCGTAAGGAACAAAGACTCTGCCAAAACCCTTTGGGATTTCTCCTACCCTTTTCCTTTCCCCAAGCCCCTCAATCCTTTCACGGGCTCAGTCCGGCATCCCGCCCTAGGAAAAATATCTAATGAGGGCACCTTCACTGTCCTAGGATGCAAAGCAGACAGTAAAACAAAGACTGTCCAAAGCAAAGACCAAGTACTGGGAGCATGTAGGAACATTAGATGATGTGCTGCATTAAAAGCCAGAAATACTAACTGCGGCAAAAACAGAAGTGGCAGGCAGGAGAATTAAACAGCTGGAGAGCCCTGTGCAGGCTCCCCTGGGAGCTGTTTGCCTTTGGCAAATTTCCCTGACCGACAGACAAGAGCAGAGCTTACCGTTTAGGAAATCAGCTGCAACAGGATCTGTCATGAGCACATGTGGAGAAAGGAGCTTGTACACCTCGCTCTGCTCCCGCTCAGGCAGAAAGTTTAATATATTTTGGTCCACCAAATCTGACTGATACAAAAGAATGCTTTGTCATGTTCAGCAGTACAGCCTGACACAACCGCACGCCTTTTCATCCTGCAGCAGAGCACAGACGCTGCCGGTCTAGCGCGGATGCTTAAGACAAGGAAGCCCAGTCAATCTGCAGATGGATCTAGGGCAGAATATAACCCTTAGGTTATTTTACCCCAGGGTTGCTATCTATCTGCAGAAGGTTGAAGGGGTCCCAGAGGTTGCCCTTCAGTTCAGCCAGATGCAAGCTGGAGAAGAATCCCTGGTACCACAGGAATACAACACAATGACAAATACCATATAAAAATGAAAATTTTAAACACTTCTCTTTGCAAGCACAAGACAGAAGCGGGAGAGCTCCTCCTCACATCCTCCATTTGTCTTCTAGGCTGAACATCTGGCAAAATCAGCTCAACCTGCAAGTGTTTCACTGCTGATAAACCCACACATCCTGACTAAAGGGGTTCTACCAAAATGTCAGCACGTATTTGTTTCTTTGCACACCCGGACATTCAGCCAGGTTAACTGTGTACTCAAATTTGCCCTCACATAGTGTCACTGGTGCCTCATGGTTGGCACCAGATAAAAATAAAAAATGTTTTTGAGGGGCCAGCAGAAACTTCTGTACCCAATAGCTAACTGATGTCTAGAAATTCTCCCAGAAAACCCTGAGGCCACATATTTGTTACTAAAGACCATAGGCTGAAAGTAGAAAAAAACCAATGACATTAGAAGAGCATACATTCAGTCCTGAAATAATCTTTACATTATCTGAGAAGAGCTTCAGCATGCACAGATTTCACAAGCATGAGATTTTCCATGTACCTGGTGGGATAAACACCACCCAGACCCTCCTTCAGACATGCTGCCAAGCACTGAGCTACAAGTACAGTGATTTTGCATAGGTTTTTTTTTAGCTAACTCGCAGACCCTGACAGAAAATCTGTTATTCACAGGAGCTTGAGAAACTCCCTAAGAGTTTGTTGGTTTATCTCCCACCCACAGCCGGTTGCCTCTTTGGTTGGACAAAACCAAGCCCCAGCCCTGCAGTGGCGGGGCTGCGTTAATGCAGGGGAATGATTCTTCAACATATCGCAGGGTCAGAACTTACCGGTAAGTGTCCAAGCAGAGATGAGACACTATCAGATACATAAATAATAATCCCATCAGTGGTAAGAGCAATGAGAAAGCCATCTAGCGCCTAATGAAAAAGGCAGGCAAAAAGAAAAAAAAAAACAAAAAGAATTATGCAAGGGAACAACTTAAAATATAATAGGCTAATTTATCCTTTGGAGATGCTTTTAACAGCCTAAAACTAACATAAATCAATTATGGAAATGATAGTTCAATGCGGAAAAATAAAAATTACACATGCTGTCTAATTCAACATTCTTCTTATATTCTTATTTGCTCATTAATATTAAATTGACTTGTATTTTGCACCCAGTGAGTATTTATTTAACATGAAGCAAGACAGTGGTGGTTAAAATTTCTACACCCACACAATCCTGGTGACTTCAGTCACTTCATTATGTGTTCTGCATTACACAATAGTTAACCAATTCAGTGTGTAAAGAGATGGTAGATATCATCATGGCAAACCCAGCATTGTGGATAGATGGATGGATGGATGGAGGGACAGATGGATGGATGGATAAGCAGAGACAGAAAAATTATACAATGCAACTGATGGACAATATGGACAAGATCTAAAGCCTTACTTATTTTGCTTAAAGCACTCATTTGTTAGGCTAGTGACACAACAGTTTTAAAGTTTGTTTTGTTTCTCCTTTCTTATTCACGATGGTTTCTGTCCCGGAGTCACAGTTCTCTGTCCCTTTTAAGTCACTGCATGTGCTTTCCTCTTTGGGTGTTCTCTCTATTCTTCACAACATCTTCTTGTACCATTGACCCAGTGTCTGTCCCTATTCTTCTCTAAGACTTACCAACGTCTGGAAGGTTTAATCTCTGGTCAGCACCACGTGCAAAGCCAGCTCTTCTAAAGACACTGTTAGGCTGCTCTGCAGCTTAGCTACAGGGAGCCAAAGATGCAGCATTCACCATCTTCCCCCACGGCCAGTTATTCCCCACCTCACTGTCATACTCTGCCTTCGCTGAAAATAAGCCCTCTCTGGAAAAAAACACTGATTTCAAGTCAACTGGTCAATGGTCTAACATAGTCCAGCAAGCCAACAGTTATTAAAGGGCTCTCTCTCCCCCCACCACTTTGAAGGGGAGAATTTGTTTTGATTCAGCTGGAACAAACCAGCTTGTTTGGTGACAGAAATTCCCAGAAAGAATGAACAGACTTTTCCAGGGAGGTGAGTCATGACGTGGTGATGAAAAGGAATAACTAAGACACTGCAGCACCTCCCAGCTCAGCCCAGCATACACCCTTATTTTGGTGGGCCAAAGAGCAACAGCTGCCCACGCAGGGTAGGAGATGTCCTCGCCAGAGGAGCACGCAGCACAAACCCAAAGCAGCACCCTTAAGAAAGGGAAAAATGTAGGCTTATGGGGTGTTTCTAGATCCCATGAGCATTTTATAGGCGAGAATATCAGAGCTGTTCTCCTGAATGCACTTAAAGGCAATCCAAGCAAAAGATACAGCTCACATCACAAGTACAGCACCGCACAACTAGCAGCAGCAAAGGCAGCAAAGTCAATGCTGCCTGGCTAGTGGGATGTGGGAGGAAGAGAGCTGCTCTGTTTCTTTCAGGTCCTTTCAAGTTTTTGATAAAACTGCTAGCTCTAGCGGCTCTTCTGAGAAGGGAAATCCTCTTTTTCCTCTCTCACCAGGCCAAATCTGGGCCAAATTGGTCTTCATTCCTAAATGAAAAGCTGTTTATCTTTAAGGAGAAGCAATCACATTTTTAATTCTGTGTCTGCAAAGCATTTAGCACAACATTGGTCTCTGTCAGGTTTGGATTATGTGTGCCAGCAGAGTAGAAATCATTAACGTTAACATTGGGACCCACAGGTGAAAAGGAACTACACCTTTGAACTACTCCACTGAACTGATTACTTCTTACTAATCTATGCAGCTTTAATTTCTTCTTACCTCTAACATCAACTGGGTGAACTCCTCGTTGCTAAGAAATGAAGGCTTCCAGTCTTGTCTAATCTCACAGGCTTCTGTCTGTGCTGTGATTTCTTAAAGAGAAAACATCAAAAAAGCAACATGACTCATGCTAGTTGGATTTTTTTTTTCATTTTCAAGTAACACTAGATTTCTTTTAAGAGGCTTTCAGAGGAATCATCCTCAGATCATTCTCCACACAAAACCTTCTTGTACGCAACAGTCATTTTCCACGCCATCACGATACGAATCCATTAGAAATCAAGAAAAGGAAGAGGAGACATTTTGGGTGGTCTGAAGAAATCCTTCAAAAATTAAGGTCAATGGGCTAATTTCAGAGTAGCTGAGCATCACCGTGAGCAGAGGGTGTCCACGACCCTGGACCTGTTTCAGGAAGGCTCACAGGAGTGCCCAGGCAGCAGGACAGGCTGCACCCAGCCATGTCCTACCCCAGGAGACCTGGGAACAGGGCACAGACAACCCTTTCTCCTGGCTTTTGTAGTGCGTACTATTCCTCAGCTCTTCCTTCCTCCTGCTCTGTTTGAGAGCATACAAAATGGGCCAGGGGGGTGTGGAGGCCAGCGAGGGACATGGAGTGATGTCGCTACATTACAAAGCATACAGCACTGCATCTTTTCAAGTATACCTGTGCTTAACTGGTCAGCACTGTATTCAAACCCAGCCCACTTCCTGAGGCCAACTGCTATGCCTTATTCTGTCCCTCACTTAGGTTCATGTCCTCTCTGGAGGTCCTAGATGCTTCGCAAAAACAGTTTTCATCTTCTGAGGGGAAACTGGCTGCTGGGCAGATGCAGAGCCAGTGCCTTCAACGGGAGCAGGCCAGTGCCCTACAGTACCTTTCTGTTTCTGTAAGAAGTCGATGGTCCTCTGCAGTATTGTGGACTTGTCCATCTTGAGAGGGTGGCCGTGGCCCTGCAGCATCGTGCAAAGCTCTTTAATGAGGACATTGAACTGGTCTCTCCTCTTCTTTTCAGATTTGTTGCGTGATGCCCTGGGTGACAGAAACATAAATGCTGCTAAGTAAAATGAAGGACCTACAGCTCAACCCAGGGAGAGGTAAGTGGCCCCGCCTCGGCAAAACACTTTAAATACAAGAATCTAAACTCTGCTGGGACTGCTCATTTGTTTAAAATTAGGCTCGGATGTAAGCGCCTTGCTGGTGCTTAGAGCCTTGCAGCAGGACTGAGCTCACCGTCAGCAAGGAACACGTGGAGGTAACAAATATGATTTACATTCATTTGAGCAAGACTGTATCCTTACATACATTTCAGCGGCAGTTCCCATTGTTTCAAAAGCGGTGATAATGAGGTGAAGGTGTTATGGGTGAAATTTCTCCAGTAAGAGAAGTCCTGGCATCTACATGCTTACATTTTGCACACCTCATTTTTATGAATTTCCATTTTACAGTTAGTACACACACATATAAAGGTCAAAATGTGAAGGATTCCTTATTCCCTGACTTGTACTTGTAAAAGTAGCTTATAGACAGACAATGCTGTGCAGACACATCTCAACTGCAGAATGAAGTCAAGCACATGCTCTTGTATCTGGTTTTGAAAATATGCTGCCATGATATATGAAACTGGGAATGTTAAGAGTCTGGCTGCGGAAACCACAGACAGGTCTCCAGCTTGCATTAATACAATTTAAGAATGTTTCATTAGGGTTTCCCCCTCCATTAAAAACAATAAAGGAGAAAGCAAATCCATTCAGGTTCTTCCAAAATGTTCTTTCCAATGCTCATATCTGAGATAACCCTATTTTCATACAACCTCTTCCAGTAGTAATTCATTTTCTTTACAAGTATATTCATGATGGTTCCTGTGATCTAGACCGAGTGTGGTATGCAGAAAGCATTTCCATTCACATTCAGGTTGGCATTTGGAGGTTCTCAGATCCAGCATTTACTTTCACAGCCATCTCTGTTTTGGCACTCGTGTACGATGACTAATTAGAACTGAGCCAAATGCTTCTCTGAAGGGAGACTAACTCATACCTGTGCTAAAGCAGGACTGCTCTCTAAGTTTCACGGGGAACTCTACCCCAGGTGGGCAGCACTGCATGATGTCAGTAAAATCACAGGTCAGGAGTCCTGCATCAAGATAATAAATAGCCATGGGATGACACAAGATTCTGAGGGCACGACAACATAATTTGAGGACCACTTAGCTGATTAACCCATTGTAGGGGTGGTCAAACACACTCTGAGAAGCTTGAAAATGGTGACTTAATTATGCTGTTTGTGGTCCGCCATACACAGCCTGTAAACTGCATGGGGGTTTTGCCTCTGACATCAGTGGTGCCAAGTACTTTTTCAAGCATCGGACAACACAGCATTTACAATTCTCCCCCAAGACGGCTTCTGCTCCCAGTGCTCTGTGCATCCCTTCATACCTCTTTGCCCTGTCCTTCTCATCTTCATCCATCAGTTCGTTTACACAACACAGGGCTCTGGAAGGAAAAGACAGAAGCACTTACTGAGACATTCCCTGATCTTGTTGAGTATGTCAGAATATGGAGCTTACTGGTTTGTACTTCAGGACCTCCTGGATGCTTCAATCTTCCCTTTCCCAAACTCCACTCTTGTTATGTAGTTTCTTGCTTGTCCTGTCAGCTACTGAGGCTTGAGAAGTGAAACCGTTGCTACACGCCCAAACGTACAGCTACAAGAAGCGTGACTTTAGAGGGACAGAGCTAAGAGCCAGCAGCCCCTCAGCCTGCCTTTGCACTCCCCTCTGCCACAGGATGGGGAACCCTGCCGAAGCACTGAATTCTGCACAGGAATCAGCATCTCCTCTGCAAATTTGCACAGGAATCAGCATCTCCCCTGCAAATGTGAGAGCTAATTTGGCTCTGATGTCTATACCAGGCAGAACTGTGCCTGGTCCTGTTTTGGGAAATCAAACAGGCTGCTGGTTGATTTCAATCGTTGCAATGCTTGAAAAGCATCTGAGACTTCTTTCCCAGTGGAAGGGCATAGGAGGAAGAAGGAAACTGTGCTAATCCCCCAAAGGATTAGTATTAGGCAACAGCAGGGTACTATCGGGACATCTAAGAGGTGATATGATAGACAGGTTCATCCAAAGCACCCTGCAGCCAATGACTGCTGCTTGTGCTGGTGGACTTCCACCACATCATCTGAGCTGCATCCTACCACTGGGATTCATAGCCAAGACATCAAGTTAAAACTTCCTCACCTGGCACTAACCAGTGAAAAGAAGGGAATGTGACCGGGGTTCCCTGGGTGCTATATGTCCCTGCACCAGAACAGTCATGCGCTGCTGTCTTTACTTTACCTTAACTGTTCCTGCAGCACAGGTAAGGGGAACAGTTGGCAACAACTCCCAGTGAGGACATGGTACTCTCAAGCCCCGTGAAATGATGGAAAATTCAGCACGAGAGTAACTTCTTCAGTGGTGACTTGCTTTCTGTGACTCAGATGGGCTAAGGCCGAGGGACGGGGAGCCAGGCAGATGCAGGCAAGCCAGCTGCCATCACTCCCTGCCGCATCGCTCGGGTCAGCTCTGCTGGGTTGCAACCCCCTCAGACACTTCCAAAGAGGAGATCGCAGCCGTCCCCAGCATCAGCACCAATCTGCCTCCATCTAGAGTGAGAACTTTCACTGGCAAAACCCTCCCACCCCACCCAGCACCCAAGGGGCATTTTTCAATGGGTACGTCCAAATGTTTTTCCCTGCTCTGAGACTACTCCAAGCTCAAACAACTTGGTGGCTATTAAAGTCACATGAAATAAAACCACCCACAACTGATAGGAAGTCAAAGATGCTGCTCACAGTAAAAGCTACAAAAATTTACCCTCCTTTTCCTGCTCCAGGGCAAGGATCTCCCTCTCTGCAGATGACCTGGGTGGAAGAAACTGTATGATTTCTTTTGTCCCAAAATAGGAATGCACTCCATGGGGAGGGAGTGGTTCTCACTGCCTGAGTCACTGAAACCTACAAGCCAAATTAGAAATTACCTGTTCTATTCCTCAGATTCATCAGTCCAGACTGATGGAGTGGGATTAGCACTTCTTATCACCATGTAAATAGAGATGGAGAAAAATTAATCCTGGAAGGAAAAGCACATCCAGTTAAAACAGAGTTGCAGGCAAGACTTAGCCTAGAGAGCAGCAATCACTTCAAGCTGAAAAAGTCTACCACTGTAAATTAGAAAGATGCTCAAGTATAACTGCTGAAAGCTCAGCAAAGCCTCCAGGAACGGGAGCTGGACCATGTTCTGGGGCTCCTGGCTCTGTGTGCACCACCTGCCACCACAGAAGCAGCCTGGGAAAGCCAATTTGACCTCTCGTGTCCAAAAAGCCATATGGCCCAGCAGGGTGGAGGAATGGCCCTATTAGCTTGGGGCCACTGAGGATCAATCAGAGTCCTTCCAAAGTATGACAGCTGACCTGGCACACGTGCTATGAAAACCAGTGAGTATGATCCATACTTCATCTGTCCAATCTTGCAACAGAAAAACCTCCTTCGAGATGAACATGATCAGCTAAAGTCAGCCCAAGCCACAACCACCTACCTGTGGATGGATTTAAGGCCTCTCATTAAGATTTGCTACTGACGGGACACACGTCTCCTTTATGTTTGCGATTTAAATGGTTACTAATGAACACCCTGAACTCCTGACTATACCCACACCACAGTGCTCATCTCTCTGAAACCATCACTGTTGAAACTTGTTTGGCTTCAGATGAGTCTCGTTCTCAGGAAGGACACAGATGCAACCAGACTGTCCACGACTGACAGCAATATCTTCAACAACAGCCAAGTGCTGGGCTTCCAAATTTAACAAGCTTTTAATGCCCTTGAAGTGACCTCCCCGCTTTGAGCCCAGGTTCATGGCTGTTTCTCCTGTTACCATTAGTTCCAACATCAGCTCAAGACACTGCAAAAAGCTCGCTGCCACTACCAGGGATTACATATTTGTACCCATGGTGGACAAGCAAACAGACCCCCACATTTTTGATCACCTAAAGGACTAGCAACACCTTGTTCATTTCTCCAACTAGTGAAAACACCTCAAAGGGAAGGAAACACAAGAAGGTGGCTGAAGTACCACTGCAAGAGACACATGCCAGGCACGCAGGCTGGAAAGGGCAGCTGGGACGGGGTAGGGGCTGACAATGTGGGGCCGCTGCTAAGCACCATGAGTAATCCCGACCAGTGATACGGTGAGAGTGCTTTGCGGGGAGGTTCATGTGAGTAAGGTGAGACAATAGGCCAAATTCCTGCTCATTGCAGCTAAACAAAATTATGTCAGTCCATTTGCTCAACAAAATTGGCTCAGATAAGGTGTCATAGGGTGGTTGTAAATGTAATACGGCAGATACCTGCAAGAGGCTTGAACCTCCCGACATAACAGAAGTACAGGAGTAACATATAGAATACCTAATGTGTTTCAGCAGTAAGTGATTCAGTAAAAAATGCAGTTGGGATGAAGTGATCATTTTCACTTTGGAACATGAACTTCCAGGGAAAATCTCATGCAGCTCCTGATATCCTCAGTGAAGCTGCAACTGAAAACAACACCTACGTAGCAAGTTTAAACACAGTGGATCTGCTATGCTTCTGTTCTCACAGTTGTCGTACGCTGGTCAAGTTACAAGCTTTTATCCTAGTTCAAAAGGAGCGTGTGATCTTATTTGTTACCCTGTTGAGCTACTGTAGAACTGAGGAGCTTACCTTGGTCACTGCTGCTCATCGGTCAGTGCTGTTTTATCAAAATCATCCAGATATTTCTCCTCTAGAAGAATGACCCATACAGAAGTTTTGCTAACTCAAAATAATTTCAGAGATATGTAGATATAAAGAAAATTCTTTTTAAAGCAATGGGTTCAATTATAAACGATGCTTGTGAATATGCAAACAGATCTATCACAATTTTTCAGGAAACATTTTTTCTATATGGACTTAAGTACGCAAAAATTCAGCCAAACAAAAGGATTCTTCCCAGGCTTTGAGTGCAAAGCTTTATGCAGAAACCTTCACGCTGCCTTGCCCGTAGGTTGTCTAACAGCTGAAAGCCCCCGGGAAGCCTGACAGGTTTTCTGCCTTGTACGTGTGGTTGCCCTCCCAGCCAGCTTGAATAGCAGTAAGTTGAGGGAAGCTGTTTGGTCACTGAGAGAGACAACAGTCCAGGTAATGCTCACCGAGTCTAAATTGGGAAACGAAGCCCCGATTCTCCAGTCTCTAGCCACAGCTATCACATCCCACTGCCGTACGGCTGATGTGAGCTGCAAGGGGCAGAGGAATGAGGCTTCCCAGGTCAGTCCCAGGTCAGCCCCAATGAATGTGAGAGATGTCCTCAGCCAACACCAGACTTTGAGGCTCTAACAGAATAAATGCCCATAAAAGAATTCGCCGGCCCAAACACACAGAGAAGCTTTTTGCATGATGCAGCAGGATGGTGAGCTACAAAAAGTCTTAGTAGAAGACACCTAAGGACAAAATACTCTTAACCGGATTAAGCACTTCAGGACTACATTTAGCTAAGTGCTTTTTGTCTTGTTATGAGCCAGAGCTAAATATAGTAACCAGAATACTTAAGAATAGTTTCATAAGGGTTGTGTACAGTCCTCAGCAAGATAAGGCACTTAGGACTACTGACAGCAGTATGTCTGCATGTTAAGAGTATTTTAAATAGCTCCAGATAGAAACTCTTTGACCTTAACTGTATTAACCAGAGGGATCAAAATTTATTTATTGCCTCATGAAAATCCTCTCCTGCAGCAGTGGAGAGAAGGATTCCGGAACTCTATGAGCAGGTAAAGAGAGAGGACACTTGGAGGTGCTGCTAGCATCATTTTTCACCCCCACCTACAATAGGTGAGGATCAGCTTTCTCACAAAGAAATGCACATCCATCACTGCCTTAATGCCCTCTGTAAAGAGAAAAGATTTTTTCTTCCCTTGTACAGGGAGTCTCAAAAAACACTCATAGCTTTTTAAGGGCAAGTTATACTTTAGACTTGTGAAATATCACAGTATTTGAAGTTGTTTCCAGGGTTATAGAAAGGGTAATGTAGTATGACAGCCTTAACAAGACAAATGGACTCCTCAGACACCGAGCTAATAGTTAAAGCACTATTCCATGCTATCTGCAATATTCTGGCACATTTTTTATTGAAGAGAGAATGGGAGAGGGAATTTTTAAAAAATTCTTTGTTTTGCAGAACTGTCTGACTTCAGGAGCTATCTAAAACCGCAAACTTTTGACTAAAGAAAATGTTTATTTATTGGCTTGCTGCAAATCATCAAAATATTAGCATTACCTTAGGATAACTCTTAATGGAACATCACATTAGTAAGAATTATCCTGAAACCAACAGTTCCTATGAATGCTTCATTATAGCTTTAATTTTAATTATTTGGTTATGTTACTGACGGCAAGGCAAAGATCACTCTATGAGTGTAATGCTGCACATTTCTTTGTGATCAGCAACAAATAAAGCTTTCATCAGTCACCTAAAAAGGGTCCCTGAACCCAGCTAATTTGATTGCTTTTCCCAACTATATCAGCTGGTCTAATTAAAAATATTCTCTATGCATAAAAACTTTGTTGTGCTTGTATTTAAATTTTCATAAAATTTTGCATTTGAGTAATGTACGGCAGTTAGGGAGTCTTCAAATCTATACTGTAGGAAATATTTTAATTATGGAAATGTGCTGTGCTAATAATTTCCACAGATTTTACATGCAACGAATTCAGCAGAGAGCTCTCAATTACAAGATCCAGCACTTTGTGGCACAATGCAGTCATAAATAAGAGAGTTAATGCATTCTCCAGCAATACGATTTATATGTCAATATGCCAATGTTTCATTCTTCTTGAAGCAACAGGAGGGCATGACTGTGGTTGACAGCTGAACAGCTGATTTAATTTTTAAAAGGCAGAATTTAACCTTTTCAGTAAAGTGCTACTGATTCAATTATAAGATGCTAATGTAAATGACATTTGAAAAACCAAACAGTGCCACTGAATCTTTATGGCAGTTCACAGAAGTGATCTTTATGAGAATCTTTATGATCACAGAATCTTTATGATCACAGACATGATCACCACCTCCGTTCACGCACCGGAGCCCCGAAGCCCCGCCGCCTGTCCTGTGCCACCTGCCGCTGAGCCACCCGGACCTTCGCCCGTCGCACAGAGGAAAGCCACGGCAGTGGCTCTCCCAGCCCTCCGCTGCTAAAGTCTTTCTCTTATACTGAGCAGACTCGACAACAAACTTACCCACCTTTGGGACAAATGTTTCTGGACAGGCTTTGTCCTAGCGCTACAGCAAGTAGGCAATAGCAGCAGTAGCTGCTCTGCACAGCTACAGCGTTACCCTCTGCCGCAGTACCCCATACGGCACTGCCTCGCCGCTGCCGCGTCACAGCTCAGCGTGAAAGCACGACGCGGAAATGCAAAGACTTAAAACAGATGTGGCAAAGGAGTTGCATCTCTGCATTATTTGACCTGCTTGCTTAATTTTTTTCTACTTGTATTTTACCCTCTCCTTTCCTTGCCATGCCTTGCCTTCTGCTGTTCTTCACTCTTTCTCGCTCTTCTTTCACTTCTCCCCCTTACTTGATATCCATTGGTTTGCAATTCAGAGAATTGGATCTTTCTTGAATGTGGTTTCCCTCCATCTTGTTGTTTCTTATGTCATCTGCCTTCACCTTTCCAATGCTTTTCCTTCTCCGTGTTCTTCACTTTCCTCTTCTCAAGAGAGGAAAAGATGTTATAATGATCTCAGTATTGACAATCAGTCAGCCATTTAACTGCGGGAACTCTTGGCTTGCCCAGGTCTGAGGCATGCACAACTGCCAAATTCTGTTTAGGGCCGCACTGCCTTAGTGATCAGGCTGGTGGGGAGCAGATGGGTGTCTTCAACACTGTTGGCTCCCACGCCACCTTGGTCCAGGCCCAGGAGCACTGGTCCCGTCCTGCCCGATAGCTCCTAATTCCAGTTGCAGACCCTTTGCCTCTTTGGAGGAACTGGGATCCCCATCCGTTCAGCGGCAGAGCTGCGCAGCACCATCCTTCACAGAACCACCACCCTACATCTCCACTGCGGGATGGCGGAGGGGCACGGTCCCATACAGCACACTCAGCTGGGGCAGCTAAGACGCAGCTCCACTCTTTGGGGGTGTCAAGGCAGGGCGACATGCCACGACTGTACCTGTATTTTCACACAGCATCTTTGTTTACTGGAACATGGGTAATGGTGGTGAATCGGTGAGGGAACCAAACATTCTGTCCTCTTTTGTTAATCTGTCAGAAGTGGACTTTTTGTGCCACTATTGTAACTGTTGCATCTCAATGCACTCACTTATCTACAGCATATGCTCCCCTGCTTTATTGAGCTCTAAATTTAGCTTGTTACCTGTGACAGATTTATGACTACATTCATTATAGCAGTAACAGCTTCAGACAGAAGCTAAGAGGTGCCCAAAGAAAATGGATTATACAAAACAATTACACCATAAAAAAGGCTGTATCAGAACACTGTGATTCAGCACAGAAATGAAATGAAAGATACAGGGAGGAACAATGGTGGTGTGTTGGTTTTTTTGTGTGGTTTTTTTTTTAACCAGGATATGCTGTTTTCTGACAAAAGAAAGGGGGAAAAGGATTAAAAACTAACAGACACTGAAAAAGAAAAGATCATTACTGGAACATTTTGTTCTCTATGATTTTTGTCAGATCCTGGAGAAAATAGCTGGCCAAGTTTGTTCTGTTCCAGCAAATTACTGAACCTTGCAGGTACAAGATATGACACTGTAGAATATTATTTAAAATGTCTCCAGGGTTTCTATAACAAGAAGGGCATGCATTTAATTAATTCTATCAATTTGTCTAATAGCCCCTTAAAATTCTCAAACCATGGCAAAAGGCAGAACTGCTGATTTGCAACCCTAAGTAATACAAAACTATACTTGGACTGGCACAAGCAGGGTAGGATAAAAATGCATATATGCATAAATGCAAATACTACTTCTGCAGTCTTGGATGAATACCTGTGTTCACTTGTATCTGTTCAGTTACTAAAGGAAAGGTTGTGTTGTAGTATGAAATGATGATATCTAACCTATAAACAATTCTTTAACACACCTGACTCAGTCAGACATAGAGCCAAATAATCCTCAAATAATAACATAGTTTTCCCTCGTGTAGGATGGGAGCAAAGGCAGTTGTCCGTAGTTAATCCTTCAGCAGAAATTGAGATGTGTGTTTTCATGGGACTATTTCCAGGAAAGGCACGTAGAGCTAAAGAGAAGGCAGCAATATTGAAATCTAAGAGTCAGAAGTCCTTTGAACAGAATGTGCTCCAAAATTTCCAGCAAAAACGAATGCTCTTGAAGCTCTGCTTCTGCTTATGGCTGATCCTGATGGTGCAAATGCATGTGTGTGTGGGTGGGTGCATAGACACGCACATATAAACACACATTTTACTTCAGAGCAATTTGCAAAAAAATACCAAGAGCAATTTCTACCAAGGAAAGCAGTAGTGACGTTCAGGACGACTCCTGCACCACTCACCTCCTGATGTTGGAAGTTAAGTAACCGTTCTTGCGGGGTGCATGCAACGGGAAGGTGAGCAGAGATCCCTCTGTCATGCCTCAGGCCACTTTCTACCATACTCACTTCTCTGGCAAATCACAAAGGAGGGTGTGTGTGTGGAGGGTTAACCCAATAAATTTCAGCAATTAAAAGAATGGTTCAACAAGCTAAAAAAACCCCCAGCGCTATTGATTCTGCAGCTTAAGCAATATGGACAACATCTGACCATAAACCCACGGCTGAAATTCTGGCTCATTTCAGGGTTTCATTCAGAATAGTTTCAACACTATCAGAGCAAACCAGCTAGGAACATTTTTAAAAGAAATCAATACTCTCTGCTAACTCGACAGTGTTGGCTTCTGCACCTACTGCAGAACTGCCTATAAAGCGGGTGCTGGGCACCCTGGCACCCTGTGCTCCATTTTCAGGGATCACCAGCTGGAGCTTCTCCCTGGGAGGTGCTGTGCATTACTCCCACTAAGAGGACATAGCTTGCATCAACTGTATTTATGGCATTAAGTGAGGTCATTGGGTCCTTTTATGGTTTCGGATTTTGTTTTGGCAACTATGTAGATACTAGGACAAACAGGTCAAAGCTGTCTTTTTGAATGTGTTACACTGAAATCCCTCTTGTAATTCCTCTTCTATTTACTAGGGGTGAAACTCATCCCAAGCAGACAGCTACATAAAGTCCATGTGTCATTAAACTACTACTTTTATGCCTTATGCTCTCCCTGTGCACAGAATAAATGTAATCATTAGACAACAAAGAAAATCAGCTATCTAATTAAACTAAATACCTTCTCCTCTACTTTTCTCAGCAAAGAACACTCCCAGAAAGTACCAGTTAATTGAAAGAGGCAACAGTAGCATTCATGTCCTTAGCCGGCCTCTTTTTCTCCTCAAACAATACATTTTTTGCTTTGTTTCTTCTTTGCCTTTCTCAGTCTTGTATATAAAATGCATTTCAGATGCTTGAGGATGGTACAGAAGAGGAGATGAGCACTTGCGCTTTGTGTTTGCTTGTGCTGGAGGTTGAACTCACAATGCAAAAGTAGGCGCAAGGGCTGCTTGCCTTGCACGGTAAAAGCAGGGGCCTTCAAATGGGTCAGGAATGGGTCCTAGGTGGTTCCAGGACCACAATTCCAAAGTGCTCTGCTCCGGTGAGAAGAAAAACGCTGTGTATGCCTTGGCTTCAAAGTCCCTCTGCTCACAAGTTGCAGGACCAGCAGATGGTGGGAGCTATTTGTGGACTGGAGGATTTTCTTTCAAACTCGAACATGTCCTGTCTACGTACAGTAGTCCCTTGGCCATTGCCCTACAAATGTGCCTCAGCTCACTTCAAAGCCCAATAGCAACCACAGTCGATCTTGGAGTCAGGATGCACCTGTGAAAGTGATGGACACTCCTATCACCCGTGAAAGCAAGAAGAGTCTACCAACTCCCCAGCCCATTTAATGAGAGGGGCCTGATACTATCAGGACTCTTCCACTACAGGACCAGATGTTAGCATAGTTGATCCACACCTGCCCAGTAGGTCTGCCCCTTTCCGGCATGCAGAGAGTGACTGTACGTGACACAAATCAGAGCCTCCTGGAAGCACACGGCTTGCTAGACCTGTGCTGCCCTGTCCACACTCAGTGCTACATCCCTGGACCCCCCTCCAAGAATGGGCAACTCAGCTGCTCCTTTGCTGCTGTTGGGCAACATGTGGGAAGGCAGCTGGATGCTGTACAGTCTGCAGATAGCCGGCTATCCTTGGCTCTGTCATTTCTGCACTTCCTTAGACCTGCTTGGTCCTCTACACGGTCTGGGGAGCCCTTTGGCTGGTGAAGTGGGAGGTCTGCGAAGTCTGGTTCTTCTTCAGTGTCCTTTGATTTCTGCTGAACAACATCTACTTTCTGATGCTTTGCAAGCAGCTTGCTTCCATCCTTTCTCTCCTCTAAAGCTTTTACATCAGGAAGCCTCAGCACACTCTGTAAACACAGTGGTATCCTAGTTGTACAAGTGAGGAAACAGGGGCACACATTTTACTTCTGTCTCTTTTTACAAGTGTCCCAGTTTTGGGAAGCTGAATTTGAAACAGTAAATGCAGTTACAGCCTAATTTTCAGTAATGCTGAAACTCAGCATAAGCACCTACAAATAATGCACATTTTGGAAAAGCTCGACCTAAATCATTGACCCAAGGTCACGCAGCACAGTTAAGAAGTGAATCCAGATGTCCTCATGATCAGCTCTGTCTATTGGCATTCAGTCAAGTCTTCCCTCCTAAAGTAAGCTTCCTGAAGCATCAGACTATAGTCTTAGAACTCCCTTAAATATGCAGCACTGGTAAGAACTGGTTTTCAAATGAAGGAGGGGAAAAAAACCCAGTTCATTATTTTTTCCTCAAGTGATCACTGACTGACCAATGGAAGGGCAGCTCAGAGTCATTTGATCTCAAACTTCTTCCTATAAATAAAAAAAAAGGAAGATTCTTCTCCCTTTTCAAACAACATGAAGAAAAAAATGTTCTGCCTCAGTAATCCTAGACCTGAGTAATTTAATCTGCTCTCTGTTGCAATCTGTTTCCCATGTGTATCACCAGCCTGGAATTTCTGGAACTCAATACATAAGGAAGCTATTCAAAAAAAGGAAATAGTATGACAAAAGGATTAGAGATAGGTCTGAATCAGACTGAAAGCCTCCCTACACCAGAGGAGAATTCAGCTCCTGATCCAGAGTTCAACTTCCTGACTTCAGCCCAAATCTCAAACCCAAAGACTACCAAAATGATGGAATTCCCCAGAACCAGCCCACCTCTCACTTCTGGTTCAGAGACAGAAGAAATGAGAACGCAGGTTGAGGAGACCTGCGGTGGTATTGCAGCAGAAGTGGAACAGCACTAGCTGTCCGAACAGTTAAACTGCCCTATAGAACAGAATAGACGATTTCAGTTGGAGGGCACCTACAATGATCATCTAGTCCCACTGCCTGACCACTTCAGGGCTGGCCAAGTTAAAGCATCTTACTAAGAGCATTGTCCAAATGCCTCTTAAACACTGACAGGCTTGGGCATTGATTACCTCTCTAGGAAGCCTGTTCCAGTGGTTGACCACCCTCTCGGTAAAGAAATGCTTCTTAATGTCCAGTCTATATCAAAGGCCTGTGAGAAAATTATAAAGAGCTTTAGTAGTTAAAATTCAAAGTCTCCCATGCAAGCTTACTTAGAATTTTACCTACTTATCCATTAAATGAATATCAAAGGATTCACTGCAGCTGAGCTAACTGACCTCGTTTTACATCTTTGGCTTCATGCATTCAAGTTCAAGCATAAGAAACTTCTTTAGCCTCTTGGTGTGTTTAATTCTGGAGCATTCCAGGTATAATGTGCACATAAGTCAAAAGGAATTTAAACAAAGCCCTTACATTTCAAAATTTGTCTTATCCTCATTTGGCTCTGAGAATTTCAGCTGCTTTCCTTCAATGATCTGCTCACATCTGCTCTCCAGCTGAGCCGTGTTCATGCCCCACTGACCTTACCACTGCCATCTCTGTAATCTTGCAGCTGAGAATAACCAGCAACGCACCCAGTCCCTGTAACTGTCAAGAGCCTTTCAAGAAAGAGGAGGTAGAAAAGAATCAGCCTTTATATAACAGGGAAAAGAAGGATTTAAGGGAAAAACCATTGTTTGACTAAGGCAAGTAATGGGAGCTGCATGCCTGAAGTGCCCTGGCCCAGCTCCCTCGGGCAGTGGGAACCAGAGGCGTCAGCATCTCGCAGGATTATACTCCACAACGGCAGCTGGCAGATATTTTTCCAAGAGAGAGCACAGCAGCATCGTTCACACTCATTTGGTTCTATTTGCTGCTGCTCCTATTCAAACTCGGCTAATCCGATCAAGTTATTTCTTGGCCTGTGCCTTAAAGCTGAGTAAGTAAACACCTTTCATAAGGTCTGAGCCCACTTGTTTCAAGTGTATGATTAAGGGCTGGACTTGAGCATTATTGTGAGAAAACTCATCTCATTACTCAGAATTCCCCAAATCACTCACAGTTGTCTTGAAGTGGCACTTTTCCATCCAGTGTTTTACTTCTTGCAATACAAATATATAATACGGTTGCAAAGGGTCCCAAACACCAAATATACATTTGTGTCTCAGCTGCCCTAAAGAACAGCTCTTTGAGCTGAGAATAGCTCAAAATGGCACCAGTTAGACACTATGATGCAAAATATTTTCTGCGGCTACCAGACCTTCTCCACAGACGTCTCTTCTTGTTTACTATGAAGAAGACAGATGATAAATATAGTCACCAAATGCATTTTGGGCAAAGTCATGCTCATTTGTAGTATTTGCATTAAGTAACACTAGAAGAGTTATGCACCAGGAAAGATGTTGATCCAAGTGTAATTCCATCGCTGTTACACCAAGGATGGATTTGAACTATTGAAGCTTACAAATTTTCTTCAAGAAGAATTGCTGCCACTTATGTTACTGGTATTGTTAATAATATAACCTGTTTTCTTTCCTTCTTTAAAACAACCCCCCGCACTTCTCTTTCTCTTCTCTGAGGCACTCTTAACTTCACATCCAATATTCTCTTTTGCACTATCTTGCCCACATCACTTCTCAACTAGCTCCTCAAAAGATAGTTATTTGTTTTGAAAGCTTCAGGAATAAAAGAATATTTAAACAATTAACTGCAATCATATTCATTGTTCTGCATGGTGCCGCTGATATGCACTAGAAATACAATGAGAAAGCAAAACTTTCCTTCAGAAAGAAGAAAAAAGAGAAGATAAACATCCACCGATCCCTCTCTCTCTTATTACTTTGTTATCTTTTTTAGACTGCAAATATGTCAGTCACTGGAACACTTTCATACTAGGTCATTATTCTTACACATATTATGCACAAAGACCCAAGGCCTCATTCTGTCGTAGAGAAGATATTCACACACATCTTTTTTTTTCCCCTTGCAGTTTATTTGCATGGCTGGCTGCACAATCAGCCACAATAACAAAATATGACTCAGCACGACTGAATGTCCACTTCGCTTTGGGGATTCTCTTGGAGGGTTTTTTTTTTTTAAACTATTTAAGACTGGAAAAGATGTGTCCCTCCCAGATAATGTTCATGTAAAAAACACTGGAGTAAACACAGAGACTCAGGGGAAAGGGAACGGATCAAACAGCAACGTTTCTGCCATCATGCCCTCAAAGAGGCTCTGGTCTCTTTAGCCACTCTGCCCAGCGCTGCAAAGCGCGCGGTCCCTTGTCACCCGCTGCAGCACAGACAGGCGGGGATTTCTCACCGATGGCAGAGGGGAGACGCAGGACAGAGAACTGGTCACGTCCCGCAAGGATGGGCATCCCTGAAATTAAGGACATACATACTGGTTTTTCTGGACATCTAAATGCTGTCTATGGATTACAATTGTGCAAGCATGCAGAACATTTTAAAATATGTTTTATTTCCTATCTGCAATGGTTCAGTACTAAGAATCCTCCTAGTATGAGTCAAAATCAAGACTTCCATACAACCAGTAGATTAAATACATGGGTCCATCTCTCTCAAAAGATAACTCTCCTCTACTAAGTAGCTAATGGCAGCAGTGATGGTTGCTGCCATCCTGCCAAGCAATCCTGGCTGTATGGATGTGGCTGACAAGGATGGCAGATCGGTACCTATACATACCTGTGGTCCCTGGTTTTCAAGTAAGAGGCTGGGCCAGCTGAAAAGGCTGCAGTGTGAGATCGCGTCTCACCTGGGACACAGTGAAAAGAGCACTGAAGAGCTCAGGCCTTCATTTAGCCAGATCCATTGGCACATGCCTCTTTTTTTAACCATCTGTGTAATTCTTGGGTGAAAACAGTGGGATTTATTTGTGCTTTCCAGAATTAGGATAAACATTAATTTATTACCTAGGGCTTTCCTGACCAAAGCACCTTAAACAGTATATCCATATACTAATAATGTCCATGCCGTATTTAACACAACAAAATTAGGCTGGCCAAGAAAATGCGCATTAAAACCAGCTGGTGGAAAGAATCATACTGTAACGTACACGCATAAAAAACACATGGGTAAAAAGGGAGCTTGTTTCTGTGATAATCTGACTACGTAATACCACCAAGGTCAGCAAGATCCCTGACAAACCTCTACGCAGTAGCATGAAGCCAGCAGCAGAAGTTAAAAATGCCCATGACCTTTAGCTGGCAGTCCCAGTTTCCTCAGAATTTCACACTGTGTTCGAGAGGCAAATATCATCTGTACTCCCAACCTCCTTATTTCATGCACTGCTTTTGTGCACGTCTCCTAAAAATCACAAGCAAACTATACAATAGTTTAGCCAAAACTCAAGCAGGGAAAACATTCAATTAGGCAGAGAGAAAAGCTGTCTTCCTCCTTCCTTTTCTTCCTCTCATCATCCCTTCTGCAAAAGATCAGTAGTAAAATTCCTATCCACTGAAATTAGTATTACACCCATCCTGATTTAACATTAAAGTTTCTTCCAATTTAATTGAGTTTTGTTTTCAACAAGTGAGAAAAAGAAGAAGAAGAAGAAGAAATTAAAGCCGTGTCCTTAATTATTGTTTATGTATAGCCAATGCTTCAAAGAGCCAGCAGAATTATCATGTAGCAATTGCATGACAGGGGCACAGAGCACCTAGTCCTGGCTCAACTCCCAGCCAAGGACTATGCTCACCACCAAAGCCTGGCATCAGATGGGCAGGTGCAAAACTGAGGCAGAGGATGGACGTTTTGATGCTCAGGCTGACATCTTCCTACTGAAGCCAAAAGTAATTCCTGTGCCGTGATCATGTCCCAGTGGCAAAATCTGCAGCTTTGTGCTCGTCCTGTGGACAAATGCTGCACGCTGTAAACCAGGATGAAGGTGGCCGTGTTTATTAGGGTTATGCATGTGTGGCTCTCTTCAAAGTGAGCCCCTGGTTATGATCAGTGCTGTCACAAAAAGTAATCCGAAGTACCTAAGCTGCTTTCTTCTACATTAAAGTTTAAATGAATAAGAAATCAAGTACAGTACCACAAAATGCTTCTCTTCAGCCTCAGAAGCTTGTTTACCATTGCCGTAGTAGCTGAATTGCTGAATGAAATATTTACAACTATTCATGCAATCAAACTCATTTTCCTTAGGAAATAACTGATTAGGTATCTCACATCTGTTCCTGACAATGATTTAGGCCTGTGCTGATCCATATCGAGACCTGACATGAATGTTAATGTTTTAGAAACAGTCATCCTTAATAGGGGGGTGACGACAGGCTATCTGGGTCTGGTGGCAATTGACTGCAATTGGGAAGTTCTGTATCTACAGGTGAAGGATGACACAATCGGCCCACAATTTTCTCTAACCTTATGACCTATGGCTTAGGAAGCCTGGCAGGGGATAGAAGTTAGAGCAGAGCTTGACACGGAATTATCTTGAGAATTATCTTCCTATCCCTGTCAAAACTTTTTAATATCTCACAGGCGTTTGCTTCCTCTATGCAGAGCAGCAATCCTGCTCTGCCAGACTCCAGCATTGCATGTCATCCTTCCAGCAACGTTTCCCCATCAGGGCGCTTTGATTGAGGCTGCTGCAAGTGTTGCAAGGCTGGGAGGAAAATCAGCTGCTAGTAAAGCTGATTGAGATGATTCCCTAATAAAACATGACGTTCATGTCAGGAAAGACACAAAAATAAATTCCACATTTTTTCTCAAAAAACAGCTGTTTTATGGGTAAGTGGTCAATGCCAATGCACTGTTAGAAACAGAGAGAGAAATGTAATGTTTAGTTAATCTGATTTAATTCATCCAGCAATCCTCTTTTCCACAGGAAACTTATCACAAGAAGTTACAAAAAAGCAGGAAAAAGAAGTATTATTGCAATGGCTCCAAACTCCATACTCTTTCTTACTGCACAGAGCAAGGGAGAAATCTTCATCCCTCTCAGGTCAACTGCAAAGCTCTTCAACGTTTTGTCAAAGATGCCAATGACAAAGGAGATGATCTGTATTACTGCTCCTTCTGGTAAGGTGCATCCGCCGAGATAACAGTGCTTCCTAAGTTCTGACAAGAGCAACTAGGTCAGAAGAAAACTTTTGACAACTCCGATAATCACTACAAATTTTACTTCAAGGTCAAGGAACCAAATAAAAACGACTGAAGAAGATGAACATTTGCCTGCAAAGGAATTTGTAGAGCTGTAAATCAAATATAAACGAAGTCTATATAAGTGTCTGAACAGTAATCTCTGGAACAGTCAGGAATGCCTCATAAAAGTAGATTTCAAACACAATCCAAAGAAGATTAAACTGACAATTTATCTCTCTTAGGACTTCTACACATCATAAATAGGCATTATGCCTTCTATGTAAAGCAGCTCATTATCTGATTTATTCACTGATATCTCTTCTTATTCAAACAATTCAAACCGGACTATATTAGAAAATCCCAGAATAGTTTCCTCGGCACTGCAGCTTTTGAAATAAGATGATGATTTATATTTATAAAATTTTACTTACCATGCAATCAAATTCATGTTAATATAATACACTATCTCTAAGGACAATTTTAAAGAAAGATGCTATTCCAGCTGGATCACTTATTAATATTCATATGCTTTCCTTCAAAAAAAATCAAAACACAGAAGTTGTTGTTCTTTGCGTTAGTCTTTTTTCCATCTCTCAAGTGAAAACAGAGATTCTGCTCTAGTCATAACAGCCTACTACCAACAAACTAATCAGTCTAACACTCTAGATCTTGATAGCTCTACTAGCTGCATTTTTAACTATGAATATACCCAAGACAAGGAATTCAGCTCCAGATTCGAAACATGCGCCCTGGATAAGACCAAGTTCTGATTCAGCCCCTCATTTCTTGTTTCCAAATGGTTTAGTGGTAATTTTAGTCCATTGCATTTATCCTTCTCCCATTTTAGGCAACGGATCTTTGCCCTTTCCGGACAGTATACCAGGACTGTTACAGAATCATATACACTCTCCTACTCTAACAACCTTCTTCTGGAAGGTTTGGAAGGTCCAAAACCTTTGGAAGGAAATGTCTGGAAGGAAAGGGTATTTCCTTCCAAACTCTGAATTATTTCCAGAAAGTAGAGAAACGAAGTTGTAGACAATTTTCCCACGTAACAAAGTTTTCAGCAAAGGTTCCTGAGTTGTGCAAACTTCCCCAAATAACAGACTTCTGCTCCGGGCCTGGTGAGACATAGATACCAGGAGGTCTTGCAGTTGAAGAGCCAAGTCCCAAGAGATGTGAAGATGCCCCAGATAAGAAAGCGATTTAGCTTCACAGAAGTCCATGCTCCAGCAGAATGAGCAATGAGCATCGCCTGTCCCAGGACTGGCACCCAAGGGCCGATGTATACTCCCTCTGCAATTACACAGCCCCACATCACCGCTGCCATGTGGGAGGCTAACCCCAGAGCTTATGATGGAAAGAAAATAAAGTAACTCACTTTTTCTGTATTGACACATTGTCTCCACTAATGACAGGGCTCAGCCCTCTGCAATAAGCAGGATTAAACAGAAAATGTAGGTGTTGTGATTAGCACAAAGAGTTTGTTTTATTAATACTTCCTACTGTGCCCCTTCCATTAAAAGCCTGCCCCAAAATGAAGCCATTCCAACTATTCTATTTGAGAGGAAAAGCAAACTGTTGATATTCGTCTTTAATATATACATCAGTAGCGGAGTCAACCAAAGTCCTGCCTTTTTGCTGCACATGACTCACTTAACACACACACAATACATCACTTAATAAAATTTGATTTGAAACAGTTTGATCAGAGTGAATATTTTTAATTTACTGTAAATCGTGCCAGTGTACATTGCACTCAGAGACAGGACAAACAGGTTTATGGCCAAACTTCCTCAGCAAGGGGTGTAACCCTCCCCAGCTATTACAGCCTCTCTAATTGCTGTGTTTGCTGTGACAAGCCAACAGTGGACCAAACACACTCCTCTATACATAAAAACATATTTGCAGTTTGTTAAATGCAAATAAAGCAGAGCTTTAAACAGCCTAAACCCAAGGGCTGACTCCCAGGGACATTTATTTTTCTCTTCATCTGATACTCTGGGAGAGGTCCTCACTGCACAGAAGCTGATGGAAGTTCAGCCTCTGTCTTCATCGGGGCCAGGGGTTCATCTCATCCCCTTCAAATGAAGCCTCTGCATTTGCTTGAAAATCTTCCTATAAAGCTGCCATGTCTATGCAAAATAATTCATGGCAATGGGAGCTATTATCAGCTCATCTATTGTTCATTCATTTCTCCAAAAAATGGTTTACTTAGTATGTTGCTTATGGTCAAAACTTTGTTGTCCTGAAGCAATGAGCCACGCTGTGCTGTGAGCTAAAACAAGATTAAAGTAGGCTGAGCCCAGAAGAGAACAAACAAACCTTATTAATTTCTTTTAAGCATGTGTGTATGCGTGTGTTTGTGGGCTGAACAGATGAAGCAAGAGAGGAGATTAGCATTTTTATGGATATGATTCCTGCCATTGCTACATACTTGAAAATCTTGCCTAAGCTTGGGCAGTTTGTAAACAAGAATAAACACACCTACAAATATCTTTGCGTTTATCTGTTAGTCCATCAATTAATCCATATGCCCACAGCTGTCATTCAACAAAGCACCTCACATTGACTTATAGATCACCTATGGTGTGGGGGAACACTAGTCGTGGGGAGACAGAGGTCCAGCGTAAGCGTCCGCTGAGCTGTGACACTGCCATCGGGAACGGAGGGGCTTGTCTAAACCCCTGCCCAGAGCCAGGGCACAGAGAGCAGCGCAGGTGGCATCTGCAGGTGCAACACAGCCACCGGCCAAGCCCAGGGTACTCACTGTAAAGCTCCACACATTTCTACTTCATGCAACAGGCCCCTGAGAAGCAGCCCTGGAGGACTGAGGTCCCAGAAGCTGAAGGAGGGTGACATGCAAGGGTGGCATAGTCCTCCACGCCGTGTGAGCAGCGGTGCAGGGAGGAACAAGCCCTTTGCTCTCCCTGTCTGCTCGGGACCCCCGGGTGTTCGGGACACAGCGGGAGGGTGGCATAGCTGTCCCCAGTCCATCTGCTCCGCAAAAGGCAGGTAGCACCAGTGTTCAAGGCAGTTGTTAGCCAGTGTCACCCCTTCAATCATACCCAGAACATGTACATTACGAGCAAACCAGCCTATGCTCATCTTCCACCATCGTCAGCAGGAGGCCATTTCCAACTGCTCATGTGTGTGCTTGTGTGTGTCCGCGTGCCTATCAGTCCTCCAAAGTTAGAGCTCCAAGGTCTTGTTCTGCCTCCCTCCCTTCCTCCTAAGGAAAGATATATTTTACAGTGTTCTCTGTGACAATGTTTAGCGAGCCTCTTGGTTACCATAGTGCGGAGCACTAAAGAAATGTCGACAAATTAATCAATTATACAATTGTCTTTGCTTAAGAATACAAGTCACAGTCAGATGATTCAATGCATTTCAACAGCTCCGTGGAGTTTGGTTAACACACTTCCTCTTCTACCATCTCAATATTATCCTCATCTGCACTGTCATTTTTCCATATTTCAATTTCTCTTTACAGGCAGCACATCAGGTATGAGATCTCTGCTTCAGGCTAAGTCAAGCTGTTTTCCTTCTTGCTTGCTTGCTTGCTTTCTGTCTTTTTTTTTCCTTTCCTTTTCTCTTTATTGTAATAAGATGCACATTATACATTCAACTTTCCTATAACAAAACTGTGTTTTTAAAAATATTAATCCATCACTAATGGTCAGCAATCACTTTTTTCTTCTAGAGGTTATCCTGCACAATTGACAGAATTTTGCTCTGATCAGCACCAGAGCAGAGCTGATTTTAAGTCCAGCTTTGCAACTTATTTTAGGAACATCAGGTAGAAAGGGAACCGTGGGGACACCAACCCCAGCACTCCAGTCTCAGAAAACAATGCTATTAATGGCTACTCCACAACATCTCTTCAACTTGCCGAGATGCACCAGGAGCCCCAGAACACGTCCTCACATCCTACAACAAACTTATGATACACATCAGAAGCACAAAAGATTAAACTGTGTTGTGACACAGAAAAGGGCAGGTGAAGATCACTGCCAGTACTGCATGTCCTTGTATCCACACAAAGTTCTTTAAACAACTCTAGCAACAGATCCCAGAAATTATACCATGAAGTACAATATGGTTACTGGCAACACAACCTGAAGGAAAAATGCCTCTCTGGCCCAAAATCTGACTAACAAGTTAAACCAGGGAGCATGCCAGAAAAAACTGCAGGCAATTGTGCCTGTCTAATGCTACAAG
This sequence comes from Ciconia boyciana, assembly GCF_034638445.1. Lineage (NCBI taxonomy): Eukaryota > Metazoa > Chordata > Aves > Ciconiiformes > Ciconiidae > Ciconia > Ciconia boyciana. The sequence goes on along the minus strand of NC_132945.1, from coordinate 16,107,528 downwards.
GAGTCTCTGCACTGCACACTTTCAACATCTAGTGCTTGAGAGGAAGGAAAATATGGGGGAAAAAAAAAAGGTTCAAATCTGCAGCAACGGGGAAAATTCATTCTTGCCTTGGCTCCCAAGAAAACAGCAGAAGCCTTGATGCATGGGGTTAACAGTGCAAACAAAACCAGGTCCACTCTCCTTTCAACCTGACATTAAAAATATGACTATACTGGAGACCAAAGGACTAACTCTGCAAACTTAATTTCCTATCTCCAGGAACTCTCTAATTTAATTGTATAATCTCTTCCATAAGATTATCAAGATCTATCTCAAAACTACCCTAATTGAAAGACTATTACACAACTTCAGTCCTTAGGTAGCTAGAAGCTTTCTTCTAATTTCCCATCCAAATGTATTCATGACCAACTTAGACAATTTGATCTTGTGCAGATGCTATCTTTTGACTTAGTTTTTCTGCCTTCTTGCTATTTAGTCCCAACCGTGTGTAAAAAGACCTACTGTAACCTGTCCCTTCATTTGTTCAACTGGCCAGAGCTAAACAAATTATGTTCTTTAACCTCACTTCATACAATAGATGGTCCATTTGTGTAACCACATCTCTAGCCCTCCTACTGTTGTAATTTAACATTTTCTTGACTGGGGTGTCCAGAGCTATGCAAAATCCCCATGGGCTACTCCATGAGCAATGGAAAGCTCTGGTACCAACGCTCTGTGTGATGATTTGTACAATGATAATAACACACTTCCCTGAATCTCTCACATTATTTTCCTTTGATATCCAAGGATGTCATTGGTCTCCTTCACAGCTGTATCTCACTGCTTGCTCGCAGGTATCTCCTGACCAGCCAGTGCATCCACATCTCACCCTTCTGTCACGGACAGCTGACGAGCTCCTGTTGCACACTGGAAATTCTTGTTACTGGTCTCCACGCTTAAAACTTTGCATGACTTTGCACTCAGCACTATTAAATGTCATTTTATTTCTATCACTCTGATCAACAAAGTCATCTAAATTCCTTTCATATGATAATCTGATCCTCCTCCGTATTGACAATACCTCCCAACTTTGTGTCATCCCGCACAGCTCCTGGGCACACACCCAAAGCCTACCCACAGGTGAGAGTGGCTCCATTCAACAGGCGCAAGCCTGGTCCCAGGGGAGCAACAGCACTAATCTCTCTCCATCCTGATGACTTTCTTTGAATACCTCTCTCCATTCAGACAACTTTATTTGCATGCAACTGTTGTATCTTTTCCTTAGCCAGCTCCTTTTCCACCTTTCAACTCTTGTATTGAACCACCATCTTCATTTTAAGCAATAATGTCCTGTGGGGCATGGTATCAAATGCTTGGCTTTAGATAAATTACATTCCTGCCTTACCCCACCTAAATAATCTGTTATACAAAAAATATGTTAGATTAGTCTAGCACAATCCATCTTTGATAAAATCTTGTTGTAATTTAGCCTGCTTCCTCATTATTTCCATGTCTAATTATTCTTTCCTACAAAATACGTCATGAGACACTGTGTACTACTGCATGCAAATCAGCAGGCCTATAGTTCCCTGCATCACTTTTTTATTTTTTGACTGTATAGGGACTCCATGTACAGGCCACAAATGCTTCCCCTCTTCTGCAGCTGAAGAGCCACGGGAGACCCTTGCTGCGAGCTGTGCAAGCCTTGTGCCACTGCCTTCAGTATTCCAGGACTGGGATTATTGGCACTTCTTCATTTGTCTCACTAAGATATTTAAGTTTTGCTTGTTTTCTTTTTTTTTTTTTTAACTTTGCTATGAATAGCTTTCAGTCTCCTGCAGATTTGTTAGTAATTACACTCTGTTCCAGATTCTACTGAAGGTTCTGCTTTCATGAGAAAGTTGTGTCATTATTTAGAGACATCAGTTCTCCTTTCAGTTTAGGCACAGCTAATTTCAGTTCTGTGTAAATTGACTAAGTGCAGGTTTTGGTTGAACCTAAATAAGTTCATTCGAACCAAAATAAGAATGTCCTTACGTGAGGTCACATCAGGTTAATCAAATCACTTTAGAAACAGACTTAAACTAAATTGGTGTAATCTCCCCATGTAGACAAGACCAAAGCCAATAATGGAATATGAAGCAGGTCAAAGTCTCTCATTAATCGTACACACCTCTGCGGTTTGACTGAATCTGGTGCTTCTGAGCCTGAGCAGATGTGCAGCCAGCAAGCCAGCCGTGTACAGAGCGCTTGTCGAGGCCTCGCCACCACCTCAACCTCGCGTAAAACCGGGGCTCAAGTGGGACTGGAGTAATAATAAAGAGGCTTTTGCAGGGCTTCCGCACAGGGGCACTGTTCGTTCAGCATGCAGGCCACGGGGCAAGAAGTCTCTCTGTGCTACACAGTCCTGCGTGCACCAAAAGTAGCAGAAAAATAAGGAAAAAAGAGAAATGGCCTCAGCCTGGGCAGCAGAACGGGACAGGCACGGCAGAGGTGCAGCCAGGTGAGCCCCGCCAGCTGTGGCTGCGCTGACGGGCACAGAGTCGCTATTGCAGCGGGATGACGTGGGGCACATCGAGCAGAGCGTGGCCTTAGGTGAACAAAGATTCACGTGAAAGAAGGGTGTCATCCAGGTCGTAACAAATAAATACAGTTTTTGTACCTGCCTGACTTACCTAATAGAGAGTTGGAACTCAGGTGATACAGAGGTGTATCATTTTAATAATACCAGCAAAGACCGGTCTATACTATTTTGATTTTTATAGGTTTTACTATTTTGGTTAAAGCCATATTATTCCACTAGAATCCATAACTGTTCCAGTCCAAGCCTGGATTCAGTTATTCTGGTATAGGCACATAGCTTATTCCCCCAGTCTTGAAAGAATGAGCTATGTTGGCATCAAAACCTTTGTATCATTACACGTGAACCTTGGGAGGTTGCATAATTTAAGGCAAAACAATGCAACTTGTGTGCATAGACAAGCCCTAGCTCCAAACTGTAAAGACATCCTACCAGTTTTTTGATACTACTAATGAGCAGAAGTTGAACTCGACATCAGTATCTCTGAAATGTAATGCTGCTTCCAACACCATGAGACTTTAATTATGAACTACTCATTTGCTAATTTTAATCTTTAACCCTGAGCTATTTTTGAGTACTTGATGTGTGTCTTAAACCAGCAAAATAATTTAATACAGACATAGTCTGACTGGCTATGGAACCATCAGATACCTTACTGCCACATTTCACTGAAGTTTGTAGTTTATCAAAAAATTTTCAAACCAATTTTACTTTTTCCTCTAAATCAAATAACTCTAATCCACAGCTCTGAATGAACAGAATAATGAGCAGTAAGCAACCACTCCTCAAGCCATTTGCATTTTTCCTATTACGTCTTCCAGAAAAATTGTAAAGATTCAGCAGTAAACATGTTTAGCCCAAGAGATACGAATGCCTCCCTTCCACACAAGCTTCCTGAGCATCCTCTCCTCATTAGTGCTTGCTGCATTTGTCAGAACTTCGTCAGTGACAGAGCCCCGAGTGCTGTCCTTTTGGCACATCAGTGCACAGGGCGCTCTGTTCCTCCACGACACATCACTGACACACTGGTTTACTCTGATTAGCACATTACAGGAAAATTAGCTTTTTAAAAATACAGTTTCTAGAAGACCAAAAATCCAAATGTATTTTTCTGACTGGATAACTATGGTGAGGCATTGCAGCCTAGGAAGTTTATAAAAATTGCACCAATTTCCAAGCAAACCAGCACATGTTGTAGTATGTTCAGTACCAGGGGTTCACACTGCATACTCCTGAAATTATCTGCTGCTTCAAACAACGTTCCGATGAGGACTGTAAAGCCTACGTATCAAAACCATGAAGAGCTAGCTGTCTCTTTAAGGCAAGTTCCCATTTCTAGAGCCAGGGATTAGCAAGCAGCAATCCAGCAAAATAAGGACAGGGGAGCACCGTCATTCTGCCTAAAAATGAAGCGACCCCTGACATTTTCTCATCTATACACCAGCACGTCTCGTCCCATTAGTTAAATCAGCACCGCCGCTTTCACTGCACATGACAAAATAAACTCAGGCTAATAAATAACCCTGCCCTCCCAGGTTATACTGCACCCTCGCAGGCGGGTAAAGCACGGGACTTTTCAACAGCTTTGATTTCAGGTACGTTATCTCCAGGGCTACTCCCCTGCTGAAGAGGACAACTTCATTCAGGGATCAGTGCTAGCTGGCACTTAGGCGCCAGTTCTGCCCCCGGAAAGGGACTGCCGTGCTGGACTTCTCCAAAATCCACTTAGGAGGGACCTGCTCCGCGGATGGCTCAGGAGCCTCCTGCCTTTGGGGACTGTGGCATTTGACACAGGACAAGCGCTCTCTAAAGTGCATATGACACCTCATTTATGAATCACGCCGGGCTCAGCTTGGAAGCGTGTTTCCAGTGCAAGCTACCCGCCGCAATCAGTTGGCGATTTCTGCCATTAAGGACCAAGGCTTGGAGTTACCATTCGCAAACCCACGGCTGAAAGTCCACCTACGAGGGACTTCCAAAGCCTCCGTAATTCCCCGCTTCTAATGTAAACAGTCTGTAAAACCAAATGACACAATAACCCTGCTGGGAGGAGTAACTTTTCAACCTGGAGTTTAGATGCTATATTTAGGCGCAAGACTCAGTTCGGAGGTTTTCCCCCACCGGGCTTTCAGACAAACGCATTCCCAGAACGACAGAACTTCGAGACAGAACGAGAAAACTGCCATCAGGCCCGTTTCAGCCTCCAGGAAATCGGTTTCCTCCCACCCAGACACCCGGCAGCTCTCCGCTGCGCCCGGTCCCCGTGGCTATTCCCGGGCCGGTCCGCAGCCCGGGGTCCGCGGGCACCGGCGGGGCCGGGGGGAAGGCGGTGCCCGCCCGTCGGGATTCCGCCGGCTCCGGCATCCCCGCCCGGGAGCTGCGGCTGCAGCGCCCGGGACCCCTCCCGGCCTCGCCGCCACCACGGGACCCCCCGAGCAGCCCGCGCTGCACTCCCGCGCCCGTCCTGCCGACACGCGGATTTTTCTGGGGGGCAGAAATCAGATTTTTCTGGGGGGCTGACGGGGCGGCTGGGAACCTGCCTCTCCAAAACGCGACCGGGACCGTCCCGGCAGCGTCAGGCGAGGGCAGGGCGAAGCGGCGGGAGCCGCGCACCCGGCCGTGCGGCGGGGGCTCTTCCCGGGGCACAGCGCAGCCCGGCCCGCCGCTCGCCGCCGGCTGCCGGCGAGGGGACCCCCTCCCGCACCCCCACGCCCTGCCAGCGTCCGCGGCACCCGTGGCCCCGCCGCAGGGCACGGGGGTCGGGGCGGGGGGTGGATACGTACCGCCTAGGAGGATGCGCGTCCCGGAGCCGCTCTCAGTGCCATGCCCGGCCCCGGCGCCGTGCCCCGCCGGCGCCAGGGGTTACCGCCCGCCCCGGGGTCCCGGTGCCCGGCGGAGACATGGCATGGGCGCGGGCCGGGCAAGGGGCAGGGCCGGCGCGGCGGCGGGCCGGGCGCAAGGTGGGTGCGGGCTGCCGGCGAGCTGCGGCGGGACTTGTGAAACTCGCCTGTCGCGGCGGCCGGTTGTGTAACGCGGCGGCGGGCTCAGCCCGTCCTCCCGGCACTGCACAGGCGCGCTCCTCCTCCTCTCCCCGCTGCCACCGGCAGCCGCCGGCCGGCGGCACCCCGCCGCGCGCGCCGCGCGGGCCCGCCCGCCCGCCTCGCGCCCCTCCCGCGCGGCGCGCGCCCCGGCGGAGCGGGGGAGCGCGCGGGCAGACGGCGGGCGGAGGGCGGGCAGAGCGCGCGCGGGCGGCGCGGGGCCCGGGGCCGGGCCGGCGGGGCGGGAGCGGCCGGCGGGAAGCAGGTCAGCGCCGTCGCCCCGCGGGCACCGGCAGCGGCACCGGCAGCGGCACCGGCAGCGGCACCGGCTGCGGCAGCGGCGGCGGAGCCGCGGGGCTGGACTCGGCCGCGGAGCCCGGCCGGCACCGGCCGTTCCTCCCCGCCGCGCTCTTCGCCGGGCGCTCTGCGGAGGGCGGCGGGGCACGGCCCGGAATGCCCAGCCGGCGCGGGCGGCAGCGGTCCCGGCGCGCCCGCCGCCCCTGGCCCGGGCTGCCCCTGCCGGGTCCCGCAGCCCCGCCGCTTTCTCCGCGAGGCGCTCGGCACCGATTCCGTGCGCGACGGGAGCGGCGCTTTGACGGCATTAGTCATCCCGTACCATGAGTCACCGATTTAACATTTGCTGCTTCCTTCCTCATGCGACTTTTTTTCCCTTCCCTTTCTCTACCGTAATTATTTTCCCTCCTCTCCCGGGACAGCGGGTCGCTCCTTCCCCCCTTCCCGCGACGACGCTCCGGGCGAGGAGCCGGAGCCGGCGGCAGGAGGCAGCGGGTCCCGCCGGCCCGGCCGCGGTAGCTCCGGAGAGCCGGAGGTGGGGCCGCTTCTCACTTGTTCCATTAGGTAATGCTGGTTGCCGGGGATTTGATTTACCCTTCTCTTGTTTCTGGAAGCAGTAGATACCAGAAGCTGTGGCATCAAGACTGGTCTACAGCCTCCTCCTTTCCCTTCGCACGGTACTGCCGGGGGGCTGCAGCGGGAAACGCGCGTTTATGCCACAGCTGGGGTGACCTGGGGCAACGAGGGGCTGGGGACACCGCTTGGGTCCCTGACCCAGGCCCCAGGGTGCTGCAAGCAGCTGCATCATGTAATCCCCTTCCAAAACTGAGCGCACTCTCTCTGAGCGCACAAGTTAGATTTTGGGGGGTGGTGGTGTTTTTTTCTTCCCCCTTCAACTCCTCTTGGAAAGCTGCTCCTCAACCTGTGCAATGCTGGGAGATCTGCTCCTTCTGGAAGCACGTTCCTGCCCAGCAGCCCTTTCCCACAGCTGCCATACCTGACCCCTGGCTTTTTTTGCTCAGCCAAAATTCCTGTTCCTCTCCCAGCCCTCACGCTCCCAGAGGAAGGGGGCAGGTGGGCAGCCTGCCTGCGTGGCCCTGTCCCCCGCACATGCCAGTGCCTCAAAGCACAGCACAGGGGACAAAAAGCAGAACCAAAAGGGGGACAGCAGACAAAAGGCTGTGCTATGAGGCTTTTAATATAAACCTGATGCCACCGAGGAAAGGGAAGTGACATTGTTACAGCAATAATCCTGAGGAACATCGGCTATTATGAAGACAAGAGAAAGGGCACCTCTGCACACTGTTAATATTTCTTATTTTCCTTCTTATCAGAGACAAAGCAAATAGCGTGGTTGGGCTGACTGCCACAAGTGGGCAATCTCATTTTCCCACTGAGAGCGGGTTTTTGAGGCACGCAGCCTCGTCAGGTGAAACACAGCAACCCTTCCCTCGTTCATGTGGGAAAAATCCTTCTTGCCCTCTCTCGGGCAAGGTACAAATAGGCATCGAATGTGGCATTTCTCTCCTTTTCAAATTGAGTGAAAGGTGTCTCTGCAGCCTGCAGTGCAGCCCTGTCACCTGAGTGACGGTCACTGAGAGGATGCCATCGCCCACATATGTGGGCATGCAGCTACGCATTTGGGGAATTAGATCAGGAATAAAGAGAATACTGCACTCTGCAGCTGAGGCACGTAAGATTAAGCACCCTTGGATGGATGCTGTGGGCAGCGCAGGCAGGATGTGGCTCCAGAGGGGCTGGGCTGGGCTGGGGCTGGGGCTGGGGCAGGTTTCCCCTGGAAGTGGGAAGTGCCACAGCCATTGCCCTGGGTTGTGCTGGCAGCCGGCCGCGTGTGCTGGCACTGCCTGGCCAGGTCTGCACCTGGGACGCTTCCAGGGCCACCCCCCATCCCGCGAGCCTGGCAGGCACAGCAAACAGCATAAAGGCTCTCTTCTAATGAAGCAAAACACTCAGAAATACCACTTTACACATTAATTGCAGTAACATGATTTTCTGACCACAAATCACGTTTTATTTGAAGTGTTTCAACCAACTCCCCTGCAGCCCCTGGCAGGTAGAGACAGCAGGCTGGGCGAACGCAGGGGCTGCTCTTCCTATAGCAATGCTGAAAGAGTTTTCATGTCGATGACTTTAATTATCCCATTTAGAAGAACATACTCTTCACTAAGATCCTTCTCAGGTTAAAAAAGAATGGAGAAACAGACATTTCTGACACGACAAAATTCACACATTGCTCAGCAAGCTGCGGTGTTGGGCAGCTTTGGCTGTACTCTGCCATGGTTGGCATAGCCTCAGATTTGTTTATATTATTGGTTTTTAACAATGCTGTGTTGCAAAGACATGCCAGCAGCAATAAAACCAAGAGAAACCTGGTTTTGTCCAGACAATAAGAACAGCAAAGAATATATAAAAAAGCCTGTCCCTGCTGCACTGGCGAATCCTGCAGCCTGGCAGACACTCTGAGGGAGTAACATAATTAAACGAAGAAACAGAGGGATAGCTTGGGATGTATTTTGCAAGATCACACTCCCATGCACAATCTTTCATCCGGAGCAAAGGGTTGTCCAAACTAGCCTTTAAATTACATACTGCAAAAATTCATAGCCAGGAAATGTTTGCATTGCGCAGTGCTAAGTCGAGAACCAGCTCCAGTACAGGATCAGGCACCTCAGCCTTGTCTCACTCCAGAGTGTGCCCAGAAATTCGACATGATGTTCTCACTTTTCACGCAGCAGTAACCGTGAGGCTTGGGATAATGCCAACCAAAAGGAAAAAGAAGAATAGAGACAACAAAGTGGAAAAAATACCCTTGCCTTGATCTGAAGAGGCTGGTTCTGTGTAGCATTCCCTGTGACTCTGGGATGTGGCAGCGAGCGGAGAGCTGAAGCGGTGGAGCCCAGCCAGCGCCCGCCATGGGAGTGTGCGGGTGAGGCTGGCGGGGAGTCCCGTTCCTGGTGCTGCCCAAGGCAGGGACACGGTGTTAATTGTGTCGGTGCTATTGCACAACACTGTTGCCTTGACACTGTGTCATGTAAAGATTTTAAACTGCCTCTTTATTAGTCATCCTCTATTCATTTTAATTGTGCCTGATAAACAGGGCCATTTCACCTTTTTGTTTGAGTGTACGCACTTATCTTGCATATTTATATCACCCAAGAGACTTTCAGTCTTTTACTGTAGCACTGGTAGATGCAGAGGAACGAGCAGGCATTGCCGTCACAGCCTGCTGGTGTTCTCGTGCGTTTGCTTGCTACATTTTCAGACCTCTTGCGCTCGCAGTGTGGAGATCTTCACAGGTTCTTGATCCTGGCGCCGAAAATGTTCAGGCAGAGGCTTAGTGTAATGCATGGGAACCAGTAAGAAGGGATAGGCTGATTGAAACATGCACTTAATTTTTTTCAGGATCAAGTACTGTAGGTGCGTGCTTAACACCACAGGACTCACTTTGATCTTCTCCGAGGACAGAATTTTCTGTGGATTAAATTCTTGCCTCTGAATTATGGTATTGGTTATCTAACAAAATCAAAGTTGGGAGATGAATAAATAACTATTGGATTTAACGTAAAGAATATAGTTGAAGTTTCTGGAATATTTTAGTCACATTTACTTGCAACATAAAAATACACTGTCCAAGAGTTTGCCCATGTGAAACTCTGTCCCTGCAATTCCTTATCTATCCTTATGTTTGTGAATTCTAAAGTTTCACCGAAAAATCCTGGAAATAGCAGTGCATTTTCCTTTCTGTGGTATTATGACCTTCTCCTCATCCCAAACACCCCCTACGCCGGCGGTGGGGAGAAGGAAGTGCATTTTGACCAGGCACAACTCTGCCACCTGTAAGAGAACCGCAGTCAGGCTGTGCCGCAGCTTCTCCAGCACTCCGGAGCACTGCTGGCATTGCTGCCGCGCTGCAGGGACTTTTGCTTAGAGCTCACACCTCTGCTTCAAGCAACACCCTACAGTTATTAGAGTCCTTCTCCCTCTGGAGATGCATCTGTTCTCTGGGCTTATATAGTTTCACCTTCATTTTCCCCCTTTAAAAAGACTCAAAAATAAAATTCAGGTTTGCACCACAATCATGTGAGAAGATGGGTAAAATCCCATTCTCATTTAAGTTCAGAAAAAGGAACGGAAACTCCATTAAAGGCAGAGCAAAAACCACATTTACTCCAGTGTGAACAGGATTTCCCCCTTAGCATAAAATCTTGCATCCCTATGGGCTGGAAGGAGCTACTTGCTCTCCTACCCAGAATCTCTGAGCGCCACTTTGAATCTTTATGCAACTGCTTAAAAGGATTAGGAATATAAATGAGTTAATCACCATTTAGGACAAAATTCCACCTAAGCTTTTGAGAACCAACTGGAGTATTTTCATTTCTATCATCCAGCACCTTATTTTGTAGAAAATGGTTTAAGATGGTTCTTGAAGAGGTAAGATTGGTATCCAAATTTTGTGTGTATCTAAGGCCCTGTATTTCCTTGTTCTGGAGTAATAGTATGGCCAGATAAATGTATTTATTTGCAAAACTGAGAGGTGCCCAAGTCAGAGATCTGACCAGGAAAAAGAGTAAAAGAATACTTTTAATGTGGCTGATCATACTTTCAACAATAATTATTATTTTTATAAAGGAAAAAGTTTTCTCTCTTAACTGCAGTAAAATATTCTCTGATAAGTGTTCTTGTGATCTGTTATTCTGCCTAACTCAAAGAAGTGGGGAAAAAACCACTTGCACAAACAAGAACATGGCTACCTTCTTCTGCGCATATCCTTCCGTGAGAGCATACACTGACTCTAAAGCTCTTTGACCACATTTTAGCTTGATCCCACAGGATAATGTACTTATGAATTAATTTTCTTTGATGCTGGGTTCATATCTTCTGGAGACTGTGCTGAAGACAAATTCAGGCTGCTGCATTTAAATATGGGTTAAGTGGGCACAGGCAATAATCACCTCTGATTAGTATAATCAGCTACTGAGGGGCCTCATGAACAGAGACATAAAATAGAAACTTAATAATAATTATGTTAAAGGCCCAAATCCCCCTGAATTCAGCCGTCAGAGCACAAATGGGCAGCGGGAGCACCAGGCAGTGGCAACAGCTGTAGTATCACCCATGGATGAAGCACAGAGGAAGAATGGGCAAGTCAGTGCAGAATTACCATCCATCATCTGCGACTGCTTCCTTCCTAGTAAATCACAGTTGTTACTAATTAGCGCATTAAATCCACATGGACAAACATGGATATTTCCTATTAATACTTCTGCTGATGTTAAGCTTTATTCGTACGAGGTGGTAACACTTTAAAGCTTCTCTCTGGTACTTGCCCATTCTTAGTTACTTGATCCCATACATAGCAGTGGGAAATTCTGCAGGTCAACTGTTCCTTGCACTGAAAAGTTTCCACTTCTCCTCCCTGGCTGTTACCCAGAGCACATGTGATGTTAACAGGGTCATCTGATGGAGTTTTCAACATCATGCGTTAGAGCAGCAACGTCTGACTCCAAGACAAGAAGCAATGTGCTTCTGGCCAAACGTGGCAGAGAGAAAGCTGATCTTGTCACCTGATCTTCCTACTATAACCCAGGGTCTGGCCAGACCCCCAGGTTGCACATGTGGGTGACAAAGGACATGTGTTGGGACAGGAGCTGCCTCCATCCCTACCTTCCCGTCTGTCTCCCGGCTACGGACATTCACCTCCTTTGCTCTGCCTGGACTGGTTTGCAGCCAGAGGGCTCCCAACTACATCCTAATCTCCTTCGGAAACTGGGTAACTGGGACAGAGAGTGGCATTAGGATGGCTGTGACCTGCAGGCACAAAGCACTGCAGTTCCTGTGGCCCCACTCGCCCCCTGTGCAGCCTTGCTGATGGGGAGACCTCCCTCTGCAAAACCACGTGCAACGGGGTGCTGAGAGAAGCTATTGCCTGATTTTACTTTGTAAGGAAAGTAAAATCTTCCTCTCCAAGGCAAAGTGACCAGTGCAAGGCGCTGTGCAGCCCTTTCCCAGCTCCGCAGCTTGTACAAGATGACATTAAAACCAAGACTATTGAAGAGCGTGGAAAGACCCAGTAGAAAGCAGACAGGGCGTTGCGTTTAGAAGACCACAGGGTTGACAGTCCTTCTACCACACCCTGATTAGCAAAGACTGAAAAACCAATATGTATATATCTGTGTATGTATCTGATACCACGCAAACTCACTCACCACAAACAGTTGTATGTACTTAACCACCAAGGAAAGGCCAGACATAGTTTGACAGTCAGCCAGATTATAAAAGTCAAGTGGTGGCTTCTTAAGCATAAGCTGTGCCAGTGGTTCTTTAGAAGAATTGAGCAGCCTGATTGTCTCGAGGGACCACTGACAACGTAACCCAGACACTAAAAAGGACAGGAGCCCGGAGCACAGGCCCCAGAGCACAGCTCTCCAAACACCTCCCTTAATGGTCTTTTAGGATACACAAGAAAGAAAACGTGTGTCCTTGATCCCAAGAGCACCAAAGTCAACGGGGTTCTTGGGTAACTTCCACTGTTTTCCTTCTGCCTTTTTTAAAAGCACAGAAACCTTCTAAATAAATTCATGAATGCATAAAACAAGTGGCCTGATATTCAACAGAGATTTTACCCCGGGAGAAGGACAGACAGCATGTTGCTGATGCTGTGCCGCTGTGCTCATACCTAAACAAAAGCAAGTTAAAACGCAAATCTGCAAGACTTTATCTCTGTGTTTTACCACTAAAAGATACTGAAATGTGTCAAAAAATATTCAGAACTGTGTGGGATGTTACTGCACTCTCTACTCACAGAAATGCACATGGTTTTTCTGGGCACAGGGGAAGTGCTGAACACCATCAATGAATTGACTATGATGCTAGAAACTAGTATTACATGACAGATTTTATCTACGAGCAGTGTTGCAAGAAGTCAGTCCTAATAAGTGGAAACAAACCCCTGACTGACACGGTGAAATCAGTTTCTATTATGCAGCTGTAAGCGACTGATCGCATTTTTGTGTGTCTTTGGAAATGACACAGAATTCTTTGGAAAATGAATATGCAAGACAGTTGGAATTTCCTCATCTAAACAGGAATATCAAGGTCAGTTTTGGTCAGGGCTTGTGAATGAGGGGCTGGGACTGGAGAGAGAAGCTGTCTAATGAACATGCTCGTCATGAAACTCGGGACACATTTTGCAGAAGCAAGACCTATGGGAAATGGATTGGATTTTGTTTCTTCGGACAGCTTGTCTCTTTCTTTGGCCCCAATATGGTGGTGACCATGCAGGCAGTTAAGTACCCTTCTCATCCTGACCCCAAGACCCTCCATCGCACCCCTGTCTTAGCAGCAGATCCTGCTGGTCCTCTCCACATCAAGAAATCCCCTCTGCCTTCTTACTCCAGGGGAGAACCCATCTTCTGTGGCGAGCCAAGCAGCACCTTCCCAGCACATTTGTGGGCAGCCAGAGGAGGGTTTTGGTTTGCTACCTCCCCCCTCCCCCCCCAAAAATTGTTCCTAGTTGATTTGCACTGACTGACTTCTGTCAAGTTGCAGTGTTTCTCACGGACGTCATCCACCTTTGTACCCAATTTTGCATTCAGCAGAGTATACAAACAACATGGTTCTGCAGAGCAGAGCCCAGGGCTTCTCAGCAAACCACTGTTTAGGAAAATGCTGGCTTACAACAAATGTCTTTTCATTAAAGTGAAAGACTGTCCTGCTTTGGAGCATCATTGCTGTTATAGTGACGTCTCCTAGTTCCCCCCAGTTTTCAACCTCCCCTTGTCCATTTAATACATCTGCCTGCCCTTAACACTGGTGGCGGTGCTAGTTGGCAGAATAACAAGTAATTTCAACTGAGGAAAAACAAGAGAGAGAGACTCCAAAAATAATTTTCAAAGTGCATTGTTTCCTGTAGAGCTTCAGTCCTTTCACTTGAAGAACTCCAGTTGACCTGCATTAGCCAGCACTTGCACAAAGTGCTACAAAACCAGCAGTCACTGCGGGTTTGCTGCCCTGTCATCATCTCCTCCAGTTAATTCAGACACCATGCAGTAGTGTGCACGCAGCGCAGATAGTGTCACTACCGTAGCAACCGGTGGGTGAATCATAATGAAACTATGAAGAGGAAACATAGTCACAAACCGAAGGAAAAGCTGGCTTTTCAGTGGAGTGTTTCATCTACAGAAGAGTGCTCAAGTTAAGGATGCCGATGAGAGAATTAACTTGTGCCCTGGTCACTTAATGCAGCTTTTTATGCAGTTATTTACTGGTTCTGTTGCTATGGGAAATATGAATACTTGCCATGACAACTGCAGCAGAGTGTGGCACACAATCCACTTCACAGAGCATCTTCTTAAGGAACCGCTCCCATTCATACACCCTACAAAATTCTGTGTCCTTGAGAGCAATTCAGTGTGGGGTTTACAGGCACAATGATTAATTCTTCTGCATTTTACAGTGGGATATTGCCTAATATTATTGTCTAATATTATTTATTACTTGGTTCTTACATAGCCCTTTCAGTATTACATCTGAAAGTACCTTGCAAAGGTAATCCTTACAAAAAAATACTGTGCTTATTTTACAGATGAGCAATTCAGGCAAAAAATTTCACATAAGGCCCCCCAGCACAGCAGTATCAGGACTAGCATTTACAGCCACGTCACCTGGGCCAGTACATTAGGATAACAGGAATACAGCTCTCATTGCAACAGGGTGGGATGACCGTATGAACACCGCAGCCAAAATCTGCACCATCGGGGCAGAGCGGCTGCTGGGGAAAACTTCAGTAAGCTCAGTGCATCTGTACCTCTGAGTAAACAGGAGCAACACACCACAGTGCTCTCGCTTGAGCCCTGGTTTGTGGGGTACCTGGGGGACTGCAGGCTCATGACTGCTGGATGCTGTAGGCAGGCTTGGGGATGGAGGGCGCTCCCCGTGCCAGCCAGCACACTGCAGGAAAAGGGTTACATGCCCTGTAACATTTTGTTCCAGAAGATGCTTCTGGAAACGTCCTTCTCTGTTCGCACGGAGGGGTTATACGTGCCGCTACTGATCTCGGTTGTGCACACTGAAAAAAAGCACGTGCTGTCCTTGTTTTGTTCCCCCTGGTCAACCTGCAGCTCCAAACACCCTGCAAGCCCGTGCTTCGCTTTGGCAGATGGGCTTCCTCGTGCCCAACCTCATGCTGCTCGCTAGGGCAGAGACCCGCCACTCCCCGACAGGCACGGGCTGCGAGCACAGCGTGAACGAACACCACAAAGTTAGGGGGGTGGGTTGCGCTTACTTTACGATATGAACTCATTGAAGCTCTGTCCTGCCTTGGCCATTAGTGGAGCACCGAGTTTTGTGAAGTTCTTTGCCTTAAAATGAGGGGGGAAAAACCCCCAACAAATTGTGATCAAGAGTTCTGAGCAACCTGGAACACGAAGAACATGCTCAGAGTAAATATGTGGCTGAGAAAACCATTACCAACCCAGACGATAATCATTCTGGCTATTTACCTCTTAACCTTGCCAGACATGTTCAAAAGTGCATAATAAGTGACACCTCTCCTTTATCACAAAGTTTAGCCTAGAGGGAAACTCTCTCTTTTAGTTACCGACGTTAACCGTGTTGCTTTTGGCATTGGATCTATTTCCCTACTTTAAAAAACAGCATTGACAACTTTTTTCCACTGTTTAATATGTGCAGTCACAGTAATTAAATATGAATCTTCAAATATTGCTTGACATATTGCAGATTTATCATCAGTGAAACTGTCTTCTGCACATTTCCATAATTGCTGCTGTTCAGAACAAAATGGTTATGCACTGAAAGACTGACAATTTTCTCCTTTTGGTTAAGTTCTCATTTGTTTGCCCTCTTGGCAGTGCTGTACAGCCGTTTCATTTCATAATTAAATTATTTTCCATTCGCATATGGAGGCAATAGTTTACTTTCCAAAAATTTTTTTTTTTTCATTTTACATTGTTTCTGAAGATGTGGAATCCAATACACACTGCAGGGAGCCAACGTATCCTTTAACAGCATCTTATGAAACGCTGTTCATGTGCTGCCCCAGCTGAGTAACAAATATAAATCCCATAGATACTTCATTTGAATACAGTGGCCTCGATGACCAAGAAAAGGTTTTGCCTGATTGGTGGCTTTAACCCTTCATGCTTCTGTGGGTGGTAAATTTTGCAAAGAATTAACAGTGACTTCAGGCTTTAGGTCAGATTGAAGGCTTGGGGTTTTTCCATCTCCATGGTGTGCACTTTTACATCATGATTGCCCACCATCTCTGCATGTTTTCTTAGAAAGGACAAAGACTTACATGCCCTGAACAGAACAGAACTGCAAACAGTAAAGAGGAAAGATGAAAGGAGAATTAATTTGGGGGACCCTTAAACGCTGGCAGGACAGCCTGTGTGACTTCCATGTCTCAGAAAGCGCTGGGGTGAAGCGCTCCCCATCCCGACTGCCCAAGCAGGCAGCTGACTAAATGTTACCTGTCCGTCAGTTGTGCTGTTACACAAGCTGTCGTAATAGTCTCTGCTTAACCGTTCACACATATGTATCTGCTCAGAAACCCTTCTGGCTGTCTTCCCTTCAGTAAATAAATATGTAGCTTCTTGTGAACAAAGCCTTATCAGATTGAACAAGCCTCTTGGGAATGTTTGAGGTATGAGCACTAGTGCAAAAAACTACAGACAGATTGAAATACCTAAAGTGATAAGAAGCCCCAGTGATTTTTTTCACTGAAAATCAGGATTTCATTCTAGGGGCCAGGTTACCTTCACTCCTTATTAAAGATGAGAAAGGAACAGGCTGTTCCTGTTGCACGTGCCTTTTGTAAATCCTCAGCAAGCATAGCTGTCTGTGTCTCACCACCCTGCTATTTCTGGGTGCTCGCAGTGAGCCCCAGCATGGGTGCTGCAGTCACTCCTCAACACATCTGGGGATGATGCCGAGAGCCCAGGTGCCTCCAAGGGACAGTGGTGGGACCAAAGGAGAAGAGGGGCTAGAAACATGACCATTGTGTTAGGAGGGAGCAAGGAGTTTTGCCCAGCCATGATTAAGCACAAGCTTTCAGCTGCCTGCCCGTGTATGCCCAGGACTTGCTGCTGGTGCCTGGGCTGGAGCGAGGGACCTCCGGATTCAACCAGACCTGCAACTCCTGCCCTCCTGATGATGCAACACGTGGTCTCGTGCGGCTCCTGCCCATCTCATCACACATCTCAGGGTTTCATCACAGCCCTGAGATCAGGGACAGCATCTCTTAATTTCACAGAAGTCAGATCAGTCCTCTTTGAAAAGCAGCTTTCATCACAGATTAGTGACTGTGAGACTACAGCTTTTTTTTTTTAAATCTTTGGACTTCGGTACATAAGGTTAGAGTCACAGCCTGCAGTGGGGATGGGCAAGCCTCAACTTTTCAACAGGTTTCCTCTAAAAGAAGGACCTACAGCTTGAGGGACTGAACCCATTGACTTAGTAATTTCCTGCTTGCCACAGGCGAAACCCACTGTCCACGTGGACATCAGGCACTTTTGCTATCACTGACCAAAACACACTGGGGCCAGAGAGCAATGAAATTATCTCTGAGCAAGGTGTCCTCCTCCTCCCTCCACGAGGACACAAGATCTTCCAGTGCACAGCCAACATTCAGCTGTGTGTTTCTATTTCAGGTCTCGGCTGCTGGAGCTGGCTGGAGCAGTTGATCGGCTTACCTACTGTCTTGCCAGGATCAGGGCTTGAATGAGGGCAAGCTGGCTGTGACCCAACCCAGATAAGTCTAAGGTTGCGCTGAGAGGCTGGGGAAGAGAGAAAGCTGGGAGAACTTCTGTTCTCTGTGAGGATAGTTTGCTTTTTATTGTTCAGATTTTCAGACACAGGGACCTTAGTGGACCAGCTTCTGCCCTGTCAATTCTAAGAAGAACCAAGGATGGTCTGTTTGCTTTTTTTGGGCTGCTTTTCTGGATCAGAAGGTGAGGCCCACTCTTTTGAGCATGGGTCTTTCCTATACCAAGTTATCTTGAGAGTGGACTTCAAATGTCCAGGCCACCCTCGTAACTACGTCTGCACCAGGAGTGATGCAAGCTTTCCTTTGACCAGGCTGAAGCAGCGGTTTGAATGCCCAGCTTCCCCTGTTCACAAGGGCTGCAGCATTGAGAGATTGCACAATAAATGAAAATAAGAGACAAAAGCATTTGCATCCTGTGTACTGGGTGCTGGAAATGTGGATATCCACGGGACAGACTCTTCATCCGGAGGCTGACTGGCAGAGCCAAGGCATCCAAGATAGTGCTTATTTGTCATCCTTGGAAGAATCATTTTCTCCTTTATGTAGCCTTTCTGCCGCTCGCAACTACAAAGGGACTTAATGGCTCTGTATCTTGACCTTTCCTCCTTCAGATGACTGGAAGCAAATGAACATTTTGATTGATCTAACAGACAAGAGCCCAGATGCAATGCTAGAAACAAATACTGAATTTTTGACAGAGCAAAACTGCTTGGGTGGGGCTCGCTGCCTCAGCGTGATGGCTAATTTGAGCATGACCTCCGAGACTGAAAAGAGTTGCCTTGGAGAGCTTTTTGGAATCATATGCACTGTTGACCTGTAAAGGTGAGACATTAAACTTTGCGTAAGTCTGACACTTGTAAAAATAAAGCTGAACCACCAGGCGGTATTTTTTGATTACAAAACTGGTATTGCCTACGCTTCCCAGAAGGAGTGGAAAGGTGTCTCTTCCTTCACGAAGTCTGGCGGGGAGACAACTTACTTGCATTTTCCAAAAATCCTCTCAGAATGCTAATAGAAGGGACCTTCGCTCCTGTGTCCTCATAAAACACACAATGGGCAAAATTTTAAAGGCAACTAAGCCTTCGTGAATATCAATTCTCTTCTCTAATGAGTGCAGGGGCGATAACTGTGTGCTATGAAGAAGCACACTCTTTTAGGCTACCCTGCATGTTGGAGCACTGGATTTAATTTTTCGGGACCGCAGGGCCTAAGTTGTATTTTTAGAATAGCTTGGAAGGTATAACCGAGATTTCCAGCCAGGCATATGGCTGCATTTTGTGTGCAATTTACAAATGGGAGAAATTAGAGCCATATCCTTCGACTGAACAAAAAGACAACAGAAATCTTCAGGCAGAATTCTCTTCTCAGATCTACCCACGCTGCACACAGTGATGGCAAAGGCAGGCATCTTCTCTGCCGCTTGCAGAGAGAATGCAGCATGAAAACAGATGCCCAAAGCACGTATCTTAGAAGAATATATTTAGCCTACAAGTGTTTTAGACTGAGAAGTGATCGTGCAAAATACAGTTTTCTTGCCAGCATTATTTTAGTAAATAAGGAGGAAAATTTTATCCTACTTACTATTATAGACAATCTGGTTAAAGTGGAGATGAAGGAGTAGCTTTGGGTGTGCATTGATAAGAAGAAGTACCATGACATTTAGTGTACTCAGTCTCTTAGATCTTCATTTCAGATTCGACAGTCAGTAAATGGAGCAGAGCTTTCAGTTTTCAGTCTTTTGCGGGAAAAGGAACAGGTAAAGCCCAGGAGTTTGAAACTTGTTTAGTCAGTTTATCAGGTGGAAATCTGCCACTTTGCAGTAAAAGGGGATACATACAACTTCAGAGGGCTGATTGTTTTGTTTGAGGGAACTACACAAGCGTGTGAAACATTGCATGCAATAGAGCGAGCTCTGGAGATTTTAGAAGACCCATCCTAAGGAGAGAAGGGAGGGACCCCTGAGGCTCGCGCCAGCAGGTACACTGGGCACAGCACATTGCCTTCGGCGCTGCCAGGACGTTGGTGCATGCCCATCAACATCTTACATCGTTTCCCATGTACCACACTACTATTACCTGTTGTTACCACTGAATGGAGTTTTGTTCTCACTCTTTATCCTTAAAGAACAGCCTTCTATATGTTGCTGCAGCACCACGAGTTTGACAGCTATGTAGTTCATTGCTAATGCAGGAACGTATTTCAGGCACTGTCAAAATTAATCAATATCCTTCAATTTGGGACACAATCAGCCTAGACTGAGAAGTCTAATGTAGGCAGTCTTGAGAAGCCTGTCATTATCCTTCTGTAAAAGGACAAGTTGAGACCTAAATGCATCAGATGAACAGTGACAAAGTACAGAGGACACTAGAGCAGAGTAAATATCATATATTCAGAATAGACCATGCATTTTCCAGTTATTTGATTGACTCCATTCCAGAATAAAACTAATAGACCCAATCCTGAAATTGGTACATAGAAAATACCTCCACAATATAACTATAACACTGAACACAGTGCTTTCATTGCAAAAGTATTCAGAATTCAACACACCATTAAAATTGATATTATGATAGCTATTTGGCTATTCTTGTATGGGGAAGCCCTTATTAACACTGATAAAGCATTGTGAAGATGGGAGTTACTATTTCTAAGAGTCATCATTGTCCTCAATAAAATTCTTCTTTTGGAGCTCACTGGAAATAAGAACTTCTGTCTCTAGTCTAGAATTATTAGAAATTACATTATCTCTTCTCCCAAAGATGCAGGATAGAGAAAAGGCTTTTAGGGTGACTTGTGGTAAAATCTAGCAGGCCTATGACACTCATTAAGGATATTATTACTATTATTATTATTATTATTATTATGTTATTATATTGTTATTATTGCTGTCATATGCCAGTTGCAGATGGATAGAAACCAGGTTTAGTTAAAAAGAAAAAAGCCCCACTGCATTTAGGCTTCTATTATTAATGCACTTACCAAATTGAGCTAAATGACTGCTTTTTGTTCAAACAGTTCAGACTTCGCAGCCAATGCATAGTTACATTCATTTATTTTATTAGTTGCTTTTCAAGTAGAAATTCAGTAACTTAAAAGTTATTCAATCTGAAGTTCAACCCACTATCCTCAATTCATACCTACAGCCCTTTGATGTAGGTGCAATCTTAAATCTCTACTTCACACAAGCATAAAGCTAAAAAGATAATGGCAGTGCTACTGCCCTATGTGTTTCAAGCTCTTTCTATTTTATATAACCCAGCAGCACAAGTAGGCTTTTCTTCTACTGATAATAGCTGCAGATGTGGCACAGCCATACCTGTGACTAACACACTCAACAATAACATTCACAAAATATATTGGTCAGGAGGGCAACCAAGCACAGAGCACTAGCCTACATCACCTCTGGATTTCAGCGTCTATGGAACACAGTCATCCACTTGCAATAAAGGCTCAAAAATAAAGGAGGATGCAGCCACCGCTACCACAGCTATTACAGTGAACAAGAGAAAGCTACCTTTGCATTCCGGGCTTGGAAGAGCATAATCTCTGAATAAGAAAAGTTGAGCTGCCGGAATAGTTGGCATTTTGATCTGTACGTGTTTGGGTCAGCCTCATAGCAGCTATGAGTGTGCTTTACTTTGCTCTTCACCTTCCTCACACGCTTTGCTGTTTTCCACACCCATTTGTTAATGCTTCTGGTTTTCTTATTAAATGCATTTTGATCACCCACAAAATGCAGTTTTACATAAAGACACGGGAAGAAGAGTGATACTGGTTCCCCATGGCAATAACTTGTGTGTGGCCCTACACGGGGTCTCAGCTCCCTTCCTTGGGCCATAACAGCCCAAATACGCAATGGAGGAGGCAGCGCTATGGCACACCGGAACTGTAGGCACTGGCAGAGAAGAAGCATCACTGCACGTTTAAAAACTCAGCTGCATCAGGGGAACATCCTTTCCTCTGCTAACAGCGGAATAGAGTGAGCTTTGGCCTGATAAAATGGGCTGGTTTGGTTTGGCTGGCTGTTTAAATATACTATTATGCCCAAATGAGCTGACAATTGTATTTTCATCACTCATTACACATGTTGCTTAAAAGCTGCTCCCTTCAGTCACTGGGCACAGTCCTAGGGGATACTCCACCAGAGCCAGCTCAGGAACTTCTGCTGCTTAACGTCCCTTCTGCAAAACCAGGGGCCCATCTGCTCCGCAAAACCGGATCACTTTCACGCCAAGATGAAGGGAGCCACATTTTCTTTCCCTTTGCCAGGTCTCTGGGGATCTCCATCTCCACATGCCTGATGAGTCAAGCCTGCTCCCCGGCTCCACTGGGGAAAACGATTACACTGGGTGGGGAAATCCTGCCTCCCTGAGCTGCCCTGCTCAGGCACTGGCTCTGCCACAGGCTGGTGTCCCTGGCCAGGGGTGGAACTGCCCTTGCTCCATCCTCTCAGCTGGTTCCCAAATCCAGCATGCTGCGGCTGACACCTAAAGCTGTCACGGACTGTGGCATCGCATCTGCTGTACGCAGGGAAGCAACCGGTTTGCTTCATGTCAGAAAGCCACCTGATTTTGCAGGCATTTAAGGCACGGTGCGCAGGCACCGCGCAGCGTGCTCTGCAGCCACTCTGCTCCCTCTGCCCTGCCTGCGGCTCAGGGCTGCAGCCAGAGGAGAGTTTTCACCCAGTGACTGAGTGTGGGCACAGCGGGCTTTGCACCAGTTCTTCACCTGTGCCAAAAAGCAGTCGAAGAATTTGTGTTTGGACAGATCCCTATCTGCACAAAACACATCACAGTGAAACGTCAGGATGAGGGACTGTGGGCAAATCTCCACGTGAGCCACGAGGCATAAGCAAGTGACGTCCAGCTTTACACAGTACAATATATAACTTGCTGACAGGCAGAACTTCCCTTCCAGGACCACTTCGTCTCTAGGACGAACTCCTCCTCCATGGGGATCCTGCAAACATTTACTTCCCTGGGTGAGAAAGTGGATGTCAGGAAGACAGTGATGATGCATATGATTAAAGCAATCTATGGATTGCTTACCATACAGTGAAGGACACAAGTACCCATAGGAAATTCATAAACACTGCTGTAATAGTGAAGAACACAAGTCAGAGGAGTCTTTTCCTTGTGGTATCACTGCAAAGAGCTTCCTGTCTACCAGATGGCTCTGTTAAAGTGAGTTTTGCACTGGGAATGGCCACCAGCAGGATGACAGCCTATGCTTCGCTCCTTAATCTTCTTGGCACATTTAGTTGGCCAGAGTTTAATTAAAATTAATACTAGATTGATTCATGGCTGCAATCATGAAGGATGAGAAAGTTGTAAGAAGGACATGCAAAATAAGGACAGCTTCTAGGCCCATGAGATTTCCTCTCATTTTTGCTGTCCAACATTTCTTTCAAAGCCTCCAAACATTCCTGACTTCTCTGGGTTGGAATTTGGAGGTAGGATGGCTTCATAAATGCATTGGGAGATAATGCTTAGTAATGGACAAACCTGAACCAATGAGTCCTCTCAGCTCCTTTGAGATGTGGGTTGGCCAGCAGAGCCAGAAGTTGTGCAATCCCCTGGCAGAGCAGTGGAACGTGCCCCGCTGCAACACCACCCCAGCCCAGCGTAAAGGGAGGTGGCCGTTTGTGCCTGTGCAATGTGGAGAAGTGTCCATTCTGAATCAAAGTAAAAAACTCCCTCTCAGCACTCCAGGGGCACGCGTGGGTAATGACTGTGCATGATAGCTTCTGCACGGCTCAGGGAGTGGGTGGGACAAGCCTGGGAACTGCACTGCAAGTGGCCTTGCACCATGAGTGGTGCAAGGCAAACCCAAATGACACACCACCGTCTCTGTTCCACATCTGTAAGTGATAATACCACAAACGGATGGCACAGGTACAGGCCTAAAACATTACTGCTGTCTTCCCACCCGTTTCTCTAACAGTGCAGCCCGATGTCTGATGGCTGCTGTTTATCAATATTAAAGCACATACAAATCCCCCGTTCAAGATGGATGAGACTGATGGGGGCCCAAGTACACCAGCCCTATGCATGCAAAAAACTCAAGGTGGTTCTACCAACCAGCAGAGGTTATGGTCTGAATAATTCATTTAACTACACCGCAGTGCAACTCTACCATGACATGGATTTCAAGCCAAAAGTGAGTAATGTTTGAAGGGCCTCCGTGACTTGGGAACCTACCTGGGTTCCTCTCACTCTCTGTAAATCACAAGGGGCTGCATTCATCAGAGGGCAGGGACGTATGTGCTTCTGAGGAAAGAAGATAGGCGTTTTTTGGAAATGTCACACATTAATCTTGCTTTTCCAAGCACACCGAGACACAGCCAGAGAAAATACTAGCTACGAGGAAAATTATGACCGTGTTGAATAACTGTCTAACCAATAGGATCTCCATAAACAGTTATTCAGATATGCCCTGTTCACACCTATCACCAACTAATTGCAACATGACTATAAGATCACCAGGACCGTATTGACATGTGAGGAAGTGATTACGAACACAGAGCTTCCTAAGAAGCAAGGGCTGTCCCACTTTTCACAATGATGTTGGAGAACAGAAATCTCTGCGGAGCTCTAATGGGCTACAGGGGTGAGCTGACAATAAGCACTCTTTAATTAAGCTCTTTGAGAAAGTCAGGCTCCCACTGGGCTTGTTGTGAGAGCAGCAAAGCTCTTGATTTATAGCAATTCAATGCCCAAGCTTCCTAATACTGATGTAGGACACCAAATCACCAAGACCTCTTCAGTATAATTAAAGGCAGGATGTGCTCCTGGCTGGCTTATCACAGCTCTGAACGGGAATGCAGTCGGGTGTATTCTTGGGGTTTGTTCCTGTAGGTTATATGGTCTGCGTTATATAATAGGTTGCATTGGTGACAGTAAAAGCTGAGTTAATTAGAAAGGGGGATTTTTACTCAGGATTTCATTTCAGTCTGTGTGCATATCAGATGAATAGGATTTGGTTCAATGAAAGAGACTGAAGGGAAAATTTTTTTAAGCTGTGTGATGTGCAAAAACGCCCAACCCATCAAGAAGAAATGCATGAAAAAACAATAGAGAAACGAAAACTATAAAGGAGGAATAAAGACATCCTTTGGGATAAGGCAATGGAACACGTGTGGGTGGAAAAGCACACAGGAGAGATATGGAAAGTATTCAAAGAGAAATTACTGTATGCCCAATGGTTATGTGTGCCATTGAGCTATAAATACTTCAGGACTGGAGACAGGGGTAAAATTTATACAAGGAAGTGGAAAAAGTCATCTGATGTAAGGAAAAGCTCTCTAAAAGCATAGAAAAGTTGAAAAAATTGAGGTGGAGAATGGGGGAAAAAAAAGACAAGTTAATGACGTGAAGAGAGCAGGTCCAAAGACACATTTGCTTCTTCTACATATGGGCCTCTCAGTGTGCATGTTTATTACAATCTTACTGTTAGCAGTGCTGGCGTCAACTGTGAAAGAGCGTATTTCAGAAGCAGGCTGTACCACAAAGGCTTAGTGTGGCCCTTCGGAGCCACCCTGGCTAAACCGCCTGGTTATCCGGCATTTCTCCCATCGCTCGCTGGACCCACCCACTGCCTCCCACGTTGTCTTACGCTCGACACTCCTGAGGGTCCTGACTGCTTTTCTATTCTGTGTTTGTTCAGCATCAAAGGGGCCCTGTGCCTCCATGTGCCCTGAGACCAAGCAGAGCTACAAATCACACCGCCAGTGCCAAGGCTGGCTGTTTATATCTCCATAGCTGATGTACATTCATTTCTGTCTGCCCAGCAGCATACCTGTCGATTGATACCTGTCTAATTCCTTATAAGCAGGAATTTCACATCGCCAGGTGATGGATGTGAGCATACAAATAAAATGTTGCAAATCCTGTAACTACCACTACACATTGAGAACCACTTACAAGACCTATGCCCAGAGGTGTGAACAACTTCCAGCAAGGGTAATTATGCCTTACCTTAAGGAATTCAGGTTCCCCAGGGCAGGATTCATCTCACCCGACTTCAGTTAAGAGCTCAGTGCTTACTCCCAGCTAACTGTGTAGGCTCATTTCTAGAAACAGGGGAGGGAGAGAGGCTCCTTCAAAGAGGCTCCAGCTCTGACTCTCTGATGAAGACTGCATGGAAGGGCCCATCTCTTGTTGTGGACAAGCAGCTTGTTGGGCAAGGTATGGGTGGCTGCTAGGTGACTTCAACCTCATTGCAGGCAATTCTGTTTTCCATAACAGAAATGGTTGCGCTGTTGTAATATTTTGGAGATGTGTGTCAAGAGCCGAGAAAGAATATTTTAAAGAAGGGGTTGAAGTGTAGCTTCAAAACCCCCTTTGACCTACCACAAGCAGCTGCACACTGAAGCCCTGTGAAGGTTCATCCCAACGGGAGACACTTTACCACCGGTGTCATTTCACGATGGGCAATGACATTTGCTCTCTTTTTAACCATATAGCCTCTGCTGAGTGAAATCGGCCCCCCGTACAGAAGGAACATGAATCACACGTGCAGTCGTACTTTGCCCTGATAAGCAGGCACGCAAAAGCCGAGCACGACTGCCCGGTCTCTCCTCTGTCCTACTTGCTTTGCCGTAATTACATAAGCAGCATTTGCCTGGCTCCTACTTTCTCATTTCCTTCACTTGTTTTCTGATTTTTAGGACACTCTTTTACTCGAGTTACACTGACCTCTTTTGTGAGAGAGGGTAACATATTTTCTGACTAAAGCCTCTTATCTTTAATAACCTGGCACATTTACTGCCCAAGTCAATAGTTAGACTTGGGAATTCTTCTCATTAGAAAAGCGACCACTCTAATCAATAGCGAAACCTGAAAGCCCCACGCAACAGAGAAGCAGCTATGCAGAAATCTAGACCATCCACAAGCAAGGCAGACACCTACAACAAGTATCATACTCATTTTCTCCTTTTCATTCAGCAGTGGAAAATATGTGAACATATTGCAGGGCATCCAAACGACCCTAGACGCAGTCATCTGCAAGAAGTTCTGCTTTAGTTATAGTGGAATAAAAAACAGCAGCACCACTGATATTCAGGCCTGATAAATATCACTCCCTTCATAAAAAAACTGGGGTATCAGTTAATATATTCCACAATGCTCCCTCCACTCCTGCCATTGCGGTTTAACCATGCGGCTGTGGGAGACCATCAGCAGCACGGTGGCTTATCTGCCTTTGCTAGGAGCTTACCAGACACCAGCTGAGGGTCTCCTTCTCAGGGCTGCAGATGTGCAGCACAGGTGGCAGCTAATGCAATGGCACAGGTAGCCAAATTCCCACCACGGCCAGCCGGCGTGGTGATGGATTTTCTCTTTAACTCATGACAGAGCCAGGGTAATGCAAAAAGTATTTTATCCAGGATATAAGAAAACTTAGCATGTGGAGGGCAGGGACAAACAAGGGAGCAGACGACACGTGGTGGGGGGGGAGAGGAGAGAAATGGGTTAAACCAGAAGGTAACAAAGTACAGAAGGTCCAGCTTGGTCCAGAGGTCCCATCCTCACCCCTGCCGCCGGAGGGTTGCTTTAAGTCTACTTGTCACGGGCTCCTATGGAGAAAAATCTGCTCCCCCAACTTTAAGCTAAGCAGTTGCCAACCTCCCGACCGGCAAGGCTGAAAACCAGCACAAGGGATTTTGCTTGAAAGCGCGTGCAGAGGGTGACTGGTGGTTCGTGAGTACCGAGCCTTTGGTACCCAGCCCAGCACAATGGTGCTTCTCTACTCAAACAGAATGGAAGATTAATCAGATGTTAAAAATTATTATTCAAAAGATATTCTGTGTCATAAATATCCAGACTCACAGCAGCACATGCAGCAGCATGTCCGAACCCCCTTCCTCTTTGCGAGAGGAACAGAAACTGCTTCTCAAACAAATGAGAACAAGACTTTTGTTTTGTTTTGTTTTGTTACAAAGAAACATCAACTGATGATAGCAGACATTAAAAAAACAACCCCGCTTAATTATAATCTTTCTGGAGCAACCAGGATGGCTTCAGATTATTTTACATAACTGTGTTAAATCCCCCCTGAGAATTATTTGCCTCCTACACTCCAGGGTGCCTGAGCTTAAAAGATGGCCAGTTATTTAACAGGCTTGTGAGTGGCTTAAAAATGTACCAGCACTTGCTGCAAAAGAACAATCGCGAGTGGGTTTACTTCGTTATCTTCACAGCCCCTCTACGATGGGCAGGAGATTGTTCTTTGACGGTGCATTTTATTTTGAAATGTGTATTGCACCTGTCCTGCTGTGTATTCAAATTGTAATGAACTTTATATATATATATATATATGGCCAAGGCTTGCAGTCTCTTTTCAAGCAGTATTTGCAGTAACAGACTTGCAAAACTTTACTAGTCAGCTTGCAAAAAGACAGCATTTTTTGCTTCTATAATTTGGAAAAGGAAGGAACGTCTTACTTTCCTGCATCGCCTTCCTAGAAAAGGAGAAGCAATCTGACGAATGAATAGCCCAGTACTTTTGCTGAGACTTAGAAATGCGTCTGGGGAAGGTAAAGATGGCAAGATTCAGCCCCAGCTGTGCTGTGGTCTTTCCTTCTTGGGTTACATTTATCTCTTTTGATTTTGGTGTTTAAGGTATGTTTCTAACCACAATTCTCTATGTTTACCTAACATAAATTATGAGGATAAATAACAAAGCGAGGAGAGAACTGAATTTTTGTTCATGAACTTTTAAGCCCAGTAACTTTCAAAAAGAGTTTGCATGCAGACTACTGGAAGCCGTGCCTTTGTACCACTCGAGTATCCTTCACTGGAGGACAAGCCTCTTGCCTGGGCTTGAGCAGGCAGGAGGACAATTCGTGTCTTCTCTCCCTCCTCTGGGCTGTCTTTTCTGAGTAGAGGCAGGTCTTAAAGCAGGTATGGGAAAGGCATAAGCAGTGCATGGGCTTTGGCATGGCTTAGGTATTATCTTCACTGCCATAGAGACAACAAATGAGAACAGTGCTAATATCTTCATTTTCCTTTCCCTCTGATGGCCTGGCAGCAAAATATGTCATCTGTTAATCAAATTCTCAGTGAGCTATACAGGGACAGGAGTTGCTATTAGCTGCAACCATGAAGATGGAAGAAGGGCAAAGCCAGATGCAGCAGCTCTTTCTCAGCTGCTGATGGTAAAAACCAACCCAAACATCCCACAGAGCCGTAAAAGGGAGCTGAAGCCATTCCTGAGCATCACTGTGCCACCACCAGCACCCTTGGGACTGCACCTAATGAGGTTGTGGAAGCCTTTTTTGTTATTATTTTTGACGGTTAATCCAGCTGAGGGCTGGATGAGCCGCATCATGCTCATGGCAGGCAGCCAGCCCTGAGAGCAGCTTTCGGAGGGACACCAGAACTCTGCCAGCATCGGCTCCCAGCCCACCATAGGAACCTTTGAGTTATAACCACGACCCTGTTTTCTTCCAGCAGCAGGAGAGCTGTAAGGACTGGAGTTATCGCTGCTGGGCTCAGGGTTAAATCTCATGCTGGGAGGTTCAGAGGAAGGTCCCCCTGTGCCTTTTGGCTCCAGTCCCTTCTGCTGGCCCCCTCCACCCAGTAACCCCTATCCTGCTTTTGCACAGAGGGGCTGGTGCAGGTCAGGGAATGGGAGGAGGAGGCACTTTGTGGAGGCAGTGTCACCCCTTCTTCATGCTCTGGTGCTGGATTTCCCGTGTTCGTAGCAAGGCAGAAGGGAAAATATGGCCCTGAGCATGCTGACTGTTATTCTTGTAACCAGGGACTGTTGTGAAACCTTCAGCACTGAAATCAAAACTGAACAAGAGGGCCCGTAAGCTGGTTGCTATGTGAAAAAACAATCTCCTGCAAACTGGCCAGAAAGGAATATAGACCTCACTCACCAGTTACGAACCAGTTGAGAAGGACAGAAGTTCATCATGTCCCAGGCAAGACTAGCTTACATGCAGTCAGCATCCCCGAGCTGCAGACAGACCCTAATGCTTAACAAACAGGTAAGTTGAACCTTGATGCAAACCCAACTGTATGGAAACCTGCAGGGTCACGTCTGCTGCCGGGAATCCCTCGGCACCGCAGCACTGCGGATCAGCGCCGTGCCTCCCTTCACACTTGGCTGAAGCTGTTCAAGAGGATGTGCCAAAACACGGATCTCTAAGCTCAGAAGGGAAAGGGTACAAGCAGAGTTCAAGCTGACAGAGAGACTGTGCCATGACAGCCAAGACGAGCTCTAGGGCGAACGGAAGAAGGGACCGAGCCTGAGCAGCCCTACGGTAGCCAGAGGACCAGGCAGTGGCTAAAACACAGCCAGTTTCTCATGAAAGCCCTTTGCAGAGCTGGAGATGGCAGCAGTGGGCAGCACATCACGCTGGCTTGGATGAACGGATGAGCGGCATGGAGGGACTGATCAACCCTGCACTGGGACCTGCATCGCGATCTCGGGCCATGCCAGGGTCCAGTCCCCGCATCCCGACCCATCCCATATACTGTGGGCTGTGTCCGGCTCCGGGCCCCATCTCACCCAGCCTCTTGGGGCTGTGGGGTAGGAAAGAGGAAGTCTCCTTCCCTCTCTCTCTTTCTCTGTATATGTAAAAATTTTCTTCTGAAATAATGTAAGCAAACTCATCTAGAAACAAGAAACTCGAGGCAGTTTTCCGAGAACACTTTGGAGAGAGATTGATTTCATGTTTGTGAGGGTGTAAATTTGGGCTTTGTGACTTCAGTGGAACTATTTTGAATTGGCCCCATGTAACGAAGCTGTCCATTTTTGAATACAAATAGAAAATATGACAACTGATATTAAATATCTTCAATCCCATTTTAATGGGCTCTGTATTTCAGAGCTGGGATAAGTGCCTTCACTCTCTGCTATTAGTATAAAAGCTACATGACTACCTGGCATTATGTGATTATATGGCAGAACTGACAGGGAGGTACAAACCTCATCTTAATTGCTGGAAAGAAAGTTAAGAGTACCTAGTTGACGAGCTTATCTTATTCACCCTCTGGGTTTGCCACTTCCTCAGTTCAGGAGAATAAACATACATCATTTACACTTGTAAGTACATTATGTCCTTTCTTCCTCTTAAGTAAGTCCCAGTAGGGAGCACTGCAATTGAGCTGCCAAAAAGGAAACCTTGGAAAAAGTCAAAACACCTGATTTTAAAGCTTGAGCACATTAAAAATCTACACTGTCAGTGTGACAGATCTGTATTTTATAAATCAGGCCTCTAACCAGCTTTCTAAAATATAATGGAGCAGTCCCAGTCAGTACTGGCAGCTCAGCAAGCAGGGAGCGGGGGCATGGGTGGGTGCTACAGGAGGAGCCCCGCAAAGAGCAGTCCTAAGCACCCGCCCACGCGAGGGCAACGTCCCTGCCACGGAGCCCGAGTCCACCAGGCGCAGGGAGAGACCTGCAACTGGGGAAGCAATAAAGCATGCGGGGAAATTTTTACTCTATTCTGTAACTTTTCACAAGGAATTCTAGCAGCATTCAAAACACCGGGTGCATCTCTGAAACACGCTGCCCTGGCTGGCGAGCAGCGTGTGGCTGAGCCATGATTTGGGTTTGAAATGGAGGAGACGGTCCATCCCTCAGCGGGCAGGTACAAGCAGCCGGGTTGCCTCCCCTCTTGTCTGCGGTCACCTTGCAGGGGTGGCCCGGGGAAGCCTGCAAAGGGACCCTAACCGGGTGCTGGCCGGGATCCAGAGTGCGGTGCTGCCCCGGGCATCTGCTGTCCCGAGCCTGTGAGGATCATCATAACCCAGGACTGCACCCTCTTGCCTCCCTGCTCAGCAACAAAGAGAAGGGATATACTCAAAGCACATACTCCGTATGATAATTTAGGTGTTCACCTATAGTACATAGGTACCCAAAGTACCTCCATTGACCGGACATCAAAAGTCTGAAACACAAACTCCACAGCAGGCGCTGAAGTTGATCTCTGGTGGCATACAGGCTGTTTAAACAAGTGCCAAGGAGAAAGGACTTCCAAAGGATGTCCTAAAATTGTCCCCAGGGGAACCAAATAATCTTCCCTTTTCCAACCAGCCAGAGATTATTTCCACAGCACGGAAGGAGCACCGCCCCTTCCTCAGCACAAACCAAATGCTACACTGGAAAATAAAGTTGAAATATTCTTGAGCACAAGGCGATTAGTGGAGGGTTAGGCTAAGCAAGTGTGATTTCCATTGAAAATAAAAGATATTTAAGGTTTATGTAACTTAAACATTGCTGCTGTTCAATGAACTGTAGAAATTAAAGAGTAAAAAAAAAAAACCCAAACCTGCCTCAAGCCATCTGTGCCTCCTGTCTGTTCAGCGTGGGGTAGAGTCTTAAAAAAGAAAGATTAATGTGTGGAGATGGAAAGAACCATGTACAGAAAAATGCAAATAAGCATCAGGACTGCAGAGCCAGAGCAGGGGCTGAATTGTAACCTTGGGACACATGGACAGGGCAGCTTTTCCACAGTTCGTCAGGAATCAACCTGTGTGTCAACTAAACCTTTCCAGCTGCAAGCAGAGAGTTAAGGAGGGCCAGGGGGGAAGGCAGCGTTGTTCTGCACAGAAGGGTTGCACCTCGCAGGCTGCAAACACCTCGGGGCTGGGTCACTGCAAACGTTGTGAAGGATGTGGAGAAAAGTGTCAGGGAAACAACAGGGAGAGGAAAAACTTCCCCTGCTCAGGGCCTGAGCCTCACAGAAAGGTGAAAGGGACAAAGGATCTACGTACCGCAGGGCAGAAGGATGCTCAGGACAGCCCCTTGCCGGTGTGAAGCTGATGGGTCTGTGCAAATCACACCTGCTGGGGATCTGGTCCTCTCTACCTCACCTAGGCATGATTATTTGTATTAATCATCCAAGGCAAACCTCATTAGCCAGCCTCAAAGAACCTGTCTTTAGTTTTTCACGGCCCACATGTAGAAATAACAAAAGAACACTTTTACTTGAAACCAAAACCAAAACTCCACGAAATCTTTTCGTTGCATTTCTCACTGAAAAGTAACAAAATTATTTGCAAAAGGCACTGCTGCTCAGTCTCATTTGTCCCCTTTCCCAGGGGAGCTCTGACCTCAAAAATCCCCGCGGGTTTCATAATCAATCAGGATCCGTATTTTCCAGGAGAATGCCTTATTTAAAAAGCATCTGAAAGCTGACTCCCAGCTAATCCCTTCACAACAAGAAGCCACCTTTCCCTGCTTTCTTCTCTCTGCTATTTTTTCTCCCTCCCTGCCGTTTCCTACACTTTAATGCATATCCACATTTTCTGATTCTTCCCTGTCCCCCTCTCTGTGGTCAGTTCTTAGTAAAAGGGTAAGTAAAAGACGTGGCCCACTCCACGCTTTTGTGCTCCCTGGGGAAGAGCAGGCCACAGGAAAGAGAGAAATGGGTGCGTGAGCCACACACCCCCTCTCCATCAGCGAGCGTGTGAGCAGGATGGCAGCTCTGATCTCAGAGGACAGAAATACCAACAGCCCCTGTCTGGAAAAAGTGAATTTTCCTAAGCGCTTAGGCAAACCAAAGGCTTTGGAGCTGTTATTAATAGACTGGGATAGCTGGGAGAAAGCTCACTGTATATACCAATGAAAATGTGTCTAAGTACTTTGGAGCCATGAATTTCTATTTTTAGAGAGATGTGGGTACTTAAAGTAGCCCCTGGCTGCTTGTGTCAGAGGAACAGCGGCAAGTGTCCTGCCTTCGGAAAACCCCAAGCCACAAAGGGCAGAGGAATGAAATAATTTCCTATAAGACTGAAACAGAGCCTTTCAGCTGAGGGAGACCCGGAGCACAATGAAAAATCCGGATGGACAGACAGCCAGACATCGCTAGGCGAAACCCAGCCGAGTCTAGGGTAAAAGGCAGCAGTGAAATAGCAAAGAAGGGCACGACCCACCAGCTTAGGACGGGAGGTGTGGGAGAGCAGCTCTCCCATCGAAATCGCAGGGGGCACTTCAGGTAGGCACCAGGCAATTATTCCTATGGGGATTCAGCCACAGAGCTGGAATTAACGGCCCTTCCTCGGCCAACAAATCCCGCAAGTGGTCAGAGCCCCTCAGCCCAGGAAGAGCAGGGCTCCAGCAGCCCTGAGCTGCTGCACGCCGGCTCGGCCGCGGCTCCGAACCACATGCAGCATCCAAGGCTGCAGCCCCCCGAGGCTGCACAGTCTGCCTCGAACATCTCCCCTGCAACACCGGCTGCATTTCAAACCTCCTTATCATGTAACACAAAATTGAAAGGAGTGAGAGGCAGGAGCAGAAAAGAGAAAGATTTCTGTAGTTTCAGATTAAATATAAATAAAACCGGTTTTCATCACCGAGCAGTCTAGGGAAGAGGCTGTTCAGGGCTTGCTGTGCTCGCTTGTCTGCAGAGAGCGCGGGGTTCACCGTTCCATCGCTACAGGCTTTGTCAAATGTGGGGTCGAGGTGACTAAATGCTCGAACCATGTTCAAACACTCCCTGAGAATGGCTGATTTGCCCAATTTCCAGCTAACCTTCTTAACTTGGTGCTTCATGGGGGACAATTAAATAGCCGTAAGCAACAGGCATGGAGATAGCCCGCTGTGGGCTCTCAAGACTTTTCTATGAGTCTAGTATTTAAAAGGTTAATCACTCCCTGTGGTGGCCAAAAAAGCCTATGCTAGAATTCATTTGCCTTGATCACTTCCTATTCATAACAATGAAAAAAATACATATTTTGGTGCAATTAAGAGAACAGGGCTAATGTTCAAGCTTGGCTTTGTCCACTTAATTCATCTGGCGTAGTACCGCCGAGCATATGGGGAGCTGCAGAGAGGTGAGCAGGCCAAGGGCTGATGAGGATCTGATGATGTGATCTGTGTCGCAGTCCTCTTCCATCTTTAAAAAGAGCTGAACATTTTATTAAGGGCATCCGAGAAGATGCTTGTGATCCTTCTATGTACAGTACAGGTGCTTATCTTAATGGCATCTCCACCCATCATCAGCTCAGCCTATTAAACACAAAAATGGAAAAACACAAGAGCAGTCTTAGAAGTGTCTGTATGGATGGGTGGATAGCGAACCCAGGAAGGAAGAAAGTTTAATTCCCCAGTTCATTCAAAGTGGAGATTCTCAATCTCTTCTCCTTTGGCATGTTCCAAAATCTGAAACAAAAATATTCAGTGAGGAATTCTCCCTGCAGATATATTCATTATATTCTGATGTAAACTCTGCAAACCACCTCCCACGCCACAGACAGCTATTCCAGGGGTTAGCTGACTCTCACTTCAAACACCAGAGAGGAAATGGAGGTAGTGGGACCACTGACACCTCTGGGCTCTGCGCAACGAGGACCACCAGCACCATTACCGTCTCCAGGAGCTTCGCTCAGCAGCTTCGTCTCAGGTACCTGCAGGCAGTCAGTCTGGGTTTGGGATTAGCCGTGCCACGGTGATGGAGGCAACAGAGCTGATGTCTGTCTGGGATCTTTGGATCAGGCTCCACTTGGTTTCTTGAAAGAGTTTAACTACTTCAAGTGCAGAGTCCTGGGGAGCAGATGGCAGAGGTGGAACAGGACCAGTGAGGAGGTGCAGTACGGAGATAATTAAGGTGCTTGGCACAGAAGCAGCACAGATTTGTTGTGGCCACCATTGAGCTACTAAGCAAGGCTGTACCCAAGCTTGGTTCCTGCAAAAGTTCCTGAGTGAGTCCATGGTTCCTCCCGGGGCTCTAAGGTAGGGCAGGGTTTGTTCATGTAAGAACAGCTCACGTAGCTCCAGCAGTCACCCTGCTGCATGTGAGCTAATCTTTCTCCCTGAACCTGGGAGCTCAGGGCAGGTACCCCAGGACAGTGCTTACATAAAGAGATGACCCAAAGGAATTTGTTAGAAACTGCCCTCTACAAACTTAGGGAGGCTGTATTACCTATTGCCTTCCCTTGTTATCACAGGGGTCATCCTTACAAAGACAGAAGGAAAACACTTGCCAATTTTTGGAACATCCCAATGTATTATATATGCCCAGGAAAGGGAGAAATCCCCAGCTCAGATCCAGCCTGGCTCTCATGAAGGTTTTAGCCCACAGGTTCTGGCCTAAAATTTTAGATCCTGAGGGGACAAAAAGGTAATGTCTAAGTAATTGTGGAGCTCCAGTAAGGAGCACTGCAAGGACTGCTGTGCCGTGCTTTTGATTGGTGTGAACTACCATGGGCAGACCAACTGTGGTACACATCCGTCAGCGATCCGGCTCGCTGACTCTGCTTTGCATTTCCTCCTCACTAGATAAAGGCTGCACCGATGGATATGCTGTTGTTGTCCGAGAGGGAACGCAAACTCTGATGAAAGAATTCAAAGCTCCCAAAGATACTGAAAAAAGGGAAGCGGGAGATTCCCAGCCCTGCTGTTCTAGTGTGCCGTTTGGAAAATTTTCCTTAGGACCTACGACTGGGAGTAGGTGTGTCTTTCGAAACACAGGAAAGAGAAGCAATGTCCTGCCACTGCAGTATTTCTACCTGGAGGGAATCTCCCAGAACTGAGATCTCCACCGGGGAGGACATTGCTCAAGAGCTGCTTGAAAGTGGCAGGTTTTGCTAACATATTCTAGGCAATTGGGGTTCAGTTGTGTCCTCTCCTTCTCTTTCCATTTTCCTCCAAAACCAGTGCTGTTTCACAAGAGCCTGGGGGGGTTGGAGATGGGACCTTCCTCTGGAGCTGGGTGAGGACCATGGCGGGAGGCTGGCTCTCGGGTGGCTGTGGTCTGGGGAGGTCAGTGTTGGGCTCCTGCAAGAAAGGGCAGCCATGAATCCTCCTTGACGTTCCCAGCGAGGTGGACAGAGGTGGCAGAGGAACCAGACAGATTCACTTGGTGGCACGTGACTACGAAGATGGGGCTGCCTGGCCCCTGAGAAGCCCCAGTTCCCCTCTGCTCAGGGAGGGGATCACTCAAACCACAGCTGCAAGTCACAGAGGTTCAGCTTGCAGGGAATTTGAATTCTGTGCTTGACCAGCCATTGATAACAATGGTCTTCACTGATATAAAACTCTCTAAAACACAAACAGCTGTGTGCGAACATTACCGTGGCCTTGTCTTGATGACAGAAAAAGAAATACCTCCTTTCACACAGCCCTTGTCAGGGCAGATGGTCACTGTGGAGCCTTTCACACTCATCAGGTGTTTTCAGATGGGGAAAAAAAATCTTACCAGGTATGAATGAACAGGAAAGTTATATATAATATAAAGCCTCGTAATTAATGGAATACAAACATGTTTGTGTCTGAACGAAACTGCAGCTGTAGGTAAAGGTTTTCTTCGTTCTCTCCCATTTTTCAAATAATTCTTGAAAATAAATATTTGAGGTATTTTTCATGTGAGAGACAGAAAGAGAAGAAACACATGCATCATTCTTTACAAGCTATTATTTTTATGTTCCTAAATAGCTGCTGTATTAAGAAGCCAAGAGAACACAACTGTGTATTTAGTCCCAAAACAAACTCAGTATGAGTAGAGCCAGTGCTGGCTGCTCTCCTGAGGGCCTTGCTCTAACATACTTCAGCTTTGATGTGGAAAACCATCTTTAGGGAAAGAAAACACCACAGCCCCATGTCTGCCTGGCTACTTGCCTGCCTACAAACAGCTGGCCATGGTGCTAATGAAGGCAGGAAAGGGATTGCAAAAGACACTTCCCGCCCGCAAAAGAAAAAAAGGAAAGAGAAAAGAAAACCCCAACAACCTGAAACCTCAAAAGTTTATGCACTGGCTGCTGAGCTGAGACTCATTTTGGACAGGCCACTGGACAGACATCAGATGGTAAGACATTTTAATTGTTAATAGCCTGGTCTGGATTTCAATGCATGACACAGAGATAAAGGACTCTGTATCCTATTATCAGTCCCCTGAGCAACTGTTACATCTTATTAAGTGTAACTAGATTCATAGGTCAGAAACCCATACACAGAGAATATATGTATTTTCTTTGACTGGAAGCAGAGTATTATTAGGGCATTCCTTTGCCATAATAATGGTTTGCGAGTTCCTAAGCAGAGCCCTTATATCAGGCTTTGATATTTTTACTTTCATGCTACAGCTGTTGAAGTGACAAAGCTGGGCTGCAGATTTGTGCAGAAGGGAGGAAGAACAGACACAGATTGCTGCTCTTTTATGTCGCTTTCCACCCAAAAAAAGTCTAGGTAAAAGCACTCAGATAGCACTGTTGTCATCGTTTTGCAGAGAGAGAAATCAAGGCCAAGCACAGCTACAGGCTTTGCATAAGATCACACAACAAAGCGGTGCAAGGGCAGGAGCAGAAGCGAGCATGTGTGATGTGGCAGCGCGCTCTAACCAACAGACCGTCACTTCCTTCGCTAACCCGAACCCTGCAAGGGGAAGGGGGAAGGCAGAACCGAGCTGCGCAATGACTGCAAACTCACCAATGCCGTGGTGCCCAAGAGAAAGACACGGATTTTCATACAGGTCAACTTCCAGGCCAAGTTAGCACCAACACAATCCCCTAAGAAACAAGGCCAGCAAGAAGTAATGCTGGATATTTTGCATTTTAAATGCACGCTTCTCCTTAAAGCTTTAGAGCTTTTGCTTCTAAACAGACGCCTGGCCAGATTCTGATCCATCGTACACCAGCGTAGCTCCTCTGAAGGTGATGGAGCCGTGTCTATTTTTATTAGCTAAGAATCTGATCCAGCCCTCTAAGAAAGAAGGGGGCACGCAGGGGGTGAGCCGTTCGCCTCCTCGCTGCCTCTCGTAATGCTGCTTCCCACACCAAACACTCAGCACCTCGCAAGACTGTGGTCTTCAGGGTGAGGCTTAACATATATTCTCTGGTAGTTGCTGAACTGATTGCCAGCAGAGAGGGAACTGTAAGTCAGCAGTGATAACTGAGGCCCCGCTGAGCCGTCGCCAGTGGGGAACCTTTGCAGCTCCGAGAGGTTGATAGTCTCTCATAAATA
Source organism: Ciconia boyciana (assembly GCF_034638445.1). Taxonomy (NCBI): domain Eukaryota; kingdom Metazoa; phylum Chordata; class Aves; order Ciconiiformes; family Ciconiidae; genus Ciconia; species Ciconia boyciana. The sequence continues at coordinate 16,068,920 of NC_132945.1, read as the reverse complement.
ACACGTCTTCTAAGAGATGCAGGTTGACTTGCATTTCATTAAACAGTAAGAAAACAAGCTGATCCCTACTTTGAAATATGGAGACTTGTGGATTTATTAGCTGCATTACCCACCTTGCCCTTCTTTGAGCAATGTATTTTTCCTCCAGTTGCAGAAAGTCAGATATTTTCAAGTCAAGGGCAAGAAACATGAAGAGGCATGTGAAAACCATAGTGCTGAGGGTGGCCTTTGCAGGCTGCATGAACCATTTTCTGGGTGCGCTGCTGATGCATTGTGATTAGATGCCATTTTAGCTCGGCGAGGAGCATTAAGCGATGCTGTTCTTTCTCTGTCCTGCTACATCTGCTCTGGCAGCAGAAAGCTCTCTGTGATTTAAGAGAGAGATTTTGCAAGGTGCAAGCTTTCTTCAAATCCTGCTTGTTTTTTTTCTTTGATTTCTTTTAGATGAGTTTTCGGAAGCACTGAAAACCCGATGAATCACTTGGCTGAATGGCCCACATAGTTTCCTCTTAAGTCAGCTTTGGCAGTGAGCCACTGAACATATTCTGAGGCTTTGCTTCGTGTAATATTTTTATTGGTGAGATTATTCAAATATTTGAAGCCAGGCCACCCATCCCTTGTGTACCCCACTCTTTGCAGTTAACCAGAGGGAGGAGGGCTGCAGGATTAGGCTGTAGAAATCTGGGCACAAAGGCACTAATCAAGAGGAAAGCTTGCTTCCAGCACCAAAGGAGTTTCCCTTCGGATATAACATTATACGCCCAACTGCAAGGCTGGGGCAGTCCAGCTGTGTGCCGCTGGTGTTAATGGCAGCTGGATGTGACCTCTGGAGCGATCAGGCCCAGAAAGGGCTCGTGCCAGCCCTGCGGATGAAGCAGCCGCCGCTGCTGCCTTTGCGCTCCCCTCGTGGGGCGATGGAGCCTACGGCAGCCCCGGGCCAAGCGGTCTGCTCCCAGGCTGCCATCGCCCAGCACACGAGGGACCGCAGGGCCCGATGCCTGGGACAGGTACAAACCCACGCGCAGCGTTAGTCAGCTTCACCTCTGCAATCATAGAAGCATAGAAGCATTTAGGTTGGAAAAGACCTTTAAGGGCATCGAGTCCACTTGTAATCCGCCTGCCCCTTTGCTCTCGCTGGGAAGGTGGCTGCAATTGCCTTCCTTGTATTCCCCGTCAGGTTTCCCACCCTCAGCCTGGCGCCTTGCTCTCCTTTGGGGATCTGATCCCGTCAGCGGCTGCCCTCCGTCCGCATGCCCGGCAGCACGGTCATGAGCTCTGGCTTTGCGGAGGCTTAAAAGGATGGAACGCCTGCGGGGGGAGGAACCAGTTTTGGACAAAGCAGTGCAAGCAGCTGGGGGGTGTTTCAAGCAGATCAGAGCCTGAATCAAAACTACATTATTCCAAAATTCACTGTTCTGAGCTAGATTCAAATTTTGCAGATGCCCCAAGGGATCTTCTCTAACATATCGCTGGATCTGGGAGCAAATTCTTCCACTACTGAATTCTGAGTGACCCCACATCTCTGCACTCTCCAGTGAGTTTAGAAAGTTTTTTTTACTTCAAGCTAATCATTTAAGAAGGACAGTCTTTTTCTAGCAACTGGATTCCAATTAGCTTTACTTTTCATTTCAAAAAAGAAAGCCACCATAAAGCAAGCATCCTGCAAATGGATAATCTGATGCAAGTACAGAAGGAAAAGTTCAAACACATCTGACTGTTTTAAAGCACTGCTTGCATTAATTTTAGACTCATTTTAGCATGGCAGGTCACAGCAGTATAAACATTGTGGGGAAAAAAAAAAGGCCGAGCTGGCAAACAGTCAGAACTTGCTGTTCCTGACCCAGTAACCTACTTTTTGAGCACCGCGTAACATGAAAGCCACCCCTAGCTCAGACCACAACGTCACCTCTTACTTAACTTCTCAGAGGCAAATAGTGGGTCTGGCTGGGAAGAGTTAGATGAGATGTGGTCATCATTTACTTCATTCTGGCCACAAAAATCGTTTTAGGTTAGACAGGAATACAGAGAGCAGTTTCTAACCTCGAGTCATTGAAAGCTACAGTCTGAACATGCATGCTCCACACGGCAGAGTTTGGACATGGGAGTCCATCATGCTGACACACAGAGCAACCTCAAATTTTGTCTACAGCACCAGTGCCACCATCAGCATCACGGCCATGGGTAAAGAAATTGTCCAAGGGAACACTTCACGAAGAAGACCTGTTTTACCTCCATAGTGCTGCTGTAGCTATTTTCACTTCGACTCCCTCATCCTGACTTGATGTGGCATTCAGAGACCACATAGCTCAGTCTTTAAAGGCAGGGGAGACTTGAAGACCTCTGTGACCAGCAAAAGCTGCTCTCTTGTGATAGCTCTCTGTGCATGTTCTCCCTTCAACAGGGCAACAACAACAGCCATCAACACCCGCCAGCTCTGGGATGGCATCCACCTTCCTCTTCCCCTCTTTGCTCCTCCAGATTTCTCCCCCATCTCAGGCTTCCCCTCAATCCAAGAAGCTGCCAAGCTGATCTCGTGCTCGTACACTTTGCCACCTCTGTTCAGGTTAATGAAGGATCTTGGGGAACGGCTAAATATGGCAGGAAAAGATGTATTCTCAAGGATATGCAGTATCCCTTTTCTCCAGGGCAACTCCGGGGGTACTGGGAATTTTCTCCTGCATCTTACTTATAGTTTCTCCTCATTTTTTTAATGACATGTCGTGGTTTAACCCCAGCCAGCAACTAAGCCCCATACTAGCTACTATAAAGAAAATTAAGTCTACCCCAGCCAAAACCAGCAGATGACAAAAGCGGCATCACTGGTTGAAATGCACCTGGATACAATGTCGGTAGCCCGTAGACAAGAAAAGTGGTAACCTGTGGCACTCATCATCCAGAGACGGTCCATGCTTAACAACTGCTGTCCCCAAATGGGTCAGGCAACAAACACCAGTTGCAAAGTTAGGATCTGTCTCACGGCATGGTGGATCATCTATTTTCACATTGTATTCCTGCGACTTCCAGGGGCAAAAAAAAAAAAGGCCAGTTATACTCCTGCTACTCTCCTGACAGAGCAAAGGAGGAGAGCTGGATCATGGGATCAGTGCTAAAGCAGAAAGGAGCAGGAAGACTTGCTGGGTGTTTTGGTAGCCTACGTTTCACTGGAGCTAGTGGAGAGATACTGAGCAGCCCTTGCAGAGTATGGCAGAAGGCAAGAGTAGAAAACTATCCAGAAGCCCGGCAAAAAGAAACCGTAGTCGCAAGACTTCGATGAGTGCCAGGGGTCTCAGCACAACCCTGGCACTGCAGGACCAGGGAGAGCTTAATGGGGCCCCAGTTCAGCAAAACACTGTCTACATCTTCAAAGCATTTTGTTTGCCTAAAGCCATTGGGAGTTTTCCCATCAAAACACAAATGGAGATGGACTAGGAGTAAAGTTTTCAGGCAGTTTTCTACTAGAAATAAAAGAAGCACAGAAAGAGAAAATAATACTCATCCAGTGTTGTTTGAAACTACATCTGCCTCTGTGAACATCCTTAGAAATCAGTGTTTAATACTAGTCATTAAGAAGCAAAAGATAAACTGAAAGACTAAATTCAGGCTTAACATTTGAAAGGATTAATATTTTACTGAACATCAGGGAAAACAAATAAGAGTAGTAAGACAGAGTGAGAGAAATTACAGAGGAAGCTCTTTAGGGAAATGATGGGAAATGATTTTTTACTGGAATATGCCCATTTTTGCAGGCGATTGCTTCCATTGCATCTCTCAGCCGAAACACACACACCCCCCATAGGAAGAGGTGGAAATGAAATCACTTTTGGTCAAACATTCCAGCTACATGCAGAAAGAAGTGGTTGAAATAATCAGAACAAAATGTCTTGAAGTTATTCCACCTCCCAGCTGGCTCAAACTGACTAAGATTTTATTTCTGTTGACATTTTGACTTCCCTATTGCAGAGCAGGAGGGGACAGGGCACTGCAGTATCTTAAAAATTCTAGCTACATTTTCTTGCATCATCACAAACCATTTTTCCACCATCTCTTTTACCAGCAGTTTTAACTTAACCTAAGATTAAAAACATATGGAAGTATTTCACTCTAGCTGGCATAAGCACAACACAGAAGTAAATGTTCTAATAGACATAAAAAGTCATTTTACTTTGCTACAATGTCTAATTTAGATCTCTGAAATTGTAAAATTAAAATCTATTCTAATCCATACTTACACAAAAATGCATTTCTAGCAGATTATAATATCTAACTGCTTATTACACAAAAATCTTGGAATGACTGTATTGTAAAAAAAATAATTGCCTAATTATGAAATCCTGATGATAAAGACACCATTGTCATGAAAACATCTGGGCTACCAGCCCCCCAGAATGCATGAAATTTCAATAGACAGAGAAAAATCAGGAGGCAGATGAAAGAAGAGTTATAGAGAGGTCCAGAGAAAAAAACATCACCCACTGCAATTTCTATATTGAAGTGCGGGGGATGACTACAGACAAACAAGCCAGTAATAACCTATTCACAGGAGCAGAGCAGTAAACATGGATGGGGGTATGAGGGACGATTAACAAATATGCCTATTCTTGCATAACATTGGAAAAAAAAATACATCTACTCTACCTCTCTATAATGACAACCTGGAAAAATATTCATTGTATCAGGGTGTTAGAAGAGCATTTAGCAATCTGATGCCTTAGAATGACAGAGTTGTCAAATTTGAACAGAGCAACATATCAGTAGCATTTCTATAGCATTTAACTCACATTAAACATCATTTAAATGATATTTGAATAAAACAGGAACAGGAATAGGAATGAAGGAGGGGGAAACGTCAGTTACGCACAAACAGGAGACGTATTAAGAAAAGTGAGAGAAGTTTGACTGTTCTGCTCAGTTCAGCCCAACAGGGCTAATCACCAACGAGAAATCTCGTCCTTGTTGTTAAGCCTGTTGTAAATGTTATGGTAATAACGAAGTTAGTGGCTATGCGTATTTTAGCCACCTATGAAACGATGAAAGCTTTTCTTGGAAAACAGGGAGTACAACAACATTGTTATCCCAGACGTGAGATGCTACGCCAAAAGGACCAGAGGAAGCACGAGAACGTCTGCAGTAGACTGGGGGATGCAGTCTAGGGAGAACAGACCTTGCCTGTGAGCCAGGATATGACCACGTTGGAAGGACCTCTCCCAAAGCAGGGCTTTTCTCCTTTTCCACCTGAGCCCAAGCCCTGAAGTACAGTACACCTATAACTGGCCCTGAGCACACAGGCAATTCCAGGGAAGCTAATGAGGACTTACTGTTCAGCTGGTTAAACGTTAAATGTGTGAAAGTATTCACAGGTCGGACAGCTCCAGTAAGGCTTGACTTCTTATCTCTACTAGAGCTCCCACCACTGGCAGTGAGTTTTCACCACTGATCAGCCTGAACCTTGGCCTGTACAATGGAAGCCTCACGTGTAAGTAATCTGCAAGGCCCCAGAACCAGACTTTATGGATGAGACATCAGAGGATGATGTATCACTGGTAGGATACGACACTTTTTTACGGGGGTGATTACAATGCAGATGGCATCAAAAGCACAGTAGCCTTCTCACATGGTTGCCATCTGGGATTCTCTGCTAAAGGTTATATCAGGACTCCTATTATAAAATGCTGCTGGCTGAGATTTATAATTCAGTGGACAGCCAAGTTCTCAGCCAATAAGTCCTTCCAAATGAAAACTCTTCAGTTGTGGGTATTCTGCTCATGTTGGATATTTTTGATTTCTAACATGATAAAATCCACAATACAGCATCAGCCTGTGCATCTGATATGTTTTCCATAAATGGCTCTGCACAACAGCCAAACTGATGGAGTCGATCATCTCCTTTGGTCTCGGGTCTGCCTGCTTGTATGCATGGTGTTCAGATGGTAGAATGAAACTCACCCCCTGTGCAAAGGCTCACCACAAGATTTGTACAGCACTTAAGTCTCCCCTAAGCCTGATACTTGGGTTTACAGGGGATTTAAGAAGTGTGTGCGCTGCGGAATGGCCTGCAGGGTACTGGTGAATAGAGTCGCATGCACTAGGAAAAGCTTTCATATCTTCTAAAGAAGTGTTACTCTTCTGCCAAGTAAATAAAGATGCGCCTGCTATTTACTTTCCAGCACATATTGCAAAGCTCATGTTAATTAAACTTCTAAAACACACAACAGAATAAATCTGTATTGACGTAATGCTAACAAATTGTATACAAACTCTCCCCCATGCACTTAGTAAATATTTGCTTGGAAGAAAATAACTTGTGCTGTCCTGGACAAAGGACAAGCCGGTTAGGGCACTGGAGCCAAGAGCCTCCTTTCTGCTCTCCTGGGCTCCAGAGCTGAAAATCTAGGATCCCCCGCGTCGACTTACACAGAGTTCAAACATCAGGCAAACACGTTAGAAAGGAAACAGCCAGGATAAACCTCACAGGCCTGATGCCAGGCTCACCGTTACGGTGGCCGCTGGTAGCTCTGTGGTACCAGAGGATCTTGGTACAACATCAAAGACCTCAGTTTTTTCCCTGGGTGGTTTAAAGTTTGTAGCATACGGGTATGTCAGTGGTTGAAAGGATGGCCCAAATCCAAAACCATTCCCAAAGCTCAACATACATTACATTAAAAAGTCCCCTTTTCTTCAGAGAAGCCATCCCTTTTAAAGACTACTGTAGCTCTCAAAATCCAAGCACTAGAAACCTAGGAATATTGGGTCTGTTACTCATTTACCTTTAGGTGAATTTCCAAAGTACTCCACGTATGGATAGGTTTCTAAAATATGTTTTCTCTTGTTCAAAACCTAGTTACTCCCAATAAAATGCACAAGGAAGCCCAGTTGAACCTTGTTTGACATTTACAGACTGCACTTTTAGATAACTCTAGTCTGTTAAGGCAATTGCACTGTTAGACTACACAGTGAGTAAATACCCTTGTTAATGGCAAAGTTGCCTCTGACTTCAGCAGACAGAGGTTCATCCCTAAAACCCCATGAAATTTCAATCTGTTAGTATCCCTCTCAGTATTAATATATATATTTTTTTCATCTTTAAAGCAGATGGGCTGATTGCACAAGGCTGAAAGATGTTTGAAAGAGCAGCGTCTTCTACTTGGGAACAGGGTATGAAGCATAAGTGCTCCCAAAATATATGAATCACACTGGCAGGCTGTCACATCACTTTTCTGACTTTGAACCTACACAATCTGAGATCCTTTTTCTTGGTGTCACACCATATTTTGACTCTTGCCAGTTCTCACTGGCCAGCTACAACTCGGTTCTGACAAATTTCAAGAAAATTGCAACTATGCTAACAAAGCCTCTTAACCTTCACGTCGACTCCCTGCTGAAGCACATGCAGAGATACATGCAAGTGAAAAAAAGGAAGATTATTTTAAATGACATGTTACTCAGACTCTCATACCTGTCTTTCAAAAACAGATTAGATAGCATTACCATCCCGGATTAGAGGGTCTGGGATTTTGTTTAAGTTTCCAAGTAACAGTCATGGGGAATTGCTTTTAGTTGGTCTCTTGTCTTCCGTGATCCACAGGGATACTGAACACATGTAATGCTGCTTATCAAAATACTATACTCCACACCTACATCACTGCTGCTCAGGAAAGACAGAAGCATTACTATTGATTCCTCTATATGAATAAGATAAATACAGCTTATAAGAAGGCATATTTACATAAGTTTTGATGACTCACGCAACAGGTAGAGAAGCCTTAATGCACTTTTTTCTTCTCCTACACACTGCCGTGTGCTCAGTGCTTTGTCTGGAGCTATTTCACAAAAGAATGTCTTAACAGCCTTTTTTTCTCCCATATAAGAGCTGTTTCCAAACACCAGTGCTATCTTCTGTTTCAACAGCACTGTCACCCAGTGTCTTGTTACTGAGCCGTTTGCAATGCAAATCCATTGCAACCCACCAGATTTCAGCATTGGTGAATGCAAAGTGAATTTTGCATTGCAATGCAATGGGCTTGTGTGTTTGAAAAATATGGCCCTGAATTTCCTACATAGCTGAAGCCAGTTCTTGCACCATTACTTGATATTATTAATTTAGGCCCTTATTCAGCAAATGTTGTAGGGAAACTTGAGCTCATGCTTAGGTTCATCCCTATTCAACAAAGTGCTGCTCTGTGAGTTGAAAATTCAGTCTAGCTTTTCACAGCTTTTTGTTTCAATAGTTTTCATTCAGCAGGGGGCAAGATTGTAAATGTTACCCATGTTATTTCTAACATGGCCCAACTTCCTTGGTTTAGCATCTTTACGAAGAAGCCTTAACCACAGCATCCAGCTCAAAAAGATCAAAACCACCCCAGACCTCCCCCCCCAAAACAACCAAACAAAACCACCCCAAACAAAATTAACAGCTTCAGCATGCAGTTATGGGTAGCTGGAGGATGTCAGACCGTCAGAACTGCCACAGAAATACCTTCTGGTAAAGCCCAATGAGAACTTACAGTTAAGCGAGCGAGACGAAGCCAGGCTGCAGAACTGTCCCCCGCATGCCGGCGGGAGCAGGGTGCCTGCCTCCCCACTTTCCAGGAACAAATCCTGGCTTGTGTAAACACAGCCGCGCTTGCGAGAGCCAGCAGTAGCTCACATGCGACCGGCGGCCCCTTCAGTGTGAGTTCTCTTGTAATGATGATAAAGATCTAGACAGTGGAAGTGTTATTTAAAACTAAATTCCTCCAACAAACCCTTGGTCCAGGGCAGGGCAGGCCAAGCAATCAGTGACCAGCTGGCTTTTCAGAACACACTCTGCACGGCATGCAAAACCCACGGCCAGATTCACTTGAGACAAATAGCGTTAAACTTCTGAAAAGCGGCTCAGGGCATCCAAACTGAAATGCCTGGAAAGGGCCCAGTTTCCAAACAATGTTCAATATCTGAAACAAATGGACCTACATAAACCTAGACTCACTCCTGCCCAAGATGGTCACTAGGGTCTCTTTCCTTTCATGTGCCACTGATTTTCAATTATGCCACCTTCCTGCGAGATGAGCTATTTTTAGGCATGTAATGCCAGCTTTCCAACCCCACTAATTTAATTTACTAATGTTCTTTGGTGTCTGCACATTTTCTTTTTTTTTTTTTTTTTTAATTTTTCTGGATTGCAGCAGAGTCCCAGATTACTGGGAAACCGAATCTCACCTGCAAAGTAAAACTTTTGGATGAGTTTCCCTTAAAGACTTCAGTAGAACAGCAGCATTTAGTAAAAATTTTCTATATACCTACATAGCAAGGATTTGAGAAGACGGCAACTCAAAAACTTTTTTGTTTTGTTCAGCTTCATAAAGAAAAAGATGAATTCTGCACTGATGGCTGATCCACTGGCACAGACATGAACAGTGACACCCCTTGATGAATTCTACTGTATGCTTTAAAAAAAATAAAAATCCATGGGAAAGAATTTAGTCTACCTAATTCTGCAGATTTTTAAAGTACTTTCTAGAGCTGGTCACAATTTGTATGCAACACTTAAAAAAAAAAAATACACAGCATTAAGGAAGAGAAAACCTTTCTGCCTAAAATAGCTCTGTCTTACATTGCTTTGGAGGATTTATTCTCATATCGTTCCCACCAAGTACTATTAACTCACAGTATTGCTTGCCATTGGCCTTCTAGGAACATGGGTTTTAGGACCAGGGCAGCAAACAGGTGCTAATCTTCTCTGAGAGTAGACCATGAAGGGATTTTACAGACTACATCTCTGATGCCTAGCTTTAAACACAAGTTGTAGCCTCTAAATCAATTGAACAATGAAAGTTTAACCATCACAGTAAGCAAGTACCAGTCTGAATGTGCATGGCCTAAAACACTTTGAGGAATCACTTTTTTGGGGTGCTCTCCAGCACCGTCCGTGGGTTCCTCAGCAAGGCCTCCAAGCCCTCAGTAGGTGGATCTCCTGTCTGGTAGATGGGCTAATTTGGGGAGTGCTTTTTAGGCACAAATGCCTCATAGGATCTCTCCAGTGGCAATGCAGCATGCTCATCCTCACAGGGCTTGTACTGAAGAGTCATCTAAAGAGTATTCAAAACCCTAGACCGTCCATCACCTCCGAAATAATTGCTAAAGCCATCCAAGAAAACCCCAGTCCAGTTGCTGAAGACTGCAGAGAACACACAAACCAAATGTATAAGCCTATCAGTAAACATTTTTCTACCTTAAAAAAAGTTACATGTCCTCATAGATACCATTCCAATTAGAAATGTCTTCACCTTTTGGGAGCCAAAAGGTAATTTCAACAAGCATTTCCTCCTGAAGACAGAAATAGAAGTGCTGTTATGGTAACAGAGCTGTGTTTTTCAACAGCCTCTATATTACAGCTGGTTAAAGCTACCAGTGATGCGCTTTCCAGTAAGACACAACAAACTGTTTGAAATTCAGAAGAGTGATAACGCACCTTCAGCTTTGCTGTGTTTAGCAATCAGTAACCAACACACATCCCGAGATGAACACCAGAGGAGCCGGGCATACGCTTCCCCATGGCTCTGCTCTGTGACCCCGTTTCCCTGATGCTATCGCTTTATCCTCACTATAACACTTCAAGAAAGGACATAAACATCTCTTACATTAAAATGCTCTTGACTTTTACGAGCAGCCTGATTCAGCAGCCCTCAGGGTACAGTTTCATGACCAGCTCAAGCAAATCTTGCCCTTGAAAAAGCAGTTCCGCCACTCCCAGCCTCCCTTGCGTGGAAAATGACGCTTGCATGGTTGAAAGCTAATGCTGGACGAAAAGTTTTAAAAAGATCAGCTTTCAACTACTTTGCCACTACTGTGCTGATACAGCAGAGATGGCAGGAAGCAGAAGACAGAACTGCCTTCTTTGGTCTTAAACCAGCTACTCGTGAACTGGTATCCTTGGTCGCACAACCCGTCATCTATGATGGCCACCAAGGAGTCTCACGTGCTCCCCAGTGTCTGCAGGAAATGGAGGGGACCTCAGCTCTGTCTCTCAGAAGCCCATGATTGTTGTTGGTGTCGGTGGGCTGACAGCCAGGAATTCCACACTGAACCTACAGCCCTGCCACTAAGTGATTTTAATAAGGCAGTTAATCTATCTCCCATCTCCTTTTCCTGATAGCATTTAAAACCACTCTCCTGTCTTGTTTTCTTAAGCTTTAACTCTAGAAGTCACGTAGGCACATCCTACCTTTGACTGTTGTGGATCTCCTTGCGGGGAGCAACAAAACTGAAGGCCTCCTGAAGCTCCTTCCAGGCATATTTTGTACAGTCCCATCATTTCAAAATGCATAGTGTAATTGACAGCCTTCAAACTCTGCGCACGATCTACTGTCCCAGCTTAACACAGCACTCCAACCTCATGTGGAGCTTCTCATGGAACCACAGGAAAGACAACAGTATCAGCAAGCACCCTCTACATGTGGAGCACTGCACAGACGACAGGACAATTTAAGGGGAGTGAAGATATTCTTAAACACTATTAAATGCCACCGAGGAACAGTAGTTAAGAGCGGATAGAAAGACCTGCGAAGAGGAAACTATTCGCAGTGTTCAGCACTGAGTTTTACTGCCCCATAAAGCTCAGCACTGTGCCCCATATGCTGCAGCGTCATCCGAATAAACTATATCTACGATCTAATGTTTACATCTATAAACACTTCTGTAGCACAAAGGTTGCCAAAGATCAAGGAGCTGATTCAGCAACAGACTTAGTTTAATATTAAGCAGCACCTCCATCAACGGGATTATTTATCTACTCAAATTCAAGGATCTGCTACGCACGTTGGCCAAATGAGGGCCAAAATGGGGGATCATTTCTGAAAGACATGTTGTGTCTTGTGATGCACGGGTGAAATCTCACCTGTAAAAAGAGAGGGAGAAGCCTGGCAGAAATCCACTGTTTTCCTGCCACGGAAGCATGAAGGGACAGTCATGCCCAATGTAGCAACAGGGAAGAACGACCTCGGGCTGAACGCCAGTGGGAGGTGGTGCAGGCAGGTATCAGCAGAAGCGGGTGCCCACACTTCCCTCCCTCCCCCAAACCCATCATACAGCCATTGCAGAGCACATGGGCTGCACGTGCACTGGTGCAGGTGAGGTCCCGGTGGGGTCTCCAGGTTACGGATTGGCATCTTGCTACACAGGAACAGAAACAGATAGCCAAGAGCCTCTCTGTGTGCCACGTGCCACAGCTCCCACCCAAGCTTTGCTGAGAGTCTGATACTGCCGACCGGGTCTCACAGCATTCCCCTTTTCTATATAAGGTTCTGTTCCAGCCTCTCAGGTTGCTTGCAAATCTGTGCTGCATTGCTAAGCAATGTACAAGGATATGTTTTCTGACAAATTCTATGTTGCTTCTGTTCCTCAAAAGTCCTATTTTATCATCGCTCAGGGATGAGGGTCTACAAGCCCTTGAGCAGACACACAGATGGAGTTTATTCAGCAAAGCTGGTGACTGTTCTGCTCCTTGGATTTCTTTGTGCCTCTGAGACAACAGTTTCCAAGGGACAATTGTGTTCTTGAGAAAAGCAGACTCCAAATTTGACTTTGGGTAGAGCCCTAAGGTGGATTAGAGTGTCATTCTGCCCACCTCAACTGCATGCTGTAAGCAGCTTACTTGCAATATGACAGATTTAGCAAAAGTGACAGTTGCTCGCTGTCCAATATCATTAGCTAGCCCTGCCACAAGAGCTCAGACATGATGCTCCATCTCCTTACAAAATCAGCTTATTAATAAACATACAGCCTGGAACAATATTTTCCACACAGCTGAAGCAGTACTTTGAGCAGGGGACTGCCCTATCCACTCACCTATGGAGACTCAAAATCAAATTCTAGCCAAGATGAGGGCAGAACAGCAAATAGGTTCAATGGATTGGCATGTCGGTGGGACTGGGATGGCTAAGCATCTGTGCTTGCCTTTATTATTCATCCTTCATTACCTTTATTGCTCTGGTCCTCAAGTCTACGGAGGGAATGGCAATCTAATCAAAAGGCTACTGAAGTCAATGAAAACACTGCAATTTATTGGTCTGCGTTAGGCTCAACTCCCCAAGGTATCAGATCGCACCAGCACTCCTTTCCCTGGCCAGCAGGGCTCAGCACCTTCCCCAAGGGGCTCCACCTCTGCAGGTAAGAGCCGGACTGCTCTTCCAGGTAGACAGAGGAGGATGCACACGGAGGAAGACCTCTGCTTCCTATGTACATGTTTGTGTTGTAATGTCAAACAAGTTTGGTAGTAATTAGGTATCTGTTAATTCCTGCAACAAAATACTTCAACTAGAAAAAAAATTGGCTGGGTCAATCAGATTGTGGCAAACAATACCATTCTTACTAAAGCCTCACTTTTATTTTAATAAGTTTAATTTAAAGAACACAACCAGTTTCACTGCTGATGACATAAAGGTTTAAATATAACCCCAGTCAAACCCATGATTTCCCCTTTACAGCCAGGTGGGCAAGACTACGTGCTGAACCATTCCCTCCCCTGCTATACAAAACTGTGCACCTGCGCGGCCGTAGCACCTCTCATGTAATGCAGCCCAGGAGAATGATTTCCCAAAGGTCTTCAGAGTAATCCCAAGACCAGGTAATTCTATAGTAATTTCAAGTGGAGAAAATGAAGTGTTTTTATTTTAACATATACCTGTGGGGAAAGAACATCCCACTATTTTACAGTGAGCTCTTTAAAGATATCCTGGGAAATTTTCCAAGAGCTACACTGAAATGGAAGAACACTTAGTTATTTACTTTAGGGTTTTTAATTAGCATGTTGGAAATCATTCTTGTCCTCTCCCCTCCTCCCCCCAAAATAAAAGCCTTTATTTTCTGAAGCTGGGGCACTTCTGACGAGCCTGGCTCTGACCCCACCGCTGAGGTTTGCATGCTGGGAGCTTCACTGGCTGCAGCCTGGGGCTAAACTCTCAGGGCTCAGCCTGCCCCAAAGGCAGCGGGGTCAACGGGGGCTGGGGAAGGCAGGGATCCATCACCCCATCCCAAAGAACTTACACTGCCAGCAGTGGCTGAGCTGCCGGTCAAACCCAGCTCTGAGCCACCTCCAAGCTAAAGCAAGAAACGCAGTAGGTTTTAAGCCCCTTTTAATACCCTGAAAGACTTGTAAGCACCGGAGAGTCATTTTACTGCAAAGTGCATCAAATGGCGTTACCTTGGTGAGACGGGTGCTCATGGCTTCAGCAGCTACCACGAGGTGGGACTTTGCAAAGTGACAAGGGAGGCCTGGGGACAGATGAGGTGGGTCAGTTGTTGGGGGTGTCTCCTATGGAGCCAGGACACCCTTTCTGATGCTCCTGTGCTATTCAGGCTCTCTACTCCGGCTAATCCTGTTGCTGTTCCCCAGGCACACGTGCAGCAGTCTGCTGGAAGGCGACCTCCTCCTGTCCTGCAGGCGAGAGGGGTTTGCCGTGTGCCAGGCACCATCCAAAAAGCAAAATGAGGAGCAAGGGTGGGAGCAGGGGGGAGGTGGGTGCTGCTCCCATCCCTGGACCACGCAGCTGGGGCATGGTTGTGTGGGGATCCTGTGGCCCCTGCCCTGGGACAGGCTCCTGCCCAGCCCCATGGAGGTCCAGCCCTGCCACCTGGCTGCCCCTTGCCAGCTCTTGCTGGCCCCGGCAGCTGCCCTGGACCATGCCAGAGCACTGTTCCAAGGATGTTAACAAAAGGGGAAAAAAAAATAAAATGTATGTACCATTTAATGGCCAAAATCACGCCAGGGCAGACAGACGGCGACATGAACCCACTCACCAGCCCACTCAGCTCAGATTCTCCAAATCATTCTCTCCGTTATGTGACATACTTCTACACTGCATGGCCCAAAAACTTCTCAAGGACTTTTCTTCGCCTACCCTTCTCAAGGACTTTTCTTCGCCTACCCTTGCAGCACTGAACGTGTGCAAACATTTACAGTTCTCAAATTCAACAAACAGGCAAGGAGATTTAAGAGGGTGGCATGAAGAACACACTATTCAACTGTCAAGGTTTCAACAGGAAACATCCAGATACCTCCCATTATCTGAAAACCTCTTCTCTGCACAGTCAGTACCCATCCCTTCCTCGTACTTTTATCACTGATGCCTTCACCTAAGTCTTTATGGTTATTTATAACCTTAGAATTGGGTTAACACTGCAAGTTTTTAGGGTTATTTGAGTGTTCACCATATACATTTTAACATTCTGCTAATCTGGATGCTAGGTAGTGCTTTGATTTATTCTAGAAACACATAATATAAACACAAGTCCAGGAACTCTCTTCCACAGCAGAGTTGCTGAAACAACTTCAGGCAGGCGGTGATATTGCAAAAAATCACAATCCTGTTGCTTTCTCATGACCACCGAGAGGTGTCCAGCTTTATCATCTGAGTGCTGGTAAGAGAAATACAACCGCTCACTCCAAGTTCTGGTCCAGCTCATTCCAGAAGTGACCAAGTGCTGCTGCCATCTGATGATTACACATGTGGATCTCTTCGTTTCCACTTTGCTTTTTGTTCTTTTAACACATCCCTGCCCCTGGCACAACCACCAATAAACGAGCTGAAGGAGACTCTCCAGCAGCAGTTAGCGGGATGAGGCCTGATGCCCAAATACACAGTAGATGGTCGTCTCCAGCATGTACGAGAGGCATCAGGACACTGAACACACGGTTCCTAATGCAGCAACGTTTCTTCAAACATTCAATTTAAAACTTCATAAATGTCTGGGAACAAATCTACACTTTAGAGTTGCTGGCAAAGTTCTCAAACGGTTTTATCTGGTTTCCTAAGCAGAAATGCTTGAGTAATCTTGTGCCCTATCCCCTCTTCTTGGTCACCTTTTGATTTGTTTGCCAGCTTCACATCAGCCTCGTCAGAGGTTTCAAGGAGATCCAGGCTCCTACAGTTGTGGGAAAGCAGGCATCTGACCTCAGTGCCATGGCTGAGCAGAGGCAGTCATTGCACACGGGGGAAGATCTTCCAAGCGCTCTGACGCCGCAGACAGCTTCCCTTAGAGCCACCCCAACACAAATTAAGGGCCAAACTGCTCAATCTAAGGACTGACAACTGGTGGGGACCATGTGTGGAGGGCTGAAGCAGCTGCCAGCAAACATCAGCACCATCACAGGGCTGTGCTGGCTTCCTGCTGCAGACTTGCTGGGCTGGTTTACTCCTTGGGTACAGGAAGGCAAATGCCAAAGTCGCTCCATTGGGCATCTGTCCACTTAGGGTTTTAAAGGAAGCAAAGGCAACTGCCTGCAGGTACCTTTGGTAGGATGGCTGTCAAATAACAGACGCAAAGATGCTCAGCATACAGCCCTGCGATGTAACATAGCACGATGCCTCTGCTGTCTCAGAGGCAGCACTGCTCTTGCAGCTGCATCAGGGAGAGATGAGTTCAGGGGCATTAAGTTATCTCCATGGGGACTTTCTCAGAATGCGTACCAATGTCAGGAAGTCAAAGCAGTCCTAATGACCCTTGTCTACATCAAAATAACTCTCCTTCAAGAAGGAAGTTACTCCTTGGGCAAAGCATGCCTAGCACTGTTCTTGCTGAGGCATCCGGCTGGTAGGAGTTTTAACCAGGCTACATTTCCACCATAGGAAGGACTCAGGAAAGGTGCTGACACAGTCATATCCAGGCAAGTCAGTAACAAACAACGCAAGCAACGTCAGCCTGCTCAGAGAGCTGCTCATAGAGGGGAACAACCGTCCAGCGGCAGAGTTCAGATAAACTTGGAGCAGCTTTGCCAACAGGAGACTTGCAGCTGGATTGCAAATCCCAGCTCTGCACCACATTGTAATGACATTTTAAATTTTTTATTACCATTTCATAATGGTAATTAAATACAGGCATGCGCACAGAGAGAAATCTGCTTGATATATAGGGCAAGGCTCACCATCTGCAGGCAGCAACCGGGACCCCGCGGGCTCAGCTAATGGGGCTGCAAAAGTTAGAAAGCCACCAACACCACGGTGACCATGTATGACAAACTAGGCAGCTATGAGATATTTCTATATCTATGGTCCCTTATGGCCTTCGACCTGTGCTCAGCAATGCACCCGGTGCTTGGGGGCTTGCAGCACTGGAAGCACTGGAAATAACTCCATTGCTGTCTTTGCAGCTCTGGGGGAACCGTTGCATTGCTGATGCACACAGGACTAACGCATCTCTCCCTCCTGGAAAGGGAAAGCAGAGGCTTCTGCCCATCCTCCTGCCCAGCAAGACAGAAATTACCTCAAGGAGACAGTGGAGCATAGTCTTTGAGGTGTGGTTAACTCTTGGCATCTATGTTTAAGTTCCCAGCCAGGCTGCCCATCACTTCCAATGATTATACTGATGTTTATGACTAATTATGTGCATTTAGCAGTCTGTTTCCTGGCCAGTCCTGTGCTACTTCTATTCAATTGCACACTACCCCAGAAGTAGGGAGCCTGGTAGACTGAAGCTGAGCTTTCCAGCCCTGGTGTGACTGAAGCTGTTCCAGTTCAGTTTTAAGCCCAGGACCAAACTGGCTCGTCAGCTTCCAACCAGCTGAAACCAGCTCACATGGAGAAAACTAAAGTGGATGAAACAGAGGCAGCCTGTCCCTAGGTATCTCCTTTCCCCTTGCCAGACCACAGCACCACTTGGAGTCTCAATATTGTCCATTGCTTCTGATTCCTACGTCTGGTATGAACGATGGGTGACGCAGCACAGGAGAGGGAGGACAGGAGAGTGGATGGACAGGAGAGTGCAGTATGGCACTACGCTTCGGGTCCTGGGAGTCTGCTGGGGAACAGGTCTAACAGATACCAGTTTTCAGCTGGACCACTATCCTAGACCAGAACCAGACTATGTTTTGGTTTGGTTCTGGTTTGGATTAAAAAATTTAAAAATCATACCAAGCCAAAAAACCGCCCAAACCAGGCTCAGTTCCTGCCTGAGGGAAAAAATAGCAACAATCCCAGCTAACTTGCAGTTCAGTGCCATGCTGTAAGCTCTCACCAGGCAGCAGCGTGTGCCTGCTCAGGGCTCTGGTCATCTGAACTGCTCCTTCCATTCTGTCCAGTTCCGTCCACAGGCAGCTGTTACTGGGATACAGACCTGCTCCATTAAACCTCTTGCACTCTGACACCAGACAACCTACAGGTCAAACCGTCTTCTGTTTGCCTCTGGCTGGCATCAGCTGGGAACTGGCCAGCAAGAGACATCTCTATACCTAAATACTAATCGTAATTTCAAATCTGTCATCCATTTCTGGCCCCGGGAATGAGCCCAGCGGGATCCAGAAGGGAGCCCCAAGCCAGGTTTTAACACACCCATCGCGCCACGTGCGTGCTCCCTCCCTGCCCTTCTCCCCTGCTTCTTGGAGCACCACAGAAACTCACAGCTGTGATCTCAGGAGCATGGTCAGAGTAATAAAAGTGTGAATTACACCTTGCCATCTAGTATTGTAATTACCGCCCACCCACTGTCCTCCCCAGGGCATAACCTAGAGCGAGCGCAGATCCCAGACAGGGTCGTGCTTGTAGGCCAGTCGTGGAGTGATCTTTACTGCACCACACAGCTTGTAGTAAGAAACAGCTCCTGCCTCAACCTGCCTGCAATCTTCACGGATAAAGTTTTTTATTAGTTGCACCCACTTCTAGCAGGCAACCGATGATCTTTCCCGAAGCAACGAGGTGTTTCTGCAGCACAGAGAAGCCACCTCCCCGGTGCAAAGACGGTTACATGCCACGCTTGCCACCAGGGAGGGATTTCGTTAGCTCATTTCCCTTCCCGAGGTCCAAGTCCAGGCACCGCGGCTGCCAGCCTCAGCCAGCCCTGCCGCACCCCTCCTGGGGTGCCTGGGCTGAGGGTGCGAAACGCTGGGGAGCTGCTCTCTGCCAAACTTCTGCAACAAACCAGAAGCGTGCTGGCGATGGTGAGATGCAAAAGAAGTGGCCACCACACATCCGACTGCCCACACGCCAGAGATTCAGCGTAAAAACTGTTTGGCAACCAGTCCTCATGCAGCTCACGTGAGTCTGGAGCGAGACACTGCCCTCGGGTTAAGTCCCCTCTGCTTACAGACATCTCCTCACACAAGGGCCACATAACCAGACGGGGACCAGCTGGATCTATGGGACCACCAGACCCAAGTGCAGTGAGAGAAGGAGAACAAAGATGAAATAGGATGTGGGCCCCAGCAGTCTGCTATTCCAGCTGAATATTGCAAGGAACAAATGCAAAAGCTAAAGTGACAGGAACTGTGGCATCCGCTACCTTTTAGATGATAACAAAAAAAAGAAGAACCTAAAAACTGAGCACAAGAGATTCACAGTCCCAGGGGAATGCGAGCTTGTATCTAACACCAAGCGATTTTACTGTTGCACAGTTCATTTTAGGACGACGCTCACCCTTGCAATGCCAGTCCCACAGCCTGAGGCTGCTCCAGATTTAGGCACCTGACCACTCAGGAACAAACATTTCTGTTTGTGAATAATTCAGATCCCCTTGCTTATGTAGGTTCATTTGGGCTCTGTTTCTCACTGTTTGAATATTCTGAGGTTACAGCTAACTGGGCTGTGGACGTACAGCCCCTCTCCACAGCCCTTCTCTTTCTGTAAGGGAACCATCAGTTTCACCAGTAACTCCCGCATACTTTCAGCACATACAGCATTTACAAAGCAAGCATAACCCCCGTAACATAACCCCAAAAAGCTCAGGCATTCTCTTTGTCGTTCATCTTGCTGCAAACTGAGATTGCTTTGTGAGATGCAGATCTGACAGTAGCTCCACGAGAGTGCTACGCATGTGAGTAGCTCTCCTGTGACGGTGGCAAGCACGTCCAGACCTATAGCTCCAGTCTTAAGTCAAAATAGACATGGGTACCTGGCACTCATGAACACAGTCATCCAGCATGCACTCACCAGTCAACACGAACATTTTCACTCGGACAAGTAAATGTACCAGCTAAACTGCAAACGGGCACAACTCTGCAAGTGCAAAAAACAAGAGCAAAGCCCCAGCAAGTTACATTCTGAATAATGTCAACATCTTGTGATCGTTAGACATAAAGCATTTCACTGCCTGAGCACAGCTTTCTCGCAAAACGTGTTATTACCCCTATTAAGGGAAAGCCATTGTGGCTTAAGCACAGCATATTTTTAACTGTGTTTCAGACACATTAGAGGAAACCAGAAAGACAGTACAAACAAGTTACAGAGCTGTTTCACAAAGCAACAGTATCCTAAAACAATCTGTTTCAGGCAATGTGCTCACTGTGCAGGGTGGCCGTGCTTGCTTGAGGTACCATCGCCTGCACCTGCACCTCAGCCTGTAATTTCGGAGGCCCTTTTCGGCACTGTACACGCTACCGCATGCGTGGGCACCCCCCACACCCCCCCACCCCGAGAAACACATTCCTGACTTACCCTTTAGCCAGCCAGCGGCCCCAAACCCTCGGAAACCTCCCGCAGAAGAGTTGACGGAGTTTTACCTCGTTGCCCAGCACGGGCGTTATGTAACCGGCACCGTTTCCGCAGGCAGCGAGGATGCACCCGCCGCGCTTCCCCACGCATCCCTCTCCTTCCCATCCCACACGGACACATCTCCTAACGACAGCCGCGCCACGGCGAGCGAGGGAGGGGCAAGGTGGGCTCGGGGGTACTCGTGAAAGGCAAAGCTAACGGCGCCCAAGAAAGGGCAGAAGGCGCCTGACGTTCATTAAGAGGCATTGCTACTATGAAAGGACGCGGTGCAATGGTATAATGTTCCTTAGCCTGCTGAAAGCAGCTTGGCCTAGATTTTCCTGTACCGTTTGATGTGACCATTCATGCAAACAAGAGTAAAACTTTCTCTTTGCTTTTAATTAACCAAAACAAAAAAATAAGTGACACGTACAAAAGACTCTTTTCTGCGGTCACCTGGGTCTTCTGGGCTACCATCAGACAGAGAATATGCAGGAATCAGCCCCATTGATTAAACTATTATTAGCGGCAAACAAACACGTGCTCAGCAAAAGACAGGACAAACCCCGTGCCCTGTACCTCTGGACTAGATACAGGGAAAAACATTATTTTATGAGAGGCTCATTTGGTATTTTAGCAAAAGGAAGTGGAAACATTCTCTAGCACACTGGGCAGAAGTGAAGCACGCAGCATTTTAATCTGCAGAAATCAAGATAAATAACATTATTGCCTTCACTGTTCTCCCAGACAAAACCCCACCAGCTTTCGAAAGACAGGGACCAGGCGCTGTATTTAAAATCTCGTCTTAAACAAAACATGGCTCGTAGTCATTCAGGAGGTCCTGGTGTCCGTGAATCACTGGTGGACACAGTACACAGCCCATAAACACATAGGGGCTGTAGCTTTAGGACAGACATAAAACTCTTACGTAAGCCATAATCCTCTCAGACTCCTTATTCAGTGATTTTAAGATCTGCACCGTAGGAGCCTGCTGGCATCCCAGTGGCTTTTAACCAATTTGGAAATGGGGAGACTCCAGCTGCAGCGCAATCCTCTCGCCGACACCGGTGCTATCGTCAGTACGGGGCACTACCTCACGGGGTGTCGGAGCACAGCGTTTCTGTACACTAATATTTCGGTCCTCTGCAGAACTGGCACTGTTGCTTTCTGTGCTGAGTGAATCACCAGGATTAATCTCCCGCAGAGTTCACTGAGGCTAACGATAATCAAGTTAAATTTACACTATAAGATCAGAGTTTAATTAGGTACTGTTATACAACTCCTATTAATTACAGTGATAATACCCTTACGAAATGCAGATGGGAGGGTGGGGCTGTGGCCAGAGGGGGCTTGGCTGTTCAGAAGATTTCAGGAAAAAGCCACATTAAAATGCTCTGTGTTTACCTTTAGTTACCTGCTTGCCTCTGCCAGTGCTCAAGATGAAACAAAAAGCTTACAAAAAAAATTATAATCCTGCAAAATGTAAATCTAGAAGACAAGATTAAAGACCTCCCACATGCTATGCTATCACCTTCTGTTTACACCAAGAAGCAAGAATGCCATTTAAAATCCCAGTGAGCCAGAATCATTATCAGCTTGCTCTGCCCAAAATCCTACCCAGAAAAGCACAAGGTGATAGAAGTCATTTATTTTGCACTGAGATATTAAGTCACTTGAAACCAAGGCAGGCCTTCCTAATATTATTAAAGTAAGTCTCTCTTTCGCTCTCTGAGTTCTCCCCCCCGCATGACCTGTTGGCTCAGGGCAGACGCCAGCTCGTGCTCGGGATTCGCTCTGTACAGGCACAACCTCCCCTGGGACACGGACCCCACGTATGCCCAGGTGACGGCTCCTCTCCAGGCCCCTGCAGCGCTTTGGGAGGATGCCGTGGGGAGAGGCGGCCGGCCTGAACCCCTCAGTGAGCTACTCCTGCTAGAAGCCGGGGCGTCTCTGCCGCCGAGATGCAGCCGGGGGGAACGCCAGATCACCAGCGCAGGAGCAGACTCCAGCTTTCAGCGCTCGGTAGCGGCTGCGTTAGGAGACAGATTGCGCGGCGTGACATTTCAAGCCTGAGACTAGGTCTTTGCTTTCGGTAAATCTTGCCTGAGGTGTCCTATAGAAAGAGCAAAGCTTGTGCCATGCGGCTTCCATTTAGCATCTGCTACCTGTGTTGTTGGATGGCTTTGGTGGAACCTGCAAGAGACCGTGTGCTGTTACTGCTGTTCACGTGGTAACACCAAAACTCTGGCCTTGCACTCACAGAGTCAAAGATGCAGCTAAAGGTCTCTTCTTCATTAAATAAAGTAAATAAGCAACACAAAGAGCGAGGCTTGTTGGCAAGAACAGATGCTGTTCTTGAACGCAGACACCCGTATGGGTCTCCGGCATCCAGGTTCCCTCTCCTCTGCAAATCGCTTGCTCAGTAAGCGTGTCCCGGGAGAAGCCCTGGCACTTTGCCACTGCTGCCACTGCTGATTATTTAATTAAACCCCCAAAAGATAGGAAACGCATTTCCTTCTTCCGGTAAGTGTTTTCACCCTCTTCACCAGACAGCAGCAAACTAGCAAAAGTAGCACAGCTCAGCACTCACACTTTGCACAAAACACATGTAAAAGCAGCAGTATGTTAGGGTATGAATTGTACTGGATATGTATAGGATATGAATTACCTGGCCTTGCCAGCTACATAACTATCTTGTTAAGTTTTGGCTATATACACCAAACTGGCCCTTTACAAAAATGGCTGGAGGACGCTGTCGCATGGGATCCAGGAGCAGAGCCCTGTTCATGAATGCCCTCTAGCTCCCACCCCACCATTCCAGACAGCTGAGTTGTGCACAAAGGAGTTATTTTGCCCACACGGCAATTCCACAGCAGCCTGCGTGGCCCTGTGGGTGTGTACCCTGGTCCCCCTCTCTGTCCCTTGATGGACAGCTCTTCGGGGATACACAGGAACTGTGGCAGGAGAGGGAGATGATGGTTTCTTGACAGCTCCTTGCTCTGTAGGCAGCCTGAGATGGGCTTCAGGCCTGTACATTTTTCTCATGGTTCACAGACATCAGAGATGTGTACGCTTTAGAAGATCCTTAGTCTCTCCCAGCCCTGGGAGTTCCTAGCCAAGACTATGAAAGGACCCTTGCTTTCCTGGAAGCACAGGGCTAGCAGAACCTCTCAGTTCCCTGGCTGTGATTTGTGCTTCATTTAGGCACAAAGGACTCGCTATTCCTCCTCATTCCTAACTTGCGCAGGGGCTGGCTACAAAGCATAGCTGGCACCAGGATATTCCCCCCAAAGGGATGCCTTGAGCACCTCCACATCCTCATCTCAGGACTGCAGTGCTCTGCGAGGAGAGGCACCAGGCTTTGGCCAAGGCCTTCAGCCCTTTGTCTGCTCTTGTGACAGTTTTTGGTCCCTCACTGCTGAGAACGGCACTTGCGACACATGAAGGGGAGTGCAGCGATGCTCCTGCAGCAAGGCTTTGATTTAGGAAGCAGAGCTGCTCAGCCCACTCTGCTCTTGCTGATGTAGTGACCTGGTTTTGTCAAGACTGTTTTTCTCCTTTCGTCTTTGATGTCATTTTGGAAGGCAAGTCATGAGATTTTCATGGAGGCATTGACTTAAAGTTGGACTAAAACAAAGCCAATCACAATACCATTACAAATGAATGAGGGTGCAGTTTCCCCTTAGAGGATTGTTATACTATTTAGGGTTCCAGAGCATTTATTTCCGCAGTTTAGTAATCACTTTCATGCTTCTCATCGGACTATACTCTAATCCATTTATATTTTAATGTAACAAGTTACAAGGATTATCAGCTCGTAATAAATATGCTCATGCCCTAAAGCATTTAAACAGCCCCTACACTTTGTAAATAAGATCTTGCTTCATGGGCAGACATCTACAAGTGAATGAGGAAACTAATACCATGTTATATGGAACACCATCAAACTGCAAAATACGCACTGCATAAGTTACTTTTCTGTGAAATGAGATATTTTTCAGCACACAGATACTATCTTCATTATAGTATACTTTTAAATTACTTTTAGCATAAGGGAGGGTTTGGAAGACGCGGAGACTGCCTTTTGCATTAGGAATTTGTTTACCTTGTGCTCTTACGTTTGGAATGATATGTTTCATTCAGCCCATGCACAGGATTACGTCAAACCAATAGGTCACTCATGAAATTCAAATTAAGGAAAGCTGTTGATACCAGCTAAGGGGAATCCACCCCAAAAACCCCCACCTGACTTGCACTTAGGTCAGTTCTAGTGCTGAAGTGTCCATGAAACCATGCTCACTGAAGCCAGCTGAAAGCAACTCTCTCTGTCAGAGAAAGTTAAAAATCTCTCCTGTAGTCAATCACAGTATTTTTTTACTTGCAGTTGTCTTGAGAAGGGATAGGAGAAACTAAATATTACCTGTCAAACTACAAAGACATTAATTGCCTATTCATAGAGCTGCCCAACACATTTTTCAGCAGAATTGTCTCGCCTAAGCTTCTGGTGTTCGCTCTACTTGCAACCAAAATCCTAACTGAGTTTGTAAGGCAGGAGCATGAATTACCCTCCAGAGCCTTCAATCTCTGAACTTCAACACACAGTTCAACTTCCCATTTCTGCCATGGTGGAATCTCTTCTTCCTCCCACATGCTGTGCCTGCCCAAAGTGTTTTTCTCCACTGGAAAATGTGAAGTTGATGGTCTAGGTTGCTTTCATCCTTTATTCTTGCAGATGCATGTTCTGTTTAGCATCCTGTGGGATATAAAGCTTAACCCTTTGCTATACATGACCCAGTCAATCACTTGCACTTCTGCAGGTTCGTCTACCAAGAACTCCACTCACAGCAGCACACTTGCTGTGGAGAGTTCCAGGAAAATAGAAGCGCAGAAAAATCTCCAAAACCCTTTTAACAGGAACCCATAGACAGTCTGGCCTTAGCCAGAGTCATAGAGAAAGAGGCTCGTAGCTCTGGCTGATGGAGAGTTCGGACATGTCTGTTCTGCAGCCTCTGTAATTACAGCCAGTCCATCCCACCCTAGGAAATGGTGAAGGGAGAAGATCATTACGCATGGAGTTTTTAT
This sequence comes from Ciconia boyciana, assembly GCF_034638445.1. NCBI lineage: Eukaryota > Metazoa > Chordata > Aves > Ciconiiformes > Ciconiidae > Ciconia > Ciconia boyciana. The sequence continues at coordinate 16,043,406 of NC_132945.1, read as the reverse complement.
TGTTTCTGGAAAATCAATCTCAACAGTCTTTTCTTAGTTAAGTACCAGTCATCCCAACATCTGCAAGGCAGTATTAAGTGTGCAGTGACCAAACAGGAAAACCTTTATGTTCAGAGTGTGGATTTCTTTCTGCAAAGCTTCTTCTTTTGCTTTACCTCTCCAGATTTCACCAAAAAGGAGTACTTAGAAAAACAGGGCTTGCTCTTGTGAAGCTGCTGAATGATTAACAGTAGGCAAGAGAGGGCAGAACACTTGTCCAGACTGAGAATTCACACCCATGTCACTGTTTTGGCTTCATGCACTGTCTACAGCCAGACACTGATCAGCATCTAGGCAAAACCAATTCAGGAGCTCAACTCTGTTCTAGGTTACACAGTATTTACATCATAAAAGGATCGAATCCTTATAAATGAACATAACCAACGTGAGGCTCAGCTATGTAACAGAAGTCAAGTATCTCTTTGCCCAAGAGTTTGAGGTTAAATGGACAACTCAAACATCCACCAGCTCTCAGGGCCAGCTCTCCAAAGTAACCCATTTGTACTGCAACTGGTTCCTCACGCTCTCTCCTTAATCCCAGTTGACAGAGGCCTCAGTACTGCCCCATGTCATGTCACCTGGTTTATAAGCACCTTTTGAGGGAAGAGCAGAGTCAGAGAAGCCAGATCCTATGTGTGAAACACTTTTGGCAGACATGGGCTGGGGAGACACCAAGAAAGCCTCTTATTGCTGTGCACCCCTATCAGGCATCCCCCATGGGAGGCTTTAAACCAGGATCTGCCAGCAAGGATCCTCAGAAGACCTTTGCTCAGTTAAAAAAGCCCAATGCAAACCCCACAACTTCACAGATAAAGTGTCTACCTTTTCTGCAGTGAATTGTACTGATCAAGCTCTCCTTTGCTCTCAGCTAAAACTCACGGTGCATCCACACTGCAGAGCTGCAAGGCCATGCCTCATTTTAGCTTCAGACAAGCTCGGCTGTGTTAACATGGGAGTCAGCTCCAGCTAAGGGTGCCTTCTCACAGCACGGGCTTCAGCAGCAACACCGACTTGAAGTGCCTCCACCCATCTCCATCCTCCACGTTCCGTTCCTAGTTACGCCAGCACAGCCATTTGCAGGACTGTTTCAGTCAGAATGAAAATAGAGGGCGTTTTCATCCTAGGTCAGTGTAGCATCTTGTACATCCTGATACCCTCCATCTGCAGGATTAACAGGCCCAAAGACAAAACATTACAGGTCTCTGCCTTCTGCTGTCTATTGACGTATCAGAGCCACAAACTTTCTGGCATCACCACTGAAGAGTTACCAGCACGCCAGACTAGGATCACTGTAAACGTGAGCAATGAATTAAATCTAATGCTGTTTTCTTCACTTAGGGAGCAAACTTTGCAAAGCTCCTTAATACCCAGAGATGCAGTTTTACTGTGGCAAGGAATTTTCCTCTTGTGAACTCAATGTTCAAACAAGCTCCCTGGTGAGGTAAGCATAGGCTGCCTTTTAATACAAATACAAAACTCACATTTAACTTATTAGCTGGGGGAGGAATACAGATGAAGGTTGGATGAATATCATGAGTCATCATTTCTGTAGGATAAAAAGCAAGCTTTTCTCAAAAAAATCAATTTATTTGTCTCTATTGTGTATTGCAGATAGAAGCGCTTAAATAATAAAAAGATTAATAAAAACACTTCAACCAATTGTTCTAGAAAAAATGAAAAACAGCTTTTGGATTATGAAAGAATATGCTTTAAACACAGAAAAATAAAACATTTCAAATGGCACAGTGTTTTGGGAGAGGGAGACGAATGCAGGTTGAAGTATGCTTGAACATACTTCCCCAAACAATACACTGCTTAGAGCTAAGACTAAGACATGTACATACCCCGAGGCATACATGAAAAATCAGGGTCTGTATGTTAGTTTAATTCCTTTATCATTTACTCACTGCCATATTCTTCCAGTCTTCTGCCAACCCTTCCCCCAGAGAGCACCACATGCATATTCTGCACCCTGACCACCGAACTCATTCCCAGCTCAATCTTGTGGGCAAGTGAAGGGATGTGCTCTTGAAGTGTGAAGCAGGACGAAAGCACAGCGCTAACACTATTGAAAGGATAATGGAATCTCGCAGCTCAAGTGCAGCATCATCCTCCAGTAGTGTGCAAACTTCAACTAGCCTTTTTTTATTATTTTTATTTAAGATTTTAGAAGAAGGTGGAAGGAAAGGATCAGGCAGAGAAAAGGTATGCCTGAAAGAAGCCCAGAGAAGTCTAAAGCCAGCTGAACAATGGCAAAGATCCACTGAAACAGGGATTTCATGGAATACTCAGAAGAACTGACAAAGAAGGAAAGCATGCATTACAGTGTGAGCTGCACAGACTTTGAAGAGAACATCAAGCTATGCAAAATTAGGTAACATTTCAGGTATCCACTGATTCAAGATCTCACCAGAAACAATCCCAAAAAAATCAATGTGGACGGATGGTGGTGAATGGCAGATAGTGCTGACAGAGCAGTGGGTCCAAAGATTCAAGCTCCAGTCCCTTCCCCCACCCTCCCACCATTTCTAAGCCTGTGATCTGCCATAGCACGCAAAGCAAATCCTTTACCTCTCCGAGTGTACCTACACACAGTAAAGATGTGTTATTTTAGAGGCCAGGCCCAAAAACCCCAGGAGTTCTCATGTACCAACTGCACTAACCACCTCTCTACTTCCACTTCGACACGTTTGCTGTGTTTGTTTCCCAACACCCCTTTAGCCCGACCTATCGAGTTATATGGTGACTTCTTCAGGATAGCGATCAACTCTCACTGTGCGTTCATAAAGATCTAGTGCAGCAGGATCCCATCTTGTTCTTTGGGTATTGCTGCAATGAAGAGCAGACAGTACACGAAAAGGGAAGCA